>NC_059331.1:129238726-129856226 GCF_018350155.1 Leopardus geoffroyi
ATGAATACCAATTCTGAGCCTGTATTTAGACATTTTTAAAGGTGTGGCTGTCTCATCTTTCCCATGTACCAGTCACCAAGGTAAATGGTGGTAAATACCTTTGGAAAGACTAGGAGAAATATTTACAGTATGTGTGGCAGTTACTCAGGGTCATTCCTCAAAGGGAACCAGCCTCCCCATCAATCAGGCTCTTTGGGTCTGTGAACTGTCTTAAATCTATTAAAACTGGCTAAGCAGCTATGATTTCAATTGTGGTTATTTGAGTCTGGTGTTTGGTCACCAGACCTATTTTTTTTTTCCTGTTATACAGATCAAATAATTTCTTAGTTAGGACTGTCTAACAAAATACCTGGGTAGTTTATAAACAAAAGAAATCTATTTCTCACAGTTCTGGAGGCTGGAAGTCATAGATCAGGGTGCCAGATGATTGGGTTCTGGTAAAGACCTTTTTTCCAGTAGACTTCTCATTGTGTCCTCCCATGGTGGAGGGAGCAAGGGAGCTTTCTTGGGCCTCTTTTATAAGGACATTAATGTCATTCATGAGGGTTTCACTATCATGGCCTAATCACCAAAGGCCCTCCCTCCTAATACATTGGGCATTAAGATTTCAACATATGAATTTTGGAGAGACACAAACATTTAGACCATAGCAAATAATATTTAGTGACTGCCCATATATTTCATTTCTAAAGACACTGTGATTGATTAGACACTGGTGAAAAACCAAAAGCCAAAAACTCATGTTCTTAACATTCAGATTATGACTTCATCCTTATGTCATAGTACAGTAATTGCCTTCTCACTGGAAGTTAAGCAGTGCCATTGTCCATTAATATTCTGTGAATCTATTTTTTGCTTTGAAATCAGAATGTTCAAAACCCAAGCTTGTCATTTCCTTTCTGCAAACTCTGTAGTGCAGAAGTCTCTCCCTCATCAGTGTTTTAAAATAATAGTTATGTAACAGAAACATGGAGCCTTCCTTCAGGATCTCAAAGCACTTAAATCGGCAGATCCTCACAATCAGTCACAGGTCACTTAATTGTGATAACACAGAGCATCATGGATTACTAGCATCCTATTGCCATAAGCAAGGATCCCAGCTGTGTTTTCAAGACCAAAGATGAAAACAGTTGTCCTAGGATTTCGTTTTGAGGGCTTGCTTCCTAGTACTCTCCTTGGTTCTAATTCTATCTTGATCTAATTGTTTTCTTATAATACTTGCCAAACACTATCAGTTAGCAATTAACACACACTATTAAGTCCATTCAATCATCATAGTCATTGGCCCAGAGCTACAAGTTCATTAGGTATGTAGACTCAAGTTTATCAAGTCTTCAATTTTATCAAATGTTTTGCTACTACAATAACATAAATCTAATATCTCACTGGTCTCTGGAAAGAGTTTTCTTACTATCTTCCACTTGCTAACTAAGCCAATGTCACATATTTTAGGCTTGTTGTTGTTGTTACATTATCCACCTTTGCTAGAAATGCCTTTGTTAGGTTAGTCTCTATGATGGTAATTAAATCACCAAATTCTCCCTAACAACACAACTGAAGTTTGTTTTTTGATAGTCTGTTTGTGGCTCTAATAGCTACCTTCCAATTAGTGACTCACTGATCTAGCCAACATTTACCTTGCATATATGCTATTTAGAAATAATAGATTCTGGGTCAGGGGCAGCCGGGAGATGAATGTTCACACACTGGCTCTTAAATACTGAACGTGGACATGTCACCCATCACTTCTGCTCACCACCCACTATTCATAATTAGTCATATACCTTGGCTTAACTGAAAGGGTGTTGAGAAATGTGAAGGGGGAGGACACACGTGTATATAAAGGGAACAGTACATGGAGAGACTCAAATTAACATCGATATTCATGATCATTTTAATATGGAGCTTAGATAACAGGATAGTTCTTAGTTGATAGAAATTTAGATTGTTTCAAAACTTCTGATATTAAAAACTGCTCCTGTGAACATTCTTGCTTAAAATTCTTTATACACTTATTCATATATCTCCTTAACATATATTTTTAGTAATGCAATTTCCAGAATAAAAGGCACCTTTCTTTCTTACTGACTCTATGTGGGATAGATATTCTCCATCACGTTTATAATACTAAGTATTTTAAGTTTTTTCGTATTTGCTAATCTGGAAGAGAAGAAACAATATTTTATTATTTTTTATTTATATTTATTTAATTACAAATAAGTTTAAACATGTTCAATTGTGTTGATGTGCCTTTTGGATTTCCTTATTGTTAAATTTCTATTGATGTTCTTTGCCTAGGTGTTTGTTTTTAAATGAGAATCTTTGTTAGGTTTGTTTTTTTTTTTAATTGGCTCATACATGACCCACTGATGCTATAGTGAAAGAATCATGCTTACAGCCATAATCTGTTGTTTTTATGTCCATTTTTTATGAGCAGTTGGAGGCACTGGTTTCAACTGATTATCATTAGGATCTTGTCTTAGTTTTACTCTGCCTACCTTTCCCAGATGGGTGAGAAAAAATTAACTATGTCTCAGATTAGCCATGGTCTTAAAGACTAGTATAGTGCACTGGATTACTGGATAAAATTCTCTGTAGGGTTCATAGGAATTACATGCAGGTTTTTTGTTAGTTTGTTTCTTTTGTTGTTAATCTTTTTTTTTTTTAAAGTTAAATTTTGAATGTTTTTAGGACATATAATCCATCTCTGATGCTGGAACAAAGCTATATTATTTCAATTATTGACTTGTGCCTTTTGCTGACAATATTTCATTAATATTGAAGGGTCCATATAAATGTAAAAATGTATTTAACACAAATGGAAGTCATTCTGTTTTCATGATTTAACCTTTACCTACGAAACGTATAAGTGAACATCTTCAAATAAGACGTTCTGCTTTTAAAAATAAGTCTCTGTTCTGCTGTAGTTTGCACATTCTCAAAATTCAACTTTTAACTCACCAGATTACCTTATTGAAAGTATCTTGATTGTAAACCACACAGTATTGTGAAAGCGACATTGAAGAGATGACTTATTTAGCAAGTGTATTGTATCAGAGTTTCAATAAAGAAGTGATCTGGTCAATTTCATTCAAAATTATGAGACTTCTTGCTCACTGATGAAATAGATATGACAGAATAATGGCTGATGTTTGGTGCCAGTCACATACACAGGTGTCTCCAGCCATCATTCTGTTTCCAAAGAACCCATTGTATCTTCGTAACTTAGGGGATGGCTCTCTCTATGCATTCCATTTCACTTTAATATATGTATCTTGCTGAGGAGAAAATGTTTTCTCTTTAAGATTATATTGTGGTCTCACATGTATTTACTTTCATTATTTAAAAGCAATATGGGCTTAATTTCTTTGGCAAAGCCAAAGAAGAACTGTTGTAGGGTTTGATGTAGCTTCCTCATATGTATTATGCTCTGATTTGTGTAAAGGTCAATATAATTCTACTATAAATCCCCTGAGATCTTGCATTTTGGCAATTCAAGTGAGCAGACACAAATTTTCTATGGCTCATTTAGGTACCTCAATTTCAAATATTAGCAACAAGATAGTATCATCCATCTACTTTTCCTCTGCACTTACAAATAATGCCCATAATACTTTTACAAACTATTTTTTTCTTATGGCATAGATATACCTCCCTTATGTATTATACTTATTTTTGCTAGACCTAATTTTGATGGATTCCTTCTTATGTTTAAACACATATGGTGCTATTTTGTCACATATTTTTTACCAAGTTTAACAGATGACTAAATTGGACAACTTATATTTAGGGAAAATGACATTTTCATGTTGTACACTGTAAAACACATATTGGTGGCCTGTGGGAACTTTGGATAAAACATCTTGAGAAAAATTACATGATTCCTTTAGTATAGAAGAGGAAATAAAATATATGTGTATACAGAGTATGTGTGTGTGAGAGAGAGAGACCAGATGATCCACAAGATTCTTTCAAGTACTAAAACTGCATAATTCCGTTATAATATAGTTTTATAATATTAAGTTGTTCCTAGTGTGAGACCAAGCCATCTTCCCGAGGGGCCCATTTACTAGCAATCAGTCATAGAAGCCTCTATTTAGGCATTGTGAGCTTTCTTAGAGGCCAGAAATAACCTCACTAAGATTCCATTTATACTTTATTCTCTTTCCTATAAGAGGTACTATCATCTTAGGAGGGATATATAGGGTGGAAACTTGATAATTGCTTATATTAAGATGAACCAAAGAGATGTGTTTGCTCAAGCTCAGATTATTAGTTAGGCACAAGGCATTTCATATGTTTCAAACTCCCAGGAATGGTATGCGGTTTGGAAAAGAGTATAAAGGGAACCTGTGAATTAGTACTATGGGGAGTGTGTGTGTGTGTGTGTGTGTGTGTGTGTGTGTGTGTGTGTATGTGTGTGTGTGTGTGTATGGAGACAGAGAGATGTGCTTCCTACTGAAAGAATATAAACTTTTTTTCCTGTGTCCATGGAAATTTTACCAGAATGTATATCATTTTTGTTATAAAATAAATCATAAATTGTTTAAAGTAGAGATATTATAGGTGGCATTTGTATAAATCAATATATTTACTTAAAATAAATTTATAAAAATTTTTATAAATAAAAATTACACATAAATAAATAAAAATTAAACACATGGTTCTTGTAGCTCACCTCTCAAGAGCTCAGAATAGCAGGACAAATTAAAACATGAAGTCTCAAGGGAAGAAATAGAGCCAAAAAGTTTTAGATAGTAAAATATATATTTATAAGTACAGAAGTAATTAATGAAAAGTGTATACTCAGAAACAAAATTGAAAAAAATTAAAAAAAAAGAATACTACCCATAAAAATCTTTGTACAGAGACAGGGCAATGTGATCAGAGACGTAAGAGAAGGTAAATTCCTATCCAAGTCACTATGAGTAAAACAAGATAATGTGAAATTTGAAGGAAAAACAGGCTAAGGTTAAGATGACAATGAAAAAGAAATTTTGGAAAATTTAAGTCCTTATAGAGGTCTTGCAGTGACAAAAATAAGAATACACACTTTCTCTTTTTGCAAAACTGAGGCAGAGATTTACTAGGATGGCTGATGTTTAACGAAAGGATGAAGACAATTTAAGACAGACAATTTAACAAAAGATATTGCATCTCAGGGATTGGGCCATGGGAGGAAACTGTGGAAAGAGTATGCAGGGCTGGTGGGTTCTGGCCCCACTGCAAAGCTCTACACAAATCAAAAGGCCTGTAGGAATGGACCTGTGACTGCCTTCTTCAACAACATGTGGGAGAAATGTGAAATTTCTGACACAATAAAGTAAGGCCTATTAAGCCATACTAGTGACAATAATCTGTGATAGGAAGTATTAGAAACTGGGCATTGGTGTTTGTAGACAGGTGTTAAAGATGTTTCTAGAACTTCTCTTACTAACACTGGGGGAAAGAGATGAGGGATTGATACAGAAGATGCAATTTTTTATTAAATTTTGGATGGATCAAAACTTCTTCCAAGGGAGAAAATTAAGCAGGATGTTTGCAATGCTATCTCAAAAAAAAATAAATTCTGAGACTAGGGAAAAAAAAATAGCTGTCAGAACTTTTTTTCCCTGACAGAGCCCCTGAGCATCATATTGGGGGTCAAGAACTTTGAGAATAGGGCTACCTCCCAAACCATTCTGAGAATCCACAGTTGGCATCTCATGTGTTTTGAGAATTTGTTTTCTTGTTCATCATTCTGTTATTTGCCTCTCTCTGCTCCTGCTTACTGTGGATGTATATTTGGCTATCTTTGGGTAGCTCAAAGGAAAAGCTATCATATAGACACCCACCCAAATACTGGGGATGTTGCTGGTTCTAGGCACTGAGGTCTCCATCCATGTCATGGCTCAGATGCAGTAATACCACAACAAAGCACTAATATTTGATGAGCAGTTCCTATGTTCCAGGTATGAATTTAAGCATCTCATGTACAACCTCTGATTTAATCCTCATACTGAAGGATATCCTGTATCTTTTTATTTGGGGCCTTTATATATTATGGAATAGAATTGCAGTTTAGAAGATAAATTCACAAGAAGAAAGAAAGCTTGGTGTGACTGGTACAGAATTGTTGTTAAGGTACAATGTTTTGGTTTTCAGTGTTAAGGCAGTGGTTGCTCAAGTTCACATTCCTTCTACTACTATTGAAATTTAAGAAAGTGTTTTACTAACTGGAACATTTTAAAACAAAACACCAAGCTGTAAAAAGGACATAATAAGGATATTTAATTCTGAGTGACCGGAAAGTGTGAGAAGGAAGAAGATTACTGCCCAGGAAAATATGACATATGCCTGAGCTTATAAATAAAAAAATAAGTTTTGTAAATGAAATAATTAAAATCTAATTATAAGGCAACCATAATAAATTAATAGTCACTATTTACTGAATAAGTACTGTGTGTCGAACAATAGTCTTATATTTTTATATACGCTATTTTACTTAATCTTCACAATATCCCTCCTAGGAAGGCACTTTTAAAGGCACTAAAATAAAGCAAAGGTTTCATTAAGTGTGCTGCCTCCCACTCCGAGCAGTGGGTGAAAATAACAGAAGTTTTGGGTTGAGGGGAGAGTCTCAGCCTAAATGAAGGGTATAGAGAGGAAATGACACCATGACATTTAGTATCTGACTTTGCTACTTCAGAAGGCTTTTAAAGGCTTTTAAAGCCAACTATCCAAGATCATGGAGAAAATGTGTAAATTACAGTTCTGGAAAAATTTTTTTGATTTCATGAAAAGGAAAGGGTGAGGAATGAAAAACTAATACTTTCAAGATACAAACCCTTTCCAGTAGCAAAAATATATATAAACCTTATGAATATGCAATGAATGCTACAGAACAGTTCAAAAGGTAAAACACATTGTGTAATAAAGGAGGATGAAATAGATTATGGCAAAGCAATAAAAAAGAAGTCTGTTTTGTGTTAATTAGAAACTACTCTGCAATGTTTGAAGGATTTGTATTGATCTTTTTTTGGAGAATCATTAATATGTATTACATGTAAATTTAATAATAACTTACAAGAATTGAATGAATGATGGAGAAATTTGAAATGATATTAAAACACTAACCAGATGTAAAGTAATTTTAATCCTCCTCTTTAGTGAAATCAATTATTTGATCAGATATTGCAACAGTGTGTTTTGTTTTTTTCTTTAATCAGCTCTAATTTTCCTTTAAAGTGACCTTTAAAGGTGACCAGCAGGGAGTGTGTGTATGTGCATGGGTGCATGTCTGTGTGTGTGTGTGTGTGTGTGTGTGTGTGTGTGTGTGTGTGAGAGAGAGACAGAGAGAGACAGAGAGAGACAGAGACAGAGGGAAGGAGAAGGATAAGAGGGGGAGGGGAAGGGGAAGGAAGAGAGGGAGAGAGAGAGAGAGAGAGAGGAAGAGAGGAGGGAGAGGGAAAGAAAGGGGGAGGGGCAGAGAGAATGGTAGAGGGGCGAGAGAGAGAGAGAGAGAGAGAGCAATTGAAAGCAGAGGGTCTGGACTCAAATTTTGCTAACTAGTTGTGGAAACTTGGTAATAACTTTCTCTCACTGAGCCCCAATTTTCTCAATTATAAAATAGAGAAGTAAACAGAACTTATGCTTAATAATTGTTCTGAAGAGTAAAGAGATTGTCTTTTACCAACAGTCCCCAGTTATATCTTGAATTTATTTATACAACCAGACATATTCTTATATTGCATTACATATTTCATTTTTATAAATTTATATTCACAGATAACATATATTTATTTTTTTTAAAAAAAGAGACTGGTTCTGAAAGACTGAAATAGTGAAGAAAACTGTGCTGGAATACAACAGTTTTAGTCCAAAAACCATTCACTGGGTACTTTCCATATGCAGGTTTTTACATGTTGCATTCTGGCTGGGGATAAGAATACATATTGCTGTAGTAAATAAAAGTAATACTTGATCAGTGCCATTAAATCTGGGTCAGAGGAAGTACATAGAGTGTTGAGAGAGAAAATTTTTTCTTTAGTGATTAAGGGAAGGCTCAAAATGGAAATTAATGTTTGAGTTGGCTTTGAGGAAATGTAGGATATTTTTTTTTTTGGCAGAGATATTGGTGGGTGGACAGTACAATTTCAGAAAAGCAATGGCATAGAGGAGATGTAGAAAATGTGGAACATTTTCAAGGAATGGCATTAATCTGGCAGGATAGTTAGTATCTTGCTAACTCCAGAATTTATCTCATTCTTTGTTCCCCTTCGTAACGGAACTTCACTATTTTTAATTTACTCTTCAGAAATATTAAATCCACAGTAAATAAGAAAGCTATGTTACCCATAATCTCTCAGATCACTTTTGCCATACTTCCATGAGATCCTTTTTTCCTTTCTTTTTTTTTTTTTCTAAGAAAAACATTGTAAATATAGTTGAAGAAACCCCATTCCTCTTTCATATCCCTTCTCTCTCTCCCTAGGAGTGATTGCTATTCAGAATTTGGGATTACCCCTTCCTATTTCATATTTTTAAACATTTACCACACATATATATAATATATATAAATATTATATATATATATATGTTATATATATATAATATATATAAATATTATATATATATGTTATATATATAATATATAATATATATAATAATGTATAATATATAATATATAATTACATATAATATATATGATAATATATAGTAATATATAATAATATACATAATATAAATATTATATATGTTATTATATATAAATAACATATAATATCATCTGTTATCGTCCTTTTCGAAAGATGTTTGATACTGTGTATTTATTTTGTCTGTGGTGCTGCGTACCACTCCTGGATGGATGGATCCCTTGGCCCTAAAGCTGTCGTTGAAAACACACTGCATAAGTCTCTCGCTCCTTCCAGGAGCTTTACTTGACCAGCTGACAAGAAAACCTTTATAGTAATTGTGTGAGACCTTCTTTAAAGAGTTTCAGTTACCCTAACTACATAACCTTCTTAAATTCTGTAGCTGAAGCAGGCCTTTTTGGTTTTGTTTTTAATTCCACCAGGCATTTGTTTAAATTATCCTACCAAATATTTAATTGATAATTTGGTTTCATTCTACCTACGTTTGTTAGACACCAGACCTAACTTGTATTCTGGTTAACTAGTAACAGATATTTCATGCCACCTTTGCTGCTCATCATTTGTAATTAAACACAGCTTAAAGCAATTTATTTTAATAGTGAAAACTCCCTTCTGAGGAATATATTCAGGATATCCTAGGGGAACGAAGAATAGAAAGTTACCATTTGAAAGTGCCAAAGGCCTTCATGTAAAAATATTGGAAATATTTCCCCTGGCTGATTCCACAGGGGCTGAATTTCCCATAACTGGCGTTTTTTCTTACAGATCCTACCAAGAATCTATGTATATTTTTACCTGGCTAAAGCATGATGCTTTGTGGAAAATGAAGTATACGAGGCACCATTATAGCACAGGAACAAATATTTAGAAGACTAGATAAATTTTGTATAGGTTTTATACTAAAAAATTATAAGCAATTATTGCCCAAATTTCAGCAGAAAAATACATAAACAAACTCAACACCTGATAGACATATTTGCAAAGCTGTTAACTTGAATTCTTTTAATTGTTTTTGGAAAAAATTCACTCAGTACTTGATCACGTTAGGGATAGTATCTGTACATGTTGTGCAATCAAGTATGTTACTTTGAATCCTATCAAAATGGGAAAAAAATCAAAATCATAAAAGAATTACCCATGTAACGTAACATTTTTACACTATACATGTTTGTGTATCACACACATACACATGTATATATGATTGAAAGACAATTAAACATGAGTTTTATATTTGGTAACTCAGATTTTTCCCTTCAAGTCAATAATTTCAAAATGTTTGGTGTGAAAAAAAGAATTTCATTTTGAGTTATGAAACACATTTCAAGAGGGGTTCTGATTTTGTTACTGTGCCATCAATGAAGTTTTGTTTCTCCCGCCTGGAAATACAATGATGGAAATCAACAGGTAAAGTCTGAGTACTAAGAGAAGGAACACATCCCATGTATTATTAATTGCTGCTTGCTTTGGTAGGTTTTTTTGGCTGGTGAGGCAAAAAAGGTCAAGTACGAACATAATGGATATGCTGGGATCCAGGTCTTCATTAATAGCATTCTTTAGCTTTGGGGTCATGTAAAGATGACCCTTGGCCTTTTTTAGTCAATTACTGTTTTATATATTCATTACTAATACAGTATCTTAACTTATATTTGGGCAACAGAATATCTCTTTTTCACTCACATATCTCTTTTTCCTGTCTATGGGAACGAAAATGACTTACGGGGTTATCAAATTTTCCATCTCATTTCTTATTAGCTAAAGGGAATTCTCTCAGTTTCTCTCTGAGTACTACTCATCTGACCTAAATGGGAAGAGTAAAGTTTATTTTATGTTTAGGTATGTAAGCTTTTTTACTGAACTTAGGAGCAAAACAGTAGTGGGAGAGTTCACAAGTATAAATATTTGCAGACATTTAAAATTATGGTTGAAAATAAATAACACATGGGAAGTATAATAATGATTAGAATATTCTCTTATTTCTCACTGGAATCATGAATTTGTATAGGAGATAATTTTTAATATTTCATAATTTAAAAAAATGTTATCATAGGGTTCCTGGAGTGTCTCAGTTGGTTAAGAATCCAACTTCAACTCAGGTCATGATCTCGCAGTTTGTGGGTTCAAGCTCCACACTGGGCTCTGTGCTGACAGCTCAGAGCCTGGATCCTGTTTTGGATTCTGTATCTCCCTCTCTCTCTGCCCCTCTCCCACTCACGCATGCTCTCTCTCAAAAAATAAAAACATTTAAAAAAATATAGTCATTTCACAAGTTTAAAGGATATATTTGATATAATAGTTTAAGCATCAGCTATGGTAAATACAGCACAGTGATAGATATATTAGTGAGTTACATGGTCTTCTTAAAATTTACATTTATTTTAGGTTTATGTTGAAATAAAACTAGTAGAAAAACATTACAGTGTTTCATAATTGTGCTCCAGGCACCTTTAGGACAATTCACTGCTTATTAACTAGCAGCTAGATAGTGGTCAACTTATGACTGCTCACTAATGAATCAAAGTTATTTTGCTACAACTGATTTTTCTTAAGAAAAGCCTAAGGGTCCTATCTCCTGTGGGTTAAAACTGACAGAGATTAATTTAAATTCATTCAGCAGTCCAGCTGAGACAACTGTGGTAAGGTGGTAGTCATAATTTATCTGTGCTCTGAAAATGTTCTGACCTTATTTACTTTCCAAGCTATGAATGAATGAGTTTTAAATGGCTCAGAATCCAGGATGCGTGTTGGCAAGTAAAAATCCCATAACACAAGAGGAATAATGTGACAGCAGAAGTTTAAAGCCAAAGTCCACAGCAGGGATCTCACAAGAAGTTGCCTCTTTCATAGCATTCATATTTATAACTCTTTTCTTCCTTCTCTTCCTTCCTCCCACCTTCCCTTTTCCCTTTCCCCTTCCTCTTTCTAGAACCAACGTAGCCTACATCTTAGAAATGATTGGTATTTGGGGGTGCCTGGGTGGGTCAGCCAGTTAAGTGTCCAACTTCAGCTCACGTCCTGATCTTATGGTTCATGGGTTCAAGCCCTACAGGGGGTGTCTGCTGTCAGTGCTCAGCCTGCTGTGGATCCTCTGTCTGCCTCTCTCTCTGCCCCCTACTCGTGCTCGCTCTCTCTCTCTCTCAAAAATAAAGATTTTAAAAATTATTTGTATTTGTAAACAATATGCAAGAATTGGTTTCTATTTCAAAGGAATCCACATTTCTAGATTAAGCAGAACAAGAAAATTGGACAACATACGAAAAAGAACTTGCCTTTTCTTTTTCATTTACTGTTTCACTTCTGTTTTCTTGTACATTAAATCTCATGGCCATCTAGAAACAAAATTGTAGAAGAGATGAAATTTGCCTTTCTTCTCCCTGCCTTTTAGCACCTCTCTTTCAATTTCTGTGCTCCTACCCCGAACAGAAACCCTTTTCTGCCTTTCCTTATTTCAGTATTTCAAGTAAAGCATGAATGGTATATGGAATATGAGTCCATTCCCTTTACATCTGAAGAAAGTTAGAAAACTAGAGCTTACACGTTGGTAGGACAGGTAGGTTTAAGGATAAATTAACTTTCATTATTACATGGAATTTTCTCCTGTAATGCTACAGTATAGTTAGAATGACATTGTTACTCAATACATAAAGAAACTTGGTTCAGAAAGGTCCTAAGCAATGCCAATCAGTAAGTGGCCACTGTAGAACTGAAACCCAGGTCTTCTGACTCATAGTTGGGCATTCTTTCCATGACCTTACTTTGGAAAGGTCTTAAGTTAAATTTTATGTGACACTTGTATATGATAAAAATGTCCATTTTTCATCCTAGAATGAAACTGGAGACAGTTTCTAAACCCAATTAGAAGACCATCAAGTGATAGAATTTCAGTCACTAGCAAGAGTGTACTGGCTGTGAAAATACTGTAAGGATGGTCTTTTTGGTATTCATCTGGTACCAGACAAGGTCTATGGACTTCACCTGTACATAAAACAAACCCTTGCAAATCCAATCACTTACTTATACCACTTTTTGGTAGAAAATTACAGAATTCTTTTTTTTTATCATTCAAATGCTGGCAATAGACCTAAGAAAATTCTAGATACGTAGCACAATTATTGAGAACACAGGCTTTGATATGACACAGATTGGGGTGAAGTACTGACTCTGTATCTTACTACCTTGATGACTAAGGTTTGCTTAATTAACCTTTCACAATCTCATTTGCCTCAGTGGAGAATGGGAATGATTAGGTCTAATCCTCAGCTTTTATGTCCTATATGGCTGTATTGATTGCTAACTCTTCAATTATTGAAGACTCATAATGGCTCTTAAAAAGTTACACCACTTTTCAGATGACTCCTTTCTTTCAGTATAGTACTTTTTTCATTCCACAACTTAACTAAATTCCCTACATTAGCCAACATTCTGACACTTTAGTTGCAGTCAAAAACATATTAATAATTTTTCCAAAACATTGTCTTTTGGTCAGAGAATATTATGTAAAACAATTTTCAATCACTGTGTTAGCATGCTTGCCTAGTGTACTTAGAAGTGAGAAGTATGAAGAGGTACCTGCTTCTTTGACACCTCAATCTGTTGTGAGCACACACTAGTTTCAATTATTTTGAAGTGCTCTCAGGTTTTGTCTTTATTTTGTGCTTCAGGTTTTTTTTCCCTGTGCTGTAACTATTTTCAAGTGCAATTAGAATGCAAAATCACCATGTGCCACCCAAAAGGCTTACCTGTCTGAAAGTCAGTCACTTGGCTCTCTCCTTTTTAAATTATTTTCCTAGTATGATTTCTTTGTACCTTTTCCCACCTACCTCCACCTGCTATTCAGTCATCTTTTCCTCCTTTGGTCGGTACAACAAGCTTTCATGATATTGCATGTTTTTTAGATGTTCAGATTTTTCGATCTTTGAACATTGTTCAAACATCATCAAGTGTCTTGGGTTAGGATGAAATGCACCATATTTTTTCCATTACAATTAATGGAAATGTTTATAGTTTATTATTTAACATCTTTGCAACTAATGGCAAGGTTTTTATGAACACATTGACATCATTTCACAAGAGACACTAGTTGTTAAATAATGAATGCCCTGAGTCCTCTAAGTGCTCCCGCTCCTACCCTGGCTACAGAAGTCTTCCTCCAGAATGTCTTCCCCAGACATTCCCCAACACAGGACTGGACTCAAAAAATCCTTCAGAATTTTATTCCATTATGCATGCTGGCTTGCCTTCCAAATGGTCCATATTGTTGCTATACTTGTTATTTAGTATCGTGAATATTCCTCCTAGTGATGACAATAATGGAACCTATCCCCAAAGGTTGTTTTAGGAATAAAATTGTATAATGCATGGAAAGAACTAGTGTAATGTTTAGTACCCAGTAAATATTCCATGCGTATTAGCTGTAGTTGTAATATTACTGTTTAAGATGTAATAATTTGAGAGGTGCCTGGGCGGCTCAGTTGGGTAAGTGTCTGGCTCTTGATTCCAGCTCAGGCAAGATCTCACAGTCATGAGATTGAGCCCCGCATCAGGCTGCATGCTGAGCGTGGACCCTGTTTGTGATTCTCTCTCCCTCTCTCTGTGCTCCCCAATTCTCACTCATGTCTTGCCCCCCTCTCTCTCTCAAAATATACATTTTTTTAAAAAAAAAGAGGTAATGATTTAAAAATCTGTGTATTTCTATAAGTTAACACTTTAAACATCTCAGTTTTATAAATATGTTGTGCTAAGTGCAGGCTTCTATAGCTAGTATCTTCAGTTATATTTCATTAGTGAGGAGTAATATATTTGATTTTAAAGTTGATACCCATTGGATTACATAAAACCAAAATAAATAGCAACACAATTAAAATTAGAAACCTTCACAATTGATTTATTTTTTAAAGAAACTTACTTACATATTAATGCAGAAAAATCCTTTGTGTGTAAATATGTGTGTATGTAATCAAATATTTAGCATTTCAACCAATGCAAGATTCTAATTTTATTGATAACATTTTCATGGAATCAGTATATGATTCAAACTTAGGTACGTATTGGTTATCTTGGCTAATTTAATTTATATGTGATACTTACATGATTTGTGTCAATTCACAGAAAGCATGTAAATATCTTCCTTTTAGTACTCTGAGAGAAACTCAGCAAAATTCAATAATTGGACATCTTGAACCTTGAGAAAATCAAAACTAACCCATTTTTTCCCCTTTCTGGTAATTTACATCCTTAACATTAGTCACTTATTGCGTCTACTCATTGATGTAGTAGTCACTGAACAGAGTACCCATCAACCTCTGCAGACTACATGGGAAGTCAGGCATATTTTTGAGCATCTCATTAATGTAGCCTCTGAATGCAAGCCACCTGGATCTGGTATGACCCTATGTTGGTCGCCAGGGTTGAGTGAAGCAGTTACTCAGGTTTTCCATGTATCAGTTTTCTCATCTGTATAAAAGAGAATAAAAACTCATGTACCTTATAGTGTTGTAGTGTAGACTTACCTAGTTAATACATTTAAAACTTTTAGGATAGCACCTGGCAAAGAGCATGTGTTCTATTAAAGTCGACTGTTTTTACAAATAACCATTGTCATGCCATATCCCATTGAGAAGAATTAAATGATGTCAATTTTGACAATGAGGAGTGTACCTGACTATGTGTGTTTCTAATCCTGATATTTTGATTTTCACAAAAGTAGATACACTGTTAATAAAAAAAAGGTCCAGCATATTTTAAATTATTTAGTGCTAACTAGTATTATTTTACTGTTGGATTTAAAATAAGCAAAAAATCAACTTCTTAATTAGGATTATTATATGCTGGGCATTAAAATGAAAATGATTAAGATAGGAGAGGGAATTATTGAAAATAAGACATACTCTATAAAATTTAGATCAATCTTAAATTCATTAACTGAGCTTCCATTAGAAATAGAAAGCTCAAATCTGTGAAAATGTGAAAGAGTCCTATGCAAAGCAATCTCTTCTGATGGCAGTAACAGGTGCAATTACTTGTGTCCTCTCAAAGAGCAGGAAACCAAATTAGGATTGTACTGAAAAAATGGAGTTTTTAGTATTGAGGAAGAATAAGCTCAGATGTAACGGAAAGGGACATAAGATAGAGGAAGAGAACTGCAAGTTATACTGAAGAGTGTGAGACAGAGGGAAAAAGAAGATGTGACAAGTGATGTGGAAGATGCCAGAAAAAAATGAAAAGCATCATAGGAAATATAAATGAGGAAGGGTTTATAAGAACGAGACTAAGATGAAATGAGAAAGAAGGAAAAGATGGAAGAGAGATTGCAGAACCTATGGAAACAGAAACTGTTGTCTTATCATTTTTTTTTTGTTTCCTTACACTTTTGCCCCTGTTTTTTTCCTTGATTTTTGTATCATTTCTTTCAGAAAATACAGAGCCTCTGGCATAAATGAGTATTTTCTGAAAGAAATGATACAAAAGTCAAGGAAGAAAACAGGGGCAAAAATGTAAGGAAACAAAAAAAGTGTTAAAACCATGATATAATTGAAGTCAGTTAAATGCCTACCAGTGTCTACCAAAAATTAGATTCCTTTAATATTTTAATAAATTCATCACTTGTTCTTTTAAAATACGACACAAATTAGCACTGTCCACCAGTTTGCTAATTTGAGAAACATTCTTCCTAGGTTAATCTATTGTTTATTTGTTCAAACACTGTACCAATAAACAAGCAATTGTTCTGTTATTCTAAACAAATATGTTAATCGCTTTTAAGGTCATCTTTTCAGCGTATTACTAGAAGTGATTACAAGATTAAAGAATGAAAAGAAATGAAGCCAAGAATATGCTAATGAAATTTACATTAATTACTGTGCATTGACAAGGATGAATGATCTTATTTTTAAATCAGGAATCACTCCTGAACTAGCAATCCACCACTGACACTTATTGTCATGATACTTCTAAAATGGCCTTTGAAAAGATCACTGTTATAATATATGCATATGCTTTAAATGTAGACACTGTGTTAACTCAATCTTCAAAATATTCACACATGAAATGATATACTTACAACATATATTTGCATTCATTTTGTTGTCCAGGGTTTAGTTGAGGCTCTAAGATACAAAGACAATAAGACTAAGTTACTAGTCCCAATAAACTGCAGGCTTAATAAAACAGATATCTAAAACAACTTTAGCAAAATATATGTGTGTGTTATTACAGTTTGGTGAAGGGGAGACAAGGGGAGATGAAACGAAAGTGTCCTTGGAGTAGGTGTTTTTAGACAGGATCTCAAAATATAAATATGGGATGGCTAAATTATTTCTTAACAAAGGAAACGGCAGGCAGAAAAAATACAGAATATTTTACATGTAACAAATGGGTCAACCAAAGACAATGGTATTCTTATTTTTTGAGGTGAATTTTCAGGATTCCAAGTTTCTATTTTGTATCCATGTAGGTTTATATCATGATCCAAACCTGAAAATTAAAGGACGAAAGTCATTAGCAGCAATGTACCATCATTAATCCTGAACATGACATGCCTTTTTACACCTCTTAAAGTTTCACTGGTATCTTTACATATTAATAGTGGAAACATGCTATATCTGGCCAATACCTATGTATTTTATGCTTAGGGGAAACAATTAATTTTAGCATATTTTAAAAAAAGTTTTAAAATTCTTATATTTAATTACATCTAATTGTAATTTCATCAAATTATAATTACATCTAATTGTACAAGCCAGCAGTTAAATTGACAACAGATACATGAACCATCTCATATATAAAAACTTTCAGCCCAAAGAGAAAAATGAACCTTTCCAAAGATAATTTTGCTCAACGTACTGCTATTGAGTGGTAAATATGCTTGTCACTGATAGATGCTAAAAGATAGGCATGAACTTGGATAAGATGTTGTCTGTTCGTATTTGTCAAAGAAAAGAGTGCATAGGAAGCTGTATTAGAAAAAGATGCATATATATGAAAGGAATGTGGATAATCTAATTGGAAAGGTAGCATCGCTAGGAATTGTTTCTAGAACTGCATTTGCATGGCAAAACTGTCATGTATACTTAAACTGTATGTTTATTTTGGGAGAGGGAACTTATTGACGACTGATGGAGGTTTATTGGGTTAAAGTCATCCCTTGGTGACATCACTATGACCAAAACATTTACTTAGGGGAAAAAATTAAAGAAAAATTACACTGGAATTTCAACAGGTCTAGGACAAATCCGGTTAAAAGGATCCTATGGTGAAATGTTGCCCAGGCAAAGTCTGCTAAAGAAGACTTTAGTCTGGACTAGAAAACACAAATGTGCAGCAAAATTATTGCAAGAAGAGACAATAATATCAATTTATTGGGAATTCCTAGGAGCAGAGGGACTACTATAAGTAAATGGATGATGCCCTGAAAGACTACTTATCTTTCTTAATCTACGAATCATACAGAAGATATCTCACAGTTAAAACCCTTGGGTACAGAGACCACAAATACAATTTATTGTGTACATTTCAAAAGTATTATTCAAAGTATGTGAGAAAGATAAATTATTCTAATAAGCCAGAGAGGGAGCTGATATGGTGGTAATATATTGAGTAAAATATCAGAATGAACAGAACAAAATTTGCAGAGATCAAGTTATGTTGAATATTAACCCTAAAAGCTAACAGAATACTGCACCAAACTCTAGTGTACTTACTTGTCAACTGTGCACTGTAGAGGAGCTGAGCAACTTTCTTGAAGGGGACAGAAGTTTCTGCCTCCATTCTCATGTGCAGTAATAGCTAACCCTTCAATGAGTCTTAGCATTTTGGTGCAGAGATGCTTTAGTAACTCTACAGCCCTTCCTTATGTTAGATTGCAGTCCCTGTCTAGCACAGGACCTCTCCCCTTAGATAATCAGAATAGTTATTGCATGCAATTTAGAATTTCAAAGACTAGCAGAAAGGAAGGAATTGCAATATATAGCTTGTGGCTTGCATTTGTATTGCTCCTCTCTGCCGAAGGTAATACACTGATTAGCAATCCAACAAACAGAGTTTAATAATTGTTCTATTTAGGGGAAGGTATTAGAATGGTTAATTAATGGCAGTCTTGTTGTTAGGAGACAAAGGAAGTTATTACAAGTAAGGTTTTAACATAGGAATAGCGCCCTCTAAGCCTACAGTGAATTCTTATTAAATGGTTGCATAGTTTCTGTTAGTTCGTTTGTTCTTGTTTTTCGTCTTCAGAGTAAATGTATCATTTGGGTCTACCACCTGGACCATAAATGCCGTGTCAGTTGCTTTTTTTTTTTCTTTGTTTTTTAACTGAGATTGAATTGGTTTTAGATATATTCTAATGCTCATCAATTTTTCCTCTCTTGTAGGAATATTTGTGACAATATATAACAAATCGTCTGAAAAAGACTTCAGTTTAAGGTTTAGAAGTACTTCCTGCCTTTAATTATTCTTTAGAATCCTATTTGCCATTCAGCAGACATTTATCAAGTGGTTACTGTGTGCCTGGTACTGACCTAAGCATTGTATGGGAACACTACAGTTTTTGCTTTCGGCCAAATTTGGGAGATAAGACTTGCCACCGCAGTGATTCAGAGGAAGAGCTATGGGAGTTTATAGGACATATAATCAGAAGTAGAAGGTATAATATAAAAATAGCTCAAAAATAGCAACTATAGTATATGTTCTCAAATTAACACATTTTTGATTGCCTGCCCAGCATAAGACTCCTTCTCTGGACCTAGAGTCAGTCATTCTAGTGCTTGGTCAGCTGTCAATAGGAGTCTGTCTTTCAAACATAGAACAAAGAAACAAAGGCACTGAGGTAGAATGGCAGAAATGAGTTCATAGAAATATTACATGGAGTCAGGGCAATGGAAGCTGTATTTGGTAAATTTGCTGCTGAGAAACACAGAACATTACAAGTTTCTCAAGTCTCATCTCCATGCTTCATGTGATTTAACTCTGCTTTGTTCCTGTTTAAAGATTATGTGCCCGGGGCGCCTGGGTGGCTCAGTTGGTTAAGCGTCCGACTTCAGCTCAGGTCACGATCTCGCGGTCCGTGAGTTCGAGACCCGCGTCAGGCTCTGGGCTGATGGCTCAGAGCCTGGAGCCTGCTTCCAATTCTGTGTCTCCCTCTCTCTCTGCCCCTCCCCTGTTCATGCTCTGTCTCTCTCTGTCTCAAAAATAAATAAAAACGTTAAAAAAAGATTCTGTGCCCTTTCAATAGACTGTCCTTTATTTGGACTAGCTTGAGTTGGTTTCTGCTCCGTGAAGTCAGAATCTTGACGAAGATATTATGATCAAATGGTGAGTCTAGATTGGTTGGTACCTTAAGTGAATCGGAATGAACTAGGGGCACCTAGTGGCTAGTCGGTTAAGCATCCAATTTCAGCTCAGGTCATGATCTTGTAGTTCATGAGTTTGAGCCCTGCATCAGGCTCTTTGGGATTCTCTCTTTCTCTCCCTCTCTCTCTCTCTCTGCCCCTTACCCACGTGTGCTCCCTCTCTTTCTCAAAAAATAAATAGATAAACTTATAAAAAGATAAATGAAGTGCTTATGAGGTTAAATGGGATGCAGATTTTGGAATTCCCTGATGCCAGTCATGTTTTCTATACTGGGAACAATAAAAGAAAGTTTCTGAGCAGGATGGTGGTGACATGATGAGAGCTATATACTTGAAAAATTAACTCAGCTTCAGTGTGCAGAATGGATTGAGGGAAGGGTCACGTAGACAAATTAAGAGACTAATTAAGCGATGTGAGTGTGAAGCAAAATGATGACAGTGGGAATGAAAAATAATTTGTGTAAGTAGAATCGTCTCCGTGAGGCAACTGCTGGGATAGCACAGTTAAAAACGGAGGAATAAAGAATATTTTAGAGCATCTCTGCTTAAATGACTGCCAGAAAAGGAGAGACTTAGGGCTGTAGATTTAGGAATAAATTTTTTGAAGGTAGTATTTTGAATCACGGGATGAGATCAATAAGTGATGTAGGGTAGAGAGTTATGGGGATAGATGCTTAACAGCACAACCTGCAACCTTGAGGAATGGCTTTTTAGATAAGGACAAGAATGAGAAAATTGATTAGTAAAAAAGGGATTTCCAAAAGGAACAAGATTTAATGACATAAGGTTTATATAAGATAATTTCAGTGTATTTTGAAGCAAGGTTAAGAAGATGAGAAAAGACCAAAGGACTGGGATAAATGAATCATTGGTGAAGTTATGTGAATACAATTTCAGATTAAGTGAGTGATGGTGAAGGAAAGACTATTTTTTAAAATATATTTGATAGTAGGAAAGTTTTATGTACTGCTTGGAGGGGTAGTAAGTTCAAGAAGAGATTTAGGAGATGGATAGCCAGGCTCTTTCCATAACTTGGCTATTGCTGATAATGCTGCTATAAACATTGGGGTGCATGTACCCCTTCGAATGAGTATTTTTGTATCTTTTGGGTAAATACCTAGTAGTGCAGTTGTTGGATCATAGGGTATTTCTATTTTTAACTTTCTGAGAAACATGCATACTGTTTTCCAAAGTAGCTGCACCAGTTTGCATTCCCAGCAACAGTGTTAAGAGTGTTCCCCTTTCCCCACATCCTTACCCGATGGAAAACATGAGATATATATATATATATCCACACACACATACACAAATACCCATATAATTTCACTCATGTGGAATTTAAAAAACAATGCAAGTGAACATAGGGAAAGAAAAAGAGAGGCAAATCAAGAAACTCTTTCAACCATAGAGAACAAACTGATGGTTACAAGAGGGTAGGTGGGTGGGGGAATGGGTTAAATAGGTGATGAGAATTAAGGAGGGCACCTGTGATAAGAAGCTGGTATTGTATGTAATGTTGAATCACTAAATTGTACATCTGAAACTAATATTGCACTTTATGTTAACTAGTTGGAATTTCAATTAAAAATTGGAGGAAAAAAGATTTAGGAGAATTGAAACTGGATTGCACAGTAAGCGTGGAAAGGCTGAATATTCAAAATCATGGTGAAAATAATCTTAATGCATAATGATTGTGAAGATGATAGGAAGGCTGAAAGTAGTGCACAAGTATCAGAATGAATCTTGTAGACTGAAGGTAAATAAAAGACCAATTGAAAATTCAGATATTTTAAGGCAAGCAACTAGGAAGAATAAACAATATTGGATGGCCTCAGAAAATAGTAGATATTATTTTCTGCTGAAAGGAATTGGGACCTTAAAGATAGCAGAAGAGGAAATCAATTGGCTAGTAATACATCATTGATGAGTTAGCAAGAGTTTTCAGTAAGACCAATTTATCTAGTTTCATGACATTTTCTATTAATTTGAAGGAAATAAGGAAAATACTAAATTGAAAGAGTAGACAGAGAATCCTGAGTTCTTGAAGTATAGAACAACTTCTTCTAACAATATGGTTAGCCATATATTCTGAAAAATACTGTCATTATAGAACATGTAGATGCATATAAAACATGTAGACTATCAAATTAATAGCTAAGCTTAAGCAAATTGAGAAACATAACCAAAAGAGTAAGCATATATGAAATCTGTGGTTACTCTGGGACATTTGCTTTTACTGGGAAATAGAGTTGGGCTTTAAAGCCTCTGTGGTAAAGTTAATACAATATCTAGGGTTCTTACAAAGTTACATTTGCATTTTGACCCATATATAAAGAAAGAACCCACAAAGAACTATAGTGTCAATGAAGGAGGGATAGAAATCTGACCTGTGAGCAAAAGAAGATGACAAGATGACTTGTCAATTTTGGACACATTCAAGATGAGAAGCCAAGAAAACTCTCTGAGAATATAAGCATAGGCTTTCCTTACATTAATTGCGATCTCAATATACTCTAATTTCAAGGTCCAGAAAATTCTAAACAGAAAAATTGAGGAAGACTTGGGGTTACAAAACAGGAAGACATGTGACAGAAACAAATCCAAGTAATCTCCCTTAAAAAATCCTAATATGAGCACATAATAAAGTTTAGCAAATACATAAAGAATAAAGCCCCCGTGAGTGAGAGTGAACAAAATTAATAAACAACATATTTAAGTATCTAAGAACTCTTGATATTGGAATTATTTAATATAGAAAATAAAATAAATGTATTGAAATGGCCTGAACAGTTAAAATATAGATTTAAAAACTATAACCACTAACAAAAAAAATGGAATAAGAAACTATAAAAAAATTATCAGACCAATTGTAAAAGAATGACAAGAACAACAAGAAAAAGCAACAAAAGATTTGGAAATTAAAGAGATTATCATCAAATTTTAGAATGTAATTAATTGATTGGTCAAATAGAAAATGGCATTAAAAAGAGAATCCATGAAGTTCTGTGATCATTTGGCAGGGTAAACCTCTAGTATTCTAATTGTTCCAAATATAATATGAATAAACCCTGGACTAATGCAAGAAACAAACAAACAAACAAACTACCTGTGGACTCCAGAGAGTGAACAAAAGCAGGCAGATTTTGGCAGGAAGTTGAAACTTGAAAAAACACCATGGCATAGGTGAGTCCCATTCTTGTGGATTTTGGCCTGAGTGTGAGCCTTGTTCACAGTGCAGGGAAAGACAGCTGAAGCTGTAATAAAAAGCCCATTGCCTATGCTAGTCAATGAGAAGAGACTGCTGGAAAGGAGAGAATGTAGTGTTCTGTGCATAATCCTTACCTAAGTCTCTACCTGATCTATAAACAGCACATGCAAGCATCCTAGCTAAAGGTTAAAAAAAGAAAGTCATCCTGAGAACTGGGTTGCTACCCATTTCATGAATTTGAATGAATTCATGAAATTGAAATTGAAAGCAGAAATAGAGAAATTAAATAAAACCAAAAGCTGGTTCTTCAAAAAGATTTAAGAGAGAAATCACAAATTATCAAGTGAGAAATGAAAGAGGGATATTATTAAAGATCCTATAGACATTAAAAGGATAATAAGAGAATACTGTAGTTAGGTTTATGCCCATAAATTCAATTTAGATGAAATGGAAAAATTCCTTGAAAGGCACAAACTAGCCGATCTTACTCAAGATTAAATAATGTGAATCGTCTTGTATCTATTAAAAAATCAAATTAATAATTAAAAGTTTTTCAATAAATTAATCTTCAGGCTCAAATGGCTTCTCTAGAAAATCCTAATGAATATTCAACAAGGAAATATTACTGTTTCTACATTAACGCGTCCCAACAATAGGAACGGAAAGAATACTTTCCACTTCATCTTTTTGAGGCCGAAACCCAAACCAAACAAAAAAAGACTAAAAACCAATGTCCTTCATTAACTTAGGTATAAAAACTTTTTGGAAAATATTAGCATATCAAATCAAACAATATATAAAAAGGATGCTATATTATAACAAAGAGGGATTTATCCTGATAATTCAAGCCTGATATATACATGTCAAAATTACAATGTCAACATATTAGAGAAGAAAAATGACATGAGATATGAAAATAAAAAATTTAATAATGTATAAGTTTTTCTTAAAATATCTGGTAGAAAATAAAAATTGTAATAATGCATACATTTTTCTTAAAATATCTGGTAGAATTTGTTACTAAAGCCATCCACTGATGGCTTGAAATGTCCCTGGGAAGGGTTTTATTTATGGATTCCATTCCTTTAAAATTATGAAACAAATCTAATTTTATATTTTTTATTTTTTACTGTATCTTTCTTGGAATTTGTCTACTTTATCAACATGTAAAATACATTGGCAGAAAATATTTATACACTGTATATTAGTTTGCTATGGCTGCCATAACGAAGTACCACCCATTGGTGTCTTAAATAAGAGAAATTTATTGTCTCACAGTTCTGGGTGCTAGAAATTTAATATCAGTATTATCAATATTGGTTTCTTCTGGGAAAGAATCTGTTCCATGCCTCTGCAGTACCCTGCTACTGGCCTCAGTTGTTTCTTGTAAATACCATTCCCTCTGTTTCTTCACATCATTTTCCCTCTAGCAAGTCTTTCCCTCTAGCAAACTTCCCCTTCCTATTAGGACTTCGATAGAATTGTAATAAAGTCAACCCACCCTAATAACCTCATGTGACTAGATTTACAAAGACATTTTTTTCCCCAGATCGGGCCACATCCTGTAGTATTGGGGATTGGTATTTCAACAGATAAATCTGGGGGAATACAATTCAGTCCATAACAGTATTACTTTTTTTAATATCTGTAGAATATCTTTAATAATTACTTTTCTTAAATCTGTAAGATGTATGGAGTTATCTCTCTTTTATATTCCTAAGTGGTTTATTCTTTTTACATTTGTATTATTTACATTGCCACAGGATTTTCAATTTCATTTATCTTTTCAGAGAACCATATTTTGGCTTTGTTCCCTCTTTTGGATTATTTGCTTTCTAAATTAACTGATTTCTGCTTGTGCCTTATGTGGAATTTGCTTTTCTTTCTCTAAATTCTTGATTTGGTTATTGAGATTTTTACCTTTTGTTCTTTATCAATATGTTCATTTGAAGGCTGTATATTTCCCTTTGAGCAACAGCTTGAGCTTCAGCCCTCAAAATTTTTCTTAAAATTTTACTTTGAAAGATTGTGGAGATAGAGACACATTTAAAAAATAGTTGAAGAAATAGATGTACATGTTTAAAAATTGGTAAATATTTATTTGTCCTGTCTCTCTCATCAGTAAATAGGTATGTAGTTTCTGAACCATTTGAAAATAATTTTAGATATCATGACACTACTCCCCGAAAAAAATTGAAGATATGTCCTCCTAAAAACAAGGATATTTTCCTATTTAACTGAAATATCACTATCACATCCAAGAAATAATTTTTAAAATTTTTTAATGTTTTTATTTATTTTTGAGAGAGAGATACAGAGCATGAGTGAGTAAGGGGCAGAGAGAGGAGACAGAATTTGAAGCAGGCTTCAGGCTCTGAGCTGTCAGCACGGAGCCCAACGAGGGGCTCTAACTCACAAGCCTTGAGACCATGAGCTGAGCTGAAGTAGATACTTAACCAAATGAGCCACCACCCATGAGCCCCAAGAAATAATTTTATTTATCTATATTCTTTATTTAATAATATTATCAAATGTAATATTCATTTTAAAGATTTGTATTCATCCAATAATATTTATTATAATAAATATTTAAATCTAATATGCAATCTGGTTTCACATACCTACATACATTAGAAAATGGTATAATTTGATTTAAATTATTTCCTAATTCTTCCTTGACAAGATTTCTTTGACCCAATTTATTATTTAGAACTGCATTGCTTTGTTTTGTGTGAGGATTTTAAAGTTATCTAACTTAGCACTTGGTCAGAGAACCTTTGCAGGATCATTTCAACACATTAGTTCTTCTTGAGACTTGATTTTGGTGAGGCGTATACTTAGATCTGATAAATATTTAATGTTCACTTGAGAATTTTGTTTGCAAGAAGTTCTGTTCTGCAGGGGATTGTTCTGTAGTGAATTTTGTTTTGAGGTTGTTACCAGCAGAGTTATGTTGATTAGGTGAAGTTTGTTAATAGCACTATTCAAAATTTATATATTTATTACTATTCATATTTTGTCCTATCAATTATAGAGAAACATGAGTTAAAATACCTTGTCTAATTGTGGAATTTTTTAATATCTTTTTTTAGTTCTGTTATTTTTTACTTTGTTTTGAGGCTTTACTTTTAGGTTTATACAAATTTATGGATATTATATATGCTTCCTGAATTAAACTTTATATCATTATAAAATTTATTTTTAAAATACCTACTAGCACCTTTTTACTTGAAAGCTTTTCACTGATATTAATATACCTATACCAGCTTCCATTTTGTTAGTTTATGCATTGTATGTTTTTCTCTTTTTATTCTCAAATTTTAAATCCATATATTTTGTATGTCTCCTGAAACTATTTTTCACTAAATGTTAATAAGTTCTTATTAATATTATGTTTGTGTTTAATTAGAATATACACAATTTTACATTTAATAGAATAACTGATATTTTGAAATCTAAATTTGCCATGGTACTATTTTAAAAAATTTTTCCCACCTGTGCTATGTTCTTTTTTCTCAACTTGCCTTACTTATTTTGAATTATTTTTATCATTCTGTTTTTCTTTGAGTAGACAAGTAATTATATCTTTTTTCACCATAGTGGAAATTACAATATGCATTCTTGAATTATCAAATTCAGTTAGTACTTTTTATCTCTTCCAGGACAAGTATAGAATTTTAAACATGCTTAATATATTTAGTCCTCTTGAACTTGCAACTTACAAATTATTAAGAAGTTTTTAACCTTATTAATACTTTTGGAAATGCAGATTAAAACTATGATATGATGACTCTACACACTTACAAATTTGACCAAAATTAGAAAGTCTTATAGAGCTTGTGGAGTAATTAAAACTTTCACATCTTTCTAGGTTGGTGTGCAAATCAGTACAGTTACTTTCTATGAGTCTGCTATTATATAGAACATTTGAAGATATGCATACTCTGTGTTTTAACAATTTAACATGTGGATATATATCTTTAGAACAGTGAACACAAGTACTCACAAAGGTAATCTTTGGAATATTACAATACTGACAACTACCCAAATGACCATCAACATTACATTGAATAAATAATTTGTGATTTATTCATATAATGGAATATTGTATAGAAATGAACAATAGTGATCTAGACCTACATAAAGCAAGATTGATGAATATTTCAGTCATAATATATAACTGAAGAAACAAGACCTAAACACATAAAGTAGATTTCCATTTATATAAAGTTCAAAAATAGGCAAAGCATTTTGTTAACCAGAAAACTTCCTTTTAGGGATTTTTTTTAATGTTTATTTATTTATTTATTTATTTTTTTTTTTTTTTTTAACGTTTATTTATTTTTGGGACAGAGAGAGACAGAGCATGAACGGGGGAGGGGCAGAGAGAGAGGGAGACACAGAATTGGAAACAGGCTCCAGGCTCTGAGCCATCAGCCCAGAGCCCGACGCGGGGCTTGAACTCACGGACTGCAAGATCGTGACCTGGCTGAAGTCGGACGCTTAACCGACTGCGCTACCCAGGCGCCCCTGTTTATTTATTTTTGAGAGAGAGACAGAGCATGAACCGGGGGTGGGGCAGAGAGACAGGGAGAATCCAAAGCAAGCTCCAGGCTCTGAGCTGTCAACAGAGTCAGACGCAGGGCTTGAACCCACAAACTGTGAGATCATGACCTGAGCCGAAGTTGGACCCTTAATGGACTGAGCCACCCAGGAGCCCCGAAAGTTTTCTTTTTTAATGTGAGATGGAATATAAACAGTTTTGTCGAGCCCTCTTAAACTATGGAAAGAAAGTCAACACTTCTTCACGTGGTTCGTATTTCCAGAGAATCTGGCAAATACAGTTTGTATATTCTCAGCCCTAGAGTCACAGAGCAGAGTATATACATGTTGCTTTTCAGTATATTTTATTGTTGTTTAATGTTTTCAGATGATTATATTTCCCAGTCTTGCAGAGACGCAGGCTATCTATAAAAACTCCACCTCTGACCATTTATAATAAATGAATCTCTCCTAAGCAGATTTTAACTTTAAAATATTTAGAAGTACCTCTGTGGCCAAAAAACTGTGTTCTTTACTGGGCAAAAAGGATTGTTAAGATAAGATGTTGATTTAAGACGACATTTAAAATTTTTGTTCATTCTCCTAAATTTAAAAAAAAAATGCTACTTTATAGAAAAATTTGAAATCTATCACCCTGAGTCTAAAATATGAATACTTTTAATCAAACATACTTTGATACCAAGCACTGTATCTTTGAAACTAAATGTTTTCTTAATGGTAACATAATTTCCAGACAACATTATCCATGATGAGGGATTGTGACACTTTTTCTCGCTTTCATTGCTCAAGCATTGACACTTATTCTTTATTGATCCCTGTGTTCTTATCATTGAGGTTGCTTCCTTTTAGGAATATACAATAGGAATTATAATTGTGAATTTATTTTGCATGAGATCACATAAAATTCTACATGTAAATTCATTTAATTAATGAAGGAACTTCTTGATTTGTTTTTATAAATCAGAACTTGAAATCACTTAGAAATACCAATTCATTTAAGAGTTGAGTGTTAATTAAATTCACTGTTTTTAGCAGTAGGTAATACAAAGGCATAGGATATGTGGTAATTCTGTAAAAAATTAAAATGGTATATAGATTGCATTGAAAAGGTATTAATAAATTGCTATCTTGGTACAATAAAGAGGGGGATTTTCCCCACATGTGAGAAAAAGACTTGTAGATCCATTAGTGTGATTGAGGTGGCTGTGAACTTGGAGCATGCCAGACACTTCACTTAGAAATTGTCATAAAATATGGACCTAGGAAGAACGTTCAGAGAGTTCTAATTTTATTGAAGTCACATAGCAGACAATGAAAAAGCAGGCAGGGGTGGGGGGGGGACCATACCTTAAGGCGATTTGCTACTACAGATATTTTTCCATTTGCCAGTATGGAAATTTATTTTATTCATTAATATTTATCTTTGAAGCATGTGTATAAGATATTACTTCAGCTTTTAAAATTTTAGTTAGCATGCTGTGAATAAAATATTTGCCCTATCTTCAATTTTATCCTGTACTGTATCTCTAATAGGATAACTAGTTAGAATTTTTTTAACTCCAGGCTCCCTTTTGTAGTATTATTTAAAATCCCTTCAAAGTCACTTCATAGTTTCCAACTCGTTCATATTATAAGCAAACGTTATCCTGTTCTTTCTGTTTGCCTCTTACTCTTAAGAAGAACATGAGTTATCCCATATTTTAATAATCTCCTCTCTTAAGCAATTTTATATACAAGAGTGACTTTAACTTAATAACCTTAAAATGATACTACCAAATGGAAAAATTAAGAGACTCTTTAGAGTGATTAATATCTAGTTACAGGTAAAAATAATGATATTTTAACTTTACTGGAATGTCTGATTTTTTTAAGCCTGAAGTTTTAATTATAAAAATATTATTATGATGGAAACATTTTTTAGAAAGATGAAACATTTCAGGATATGAACATTTTTATGCTCTGTTTTCTCATTGGAAGTTCATAAGTTAACAATTATATTGTTTTGGTTGCTTCCAACTGTGTAATATTTTTTCCTTTCCATACTTAAAAAAGAAAATAGCTAAGCTCAGGTTTGTTAAATGGTTTTTCTGATGACAATGAGGAAAATAGAAGTCCCAGTAATTATGCATTCCCATGTTCACTGGCAGCATTACTTACAATAGCTAAGATACAGAAACAAGCTAAGTGTCCATCAACGGATGAATGAATAAAAATATGTGTGTGTGTGTATACATATATATATGTATATATGTATATACAGTTTACATAAAGCAGTTTTTCTGCTTTTCTTTATGAAATGAATAAGGAGATCTTTGCTGGAATGACTTTAGAGGTCTGTCCTTGCAAAAAGGTGATGCTGAAATTCGTAAGATCTTTAATGCAAATGTGGAATTATCCTATATGTCTGTGGTAACTGTTAATAAACCTTAAACTTACTGGTTTTAAAAGGGGGAGAATATGAGAAGTGGGCGAGAACCTAGGAATATAGGGAAAACTATGCAACATCTGTGAGTGAAGAGAAAGAAACGTGCTGTGTGGGAGTAGCTCCAAGATAAATTAAGATGCTGTTGGAGAAGGAAGGAAATAATGAGCGAGCTTCATTTATGAACTTTATTATTTTTGGTAACTATGTAGCTTTTTCAAATGTTCGATCTTGAATATTCTTCTCTAGGTACTATAATATAAACCTGTGGAAAACTTCAAACATTTGGCATAGATATATAAGACAGGGCAGAATCTGCTGCAAGAGAGACATAGGGAGTGGTGTGGGCTCATGGTCACTCATTCAAAGATAGTGCCAAAACCAAAAGTGAATATTTCAGGTATATGGAAAGGCAGAGAAAGGGGCATAGGTTTTTAGTGGAAGATAATATACAAATAGGTGGATTTTGAGTTCAGCTGAGAGATTAAAAGAAAAGATACTACAATTGACCCTTGAACAACATAGATTTGAACTGGATGGGTCCGCTTATACGTGGATTTTTTAAAAAATAAATACAGTACTGTACTGTGAAAGTGTTTTCTCTTCCTTTTGATTTTCCTAATATTTTCTTTTTTCTAGCTCACTTTATTGTAAGGATGTAGTATATAATACATAAGATACACAAAATATGTGTTAATTGGTTGTTCGTGCTATCTGTAAGGCTTCCAGTCAACAATAGTATTAGTATTTAAGTTTTGGAGGAACAAAAAGTTATATATGGAGTTTTGACTGAATAGGGGGTCACTCCCCCTACCCTTTGCATTTTTTAAGGATCAACTGTAGTTTGTTGGTTACAATGAAACATGCTTCAAAAACTTCTAATTGAAAACTTCAGTTTGCCTTCCATATTATCAGCAATAATTTCAACCAGCAATGACAATAGCTACTCTTTATTTTTTTATCACTCTAAAATCCTATGCTAAATGGATAAAATTTGCTTGCTGTAATGATGCCTATTTACACGTATCCAACATACCAATAACTTTGACCTATAACTTGTCCAAGTACTTGGAGGTTTGTTTGCTCTTAAATTCCCTCCTTTTGGGTCAGTGTTGAGACTATGATCTTTTTTTTTTCTCCCCTAATGGTCTTTGTCATGACAGTTCATCCACATACTGCACATCACTTCATTTTCATGCACTTGTGTGGAATCTACATAGCATTGGTCACGACTGAACTCTCGAAATAATCAGGGTTACACTAACTTGAAACTTTATGTGGTGTACCCCCTTAGTTGCCTGTAGACCTTGCCAAAAGTTCAGATGCATATCATCTATTATTTTGTAATGGAATGTGTAATTCTAGGAAGATTTATATCAAAAAGAATATGGGTAGGTGTTTTTCTATTTTCATCTTCCCTTTTCCCAAGCATGATAATACTACACATATTTATATGCAAATTATGAATCATTAGAAAACACTTTTGTGAACTGTATACACTAACATCTAACCTTTACTTAGGAGAATAACAATGAGTGTAGATAAGGAAACTAATCCTGATAATAGAAATTTTAAAATGAAATTTTAAGTATTATTTAAATAGTTGAACCTGATCACAAGTAGTTAGAAAGTACTCTGTTAATTTGGACTAGTATTTTTTTTATGCTTCTTAAAGTACATTTTACCTTCTCTTTTGAATTTTTTATCAGTGAGTCATCTGTTAAATTCTTGAATTCTTGCCGTAGAAATCTCATGGGAGTCTGTAGAAACACTATGAAGAGAGACAAATTATTTTATAGTAAAAAATGAAGAGTTCAATGTATACATTTGTTTCCATGAACTAACAGAGAATGGCTTCTTGATAAGCTGTAATGTGGTATAATGACCCCTCAGATTATATGTATGTATGTGTATGTGTGTGTTGAGAGTGGAGGGTGGGGAGAGTTGGGAGCAACAACTTCAGCATCCAGTTCTATATAACCATTCCCACTGAGATTTTCAGAGGCTTCGGTATTACATGAATTTACTTCAAGAAGCTCAGTAATGTTTGTTTCCCAGACTTATGGGTGTGGAATCATCAGTGGCATTTTACTCTGATTTCAAAATTATAAAATATAGCAACAATCTCAATGATACTCTTCTCTTTATAAGGACAATCCTCATCCTTTTTTCCTAGATTCTCTTTCTATTAATTTCTTTTGTATTAATTTTTATTTCAAGTTTGAAAATACTTAATATAACTGTTTTTAATAGAAATTTTTATCATCTAGATCAATAGCACATGACTGAGCTGAACTAAACCAAACAATAAAGGAAATCAGATGAATAAGCATTTGCTAATATTTGCTTGTCATGAACGCTAGTTCAGTTAAAGTCTTTTAACACATTTATACTTGTATTAATGAATATAAATGACATAATTAGCAAGCTGCATATTATTTTAGAATGTTTATAAATCAAGTACCTGTTATCTTAAAAGGCTATATTCTTTATTTTGTAACACCATTGTATTTAAATATCCCTTTCTAATATACATGCTGTAGACTAGACCTCTAAGGCAGGCAGACAGAACAAGAGGGATGAAATTAAGGAGAAATGCAAAGTCAGAGAATTTTAAAAGTAAAAATTATAAAGGAAGACTGGAACAAGCAAGAAAATAAGTTAAAAGAGGGAAGAAATATTCCCTGGGGAAAATGTGAAAGCTATGGCAATCATCAATTCTAATTATGTTACTCTGAGAATGTGTGAAGCACACATGCCATCTGTCACTCTGCTCAGACTATCACATCAGTGATCTGATAGGTACTGCTGTTTCCCCAGAGGGGATTCTTTTACCAATCCGTGAGGAAAGAATATGGTGGGCTATTCCAAGAAAAAGAGTGGATATATGGGGCAATGCTACATCTATCAGTGGAACATGTGGTCTCTAGCATCTCAGATGTTTGTGATTGCTCTGTAAGGAGCAAGTAGAATTTGATTATGTCCCATGCACTAGCTGCTAGTTTGAGTTCAGGCAAATAATGCCATTGAAGGGATGGGCATATATTATTATATTTACTTATGTATAATTCATTTTATTATATATAAAAATATATAATTTTGAACATTATAACCAACAATGACTTTGCTAAACCTGATTCCTAAATTTGTGACTAAGCAAGTGTTGTTTGTATTATAAATTATAATGACAGTAATTGATAATTGGCACACATTGTCTTAATAATAAAACTTTTTTGTGTATTTGTTTTGAGATAGTGCACATTTGTGTGCATGCATGAGCAGGGGAGGAGCAGAGAGCCAGGGAGCAAGAGAGAGGGAGAGAGAGAGAGACAGAGAGAGAAAGAGAGAGAGAGAGAGAGAGAGAGAATCCCAAGCAGGCTCCGAGCTATCAGCATAGAGCCCAATGTGGGTCTTGAACTCATAAACCATGAGATCATGAATGAGTGGAGATCAAGAGTCAGATGCTTAACTGACTGAGCCACCCAGGTGCCCCAATAATGAAACATTTTAATGAACGAACTAGGTCCCCATGTTTTGATTAATATACTCTGAGGAGGTTCTTAATATTTACAGTACAACAGTATAAAAAAAACATTTTGACTTACATAGTATGTGATAGGCATGAAAGAATGCTTTTTTATTTTCATATTTTCATCTTAGTCTATATTTATTTAATGTTCATTTATTTTTAAATGAGAGAGAGACAGAGTGTGAGTGGGGAAAAGGCAGAGAGAGAGGGAAACAGAATCTGAAGCAGGCTCCAGTCTCTGAGCTGTCAGCACAGAGCCCTATGTGGGCCTTGAACTCACCAACTGGTAGATCATGACCTGAGCCAAAGTCCAATACTTAACCGACTGAGCCACCCAGGCACCCCTTAATATATTTTGTTTTCTAGTCATCTGAAATTGCTTTTTAATAAGATGTTTCTATTGCTTGTCTCTTACTTCCCAATAATTTTTTAAAAAGGACATCACATATAGTAGGGTCCTTCTGTTAAAAAAAAGGAGGATAAAAGCCTTTAACTAGAATGTCTGACCCATGAAACTACACCTTAACTTTCTGCCAAAGACAATTTAACCGCTAAGTCTGCACCAAGCAGAGATTTTCTAAACACCACTATAGTCACAAAGTTTTGGCCTTTTATTTTTGCAACTGCTCCATGAGTGTACATCTGATTTCCTTATGGGAAGTATAAGCACTGTCAGGGAAAGGGTCATCACAATCTCATTGTTCTATATTTCATTTTTCCCCCATGCTTTCTCATTTAGCCTTTAATACATGTGTGCATCCAAAGTAATTTTTTAATGTTCTATATTTGCTGTTGCTCATTTGGTGCATACATGTACTTGTGTTTATGTATGTAACATACATACATACATACATTCTGAACTCTAAACTACTTTTAGTAGATAATATTTTAATATACTTGGGTTTCTTTTTTCCACACTCCCTATACCTATTACTTTCCCCCTACTATTAATTTGGCAGTGTTAACTTTCCCTAAGCTCCATTATGAGTTTAAAATTGATACAGTTTAAGAAAAAGAAGGCAATGGCAAAATTTATATTAAAGAGCCTGGTTGTGGGGCGCCTGGGTGGCTTGGTCGGTTAAGCGTCTGACTTCGGCTCAGGTCATGATCTCATGGTCCGTGAGTTCGAGCCCCGCGTCGGGCTCTGTGCTAACAGCTCAGAGCCTGAAGCCTGTTCCAGATTCTGTGTCTTCCTCTCTCTCTGCCCCTCCCCTGTTCATGCTCTGTCTCTCTCTGTCTCAAAAATAAATAAACGTTAAAAAAAATTTAAAAAAAATAAAAAAATAAAAAAAAAATAAAGAGCCTGGTTGTGAAAGATAAATACAAGTCTGTAAGTCCAAGATCCAAATAGTTCTGAAATTAATTTTTTTTTTTTGGCGGCCAAACTTGACTTAATTTAACTTATTTAAGGCTTCAAAATTTGACTAGAATGACAGTGGTGTATTTTTAGTCTTTACTTATGCTTCTCACTCTGAATACCCATACATTCCTATAACATTATTAGTGTGTTGGATTTTGGGATGCTACTCCAGATTCTTCTGGGGTGCTGTTTAATATGCAGCAAATGCATTTTATTACCTTTTTAGCATTTAGAAAATTCTAATATTTGAAAACTCATTTGATCCCGAGAAGTTCAAGTACCGGGCACTGGACTGAAAAAAATCTGGTGAGAAACATCAGCAATATATTTTTAAACTGAGTATTTAATTGAATTGATTTTAATGCCTCAGTGGTTTCAAGTCAGAACTATTACATCTTCTTTTTTTACATTCCTTTTTTCCCCCTTTCATTTTATAATAGGCAACATCTCAGCACAGAGTGTAGAGAAATCTCTTGCCTAGTGGAGGAAAAGGAGATGGGGTAGAACCTTCATTCTCTAGAGAACAAATTATTTTCTCATTATTTATCCTTTTCTTCCCATATCCCACCTTTTTATATTTTATTATGGAAAGAGTGTCTGCAGAAATAGCACGACATCAGATTCAATGATGTTGTAATGTATTGCAGTTTGTATTACAAAAATTAAAATAGTGTAAGATAAAAATATATTTAATATACAGTTTGATCAAATTAAATTCAACAGATGTTTTCAAGCACCTATGGAATTTTCCTTCAAAAAAGTGTGTGTGTCTGCATGAAGTTTTGCACACATTAAAAAATTTGTTTCACTGAATCCCTACAAGTAATCTATAAAGAACCTTGGTCCTTAAATGTCCCTGTTATCATGCAAAGGATTGGTGCAGCTTCTGTACCATGGTTTGGATCATTGAAATACTCCAAGCCTAATGAGGATACAGACAATTAGGCAAATTACTACAGTGCAGTAGAATAATTCTTCTAATCAACATAAATGCAAAACGATTTTGTACCACAGAGGAAGGAATAACTGGTATTTTACAAGGAAGTTTTCCTGGAGATCACATTTTAGTGAACAATCACAGAGGAATATTGTAAAGAGATGTGAGGGAAGAAATCTCGAAGAGGCTAGAGAATAGCTGAACTAAATAACATTGTGTACTGTCTCCAAACATCATGTTCTAAATTCCCTGATTATATTTGCAGAAACGAAACAACAAAATTTTAGGTTCTGAGTCTGATTCTTGGGGATTCGTTCAGTAAATATTGGCTGAATATATTTCCTATTCTCTGCTAGGTCTTAAAATATGGAGCAAAGTGACACAATGTTCTTTGTTAAGGAGCTCACTGTCCCATCAGATAAGTAAATAAACAAGCAATTGTAGTATTACTTACAGGAAGTGGGTACTGTGGTAACATTTTGGCTAATGAGCAGTGGTAAGCCATCTCCTAAGATTCCATTGAAATAGCCTTGGAGGAAGATACACAAATCGGGGCAACAGTGCTATAAACTAAAGAGAAGAACTAAGTTGGTATCTGGAGAGATTTACAGACTCACCTGTACTATACCTGTTCCACCTTCTGACCTAGAACGTTCCAAATTGCTGTCCCTAAATCTGGAACTCAAGGATTGTTGTCAAGCAGAATTACATTGGAATTCCCTGACCTGGCTAGAATCAGACTCATTCCTTACAAATCTCTCTTTCTGGCATTTTCTTGTTTTATACTGGTTTCAAGACTGCAACTCCTAAGAGTCAGTACCTCTCAGTCAGTGTTCTTAGTGGCAAGCAAGAGAAATGAATTCTCTTATCTTAGGCAAAGAATTTATTATTAAAAGCATCATGTATAGAATTTCCTAGATGGCTGAGAAACGTAACGAGGAGGTAACAGTGCTCCAAACCACACTTCCAAACTGTTATTGCTGCCACTAAGCACTGGAAACTGCAGCTTGTACCCCTGACAGTAATGAGATAGGGCAGTGGATACCATGACTAGCACTGTAACCCACACGGAAACCCACAGGACAGCTGAAAAGTGTTGTTTTTGGTCCAGTTCTCTCTTTAACATGGCAGAAGCAACTTTTCCAGAGTCCATATTACGTGCATATCAGTGATGAGTCCTGAGACACAGACCTGCCCCCTACCTACAAAAGAGGCTGAGTGAGGTAGTCAGAGTCTAGTCTAGTCTGTAAGACCATTTGGTCTTATAAACATTGTGGATTGGTTAATGCAGGTGATGCAAGAGCTGAGTAGCCAAATGGAGGATAATGAAGACTATCCAGAGATTAGCAATAAACACTCCTGGGGCTAGAGGAGAAATGGGTGTTACCAGAACCCAGGAGAGGGAGATCTGGTTGGAACCAAAAATAAATTGAGGAATGTTTAGAGAATGTTGGGGCCATGTGGGAGAAAGTATCCCAGGAAATAGAGTCATGGAGGTCATGTGACACAGATGCCACCTAAGACAGAATAAGAGAGAGAATACCCTGGCTATCTTTTTCATTTCTCCTATGTTCCAAACACCCATCCATGCCTTCCATTGATCTGACCTCTCCAGAAGTCTCTTGTGGCTTCCTCTGATACAGAGCTGAGCAGGGAAGGGGAGGAAATGGGTTTGAGAGAAAGTAGGCAAGTCATCTGAATATAGAGAAAACAAGGCGCTGGAACTGTCAACTTCAGCAGAAGTTATGAGCTCTGCCTCTCACCAGGATGCAAAAGATAGGGAACTCCCATTTGAAAGAAGAGTTTTAGGTTGCATACAATTAATAAAGAATAGTGTATATTCACTGCACAAACCACCAAGAATGGAAATAAGTATTAATGCAATGGTAACACCTCCTAGGAGAAGTGAACATAGGGAGAACCTTGTCGCAAAAAGTCAAGAGGAATACTTGGAGCAGTGTGTTTGGGATATGCAGTCCTCAGTTCATACAGAGAGGAATTATAAACTGTATCTGACTCACTAGCTTGCTTTAAAAATTTCACAGTCAGAAGTTGTTTATCAAGCATTATGCTTCCTCTCAAGGATTCAGAGTGGGGCCTGCCAAGGCCGAAGTCTACAATGAGGGGGCCAGTGAATCCTCATCTTCTTGCCGTCATTCTCTGCACCTCATTGCAGGAGTTATAAAGGTAAAAACAATCATGATTCTGTAGTACTTGTGAAAATAAGCATTTCCTCTCATTTCCCCAGAGGATTCAAAGGAAGAACAAATCTCTGAATCAGATTATTTTTTACCAAAACAAAACAAAAAAAGTTCTAGCCATTGCCAAGTCCTAATATCACTTTTAGTTACTGAAGCTCTTTCTCCTTTTGTAGCTGTTATCACAACTTTCTTCTTGAAAACTTTACTCCAGATATGATGCCCTAGGTATTTATTATTTATTCCTCTTATTTTCTGATCTTTTTCCCGCTCTGAGCCCTAATTCTTAGTGTTTTTCAGATTTATTTTTTCTGTTAATTTCCCATCTCATGTGGCATACAGTTGTTGAAAGATATTATTTACTATCATTTTTAATGTTTACAAATATTCATGTGACTTCCAAATATGCATACCCAATTTTTCACCTGCTATTCTAATGTCTATATTCACAAGAACTTGTTTAACATCGCTAATTCTGTCCCAAATTAAACACATCTTATCTAAAACTGATTTGTTCTAAAACTGATTTGATTCATTTGTTCCTTAATTCACTTGGGGACCTTCCAGTCTATTTTCATTTGTTCCTCCATTCAGTTGGGGATCTTCCAGTCTATCAACCTTGAATCCTCCTTGTCTCTCAACCCAAATCCAATCAGTTGTCAACTCCTACCCCTTAATCTTCTTCAAACATATATTTTCCTATCCAATTCTAGTTCAGGCCTTTATCATCTGTTACTTGATAATTGTTGCAAACAACTAACTGGGTTCCCTGCCTCTGGGCTCATTTTACTCAAATATGTTTACACCATTGCCAAAATCAATATAAAATATTTGTATTCACACTTTTTTTTCCTTAAAACCCTTCAATAGCTACTTACAACATACCAGGTCAAAACCCCATCACTCAAATTCCTCAGTTACCGTAACTCTCCACTTCATCCACTGGCATTTTCTGTTTTACACCTCTTCTATCGTTCTAAAATTCGGTCTACTCCTTTTCCTGCACCATGTAGCTCTTTCACTGGGGAAAGAATATTCCTATTCCATTTCTATAGACTATGAGGTATATTCCTTTTCATTCTTCAAGACTCAGTTCAGGATAGGACTTAGTAATCCTATCAGACTAGGTCAAAATTAATTAAAAGCTCCTACTCACAGAACATTAAGCATAATTCTGTGACAGTAGGTCGTGGGCTCCTGGAAGGCAAGACATATCTCATTTATCTTTATGTTTCCAGATCTTATCAGAGACTGGTACATATTGAAATTTTGAATCTGAATACCTACATTTGTATTCTGCTGATATTTACTGGCTAAGTGGCCTTAAGAAATATAACATTTACCCTTTATAATCTCAGTGTATAAGAAAACTGGTGTAATAATAATATCTAATTGTTTCTCTTATGTACTTGTTATGAGGCACAAATGGGATGTCCATAGGTATATATTATATACTGCATGAAATATGCATATATTTCAATACTGCTAGTGTTATTTTAACTAATAGCAAATTATTAGGAGTTTGAGCTTAAGCAAAAAAATAGAATAAGTAGACATTTAACTCGGTAAAAAAAAAAGCAATTTTGTTGTTGTTGTTGCTATAATAAAGAGCATTACCAACAAAATGTTAATACATATAACTGATAAAAAGTGAATATGTAAAAAACATACTTCCCTTTAGATCTATATAGGAGTCCTGGAAAACTAATGACAAAATACAGTTTATAAGTTGGTTAACTTTGGAGCACCTGGGTGGCTCAGTCGGTTAAGCATCCAACTTCAGCTCAAGACATGATCTCGCAGTTCATGTGTTCGTACCCCACGTCGGGCTCTGTGCTGACATCTCAGAGCCTGGAGCCTGCTTTGGATTCTGTGTCTCCCTCTCTCTTTGCCTCTGCCCTGCTCCTGGTCTGTCTATCTCTCTCAAAAATAAATAAACATTAAAAAAAAAGTTTAACTCAGTTAATTTAGATTCTAAGGAATGATTTAATTTCTCTTCTAATATATATGACATAGAACTTATAAAAAAGAAAGCCAAAGTGTGAGAAACAAATGGAGCAAACAGAATTTTGTTTACTTGACCTAAAGACTTTAATATGAGAACATCATTTATCATAGTGATGATCAGAAACTAATTCAGCTGTCTATTTACATATCCAAGAAGTCACTTAGAGTCTCTTTAATATGCTTTTTGTAATCCATTTTATTTCTTGTTTGTACATGAAAATGCATGAATTATTTAGGAATGATAAAATATCCAAAGGATCATTATAAGAAATTAAATAAACATGTAAAATTTATCAATTAAAAGCAAAATAAAATTTTAATGCTATTAAAAATAATTTTATTTGTCCAATTTGCAACAGCTTTAACAGGATAAAATAGTGTAATTTCAGAGGTTATTACTATGAAATAATTGGGGAATTTTTATTTTCAGAGCCCCAGTGGACATGTTATAACTATGATGTCCTCAGCAAACCATTTTTACTGAGATTGTTTGTGCAAAAACAGATTAGCAAAGAAAAAAAAAAACTTTATAATTTACCAGGTTTATCTGGTTAAAAAAGAAAAAGACAGACTAAAAAGCCAGACAAGCCATTTCATTTGTATTTTTAAAAGAATATGAACTAAGGGTAACAAAGTCTTTTCTTAATAAGTACTGCTATTAATGAATTAGTCTTACAAAATGTTCCAAACCAATTTTCTTAGAAAACTAGTACAAGGCATTCCTAGGTTTTTCCACTACACCGCTCTGAAGTCACAATTCAGCATGAGGAAGGAAAAAGATCCTATTCTCACTCTCACCAATGCCACTTTTCATTTTACAATCTTCTCTGTCAGTAATAAGGCTTTACAGTGAAATAGGTAGGAAAGGGGGAATAAAAGGAGAAAAGGAAGGTAGAGGGAAAGGAAAAGAAATGAAGAACTGGAATGACGGAACAAGTGGTTACCAGGATGATCTTCAGCAAATCAAGATCTACATATTTTTATGCTTAAGAATCAATAAAAATAACTGCTGTTCAAGCTGCAGCTTTAGAATTATGCTACCCAAGTCTTGCTTATACCTGCTACCTTCATTACCAGTTGTCGCAAGGACACTTTTTTTTTTATATAAATAACTAAATATGCAAGAATAAAATCATTATCTTGTTTGTTATAAAACATTACATTTTCACTTAAATAAACTCATCCTCATCCTACTTAGAGTACCTGTTTGCCTACTTGAATAGCTGAAATAAAGGAGTCCTAAGAAGCACATACATGTATTTTAAAGTAATAGCAATGCTACTTGAAACCCAGTTCCCGTACTGTGGTAGTTATTATTGCCCCATACACCGGCATGGATTAACAGCAAATTGGTCAGGACAGATAACGTCCAGACTGTACAGTAAAACAAGGAATTCCACGGTGCAGTACATGAGCTATTCTACAATAATTGGAATCATGACCAAACAGATGGAGTCTGAAAATGATGCTGGTAAACAACTAGACCTAGCTGGGAAAAACATCTTATATATTTCTGCTTTTCTGAAGACGGCACAGTACTCTCCAAATATTACCTGATAACTACTTGTTCTCCTGAAAAAAATGCTGTTGCTTGAAACCTATTTCTCATGCTGCTCTCTTATTAACTTGAATCAGGAAATGGTGTTCTTGCAGTGGCACAGTCAGAGCTCTCAAGGAGGCCCTGGTGCCTTTTCAATTATTTCTGTTAAAAATAAGGCTCTGCCTGTTATGGGGAACCGTTTTTAAATTTATTGGAGGGACACATGGCAGCTGATAAATCATTGCACGTAAAAACAACCACACAGAAACTGTGGCTTAGAAATCAAACAGACTTTTGAAAATGAGTTCAATAAAGAACCACAAAAAAGAATCTAATACTTCAGAAGAGTTGACTTGTCTAAGTCCTATAGATTCTTATTTAGAAAATGAAATGAAAATGAAATAGAGCCTTCCTAAAAAGTCAAGAATAATCTTTCCAATTTGATTACTGCTGATGATCTTTCCATGGCATTGCTGAAGGATATCAGATAACCTTTGAGGATTAAAGGAATTATGGCCTGGGATCCTATCTATGTCTTACAGAATTCTCATTCCACAAAGTGAAAATTACTGCACACAAAATTGTTTCATTAGAGGACCTTTCATGGCCCAACTCCTTCTGCAAAGCCCAGAGTGTTTGAGGACCCAGCTCTTGCCTCACCTCTTTCTCATGGCACTGGCAGGATTAACTCTGGGGCCAGAGGTTTGGGGAATGGGGAACTTTGACGAAACTTTGCTTGTTTGCCCAGAATATATACTTATGGCACTACTGAGAGGCTAGAATCGTGCTGATTTCTTATTTTTCTACTTACTTTTATTTTCTTCTTGCTCATGAGAGTTACTGAATACTAAGGCCCAGCTGGTAGAGGCTGGTGAAAAACTCATTTTTTCTTCAATGTTCTGAACATTGCAATGTGTCAGATTTCCCAAGACCAGATTCAAATGATATCAGTAAATAATAATTCACAAAAAATTTTTTTCATGTTTATTATTGAGAGAGAAAATCATAATTCTTAAGAATAAGATGAAATCAACATGTTTAAGATACTTTACTTTTAAATAATTTATTATATCTTAGAATTACTTCTTTAGATAATTTAGATGTATATATCTGTATATGTGCACTGATCTTGTCTCAGTGCCTTCATTTGAAGAACTTACCATTCAAATATTAAATTTTTTATAGCAAATGAGAAATTTGAAGTACACTATGTTTAATAATTCCGAACTGTAGTATGCTTCTGTAATATGATGATATATGCAAAAGATTATTATATTATTCCTATTATTTTTCTACAGAAGTATTTGTAAACAAAAATGAGGTGATTAGCAATTCAAATAGTTGCTTTCTAAAGGAAATTTATAAGATGGTGGAAAAAAGCTCTTTTTTTCCCTCTCCAAAGGAAATAATTGAAAGGTTTTAATTTAAATAAGATTTACTTGTAAACTTAGTTCTCTCTCAAGTTAAGCCCTAATAATACATTTATAGATTGGGATCTAATATTCTGTTTATTTATTTAGTTAGTTAAAATAGCTAATTGGATCTTAGCTTGTTCAAGGGTCAGGAACATTTAGTAGGCGTAGTATGAAAATGAATCTTTTTAAATTTAAAGCCAAAAACATTTATAAATACATGTTAAACAAGGAAATTTTAGAATTAACCCTAGTATGCAATTATCTTCATTCACCCATTCAATTTCAGCATAATATACCAATGAATACATGGATGAAAGATGGATCATCACTTTTTCACATTCTTTTGCACAAGTTAAAGCAATAAAATTGTCGATTGAAGTTAAGACATAATGGAGTTCTTAAAATTGTCATGGGAGAGGTGATGGTGGACAGTTAAGCAAAGAAAGAAGAATGTGGTAAAATAGTCCATCTTCCTCAGTCCTGCCTCTTTATGGAGCCTCAGTGTCATGTAGGCTGAACTCTCCAGGTGAATCCTGTCTCCCTGTGTACTTGAGTTCTAGCACATGGTACACTTCTTGGTGGCTCCCCACAAGACATTCTCATATGTGGTTCCTTACATGCCAACCTAAATTTTATAATGGGTACCACTACTTATTCTTCCTACTTATTTTAAATACACTGGATCCAAGATGGGTTAATACTTCCCTAAAAGGTGTCTTACTTGCCCTGCACTCTTCAGTAATTCCTGAAGTAGTAGGCAGAATTCTTTGGTGTCCTCTATGATTCCCACCCCCTGGTATATACAGCCTATAAAATTGTCTCCTCTTTAGCCTGGGCAAAACCTGCAAATATAGCGAAATATCACTCTATGACAACATTACTAATCAGTTGACTCTGAGTTAATCAAAAGTGGGATTAACCTGAGTGAGACTAACTAATTGAGTCAAGCTCTTTAAAGGAAGGTGAAGCAGAGAGATATTCTCCTGTTGACCTAGAAGAAAGGGGCAGCCATGTTGTGAAATTTTATAAACTTCCTATAGGAAAGGTCAACGATCCAGGATAGCAGGGTGGCAACCTGAATAAGCTTGGAAAAAAAAAAAAAAAAACAACACAAGATCCAGAAAGGAATAGAGACAAGCTGATACCTTAATTTTAGCCTTGTGAGACTGAAAGCAAAAAATCTCATTTAACTGGGTTGTACTACGGAAACTATAGGATGGTAAATGGATGCTATTTTAAGCCACTAAATTGGTGGTGAGTTCTTAACACAGCAATGGAAAACTAATATACTATAAGTGTCTGAAAAATGAATGGCCCCCTTTCTTAGGTTAGAGTGGCAATATAGCCTTTTTTCTGGTGTTTTATTTTTTTACTTACTTCAGTGAGAATTTGAAATAGATGAGGACTTGAAGCGGAAGACTTGCTTTCTGATGATCTTTCCCTTTAGTTTTAAATCTCACTTTTATAGCTTAAAATTCATGACAAGGCCTGTTTTTTTGTCATGTAAACTCTTTAGTTTTCAATAAATGGTTAATATTTGGTAGATTATTATCAGACAAATTGCTCTTCCTTGTTAGAATATCCTAACCATAGTGACAACTAAAATTTTGGTTTTATAAGTTTTCCTAAATAAAATGTGCAGCAATATTCTCCTTTAATTCTACCAATGTTCCTTGGAAATATGGTTTGAGGAATGTAGATGGCATATGGTTTGTCATATGGTGAGCATTAATATGTTGTACTGTTCTCTTTTTTTCCCTGTAATTTTCAAACAATGTTTTTGATAAAACCTCTGATCTTCCAGGAAGCCAACTGCTTCCACCCTTGAGATAAAAGTAGTATCTGCAATTTCAGGACATACTGGTGTTACTTGGCTTCCCTTTAGTATCACACAGATTCCTCATTTTTGAACAATCATTTCATTTTAAAAGCATCTGCTGATGGCTGACATATCTCTAATGCATTCTGCAGAAGCCTGAAATTGATCTTGCTTAATTCTTGGAGTTAACCTAAATCTTCTCATATATTGTCTCTAGATTGCTTGTTTTATCTGCATCTGTGCCAATTTCTAGTTTGACTTAATAATCTTTCTTGGGCAGTAGTAGCGAAGCCATGCATTTGTATAGTGATTAGCAGGCTCTTCAGTAGGAATGGATGTTGCTGCTTTGGGGTTGTGTGCCTGTGTGATCATGCATGCACTTAGGTGTAAAGATCATGTTAATATGCATAAAATCAGGGGCGCCTGGGTGGCGCAGTCGGTTGAGCGTCCGACTTCAGCCAGGTCACGATCTCGCGGTCCGGGAGTTCGAGCCCCGCGTCGGGCTCTGGGCTGATGGCTCAGAGCCTGGAGCCTGTTTCCGATTCTGTGTCTCCCTCTCTCTCTGCCCCTCCCCCGTTCATGCTCTGTCTCTCTCTGTCCCAAAAATAAATAAACGTTGGAAAAAAAAAAAAAAAAATTAAAAAAAAAAATATGCATAAAATCAAGGTAATTATGGTAGCCTAGATTTTTGAGTTTCTGGGGTTTTAGTTTGGGGACAGAAAATGGAATATCGGGGGCGCCTGGGTGGCGCAGTCGGTTAAGCGTCCGACTTCAGCCAGGTCACGATCTCGCGGTCCGGGAGTTCGAGCCCCGCGTCAGGCTCTGGGCTGATGGCTCAGAGCCTGGAGCCTGTTTCCGATTCTGTGTCTCCCTCTCTCTCTGCCCCTACCCCGTTCATGCTCTGTCTCTCTCTGTCCCAAAAATAAATAAACATTGAAAAAAAAAAATTTAAAAAAAAAAAAAAAAAAAAAGAAAATGGAATATCGAAGTTGCGGAAGTTGTTGATTAAATATTTCCAATCATCAGTTCTCTTCTTATTTTTCTACTGTCATTTTTTTTTTTTTTTACTAAGACATTTTACATATGGATAAAGCCACACATGCCTTTTTTTTTTAATCTGGAAATTTTGTATCTGAAACAGGGGACCAAGGATGTTACAAGTACTGATAAGAAGACTCAGAATTATATTAAATATCGAAATTTTTCTATACTTCCCATAGTACCAGTCCAAGATTCTATTGCAAGGTAATATTGCTTTTGTTATTTTCTACACAAGAAGTCTTTCTTCTGTACCTTACCCTGCTTTTCCCTCAAGCCAAGTGCATTTAAAATTTTCCCTTGTATGTTTTCTTTATGGTCCTAGGATTACAATAGCTTTTCAGATTTTGGTCAAATATTATTATTATTCCTAAAAGAACTCACTTAGATTTTTTAAAAAGTAGTAACAGCTTTAATATGTGTCCATATATAAATCTTGTTGAGATGAAATTCATATAAAATTAATCATTTTAAAAGGAACAATACATTGGCATTAAATACATTCTCAATGTCATGCAACCACCACATCTATTTATTTCAAAACACTTTCATCACCCCTATATAAAACCTCATACTCATTAAGTACTTATACTTTACTTCACCATTCCTACAGGGTCTGGCAACCACTAATCTGTGTTCTGTCTATGTATTTACCTAATTTGAATATTTCAAACAAATGTAATCATGCAATAATGTGGTAGACATGGTGTTAGATTGGTAAAATATTAGGTCTCATTTCTATACCTCTCACAAATCAGAAGCATCAATTTAATTTAGGTATTTGGGAAATCAGGTAGTAAAAAGTAATGGAAAATAAAAATCCACTTTTATCTTCTATAGATTTCCCTTTGAGTAAATGAGTTTTATGTTATTTAATTTTATTAAACAAGTCTGTGGTTATTGGCTGTATTACTATTTAGGACAAATTTGACAGTAAAAATATCATAATAAGAGCTTCTGCTTCCAGCTGTGACAGAGCATTTTATATCATATTAAGTCTTTCGCAAAGGCAAACCAGGAGAGCAAGATACAAACTATACAAAACCTGTTTGAAAGCATAAGAGATTGACTAAGGTAGCCAGCACTTGAGGGGTTTCTTCTTTGCTAGAGACAGGAGAAATACACTGAGTGATTATTATATTCATATATTCTTTAACCTTAGGAAAATGATAATTCTTAATGCAAAGACTAATGCTCAGTCCAAAAGCATGTTGCTTAAGGTCTGAAATGTTCTTACTACGCATAGGAGACAAGAGCATGGATTCTTGGGCAGTCAAAGCATCCAGGATTCAGGGGCTGAGATCTCAGAGGGGAGGAAACCATATAGAAATGACAGCAAAATACTGTTCACAGTTTCCCCTAATATATTTGTTGTTTTCTGCATATGCTAGGGGAAACTGTAAGAAAACAAGTAGAAGGCAGCAGGTATATGGGTAAGGATATGATCAGATATATAAATAATCTCACAATGTTGGTTTTATGTAAGTTGAGTTTCAGGACCACTCCTGAAGAGTTAAAATTATTAATTTAAGATCAACTATAATAAGTTAAATGTTGTATTCTGAAATATCTACATCAGGTGCCAAAGGAATAATAAAAATTTGTAAAACTAGAAGCTCACAGAAGAAGGACAAAAGGAAATGATAATGATAATGATTATGATAATGACAACCTGATTAATCCAAAATAAGGAAAGAGAAAAAGAAGAGAAAATCTGGGCCTAGAAAACAAAGGATAAGACAGTAAACTTAAACCCAAGTTCATAGCCAAATATTCAATTATTATATTAAATGTTAACCAATTAAATATGTCGGCTGAGACAAAGATTGATCAGATTGCAAAGAAACATGCAAACACATACGTATCACAATTGATGTGGTTCATTCCAGGAATGTAAGGTCAGTTTAACATTTGAAAACCATTCATTATAAATTGCCTCATTAGCAGAATATAGAACGAAACCCACATGATTATATCAAAAGAGGTAGAAAAAGTAATTTATGATAAAATGTACCATTCTTTGTTTTTTTGGTCTGGCCATTTTAACATTAAGCAAGATCAGATTGTCAGATTATACTCACATTAATCAGAAACCTTATCTAATACCAAAAATTTCTAAGGATACAAGCAATGAAGAGGCTCAGATGAAGCAGAGAGAGTAACTTCATATATTAAATAATTTTAATGCACCCCTCAGAACAGGAATTATTTAGACTATGAAACATCTCTATTTTATATCTCAGAGAGTTAGAGCTTAAATTATATTCTACAGGGATCCATATCTCATATATTTATAAATAATAGTGTAGTTTACCATAAGCAATCTGGAACCAGCAATGACCTTTCTTCACAGAACATATTTCTTTTTGTAATACTGTTTATTGTGTATCTCTCACCCTCTAGGGAATTGGGAGAGAATTCCAGAATAGTCCCTCCAACTAGTTCCTTCCAAGAAATCTACCTACCAAATTCTATGGCAAATTTCCAACATAACAGTGAAATAGTACGTTTTCTCTGAGATATAAACTAGGTGTAAATTAGGTAGGAATGCCCACTATTGCTACTTCTATCCAAAGTTGTACTGAGATTGACTAAGATTAGAAAGAATTGAATAAACTTGTTTTTCTTTTCAGAAAACATGATTCTGTATGTAAAGAAAACTAAAAGAAGCTACAGAGAGAGTTTAAAGATTAAAACTTGAATTTTATAAGATTTATGGATGCAAGATCAATGTAAAAAGTTAAATGTATTTTCTATAGTGCAACAAACAATAGAAAGTGAATTTTTTTTTTAATTTTTTTTTTCAATGTTTATTTATTTTTGGGACAGAGAGAGACAGAGCATGAACGGGGGAGGGGCAGAGAGAGAGGGAGACACAGAATCGGAAACAGGCTCCAGGCTCTGAGCCATCAGCCCAGAGCCCGACGCGGGGCTCGAACTCACGGACCGTGAGATCGTGACCTGGCTGAAGTCGGACGCTTAACCGACTGCGCCACCCAGGCGCCCCGAAAGTGAAATTTTTAAAATACCAATTTTAATATCAAAAAATTAGGCCTTAGGGCTAAATTTAATAACAGGTGTAAAAACCACAAAATATTTTTGAGAGGAATTTTTGAAGACCACATAAATAAAAGAATATATCACCTTCATGGGTAGAAACAACTCAATAGTATAAATACATCAAATGTTCTAAAATTGAAATATAAATTCTAAACAATTTTAATCAAAATTCCGGAAGATTATTTATACCTTGTTTATATTGAAAAGTCAATTTTAAAATTTATATATAAACTCAAGGGACAATATGGCCATCTCGAAAAAGTAAAACAAAAGTAGGATACTTTTATGTTCAAATGTAAAATTTAAAACTGTGCAGTGTAAGCAAATATACCACTGGAACTGAATAGAGTACAGAAATAGTCCCACACTTACAAGATCACTTGCCTTACCCCAGAGTCATCACTACAGTCCAGTGAGGGAATGATGCCTGATACAATTAAATATTTCAATTAAATTTTGCAAAAAAATTCTTAATAATATGAAAACAGATTTTTATCCACTAAATATTTATAAAATATTAAATTTAACTCATTCTTTACTAATAACATTTTATTTTATTTTATTTTATTTTATTTTATTTTGTTTTTTTAATGTTTGTTTATTTTTGAGACAGAGACAGAGCATGAACGGGGGAGGGTCAGAGAGAGAGGGAGACACAGAATCCGAAGCAGGCTCCAGGCTCTGAGCTGTCAGCACAGAGCCTGACGCGGGGCTCGAACTCACAGACTGTGAGATCATGACCTGAGCCGAAGTCGGACGCTTAACCGACTGAGCCACCCAAGCACCCCAATAACATTTTAATAGATTTAATAAACATACTTCTTGGTAAATTTTAATGGTCTTCCAGAGTCTACTAATATCAAAGTTTCTATCTAACTCAAAAATAGTAATGGTTGTTTAGATTTCTTTTTGATCAATATAATCACTTTCTTCATTCAAGAAGTTTCTCCAATCTGTACTAAACTGTACATTGAAAAATGGGCATCACAAGTGGTTTTGGGGCTAAATTATGCAAATCCTGTTCGTCCCTATTACCTATTTCAGGTGGAATTGAGGAATTTTTTTAACTGTTTTCTTTTAATATACCTGACAAGAAAGGGAAAAAAAATTATATTGGAATGATGTGAACAAACAGGAAGTAACACTATTCATTTCTCCAATTATCCTATCCCTTGACCCAGAGGAGTATGTTATCATATAATCTCTGTGATATTGGCTGCCATATAAAAGATCTAGGTAAACTGAAGGTCTCATTAATATCATATGATGGACATGATGAATTTCAATTGAAATAAAATAGTCCTAGTCTGTGGCTGAGATATACCATTCCTGGTGCAACTGGGTGGGTCAGTGGGTTAACTATCCGACTTCAGCTCAGGTTATGACCTTGTGGCTCCTGAGTTTGAACCCGCATCTGGCTCTGTGCTGACAGCTCAGAGTCTGGAGCCTGCTTCAGATTCTGTCTCTCTCTGTCTCTCTGCCCCTCCTCTGCTCATGCTCTGTCTCCCTCTATCTCTCAAAAATGAATAAACATTTAGAAACACCATTCTTTTTTTTTTTAATCCAGGGGAATAATTCTAGCTATGCTATGGTCCCCTTTTCTCAACTCTGTTTTATCACAAGGGGAAGGTGTATGTTTTATTGCCTTGTTTTTTTCATAGAGTTAAAAGAGTAGGAGTTTAGTTATTATGGCTCAATTACTTTATTGTACTTTGAAAGGAGAGTTAGCAAATGGAAATATTCTTTTAACCAATTCTGGATTGTTGTTACAGAGTTATCTCTGTTTTATGGTGCATGACATTATAAACCAAATATACTTAATCAATTATGAGATCTCACACACAGAACTCTAAAAAAATCCTCTGTGTTAAAGTTCTAAATGACCTTTCTGTGGTGACAGGAATCATCAGTAGACCTTTATGGTACCACCGTGCAATCAGAATTATTATATAACTTGTTTCTATAATGCTAAAAAGTTCCAGAAGATGTGGTAAGAGTCTTCTTCATTTTTTGATTCCACGTGGAAGAAGAGTAATACTCCTAGAACCTTGCATTATTTCTTCCTTCCCAGGGGAGAAGAGGTGAATTATCTGTTTAATGAGAGTAATATTAGCTCACTCTTCCTCTTTTAGTCTTTGCTCATTTTGTTTTAGAGGAGCATCCCTTGTTCCCTCTTTTACAACCTGTACATTTGTAAAAAAGACTTGGATCCTGATTAAGATGTACCTGCAGTGGGGCACCCGGGTGGCTCAGTCAGTTAGACATCTGACTCTTGATCTCTACTCAGGTCATGATCTCACAGTTCATGGGATTGAGTCCTGCACTGGGCTCTGTGCTGACAGCGCAGTGCCTGCTTAGGATTCTTTTCCTCTCTCTCTCTCTCTCTCTCTCTGCCCCCCTCAAAATAAATAAATAAACATTAAAAAAAAAGAGGCACTGTGGTTAGTCAGCACTGACTCTGCCAGGTTGGTTGAGTGCATCTAAATCTGGAGTTCAGTATTAGAAAGTGCATTTAGCTGAGCATCTATCTTTCATATAGTTTTTGTCAGTAATGAAGATTACATTTTGAACTCTTTTTATCTGAAGACTTTATTTACCTCTCCATTAGTTTTGTACTGGAGAGGAATTTCACTTATTGGACCTTCTTGCCCCCTCATTATCCTAAGTATTTCTGTTGATCAGCCTATGTACTCTTTGTAAGGAAAGGAACAAAGGAAGGATGGAATTGAGCTCAGGAAGGATAGAAAGTTTAGCTATTAGTCTGTAATCCATCAGTGTCAGATTTTTCTCCACATCAAGCAACAAACTCAAATAGAGTTTGGAATAATCTTAACATGATTTTTGGTCGTTTCTCCTTGCCAAACACAGCCAATTCTCATTACTCCTAGGAGTTTTATTTTATAAAGTCACCAAGAACACTGATTATTAAGTATTGAATCATGGCTCCTACAGGAAATTAAAAGTTAAGTTCCTCCTGTGGCAGTGTGTTCATCAACTGATGAACTGATAACCTTGTTTTATTTTATTATTATTTTATTATATAAATTACATGATTATGTTATTAATTTATAATTATGGTATATATAATAAATTATGTAATAATTTATCTTATTATTAATAAAGACACCTTATTTAATATATATGCTGATTTATTATTATTGAACTGATGGCCAGTAGTACTATAATCATGCCTGAATGTAGCTTATCTAACATGCACATTTTCTCTGTATATTTCTCTGTATAAACACATGCATATTTTCTCTGAATATTTTATAAATATTTACATCATAGCTTTCTTGTGCTTAATAGCACTAGGTGGCAGGTCATCAGTATACTTCATGGTGATTTAAAACAATGAAGTCACCAACACAATGCACAAAAAAATATGAAAAATGTGGCACTAAGTAGATGGTGAGAAAGACACTTGTGTATAGTATGAAAGCTGAAACAAGAGGGCAGAGTGTTGTGTTCAGCCAAGAGCATAAATATCAGCCAATTCAGATTTTTTTGCCACTCTGTGTATATCCATGAATGATCATAAAAGTGTCCCAAGTATTGATTTTGGGGTTATAAATAAATTTAAGCTAGTAGGTGAATTCACATATTTGGGATCTGTGAATAATGAGGCTCTACTGTGTTAAAACTCTTAATGATATATTATCTACTTTCTCAGAGTTCTGTCCCCTGCCTCCAAAATATTCAAATAAAAGTATAAATATATATTTTGAAAGTGTTTAATATTTTAGCTCAATATAGGAGTCAGCCAGGTGAGGGTATGTGTGTGTATATATATATATATATATATACACACATATACATACATATACATATATACACATATATGATACATGTACATATATATACACATACATACATACATATATATATTTATATTTATATATTTATATGTAAACTTTATCTCTGGAGAAATAGACTACTAGAGAAAACAAAATTAACTTTACATGTGGAAGAAAAAGCCCAACATGCTACCAAAACTTAAAAGAATTCGATGAAGTATTTAACCTAGCAGGTTTTTTATTTCAACATTGTTTTATTGAATGATTAAAATGGAGGAATTTTTTATAACATAGATTTTCTCTGGTGACCATACACTTTTTATTTTCACCATCTGCTATCAAGTAGAAACTTGATAGTTATGCTGTAGGTGAATTACTTAAAACTATCATGTTCCATGAGGCAATACTCTCTATCCTTTCTTGTGATTCCTTATATTAAACATTTCAGTCAAACTAACTGTGCTCCAAAAGATAAAACAAATATAATATTGCAAACCAGTCTCCTACAACTTAGCAAATCACTTCATATTTTCATTGCTGATACAGAAAGCATTTTCCTTTTTATGCAACAAGGATCATTTATGCAACAAATCCTTAAAAACCAGCAATACTGGGTTCTGTTCTATTTATTATTTACCAAATACAAATCCTCATTAATATCACAGAATGTTTTGTTGGTCTTTGTATCAGACTCAAATTGTATGCACTTTCTGAAATTCCTCATCATCTCCTCATCTACTTGCTTGCTCTGCTTCAAGCGCCTAATTAACTCCTTTGGGCCCACGAATTTCTGAATTTCCACTGTCTGGGTCTGAGTAGTCATTTCCCTAGAAATATTTGGCTTTTTTCAGCTGCCCCCATATAGCCACGAGTGGCCAGCCACATGCCCAGAGATTTCATCACCTTTCATTTCTGAATCTGGATGAAATAATATACTGTACAGCGTGAGGTCTGACATCAGAAACAACAGCTGACAGGGTTCAGTGATACAACAGGAAGTTCAAGGGAATTACTTCCTGATGGTATAAAGTTCATCCATTGGGAAACAGGAGAATGAGAGAATCAGGATGGTGCAACACAACTCTCTACAGTATCATTTAGTTTCTCTTCTCATGGATGACTCTGAAGCCAAGTGGATGTCGGTTGGGTGACTTGCTATGTCCTTCTTCATGGCTCATTGTAAAGCAATAGACAGCATGGTAATGCATAATTACACGTTTTTCACATCTTCCCCATACTTCATTTCCCCTTTTCCACAGTTTTGCTGCCTTGATGTTAGAGTGGCCCGTGATTGCACAAAGAGTACAGCAACAAGCAGGACAGCGTTTATTCACTCTCCAAGGGAAGAGAGGGGCCAGTCATCAAGAGAGATGTCAGCCCTAAGTTTCTATCAGGCTGGATATGAAGGATGTGGAAAGGTTGTAGCTGTGCTCATGGGGGTGTGGGAAGGGGGTGGACTCTTGGCTAGGTAGAACAAGGGGTGGCAGGTTTTTAAGGGGCTCTGTTTGGGGCTTATCTGAGATGTGGGTTGTGGTCAGCCTAGAAAAGAATGTTTTGTAGTTGGGGTCTACTTTCTGAGAATGGAAGGCATCACAACCTAGGAAAACAAAGAGTTAGGGCCAAGTGCAGACACCTGTGAGTTTTGTCTGTAAGCTTGGCTGGGGGCTGGGGGTGGGTGGTGGTGGTGGAGGGAACCTTGAATAGATTCCTGGGTTTACATGTTCAAAATAAAATGTTAGTGCACTTTACTCTCCCTTTCTGCTCTGTTTTACAGAAAATCCAAACTAAGATAATTTTTAATCTTAAAGCTTCAGTTTTTCTTACCAAGAGATAGGACTAATATGGGTTTTGATTGTTTTTCTATTTTCTATTTCTTTTAAAAATAGAAAACCAAATTATGTAGTCAGTTTAGAAGGCTTCTACTATTAGTAAGGAAAAAATCTCTTTGGGATTGAATGTGTGGTTTATGTACCATATTAGTACATATTTTAATTTGTAGGCTTTGTGCTTAGGAATAGGAAAAGGGCAGTTAATTTGGCTTGAAATGCAGCTAGTACATATGTGGAGTAAGGGCCTTTCATAAGAATTTTAGTGTGTATTATGTTCCATTCATGTATTATTCAGCACAGCTAATACATAAAATCCAGCTCAGGTGACAAGAAGCGATAGTCACGCACACTTCCACCTTCTCCTCTGTATCGTTTTGTGAAATGCTTTTCTTTGAGCAGAGCTCAAAGAAGCAAAACAGCAGGGGCCCCACTTCACACAGGCTCCCAAAGAGAAATTATGTTGCACACTTCTCATTTAGAAATAAGAAATTTGGAATAAATCCATGGAAATGAAAATCCATTAGATAATTGCTGCTAAATGCCTGGCATTTTAATTTGAGTATTTTCAGTGTCACATTGCTCCTGAAATGGCAGTATAGTTTACAGAGCTCTGTCTACATATTGATGGATATAAGCTTTCAGGATAGCCATCATTGCTATTTTCACTGTCATGCAAGTATTCATCCATGCTGTATGCTGTGATGGCCCTTTTGTCAAGGTGCCTAGAGGTTCATTATGAATTTTAAGCAGAATATTTAGCAGCAATTTGTAGTTGTTTTATAACTAGTTTGCATGAGACCAAGAGAATGGGTATTGGATCTACAGGTTCTGCCAGGACATGAGTCAGTCTTTGGATTAAAACATTTTCTTTGCTTACAAGTTTCTGTTCTTTTTTCTTGCTAAAACTTCAGAAGTGTATGCAGCTACATTCTAGTGTGTCACCAAATTGGCCATTCTTGCTTCTGTCGTATGTTAGCTATTCATCCCACTTGCCCCTTGCCATCATGGTTGGAATTCTCTCACGTTGCACTGTATGTCCATTTCTGACCACACAAAGTATTGTTGCCCTTGTCCCTCTGTCCAAGAGATATTTCATATTTCTAACTATTAAAAAATATCTTTCGGGGTGCCTGGGTGGCTCAGTCGGTTGAGCGGCTGACTTCGGCTCGGGTCATGATCTCGCAGTCCATGAGTTCGAGCCCCGCGTCGGGCTCTGTGCTGACAGCTCAGAGCCTGGAGCCTGTTTCGGATTCTGTGTCTCCCTCTCTCTGACCCTCCCCCATTCATGCTCTGTCTCTCTCTGTCCCGAAAAATAAATAAACGTTAAAAAAAAAAAAAATCTTTTCATTTTTTCCACATTCTTTTTTAAAATCCTTTTTTTTTTTTTTTTTTTTTTTTGCTGTTTATTTATTTATTCTGAGAGAGAAAGATAGAGGGCAAGTTGGGGGAAGGGCAGTTAGAGAAGGATTGGAGAATCCTAAGCAGGCTCCGCACTGTCAGCACAGAGCCCCACCTAGGGTACAGCCCCACAAACTGAGAGGTCATGGCCTGAGCTGATACCGAGTCAGATGCCCAACTGACCAAGCCACCCAGGTGCCCTTCCACATTCTTTAGTAGCTACTCCTAATTTCATCTAAATACTTATGTTTCCTCCTAATCCCTAAGCTTCTGTAATTTCCTCTGGCATTCCCAGTCTCATTCACAATTGCCACCACCCTCATTCAAAATCAAATCAAACAAATCATTCCCCTCTACCTTTTAGCCTCCCTCTTATCCTGAATATTACATTCTCTACCATTTATTTACTTAAGATACTTTTTAAAAATTAACACTCTATATTGGTGTGATTTGGAGAATTAAAGACAGTTTATAAAACTTCCTGTTATGTTACCTGGGATCTAGTATTCACTTGGGAAATGCTGATCATCATTCCTGAATGGTATGCTTTTGTGGCACAGCTATATCCTTCTACAGGAAGGCTATTTAAAGCACACATCTGGAAGTCAGATGGGACGAGGAATTTGGAGGAAAAGGTAAAAGTGTACAAAAGAAGTAGTATGTGACTGTACACTATGCCCATTTGAAAAGGCTAAACACTTTTATGCTGATTTATTGGAGTAGACATTGCAGTGTCTTAAAAGTACAAAATATTTTGTAATAACAAATTTGGTAATATCACTAAAGAACAAGAGAAATGTTACAGGAGATTGTGAAGCAAGACAGAGGCAGTTTTCTGGGAGATCTTTCACAGTCTCTGCTTGCCTTAATTTATCTCTGAGCTGTGTTTGGGATTGCCTTGATAATAACACTAAAAGATAGGATAATAGTTATTTTAATTACCTCTTAGAACATATAAGAATTAACAGTGTAGATTTGTGTGTGTGTGTGTGTGTGTGTGTGTGTGTGTGTGTGTGTGTGTATGGAGTCTTGTTTTAGGCCATTAGCCGTATTTCAAAAAGACCTGATAAGAATGTTGGCATCAGGTAAGTTTTATGAAAAATCTTTATTGTTAAACCAAAACAGAAAAACAATACAACCTTTTTTCCCCTCATTCATTTCCTTTGTAAATTTTAATCAGTTCTTCAACTGAACTGTCTTATAAATAGTTCACTTATATCTGGATTACAGTAAGCAGTGATTTACTTAAAATTACTGAGAGACTCATTTTATTTAACTTTATGACTTTGTTGGCAAACTGGAAGGATGCCAGATGGTAATTTTTTGCTACTTGTTTCCAAGTGTATAATAAATTTTTTGCTACTTATTTCCAAGTGTATAATAAATCATTTTTCACTTTTATAAATGATAATGATAAGTTTTAATAAGACTTATGATACCTCCTGGGTCCAGGGAAATACTTCCATATTTTCCTCTGTAAACAACTTGTGAGCTAGGAAAATATTAAAAATGGGTTAAAAAAAAGTCTCCCCATGTGACTGAAGTCATTGTAGCTGTCATCATGCTGTGTATCATGTTGTATATCTCTGAAGGACTCTGGGAAATAGACAGTATCTTCTCTTTCTCTTCTTCTTCAACTAATTTACCCTTCTAGTTACATGACCATAAGCATGATCTAAAATTATTTTTACTATTCTTTCACTATATCCATGGCTGTCATAATTAATAATTTTGTGATTATCCATTTAGTGATTATCTTATTAGATCTTAAAATCCATAAACACAGGAAGCTTACTATCCTATTCAAAACCCTATTACCAATGCCTAGCAAAAACACTACATGTCTGTTTGAAGCACAGAGTGGATTATCTAATTAATCAATTAAGCCAAAAAGTAGCATGACATTTTGTGAAGTTGTAACATGTGTACCATATTTGCATGCATTTTGTCACCATATCTCTAAGAAGTAATGCTATGATCAGACTGATTTGGGAACACCTTTTATTTTTTGGGCTAGTCTATACCTGAATATTTTCAATTTGTGAAGAAATTTTAGGATATTTGGAGGTATTAGTCAAAGGGTTTTATATGTTTTTTACTTGTTATCAAATAATTACTCATGCAGAACCAAATAGTGCATTTTCTGCATTTGGTGCTTGCCATCTTCAATTTTCTACATGTCATGGCATGATGGTGGGAGCACATGACAAAGGAGGACGATAGCTGCACTTCAGCTGAGATGTTCCAATACTGATTCAAAAATAGAAAGGATGTTCTTATTGTATGTTGAAATTCATTAAAACTTTCATTCAATGTGGAATGAAATCACCTTGGTGAAAAATTATTATAATTAACTTTGCCACTTACATACATATTTTCATGTGTGTGTGTGTATGCACCTGTGCACGTATATTTCAGAGCATATGTAAGAGTTAGGTTGATATAAAGTTATAGATCTATTTATAGAGGTCCAGAGACAGCATTGCTTCAAGGTTGATTCAGGCTTCAGTGATATCAAAGATCAAGTATTTTTCCGTTCTCCAAATGAAATTTGTTCAATTTCAGTGCTGGCTTTAATTTTAAATGTATGGCAAGATGCTGCATAAAGTCCAAGCATTAGTTTAAGATGACAGTTTCTAGAGGAATAAAATGATTGCTATACCCTTGATTTTCACTTAAGAACTGCAAAACTTTTTTGGGAAACTTCTTATTCAACTTTTTATCAGAAAGAAAGAATTGGGTCAGAATCGGGTCACATTTCTGTGACTTAGACCAACTAGGCCCATTTCTTGATATGTATGTGAGTTCAGATTCCCATGAAACAATGTGGAGATGGGGGGTAATCTGAAAAGAGAATCAGATTTTTAAGAATGAAAAGAGAAAAGTGCATGTTTCATAAGAAAATAATAATATTTTACATATGTATACTGTTCCCTATTTCTGGAATACACTTGGTTTGATTTTAGATGACACATTCCTCTTCACTTTGTAACATTTAGCTTAAATGTCTACTCTGTGTTATCTTTCCTGACTTCAAGTTACTTCTTCCTCTGGGATCAGTTAGGATTTAGTGAATGCCTATAATAAACTACTTATATTTAGGTGACATTATTTTTCTGTCTTTCCATCATCTAGAAGCTCTCATAAAGTATCAACTATGTCAATCATCTTTACCTGCTCAGCATTGAGCATAGCACCTAAACTTAGAGAAAGAGACATGAATGTTGAACTGGGTTTTCTAAGATTATCAGTACATATTGTAATATGTCAGTTTTAAGTACAAAAATCCCTTGGTTCTGCATTCAATTTTTATATTTTTTGTATGATTGGCTTTTACAGAGAAGATGATTTACTTAAGCATGTAATAACTCATAACTGAAAAAAAAATTAGAGGACCATATGGATGTAAAATATTTCAGTCATCTGGCATACATAATAACTTGACAGAGAAAATGTCAGACAAAATTACTCTTAAATGATTCTGAGTCCCCTATGGAAATCGAGCAACTCTACTGCACCTCTTTTAAAAATTCCATGCTTGCCTTTGATGAAATATTTATTACTAAATAAACATCTTATGTAGAATATCACTGAGAATTGCTGAATATATCATCCAAATTCAGTCTGAATATAGATGATCTTTTCAGATAACAATTCTAATAGAAATCTTTAGACTTTTAAAATTATTTTAGGGATGTCTGGGTGGCTCAGTTGGTTAAGCATCTGACTCTTGATTTCAGCTCAGGTCATGATCTCACGGTTCATGGGATTGAGCCCCACATCAGGCTGTGCACTGAAGCATGGAGCCTACTTGAGATTTTCTCTCTCTCCTTTTCTCTCTGCCCCTCCCCCGCTCACATTCACAGAGTCACTCTTTCTTTTTCTTTCTCTCAAAATAAATAAACATTAAAAAAGAAATATATTGAAAATTATTTTAAATAAAATTGCCTAAAACCATTCAGTTTTAATTGTGTATACTCTTCACTCACAAAGACTTTGACATCATTCAAGTTGGTCTCCAAGCAAGACACGAGTATTTGATTTCAAAGATTGCAATCTATATACTGTTTAATGAACAGGTAGTGGCATCAGTGAAAATGGCAAGTCATAGATGTCAGAAAGTTCACTCCTTTGTGCAACAACTGATAACCCTGGCAAAAATGGTCAGAATCAACTTTTCAGAGAACTCTCAATATTAACTAAAGGCTTGCAGCAACCCGGGGAGTATTTAGTTTAAAAAACTGGGTGAATTTGGGCAAAACCAGAGAACTCTGTGGTGTTTTAACTTGCTAGTCCAAGGCCCTGCTCCTCAGCTTAGTAGTAGCTAGGGAAAAATAAACAGACCGTTATTTGCAGCCCAGGAAGAAGCAGAATACAGTTGGAGCTCTTTCAAAGCCTTATTCAGAGGAAGGAGTCATTATTTGGCCCTTATTTGTGATTCCCTCAAAGATTCCATATGAAAGTGCTGCTTTGATTTGATTTCTTTCAAATTCACCCAGTATTAAAACTTGTTCTGGAGACTTTGTTGAATTTTTTGGCATTAAGCCCTTCTGAGGCAGTGGGGCAAACAACGCATTAACCAAAAAGATTAAAAGGAAAAGCTAAGGATAATCTGTTCTATTCCTGAGGACTCTGGGAAACTCCAACATTCTTGGGAATATAGGGGCCATTTCCATGTATAAGTCTGTACACATGCTCAGGAAAGGTCTGAGAAGGTTCTAAGCTCTTACTTCTGACTGACCTGGATGGTCTTTGAAAGCAGGAAGTTGAGGAAGACTGAGAAAGAGTCTTAGATTATCTGTTTGAATGGGGAAAGCATATCCCAGCATCCACTCAGAACCCCTTGGTAAAGACTCACAGACCTATAGGTTCTGGATATTTAAAGAAATCTCTGTCCAGTTACTAAACTCACCACTAAGCAAGCTAATTACAGAAGCTAGTGGTCACCCTTGACATATACAACCTTTGCAGCATTTGTTCAGAAATGTCACTAAACACATAAACAACAATTACAACAGGTAGCAACACAAACCAACTTAGGATGGAGGAAATCTGATGTCCTGAGCTGTCCTGTTAAATTATTTAAAATATCTAGTTTTCAACAAAATTATGATACATGTAAAGAAACAAGAAAGTCTGACTCATAGGGATGCCTGGGTGGCTCAGTCGGTTAAGCGTCTGACTTTGGCTCAGGTCACGATCTCACAGTTTGTGAGGTTGAGCCCGTGTCAGGCTCTGTGCTGACAGCTCAGAGCCTGGAGCCTGCTTCGGATTCAGTGTCTCCTTCTATCTCTGCCCCTCCCCCACTTGTGCTCTGTCTCTCTCTGTCTGTCAAAAATAAATAAATGTAAAAAAAAAAAAAATTAAAAAGAAAAAAAGAAAGTCTGACTCATAAACAGGGGCCCAGGATGGCCAAAACATTCTTGAAAATAGGATTCACACTTGCAATTTAAAATACACTACAAAACCATAGTAACCAAGACAGTGTGGTAATGCGATAGACTTCATTGCTGGAAGAATGTATAATGGTGCAACTGTAGAAAAGTTATATGTAGAGTCACCATATGTCCCAGTGATTCCACTCTTAGGTATGTATCAAAATGAATTGGAAACAGGTGTTCAAACAAGAACTTATACACAAGCATTCATAGAAACATTTTTCATGATAACCAAAAAGTGGTAACAGTCCAATACAAATGTCCATCAACTGATTAAGAGTTAAACAGATGTGATATATCCAACAATGGAATATTATTTAGCCATAATAAAGAATTAAGCATTTATACATACTATAACATGAATGAGCCTTAAAAAACATGCTGAGTGATAGAAGCCAGTAATAAAAATTCACATATTACATGATTCTACTTACATGAAATGTGCCAAATAATAATTCCATAGAGACTGAAAATAGATCATTGGTTTCCAGGGGTTCATAAAGGGGGAAGAGAAGTGACTACTAATGGGTAAAGGGTTTCTTTCTAGAATGATGAAAATGTTCAGGAATTAGGTGGTGGTGATGTTTCATCTTGTGAATATACTAAAAAACACTGAAATTATATACTTTCAAATGGTAAATTTTATGGTATGTAGAATTTATGGTATGGTAAATTTTATGGTATGTAGAATTTATGGTATGGTATGGTATGTATGGTATGTGTATTTTATGGTATGTGTATTATATTTTTAAGTTATACAGATATTGTCTTCCAAAAGTAGATTCCAGAAAAATCCTACATGTTTTTTTTTTCAAAACAGATTCTTTCTACCACCATCTAGCTCTTTGACAATGTAATCTAATAATCTAATAGTATATGCCCTTGGTAATATCAAACATCTTGCTCTAGGTCAATTTGCTGAAAATGTATTTGTTCAATGATCAATTCACCAATGATGAAATGATGAATACAAATTGTAGACAAAGACCTACACTCAGATTGAAGATGGTTTACCACAATGATTTTGCTACTAGAGGGGAAGATTCAGATACAGGTATATAAAAATGGAAAGAAAAGGTAACTTGCTTCGTAGAGAAACACCATCTGTTCACATGAAAGACATTGAATCTGAGAAGAGTTTAGGGCGTAAAATGTAAAATACCTGTGAAGTTAAAGTTGAACCAAGCTGTACTGAAAAATCTCCAGCTAAGTTATCTTGGTGACATGGATGTACTTAAAGAAAAAAAATTCAGAGACTTGGTTTTTCAGTGAATAGGTTGTTAGCCAGATTGGCGTGAGGAGAGTTAGCTTGTGTTTGCAACACAAGACATACTAAAGTTGTAAGATCTGAGGCCCAATTGAGTGAATTTCTGGACAAAAGAGGAGAGGTGTGTGGATACAGACAATAAAGTGGGCCAGTCTTGGTATCAAAACCTAGAGAACACCATACACAGAGTAATTGTTACTATTGCACTTTTAAAAGGTTGTTTTGCATATGTCTAAAGGACTTCCATAAATGTTAAAACCAAGAGTAAACCACTGAAAACCAGGAATATTCCATAATGAGTAGAGAGACATATATTCCCATTATAGGAAGCATGGGGCGAGATAATAAAAGAGGTGTGGGCTGTCATTTTAAAATTAATACTTATTTAAGCAAGTGGGCTTATGACTATAACATGGTAGTGGGAGATCATTAATTGGCCCTTTCAAAGCAGCAGTTATCCCTTTGTTTCTAAACAGCTGCACTCTGCCTTATTCACAGAGCTTTTTGAGGTACTTCAGTTCTGTTTGTTGTGCTAGGGAAGGAAGTGTGGCAGTATGCATAAACCCCAGAGGTCCACAATCTCAAATGGGGAGCAGCTGCTAGGTAGATAAAAGTGTTTGTAGAGCCTTTTGTCTAGGAGCCAAGGGGTTGGAGGGATTATGTCTTTGGCAAAAGGGTGGCAATATAATGCAGGGATATATGCCATGGCATAAAGTTAAGTCAAGATTCACTGCTCTCTTGGTTTAAGTGAATCAATAGCATTAGGCTAAATGTGCCACTTCTTCCTCCTAAAGGATGTAGAGCTGTTGAAAGCCTTATGGTGCTTAAAATATAACATTTTATGCTGAACAAGTCTAGAAGAAAGAAAGCTGCTATAAAATATCTTTAACAGATTTTCAGGTAAAATAATAGCGGTATCATTATTTCTGTATATGATTTTATTAAATAAGTAGAGATAAAACACACACAAGGGAACTGATTTTTTTTTTAATGTCATTAGCCATAACATCTGAATAAGATGCAAAATATGTGGCTTAAAAAGGCTCTTATGAATACCTTATTATGTATTCACAAGATTCAGTAAATTCTTATAACTTACAAATAACTCCTTTTAACAGTTTTGTAGGCTTTTTGGAAGAGTAGTCCTTACTCTAGGGCATGATCCTTATATCTATGTGATGACATTTTGGGGTGATGGGGAGGGTATCATGGGGTCTGGAGCCAACAGCCAAGAAAGAATTCTTGAAGACATCTTTAGTGCAAAAAAGGTGATTTTATTAAAGCATGGGGCCAGGATCCATTGGTAGAAAGAGCTGGGGTCCTGAAAGGTAACTCATTATATACTCTCAGGTAGGGAGGGGGTCAGGGATCGAGTAAGTCTCTAAGGAATTTTGGAAGCAAGGTTTTTAGGACAATTTGTTGCCATTTAATAAAACATCAGTCATGAGATCCTTCAGTTGTATATCAGGGGGCCATAAGCTTGGAGTATGATTCCAGCATATGTCTTGGGGCAGTTGAGAACAAGGAAGTTGACTTACAGGATCCTTAAGGTTGGGATGATGTTAAGCTAAGGTTCTCTTTTGCCCCCAGCAAAGTGCCATCCTTGAGGCAGCTGAGCTCCTAGAGGTAGGTCACTCTGCTGGTTTCAAGGACTTGTCAATGGGCTATAGGCAGTAAGGGAATTTAATTATTCATTTGCCTTAGTTTCCCACATTACCATGGCAAGCACTAAAATGCCTTTCCTTTGTTCTTTTGTTCTCGAGTAGCCAGGAGTGTCCAAGGAATATCAGACATATTCTACCTGGGGCAGGCGGGGGGGGGGGCAGCTTATATTTTACCCTCAGCTTGCCCCTAGCTCCCTCATCAATGGCAAGGTCATCAATAGCATGACCTTTCTTGTCTTAGTTGAATGCAAGATCTGTGAACAAGGTCTCTCAGCTCTGGTTGGTCTATTACCCAACACTGATAATCAGAGGGGCAAATCAGACTCAGGAAAAAAAGGATCTCACAAACTATCAAAATGTCCTAATATTTTAAGGTTACCAGTAACATGAAACATACATAAAGCATAAGAACGTCTGGGATAACAGACTTTCTTGGGTCCATTTTGGTACAAAGAATTACTCTGGCCTGGGTTTTATATATAAGTCTCTGCCTAATGTATGTTGAACTTCACTTACATAAAAGGGAGGTCTTTTAGTCATTAAACATCTTCCTTTTATAATTACATAGCTTAGGTGACATTTACTAAAAGCCAGGACTGAGATATTTTCTGTTTATTTAAGCTTTGCGTAGATAAGGGCACTCCTGCTAGTCCATACCACTAGTATGTTTCCAGAAGTCTATGTTATTAGCATGTTTACGGGGGTTCTATTTGAGTCATCTTTCTCTCTTACCCAAGTGTCTTCCAATAAAGTGAGAGAATAGATTCTAGTCCTGTTCTTATCCTTCCCAGTCTAAACTCTTACCTTGCCAGTATCTTCTTGCTACATATTTCTCAGGTTTATTTTGATAAATTTTTTACACCATTTTTCTGAAACATTTTGTGCAAAAGAATAGTCTTACAAACATTGCTTTGAACAGTATTTGAACTATTCCATGTAGAGTAAAAATTCCAGCTCAATTATTCTTTTTCTTCCATTATCCTTAGTAATTACAAATTTTTAGTGTGTGTTGTAGATATTTAACTGTATGTGTGCTTTTTCTTAGGATCTTTGGTAATTATATTTTCCTTCAATGCATGCCATCTTCATCTACACTTGATATATGAAAAGGAGCAGATCAAGCTCTGACATCGGCCATGAAGCAGTAACTTACTTCCTATCATTACTAGGCTACTGTTAGCTACATATCATCATAATTAATGACTTGATAAAGTACAGAAACTTTGTTGTTTAACATCTACCATTTTATTCACTGGTAATATTTCTCTTGGTCATCTGGAAAAATAGTCGTAAATACAGCCTATAAAATATTTGCCTCATGATTGCTGTATTTGGCTACTAGTAGGTTGAGTTATTGAAAGCTATTAAAATAATTGAGTCATTTCTCTTCAAATACTCCATGTGAATTCTTTTTGCAAATATATGAGTTAGTAGGAGTCTAGATTACCTTCTCTGAGGAAAACAGATCTGACATTGTTTTGTCTTGTTTTTATTTTGTTTTGCTTTGAGCTTGGCCAAAAATCACTGCCAGATCTGAAGAAAGATAGCTAAAATTATTATTCTCTTGCTCTGGAACATTCTCATAGAAGCAGTGTGGATTCATTCTGCCCTGGAATCATGATCTACTTATACATGCCTCTTCTGATTGCTATAATGCCAACCTGTTTTAATTTGACCCACACTCATTCTTTCATGGTCAGGTTGTCTAGCTTAGCATAATGCTTACCCATAGAGTTTACAATTACAGCTAGACAGAGACAGATTTACTATCACTTCTTGGCCTCACCATTGGGTTGATACTAGATCTGACAGGAGAAAATTCACAAGATTGTTTCTTACTGCTTGGTAATGGACTAAATTCACTATTTGTCCTAATTAGGTGAAAAGTTTTGACATATCCTAAAATACATTATGATTATTTGATATCAAATTTTATGGTATGAATATTGTGTCTGGACCATGTATATCACCTTCTTTGGGTACCCTGTACCAGACCAAACCAAAGAAAAAAATTATGAGTTCTAAAAATAAAGCTGTACAATTGCATCCTCCCCAAGCCCCTCATTTCTACCACCTAATTGTAGAAACCTCCTCAGTGGATCCCGTATCTTACTTCCCTTCATATTCAACCTAATGACAATCATTTAAACAGTGAAACCAAACCTACAATTTATTTATCATTTGTTTTTATAACTTTTACAGCTGCTCATTTCAGTTTTAATTGAGACCACCACTCTGATAATGAAATGGAATGTGGTATGTTTGTGTAATATGTTTTATGGTCCATTTATATACAGTGGTAGCAATGAATTGTGTATTGTCAACAAAAGTGATATATACAGGTGGACAATATTCTCTGAGATTGCTTTTGTTGCACATTTTAAGGAAAGCCTAGAGTAGAGTGTTACTCCTAGCTAATACCAGTTTGCACTTGAACCTAGTGATAGAAAGCCAACAGAATTCACTTGCCAGAATTTCCAATTTTTTGATCATGGGATATTTGTCTCATACACATTTTCAAGCCATTGTTTTCCCCGTTGACACTGAGAGAAGTTCTTTGTCACATTAGCTGTCCCACCTCTTTTCCTATTGGTTCATAGACTAAGCACTCACATGCTTACTTATTTCATAAGCTGAAGTTGCTAGGTGATTCTAGAGATCTGACTATCACAGTATCTATCATTGTCAGCATGAAGGGCACTAAGTTAGGTATGCTCTTTCGTTATCATAAAGGTAATATAGGGTCAACTGTATTCATGATATTCCTACTACTTTGGAAGGATTATTCCGTTATTGAGTTGATGATGGGTTGGACTTGACTCTCCCAGGGCAAGGCTGCCAAACTCCTTATTTCACCCATTTTAGTAAGTTGGTTGTCATGCCATCAGAAGCATCTGCTCACAAAAGATTGTTGTTATTTATTAGTCTCTAAAATTTGTAATCATCTGTTAAACCATTAATTCTAAGAACTTGGGTGAGTAATGATTAATCAAATTTCTGTCGATATCTTTTCTAAAGTATTTAAACATTTATCAGTGTGCTCTCAGGATTTCATAGGTATTTAGCTGGAGTTCCCACAACCTGTATAGTTTGTGTGTGTGTGTGTGTGTGTGTGTGTGTGTGTGTGTGTGTGTGGTTTTTATTAAAAATCTTTTAAACATTTATATATTTTTGAGAGACGAGAGAGACAGAGCATGAGAGGAGGAAGGGACAGAGAGAGAGAGAGAGAGGGAATCTGAAGCAAGCTCCAGGCTCTGAACTGGTAGCATAGAGTCCCACATGGGGCTGGAACCCACAAACTGTGAGATCATGACCTCAGCTGAAGTCAGACACTGAACCGATTGAGCCACCCAGAAATCCCGTTTGTCATTTTTTTTTAAATTCATCAGTGGTCTTGAGTTACTTTGTGAGTGAAAGTAATATATGCCCAGCTAGCCCCTGAAACATAAGACTTTCCAGGGATGGGAAAAAACTGCTCTTATTATTTTCCCTACTACTTACGCTTCTTACTTTTGTGCTCTAGGTTTTATTAGGGCTACTAGCAAAAGACAGATAGTAGAAGTTTTCACTAAGTTTCTTTCTACCTAATACACTCTTGACTATCCAATAAGCCAGTCCCATGTTTCTAGGTCAGTTTCCTCCAAATCCCATTGGAAAGACTTGTCCCCATATTCTGCTTCTTTAAACAAACAATTTGCTACTTTAGACCAAAGATTTTGCTACTGTAAACAAAGAATAGCTAGACAGCCATACTGGAATCATACCTTAATTTTTTCATCCTTTTCTTTGTTAAGAATGGCTAGTCATTATGATTTCTGAGACTGAAAGAAAATTCTACTTACAGTGCCAATTGGAGTTAATACAAAGACTGGTTTGTCAAATCAGATTCACACAGATCATAAATCTTACTGCATATCAAGCAGCTTTAATCATCTCAAGGATACACGTACTTAAAAACAGAAGATAGAGAAGTCCAAGTCTGCCAGTGCTGCTCTGTAGATTCTTTCTTGATGCATTAGACTACATTTTACCTAGATTTAGTATAGAGTCTCTAAGTTATGCATGAAAGGTGTCACACAACAGAAAACTAATTTGGTCATAAAACGCCCCCATTTTATTCACTAATAATTACAAACCTTATAATATTATTCCAAGAAATCATCTTATGTAAATCCATATTTTTCAATGCTGTTTTTCATGAGCCATCTGAGTACATTCCACGTACATTCTGCTAAACGTATTCCATACATAAAGGCTTTCCCACTCTCTGTTTCCAGGAAATAGTGTTATTAGTATGTTTGCAAGGAGATTTAATCAGGTCATCTTCTTTTTCTTTTGCTGAAATGTGTAGTGATCAAGAAAAATAATTTGTTTATTTCTATAATTAAACTTCAGAGAGAGGGACCTGGGGAAGATGGCGGTGTAGGAGGATGCTGGGCTCACCGCATCCTGCTGATCATTTAGATTCCACCTACACCCTTCTAAATAACCTAGAAAACCGCCAGAAGACTAGCAGAATGGAGTCTCTGGAGCCAAGCGCAGATGAGAGGCCCACAGAAGAGGGTAGGAAGGGCAGCGAGGTGGTGCGTGCTACACAGACTGGCGGGAGGGAGCCTGGGCGGAGGGGTGGCCCACCGGCCAAGCAGAGCCCCCAAGTCTGGCTTGCAAAAGTGAAGGGGCTGGATAGAGTGTGTTCTCACAGCAAGCGGGACTTAACATCTGGAAGGTTATAAGCTAACAGCTCTGCTCGGAGAGCTAGAGGGCTGGAGGACAACGGGAGGGAGAGTTGTTGAGCCCCAGATGACAGAGCTCAGCTTGCAAGGGAACAAGGCGCTCACCAGCACCATCTCCCTCGCCCATCCCCCAGCCAAAATCCCAAAGGGAACCAGTTCCTGCCAGGGAACTTGCTTGCACTGCTCACACTCCCAGCGATGTGCTTCTGCAGATTCATCCCCTCCAGCAGGTCTGACTCCCTCCCGGTGCTGCAGGGCCCCTCCCGAAGCAGATCTCCGAAGGGAAAGCAAGCTGAGCCTGCCCCTTCCGCCCCCTTGCACCTTGCCGATCCACCCCAGCTAACACACCAGATCCCCAGCACCACAAGCCTGGCAGTTGCAAGTAGCCCAGATGGACCACACCACCCCACAGTGAATCCCACCCCTAGGAGAGGGAAAGAGAAGGCACACACCAGTCTGACTGTGGCCCCAGTGGTGGGCTGGGGGCAGACATCAGGTCTGACTGCGGCCCCGCCCACCAACACAAGTTATTCAAGACAACACAGGGGAAGTGCCCCGCAGTTCCGCACCACTCCAGGGACAATCCAAAATGACGAAATGGAAGAATTCCCCTCAAAAAAACGTCCAGGAAATAATGACAGCCAACGAACTGATCAAAAACGATTTAAACAATATAACAGAAAGTGAATTTAGAATAATAGTCATAAAATTAATTGCTGGGCTTGAAAACAGTATAAAGGACAGCAGAGAACCTATTGCTACAGAGATCAAGGGACTAAGGAACAGCCAGGAGGAGCTAAAAAATGCTATTAATGAGCTGCAAAATAAAATGGAGAGGACCACGGCTCGGATTGAAGAGGCAGAGGAGAGAATAGGTGAACTAGAAGATAAAATTATGGAAAAAGAAGCTGAGAAAAAGATAAAAAAATCCAGGAGTATGAGGGGAAAATTAGAGAACTAAGTGATGCACTAAAGAGAAATAATCTATGCATAATTGGTATTCCAGAGGAGGAAGAGACAGAGGGAAAGGTGCTGAAGGTATACTTGAAGAAATAATAGCCAAAAACTTCCCTGATCTGGGGAAGGAAAAAGGCATTGAAATCCAAGAGGCACAGAGAACTCCCTTCAGACGACACTTGAATCAATCTTCTGCACGACATATCGTAGTGAAACTGGCAAAATACAAGGATAAAGAGAAAATTCTGAAAGCAGCTAGGGATAAACATGCTCTAACGTATAAAGGGAGACCTATAAAACTCGTGACCGATCTCTCTACTGAAACTTGGCAGGCCAGAAAGGAATGGCAGGAGATCTTCAATGTGATGAACAGAAAAAATATGCAGCCGAGAATCCTTTATCCAGCAAGTCTGTCATTTAGAATAGGACAGATAAAGGTCTTCCCAAACAAACAAAAACTGAAGGAATTCGTCACCACTAACCCAGCCCTACAAAAGATCCTAAGGGGGATCCTGTGAGACAAAGTACCAGAGACATCGCTACAAGCATGAAACCTACGGACATCACAATGACTCTAAACCCATATCTTTCTATAATAACACTGAATGTAAATGGACTAAATGCGCCAACCAAAAGACATAGGGTATCAGAATGAATAAAAAAACAAGACCCATCTATTTGCTGCCTACAAGAGACTCATTTTAGACCTGAGGACACCTTCAGATTGAGAGTGAGGGGATGGCGAACTATTTATCATGCCACTGGAAGTCAAAAGAGAGCTGGAGTAGCCATACTTATATCAGACAAACTAGACTTTAAATTAAAGGCTGTAACAAGAGATGAAGAAGGGCATTATATAATAATCACAGGGTCTATCCATCAGGAAGAGCTAACAATTATAAATGTCTATACGGGAGCCCTCAAATATATAAAACAATTACTCACAAACATAAGCAACCTTATTGATAAGAATGTGGTAATTGCAGGGGACTTTAACACTCCACTTACAGAAATGGATAGATCATCTAGACACACGGTCAATAAAGAAACAATGGCCCTGAATGATACATTGGATCAGATGGACTCGACTGATATATTTAGAACTCTGCATCCCAAAGCAACAGAATATACTTTCTTCTCGAGTGCACATGGAACATTCTCCAAGATAGATCACATACTGGGTCATAAAACAGCCCTTCATAAGCATACAAGAATTGAAATCATACCATGCATACTTTCAGACCACAATGCTATGAAGCTTGAAATCAACCACAGGAAAAAGTCTGGAAAACCTGCAAAAGCATGGAGATTAAAGAACACCCTACTAAAGAATGAAAGGGTCAACCAGGCAATTAGAGAAGAAATTAAAAGATATATGGAAAAAATGAAAATGAAAATACAAAAATCCAACAACAAATGTATGGCCAACTGATCTTTGACAAAGCAGGAAAGAACATCCAATGGAAACAAGACAGTCTCTTTAACAAATGGTCTGGGAGAACTGGACAGCAACATGCAGAAGATTGAAACTAGACCACTTTCTCACACCATTCACAAAAATAAACTCAAAATGGATGAAGGACCTGAATGTGAGACAGCGAACCATCAAAACCCTAGAGGATAAAGCAGGAAAAGACCTCTCTGACCTCAGTCGTAGCGATTTCTTACTTGAGACATCCCAAAGGCAAGGATATTAAGAGCAAAAATGAACTACTGGGACCTTATGAAGATAAAAAGCTTCTGCACAGCAAAGGAAACAACCAACAAAACTAAAAGGCAACCAACGGAATGGGAAAAGATATTTGCAAATGACATATCGGACAAAGGGCTAGTATCCAAAATCTATAAAGAGCTCACCAAACTCCACACCCGAAAAACAACCCATTGAAGAAATGGGCAGAAAACACGAATAGACACTTCTCTAAAGAAGACATCCGGATGTCTAACAGGCACATGAAAAGATGCTCAACGTTGCTCTTCATCAGGGAAATACAAATCAAAACCACACTCATATATCACCTCATGCCAGTCAGAGTGGCTAAAATGAACAAATCAGGAGACTATAGATGCTGGAGAGGATGTGGAGAAACGGGAACCCTTTTGCACTTTTGGTGGGAATGCAAACTGGTGCAGCCCTTCTGGAAAACAGTGTGGAGGTTCCTCAAAAAATGAAAAATAGACCTACCCTATGACCCAGCAATAGCACTGCTAGGAATTTATCCAAGGGATACAGGAGTACTGATGCATAGGGGCACTTGTACCCCAATGTTTATAGCAGTACTCTCAACAATAGCCAAATTATGGAAAGAGCCTAAGTGTCCATCAACTGATGAATGGATAAAGAAATTGTGGTTTATATACACAATGGAGTACTATGTGGCAATGAGAAAGAATGAAATATGGCCCTTTGTAGCAACGTGGATGGAACTGGAGAGTGTTATGCTACGTGAAATAAGCCATACAGAGAAAGACAGATACCATATGTGTTCACTCTCATGTGGATCCTGAGAAACTTAACAGAAACCCATGGGGGAGGGGAAGGAAAAAAAAAAAGAGGTTAGAGTGGGAGAGAGCCAAAGCATAAGAGACTCTTAAAAACTGAGAACAAACTGAGGGTTGATGGGGGGTGGGAGGGAGGGGAGGGTGGGTGATGGGTTGGGGAGGACGTCTTTTGGGATGAGCACTGGGTGTTGTATGGAAACCAATTTGACAATAAATTTCATATATTGAAAAAAAATAAAATTAAATTAAACTTCAACATCTTACATACAACCTCTGCTATTTCTATTGTTTTCTCAATATGGCAGTGTCTTCTTTCTGGTAGACCTTGTCAGATTTTTCTGACACATGGAATATTCTTTTTAGTTAATGGATTCATGTTGTCTTTCATTTCTCGGTCATTTTCTTTAATCATCACTGTAAATATTTTTTATCATCAATATGATTATCTCATAATTATAATCATGAGTACATTGGCTTTCTTTCCTTGACATCTTTGGCATATCATAAGTATTCTCCAGATAATTCCAAATTATTCATGTGAATTTAAATTTCCACCTTTTTCTTTCATTTCTATCCACTATTTACCTTCCTTCAGTTTTCTTAAAGTTTATTCATTTATTTTGAGAGAGAGAGAGAGAGAGAGAGAGCACAAGCAAAGGAGAGGCAGAGAGAAAGGGAAAAAAAGAATCCCAAGCAGGCTCCGTGCTGCCAGCACAGAGCCTTGCATGAGACTCAAACTCATGAACAATGAGATCATGACCTGAGCCAAAACTAGAAGTCAGACACTTAACCAACTGAGCCACCCAGGCACCCCTATTTATTTATTTTTGAGAGATAGAAAGAACACAAGCAAGGGAGGGTAGAGAGAGAGAGGAAGAGAGAGAATCCCAAGCAGACTCCACACTGTCAACGCAGAGCCTGACATGGGGCTCAATCCCACAAACCATGAGATCAGGAGCTGAAATCAAGGTCTGATTGAGCCACCCAGGGGTCTCTACCTTACCTCAGTTTTTGGCATTTCGTTCTTTAATTCTACTTCCAATCTAAGTTTCATTTTTATAGTTGTTTTACTTTTCTTCCATTTCTTTCTTGAGCTGTCAGTTCGTGTATTAGGCAAATATAGTAATATCTCCATTATTAGTAAGTATTTTGTAGGATTAATTTTTATTAAAAATTTAAAACAATTTTTGAGACTAGTGGTACTGTGTTTGGCTTCTGTGAAGTCAATAGGGATCTAAAAAAGGCACTTATATAAATAAATCTTTAATGTAAAATTTTTACTTGTTAGAAAACTAGAAGCAAGGGCCATAACAGATTTTTGCTCACAGGATTTTCTTTGAGCTGATACAAGACATGATTAAATTGTATTGGATTTAATTATAAACTCTGTATAAGATTAATTAGTACATTTTATTTAGCAGTCTTAAACACATCAACCCACATTTATTTAATTTATGTAAGGAATTTTCTTATGGAAGTAAGACAAAATGCACAGTGAGGTTAAGTGATTTCATAGAAATGGTTCAGTAAGTTCACCAAAGAGCAGTTTATAGCTTCTGAGCACTGGATCTTATTTTTTAAAGCTAATAATTAGTAATTAACATCAGCAAATGTCAAAAGTAAAGTAAGAGAAATTCTGAATAACCCAGGCACTACAGTTAATTTGTAAAACGTGTCATTTCCTGCATTGCACTTGAAAGTGCTGATTACATATAAGAAATGGAGAAGCTCGTCTAGTGGCTTGGACACATTTAAATAAATACCAGATTATAAAGGTTAGAATTTCTAATTCTACTTTAGAATGCCTATTATGAGCTATAATTTCAAATTAATTATAACAATATTAAATGCCCTTAATTTAAATGCCAAATCTAAACAAAGTATGTATTTCATGTTTTTTTTTTCTTTTAAAATCACAGAGAAGGAGCTGGAGATAACATTCTGAAGAGACTAGAATGTAGTGGGAGGCACACTTGGGTATGGGAATGTTGAAAAGTAATAATCTTCTTATGGAGAAATTTAATTTAATTTTGTTCCTTTTTTTAAATGTTTATTTTTAAAATTTTTATTTATTTTTGAGAGAGAGCACAAGTGGGGTAGGGGCAGAGAGAAAGAGAGACACAGAATCAGAAGCAGGCTCCAGGCTGTGAGCTGTCAGCATAGAGCCTGACACAGGGGCTTGAACTCACAAGCCATGAGATCAGTGCCTGAGCTGAAGTCAGATGCTTAACCCACTGAGCCACCCAGGTTACCCAGATGTTTATTTATTTTTGAGAGAGATACAGCACCCAAGAACTCCCGTGAGCATGAGTGAGGGAGGGCCAGAAAGTGAGGGAGACAGAGGATCCAAAGCAGGCTCCCTCCTGTCAGCAATGAGCCTGATTAGGGGCTTGAACTCACAAACTGTGAGATCACGACCTGAGCTTAACTGACTGAGCCCCAGGAGAAATTTAATTTTAGAAAAATACAGAAAAGGTTAATAAAAGTGAAAATAAAATTGTTTAGTTAAAACAATAAAGTATTATGATCTTGATATATATTTTTTCTGACACACAAAAAATACCTTAAGAATTTTTATGGTATATATTTTATATGCTATTTATATCAGTATTTGAAAATTAGTTTGATTTCCTGCAAAACTGAAGCACAGAGAAGTTTTAGTGAAAGACCAATGGGAAGGAATCACTTTCAGCTCTGCATTTTGTATATGGCTTTATTTGAAAGTAGCACTGTTAAGTGATAACAAAAATTCTATAAGATTGTAGGTTTACTCAATGGGAAAATAAAATGAAAACTCAAAGCTCATGAGAAAAAAAAAAGTTTTCACTTAAATAGATTTTAGGGTATTTGATTTTAGAACTACAGTTTATGATACTGAGATGTGTGCGTGTGTATGTATGAGATACTCTTACACTCAGGGCTATTTCATTAAATAAATAATCTTCCTATAAAAATGTTGCAGTGATGCCACACTTATCTTCTTAGGTGCATTCAACAAATGAGAAACTTGTATGTTCCATATGAGACCTTTAAATGCTTCAAAACATTTTATAAACCTTAGTAGGACTGGCAACCAGGGAAAATAAAAGATATTTTGATATTAGGAGGGCTGTCAAGAGAGTGATTCACGTGTTTACTGTTTCATCTTAAAAGGAAAAGGACTGACTGCTTCAGAACTGATAAACAGTGGTCCCTTAAATAGCAGATCATAAAGATTGGGTCTTTTTTTTTTTTTATCATTCTCTCAAGAGCCTTATCTGACTACCTTAGTCCAACTGCAAGACCATGTTTTGAAAGAAATGCAATGAAGGCTGCATGCAATTCCTGCTTATGGAAGTTATAACATTTTTAGAATATTATCTAATGCTTTAATTTTAAATCTGTATGCTTTAAAATGTATTTATCCTTTAAGTAAATGTCATTTCTTAAAGAAAGGCCTCATAGTCTACTCTTTATTAAGTGATCTACTCAATTATCTACATCTCTTACTGATTTAATTTAATATGGAGCTCCGTGATATGGACCAGAAATAATTTTCCTGTCACCCAAAATGGGTTTGGGTTCTGTATTAGTTTGCGCGGGTTGTCATAACAAAGTACCACAAAGTGGGTAGCTTAGACAACAGAAGTTTGTTTTATTACAGTTCTGAAGGCCAGAAGTCTGAGATCAAGATATCAGTAAGGTTGATTTCTTCTAAAGCCTCTCTCTTTGACTTGTAGAAGGCTGGCTTCCCCTTGTATCTTCACATAGTCTTCTCTCTGTGTGTGTGTGTTGATGTTCTAACTTTCTTTTATGGGGACAACAGTCATATTGGATTAGGGCCCACACATTGGCCTCATTTTACCTTATTTACCTCTTGTAAAGGTCCTGTCTTCAAATACAGTCACATTCTCAAGTCCTAGGGGTTAGGACTTCAACATATAGATTTTGAGGAGACACATTTCAGTCCCTAAAAGGTCCCGGTATTAATTCAGTGGTCTTCAGGAGCTTTTGACTCTACTTGAGTTCTGTATTTAAAATTACATGAGATTACTGGATTTCTGTCTTCATTAGTGATGAAGTAAATAATTTTATCACTGGATGTTATATGAGTCAAGGTTGTCTAGAGAAACAGATGTGTTTCTGTGGATAGTCAATAGGATGTGTATCTATGTGTAGATAGATATATATAGTATAGATATAGATAGATAGATTGATATAGATGCTTATTTTAAGAAATTGCCTCATGTGATTATGGACACTGGCAAATCCAAAGTGTGCATGGTGAGCCAACAGACTGGAGATCCAGGAAGAGCCAGTGTTGCAATTCAAATCCAAAGGCCTTCTGTTGCAGAATTCCTTCTTTCCCAGAAGAGATCAATCTTTTTGTTTTATTGAGACCTTTAACAGATTGGATGAAGCTCGTCCATTATGGGGGGCAACCTACTTTACTCAAAGTTCACTGGTTTAGATGTTAATCTTATCCAAAACCACCTGCACTGAAACATCCAGAATAAAATTCGATAAAATATCTGGCACACTTATCTAACCAAGTTGACACATAAAATTAATCACCACAAATATAGACTTAGAATAGGGACAATATTTATTAACCCACACAAAATGGCAAGCACTATGCTAAACAAGTAAGATAGTTCATCCTTTTTTTTTTTTCCAACGTAAATTCCAGACCTTGGAATCACAGTATAGACAGACTAACCTTCCTGTGATCTCAATTTCCTACAAAGACTTGTCTGAATAAACGTAGCTTTCATATTAAAATATAAATGGATATATAGTAGAGTGCATTGCAGTATACATAAGTGTTTTAGTAATCTTACAAAGCTGTGAGACTTGTGGTTCAGTCTTGTAGTAATGTTTCAAACATCACAGCTCTTAGTACAGCATTAGATTAATACATTACTACTCTTAATACATTTGCTCCTTTCCTATACTTTAGCATCTTAAAGCTCCAAGGAGGTGCAAACTCAAAGACTCTTTGTTCATGCCACTATGTCCCCATAATCTATATTTTTATTGACTCTTTTTATGCCATCCAAAGTTATGCATATATGCTTCCTAAAATATTTTTCTACTTCATTGTTCAGCTCCCTAAATGAAGGTTTGGCATAGTATTTCTTTGTTTTGATTGTTTTTCAAGTAAAATACTCTGATCTTTTATTTCATATAGAACAAGGGAGGTGATAATCAAAAAGTAGAAAGTGGTGAAGATAGAAGCTGAGAACTCCCATAAATTAATATTTTATTTTTCAGTATTGATGTAAAAAATGTGAAACTTCAAATAAATTTTGAATTTTGATTTCATTTTTAACTGTCCTTTCAGAGGTACATCTTTTCTTTTGCCTTTAGAAGGACCATAGTAGAAAATTAGGAACCTTAGACAGTTTATTCTTTTTTTTTTTTTTTCCAATGTTTATTTATTTTTGGGACAGAGAGAGACAGAGCATGAACGGGGGAGGGGCAGAGAGAGAGGGAGACACAGAATCAGAAACAGGCTCCAGGTTCTGAGCCATCAGCCCAGAGCCCGACGCGGGGCTCGAACTCACGGACCGCGAGATCGTGACCTGGCTGAAGTCGGACGCTTAACCGACTGCGCCACCCAGGCGCCCCTAGACAGTTTATTCTTGACATGTATTAATAGAGAAAGTCATCTATATTCTCATTTTACACAGGAGGGCACTTAAATTCTAAGTAGTTTTAAAATTTATCCAACTGTATGTCATTGATAATGTAGCCACAAGTTGAGTGCAAATCAATCAGACGTCTCAGGTCATGTTTTTGTTTTGTTTTGTCTGACTACATTCTGTATTGGGAGAGACAACAGGACCTTAAAGAGGACAAAATAAACCTAGGTCTCATCTTAATTTTTTTCTTATTTCAGACACAAATGATTTGTTTCTGTTTTTGAGTATGTGCGTGTGTGTATGTGTATGTAACAAAAGAAGTGGAAAGAAGTAATAAAATAAATAGAAAATTTCACTATGAAAACATCTCAGTAGTTTTACTGAAATAAAGGTATGTATTGGGAATGCCAAGGGGAAGAACCAAACCATTTTCTAAAAGGAAAGCCAATGAAATTCTAATCGGAGTAGATAAATGAGGGAACATTCAATGCTTAATTTTTCATAAGTGGGAATATTTGAAATTTTTATTACAAACTAGAATTGTTACTCATTTTTTTCTTGCCTTGAGCAGTATTTTATAAATTCAAACCATACAATTAATTCAGTAACCTTGTGATAATCTTTTTAATGAATTGAAACTATTTAATGTTTTGTTTTCTGCCACTAGTCATTAAGATGAATATTTTAAATTACAGAAAACAAGACATAGGTAAGGTTCAGAAGATGAGAGGTATCTAAAATAAGAAAGCAAAAAGATTCATCTAATCTTATAATTTATGTATTAAGCTTTTAGTTTCCTTGGTCAGAAATACGTTTTTGTTAGCACATGAATATTAAGGAAGATTGGGAAATCAATAATAATGACTTTAAAAATCCATCTGTTGCAGAAATCCTGTATGAGACTAAACACAAATAAAGGCTGAAAGTTTTAAACAAAATGATTCTGTCAAGACTTTGGCACAAATATTATAAATATCTCAAAGTTGTTAGTTTAACTGAATAGTAAATTGTGGGGCATCTTACATTTGCCAAGATTGAGTAATAGCTTTTAGCTTCAAATTAAAATGTATTTTTTATGATATAAGAAAATACTAGCCAAACTACCTATCCATAATTCAAAGAATTGGCAAAGCAGCAGTGTGATTTGGGGTGTTTACATGGTTTTCCATCCATTCATAAATTCGTGAATATTCTTAAGTCATAGCATATTATAAAAGCTTACTTGCTGAGTGATTATAGGGAGATGTGTCTACAGAAGTATTATAGAGTAAAACAGCTCTCAGGAATTATTCAGGATTAAATCATTCCATATTGACATATTTTATGACTAATACAAATATACTTGTGTAGTGTTTTAGAGCAATGGTTATCAAGTGTTAGGCCTATATTAGTTCAGTGGCCAATAACATCAGAATCTTCAGCCTCACTTAAGCTTTCAACTCTTCTAGTGCTTCTGTGTCACCACAAGATTTTGGTTACTGATAACTCCCTGCTGCTTCAATATCTCCTGCAGTAGGAGGTGTTGTTGTATCCTAGGTCTCATTCCCAAATTGACATATTACTTTGAGTAGTGTCTTTTTTTTTAATTTGTTTTTTTTTTTTTTAATTTACATCCAAATTAGTTAGCATATTGTGAAATAATGATTTCAGGAGTCTATTCCTTAGTGCCCCTTACCCATTTAGCCCAACCCCTCTCCCACAACCCCTCCCGTAACCCTCTGTTTGTTCTCCTTATTTAAGAGTCTCATGTTTTGTCCCCCTCCCTGTTTTTATGTTATTGTTGTTTCCCTTCCTTTATATTCATCTGTTTTGTATCTTAAAGTCCTCATATGAGTAAAGTCACAATATTTGTCCTTCTCTAATTTCGCTTAGCATAATACCCTCCAGTTCCATCCACATAGTTGCAAATGGCAAGATTTCATTCTTTTTGATTGCCACTTTGAGTAGCCTCTTGAGAGCGTGCCATCTTTAGGTCTACTTAATCACTTTGAAGTACATCTTTCCATTTAAAACATTTATATTTTAGTTGAGTTCTTATTTCCTCTAAGAGTTTTCTTGGAGGTGATTTATCCTTAGTACCCAGATTCCTTTGAACTATTACCAGAAGTCTCTCTTTTATTATCCAACGTTATATATACATTTATCCCCAGCCTCATTTTCCACCCAACTCTCTTCCCTCACCCCCAAATCCTTGTGTGGTGCTCTTTGGACCAATGATTTCTCTTCCCCCAAGTGCCCTATTTTTAAAAATTTTTTTTTTCAACGTTTATTTATTTTTGGGACAGAGAGAGACAGAACATGAACGGGGGAGGGTCAGAGAGAGAGGGAGACACAGAATCGGAAACAGGCTCCAGGCTCTGAGCCATCAGCCCAGAGCCTGACGCGGGGCTCGAACTCACGGAGCGCGAGATCGTGACCTGGCTGAAGTCGGACGCTTAACCGACTGCGCCACCCAGGCGCCCCATGTGCCCTATTTTTTAAACTACTCCTACTAATATTCTTTCTTCCCCATATACTCTAGTTTAAATATTGCTGTACCCTCAAGATACTGCTCCCCTGAAATTGCTCCTCCCCTGCAGTATGGTATACTTGGGTTTATTTGTTTGTTTTCACTCGCAGCACAATTAGTCCAAACTGTAATTCGGTGGTAATCAAAAATTTTTGTTCTTCATTACTGCTTTTAAGTAATTTTTACTCCATACCTCAAAAGTCCCAACTCCTTTGAAAAGGCTGTATTCAGAATTTTCTTATCACCCTCTCCTTGGTACTATCATTTACGCAAGTGTCTTCCTGATGACTCCCTCCTTGCATTAGAGTTCTCTAGAGAAACAGAACCAATAGAGATTTATTATAAGGAATTGACTCGTGTTTACAGAGGCTCAGAATCTCAAGATCTGCGATAGAAAGCTGGAGACCCCCAATCTGATGGTGTAGTTCTAGTTTGAGTCCAAAGACAGGGAAATATCAGTGTTCTGTCTCAAGTACAGTAAAACCTTAGTTTGCAAGCATAATTCCTTCTGAAAACATGCTTGTAATCCAAAGCACTTGTATATCAAAATGAATTTCCCCATAAAAATAATGGAAACTCAGATGATGTGTTCCACAACCCAAAAATACTCATGTAAAAATGATTACAAAATATTGTAGTATAATACAAAATAATAAAGAAAATACAAAATATAAAGAAGAATAAATTAAACTGCACCTATCTTTGAAAACCTTCATGGCTGGTGTGAGGGAGACAAGAGAGAGGAGGCTTATTGTGTAGGATGAGTTTCACTATCACTAAGGAAATCCCTGCTATCTACTGGCTCAATGGAATCTTTTTTCTTTTCTTGCAACTTTAACAAGGAACCTGTATCCAGCAACATTTGCTTTTGCCTTCTTTTGAGGATTTTGCGGAAATGTGACATTGCATTGATGATCATATCACCCACAATCCTTCAGTGAGAAAGAGAGAACTATTGGCTCAGTTGTAATCATGTGACATTTGGAATCACATACTCGTATTGCAAGATACTGCTCATTTCTCAAGTCAAAATTTATTAGCAGTGTTTGCTTATCTTGCAGTCACAGAGCAAGTTACTCTCAGTCCAAGGTTGTATTGTATTAAGGCCAGAAGAGTTCCCTCTTAGCCTTTTTATTCTATTCAGGTCTTCAACTGAGTACATGAATCCCACCCACAAAAGGGAGGACAATCCTTTTTACTCAGTCTACCAATTCAAATGTTAATCTTATCCAGAAACATTCTCACTGACACTCAGAATGATATCTGACCAAATGTCTGTTTCTCCTAAGCAAACATTTAGCCCTGGTTCACTCTTTTTCTAACATTTTATTCTCATCATTCTAGGTGATCATTTACCTACCACATCTATGCATTTCTAACATTCTAGCTTCTTATTTACTTAATCTCCTTAATTATAATTTTCTTTCCATCTACCCCACTTAAACACTCCATGGTCATGTTCATACCTAGGTCCTGAGAATTAGATTTCTGTATTCAGATCTTAAGCGCTTAAGAGGCAGCGCTTCTCAGACTTTGTTGTGCATAATAATTATCTAGAGAGCCTGTTAAAATGTAGCCCTATTTAGTAGTCTGGAAGAGAGTCTTAGAGTCTGTGTTTCTAACAAGATCCCAGGTGGCAGCAATGCTGCTATCATGGACCACAGTTTGAGTAGTAAGGTGGTGTATATACTAGTAGTTGACTTGATGAAAGAACCACATCCTCCAGTACTTATAAAGAAGTTCTTATTTCTTTGTCACATAACAGTTTAAAGGTAGACAATCTAGTTTGTAGAGATAGCTCTGCCCATTAGGTCATTCAGGGACCCAGGTTTCTCAATAGTGCCACTAGTCATTCTCTACAGGGATGTTCTCATCCTCAAGATGGGAGTTGGAGCTTACATGTTTGCAGTGTAGACTATGGAAATTTAATTTTTGAGGTGGGCAGAATACAGAGTCCAGGAAAGTGCTTTTTCTCTTATAAAGACAATCTAGATATAGCACTTATCAATTCTGTACCCACAGGTATCTTTAGAGATGGCACAGAAATGTAATGTGTACTTTGGCATTCATGTGCTTAGATGAAACTGGGGTGAGTCTATTGCTACAAGAAAGAAGGAGATAATGATTTTGGGGCTCTCTGGGTAGTTTCTACTGCTTCATTGTGAGAGTTAGCTTTATGTGTTACCATGAGTGAGAGCTAATGATGCTCAGATAACCAGTAAAACATTTTTTGGGGGTATGTCTGAGAGGATATTTCTGGAAGAGATTAGCATTGGGTTTAGTAGACAGAGTAAAGATGTATCTTCACCAGTGTCGGTAGGCATCATCCAATTCATTGAGGGCCCTAAAAGAGCAAAAGGTAAAGGAAGGGCAAATTCTCTCTCCCTTTGTGAGCTTGGAACTCCCCTTCTTCTGCCCTACAACATCAGTCCTAGTTCTTGAACCTTCAGACTCTGGGACTTATACAATTGGTTCCCCTGATTCTTGGGCATTCAGACAGGTCTGAATGATACCACCAGCTTTCCCGATTCTCCAGTTTGTAGATAGCAGATTGTGGGATTCTTTTTTTTTTTTTAATGTTTTTTAATGTTTTTATTTATTTTTGAGACAGAGAGAGACAGAGCATGAGCAGGGGAGGGTAGAGAGAGAGGGAGACACAGAATCCGAAGCAGGCTCCAGGCTCTGAGCTGTCAGCACAGAGCTGGACACAGGGCTCGAACTCACAGACCGTGAGATCGTGACCTGAGCCGAAGTCGGATGCTCAATCGACTGAGCCACCCAGGCGCGCCAGATTGTGGGAATTCTTAACCTCCATTACTGTGTGAGCCAATTGTTATAATGTATCTTCTCTTATCTCTATCTCTCTATATCTGTATCTATTTCCTATTGATTAACTAATACCACTACCTTTAACATCTTGAGTTCCATCGCATCCATGGCCTCCACCCTTTCTTTCATTATCAATCATGAGGCCCCTTTAAGAGTTCCTAAATTTCCTTTTTTGTCCATCATGTATTTAAATTTCAGCATTATAATTGCTCTCTGTAAATGCTCTTAGTGACTTTTTCTTTTCTCTTGCTGTCAATTATCTGAAAAAATGCACACCAGCTCATTTAGGGCACAGTTGAAATGTTATGTCAAGAGGTGTTACTTCATGACCCAGTCTGAAATAACCCTCCCAGTCATTCATGGCTGATTCCCTAATTCTGCTTTTAATTTTTTCATAACACTTATCTCTACCATGCATTGTGTTATATATTTGTGTATTTGTTTCTGTTATGTCTTTTTCATTAGAACTGCAAGTGGGCAGAAATTTTATTCTGTTCACTGGTATTGCTCCACTGTGAAAAATTATCTAGCCTGGAATAATGTTTAATAAGTGTTTTTGAGTGAATGAGTTAATAACATTGGGTAGGAGGGAAAAAAGGTGATTTTATTAAGTCAATTCAATTGTATGTTGATATGTAATATATACACATATTTACATATATATGTGTGTATGTCAGTGTGTGTCCATTAATACCCACAATCAAAGAAAAATAAGACTAAAAAGAACCTTGAAAATTGCCTTAATGGTATGGTTAAAAAACAAAACAAACAAAAAGTTGGATGAGTTTCTCTATGATATCTTTAAATAATACTTAACTCTTAATGAAAGGCATACTCTTATTAGGCCCTATAATAACAGTGATAGAAATAATATAGATATTTTGTGATAGAAATAATATAATGGAGAAATGAATATTCTCTTGACTGGAATTCTTAAACCAAATGACAGTTAATACTAACCAAAATAAGGAATAAAATTATTAAACATTCGGCTCAGTCGGTTAAGCATCTGACTGTTGATTTCAGTTCAGGTCATGATTTCATGGTTCATTAAATCCAGTCCTTCATGGGGCTTGGCGCTAACCGCGGGGATCCTGCTTGGGATTCTCTCTCTCCTCTCTCTGCCTCTTCCCTGCTAGTGCATTCTCTCTCTCTTTCTCTCTCTCTCTCTCTCTCTCTCTCTCTCTCTCAAAAATAAATAAATAAACTTAAGAAAAATTACTAAAACATAAATTATATGGTTACCATGAGATACAATATCAAAAGCAACTCCCAGGAGGTAGGAGTTAGAAAGCAATGACTGATCAACTATATGTGCCCCAGGGACTAGGGTAATTGTGCCACAATTACCACAGTTACCAACAACTGCCTGGTTCATTTATCTTAGGAGAGCAAAGATTCTGTGAATAAGAGTATACTGCTAAATGGGAGAAGGGGAGAACAAGCATTGGAGAACTGTGGCTTGTCTCCACCACAGACCTATTGCCTCTAACGCTTCACACTCAAATACCGTAAAAAACTTCAGTTCAATAGGAAAACCTCACTTAGTAATAAGTATTGACATTTTAAGGGGCCTTATACCATGATATATCTGTGTTCTCTTATTTAGAGCCAAAAAAGTGAACCTCTTAGCATAACTTCTCAATTTATAAGAAGTTAAACTCAAAATAGATTTCAACTTCCTTTCCCACCAATCCAGTTATTACATCTTTTGCTGTTCCTTATGACATGGCCCATAGTTTTGAGCCTCTATGTCTCTGCCTGGATTATTCCCTCTGCCTTGGCTTTCTTTTTTCACTCCACTTCATACTTACTGTTTCTCAAATGTCATCTTTTTACACAGACTCCCCAAGTAAAATGGTTTGCTTTGTTGTGCTCACTAACCATTTCTAAGTGGACATCCGTTTTGGTATTTTTCATACCATTTTGTAATTATTTGATTACCATATATAATTTTTTACCTAGAGCATGAATTTCTTGAGGTAGAAATACTGTCTTACACATTTTTTTGTAGCAGAGCTCATTATCAAATTCCTTCAATGGGAGAGCTTTCTTTTCATTTTACAATGAGAAAATAAAGAATTAAAAGTGAAAGTCTATTGATTTAAGGCCTAATACCTGTTTGAAAGACAACCTTGGTTGGAACTAATTTATAGTGAAAAATTCTCACTCTGTTACCAGTATATCCAATTTATCCTCATTACAAGCTCAGGAGGTTTCTAGGAGCAGACAGTCATCAAAGACCAGACAGTAGGGAGAAGGCACAGGAGGGTGTACACAGCCTTGGGACTATTTTCAGAAATTTGGTTATTCCTGCCAAAAGGATTATTATTCCAGGAAAATTTTGTAATCAAGGAATTACCCTATAGCAGCCATCCCATTTTACATTTAAAATAAAATTTAATGAATTTATTCATGTTTTAAAAGTTTGGAAAGCAAAAAAACAAAAAAGAAAAAAGAAAAGTCCTACAAGTCCTTGGTATTGGCATTCTGTTTTGTTTTTTAACTGTTAGTATTGCTGAGTTCATATTCAATGTATAAGAATTCCCACTGATTAAACATTGTGAATTAACTTTTTATTTAATTTTGTCAATTTGTTAAGCAGAATGGTATTGAATAACTTTTATATGATAGTTATAGAATTTGAATTTCCAATACATTTTTATTTTTAATTAGATTATTCTGCATGCATCGTTCCAAATTATTCCAGTTTTTCAAAATTTTGGATAAGTTGCTACGAAATGTTCTGGTAAAAAACTTTAATTATATATCATTTTAAATGAGAGTATACAAAACAAAAAGACAATTGCTAAGATTCTAGAAATTAATCTAAAGTTGAGCTGCACAGAGAATAAAGTGAATCCTAAGAAATACATGTTACAGACTGTTTGTAAAGCAAAATAAATGAGAAACTTCACAAGGCAATTATGCATTTCAATAAAGAAAAAAAATTTAATAAATGCTTATTTTATCTCCTTTCTCCACTATTCCAAAGGCTCATTCAAGACCTCCCGCACTGTGTGTTGATTATAGTGACTCCCAAATCCCAATGAGGGTCAGAGGACACTTTTATGATTTAAAAAAAAAAATTAAATAATAAGATTCAAAATTTCTTATGGTGCCATAAAGGTGAGTGTAAAGGAAGAATATTCTATAACTTAAGCCATAGTTTGCTATAGAGTCCCCTATATTTCCACTACAAAACAGGGAATCTGAGATTTCTATAACTTGTTCAGAAAGGAAGCACTGTACCCTGATCCCTAGTATAATGAATTCTAATTCATTAGAAGGGATATTTGCGGACCCCCCAGAGAAATAAGAACAAATATCATGCCTTAAAATTGAACTGTGGATAGTTCCTAAGCAAGAAAGTAACTTTAAAGTCCCAGTTCAAAAACCAAGCTGGTATTGCTATGTTCCAGTAAAACAGCAAAGCTTTGCAAGCCATAAAATTTGAGTTTTTCCATGTGTTGATTTTAGGGCCAGTGCTGAAAGTGAGATAAATCTCAGTTTAATCTTATGATTTTCTAGTTAATGTGGGCTATGTGAATAGTAACATTTAATTTCTCACATAAAAATAAATACACAAATAATTGATTACACTGCTAGTGCAGTGATAATTCTTTGATACTCCTTGATGATAATAATTTTTATGTACCGTAAGTTTTCTTTTCCCAAGGGAAAAGAATCCATGACCGGAAATTATATGCCCATTGATTAAAAGGTCAAATGTGAAAGTATCTATTAAACGTTAAAAATAAAAATCAATCAACAGAACAACTAACTGGAATATATAGCTTATTTAACCTCTTCTTGAAAATCTGGCTCATCTGAATTCAGAGTATTGCTTTTGATGCTGATGTTATATGCAGTGCTCAAATCATTTGATAATTTATCCATTTTCCTCGTGCTGATTATAGTCTGTGGAAATTATGTATGAAAGGACTAAAGATCTATTAGTCACTTGGGGGAAGAGGAGATCTGTATTTCTTGAATGGAGAGCGGTCTAGGGACTGAGACATATTTGAAGAAATTCCAGGGCAATATGCTATAAAAAATGTGATCTTCCTAGCATAAAATAGTGTTGAAAGGGGGTTAGGCATGAGGCATGGCAGGTGAGGGAAAGAGAGAGGGAATATGAGTCTTTTCCATCTTGCTCTGCCTGTCACCCTGTGGCAAGTTAAGTATCAGGCCAAGCAAAGGGATGTAATTGAAAAGCACCGGGCCAGCAAATGTGAATGTTCTGCACATTAAATGTTGAGAGACCATGCAAAATGGATTGAGGAGAACGTCAACAGGCAGTGTCATGGAAAGACTTGGCACTTTCTCACTCTCCTTACGGCACTTCCTTGTTGTGTTCATTTTTCATGGCCAGATTTATTATTTCCTTGATAATGCTGTCTATAGTTTTGCCAACTTTGTGTAATTTTATTATGCAGAAACCATAAAGCTTAATTTATGTTCTTTATTCATCAGTTGCAAATTTTCTCTTTAGATTAAGATGGTGGTATTTTCCCCCTGAACAACCTGAATCTTTACAAGTACTTTTTTTTTTAATACGATCCCTGTGACACACAATATATGTATGCAATATTTTCTTCAAAATCCTTTCTATTGAAACAGTATATTTTTGTTTACTTTTCTTTTTAAAAAAATTTTTTTAAATGTTTATTTATTTCTGAGACAGAGACAGACAGAGCATGAGTGGGGGAGGGGCAGAGAGCGAGGGAGACACAGAATCAGAAGCAGGCTCCAGGCTCTGAGCTGTCAGCACAGAGCCCGACGCGGGGCTCAAACTCACAAACCCTGAGATCATGACCTGAACTGAGGTCGGAAGTTTAAGCGACTGAGCCACCCAGGTGCCCCTTGTTTACTTTTCAAAGGCAGGATAATACCAGAGTTTACGACTTTCCCACCAGGAAGCAATGAATCTTAGGGATCAAAGCAGACATTAAAATAAAATTACATAAAATTAAATATAGGGAAATAAACTGTGCATAACTGTAACATTCAGGTTTCCTCAAAATTGCTGTGCATGTAAGAGATCTATCCATCTGCTAAAGATGCCTTATTTTGCCTATGTTTGGCAAGAAGGCTTTTGCAAATCATAGTTACAAAATTAAAAATATATATATTTATAGTATAGTGAAAACCTCCCAGAGTTGCTTCATTTGAAATGTTTTGCGATTCTTGTATTGCTGACCAGCAGGAGAATCTACTTTTTATCAGTTTCCCTCCTTTTCTCTCCAGTAAAATGTCCTTTATAAATAATTACCTCTTTTGCCTTGCTATGTATTTTTCTGTTTCAATGTGTCACAGACTTCTCATTTTTTATCTCATAGGCAATGATTATAAAACAGTGAAAACCTAATTCTTGAAAATATGTGAATATAATCAAGTCAATTTAATATTCATGAATGTTATATATATGTATAAATGCATATGTGTGTTTATATATATGTACATAAGTGTGCATTAGGTATTATATATAATTATATACATGCATTATATATTTTAAATTCTATCTACATTTATATTTATTTGATTTATATATTTTTATTTTGCATGTTATATTTTACTTTATATAATATATGTTCTCCTTCTGTTGATCCAAACACTTTGGAATTGCTCTCAAAATACAATAATGAGAAAAAAATTATTTTCATTAGTTTTTAGTTAGAGCAAACTTTTTAAAGATCAATCTTATTTCTCAAGATGAGCTTCAAGTGGCTTTTCATTGTTAAAAGAAATAAAAATTACTCTTTAAAAAAATTTTTAGTTATTTTGAGAGAGACAGAGCACATGCAGGGGAGGGTCAAAGAGGGAGGGAGAGAAAGAGAGGGAGAGGGAGAGGGAGAGGGAGAGGGAGAGGGAGAGGGAGAGGGAGAGAGAGAGAGAGAGAGAATATCCCAAGCAAGGGATTCAAATTCATGAACCATGAAATCCTGACCTGAGCTGAAGTCAAGAGTCAGACCAACTGAGCTGCCCAGGCACTCCAGAAATAAAAATTACTTTTAAGTTATGAAACAATGTCTTTAATAATAGTCTAAGAACTGTGCTGTAGGTGGAGCAAATAGTCTAAAAGAATTTAGGATGCCAGGGTTTGGTCTTGTTTCTGCCATATCTTACTTTGTGACTTTAAGTGACACCTTTTACCCTTCTGCCCTCAGTTTTCTCATCTGTAGAAACAAAGGAAGGTTTAATTAAATTGATGCGTCCACTGACTTTCTACAATTCTATGTGTTCCCTAAAAAAATTAATAAGCCACATATCATAATCACATCTTGTTTTTTCCTAAAATCATCGTGTCTTTGATTCTCATACTTCTCCCAGAGGTTTAAAATTAACTCTCACATTAGTGTCCAAGGCATTTGACTTGTGGATGCCTAAAAACACCCAGGGTCATAACTGAAATTTAGTTAATACAGTGTTACATTATCATAAATTATAGTATGTTCCCTCCATTTTCTGATTAGCTTGGCATTCCAGGTGTCAAAATGCAATCTAAATTAGTATTTCTTTTTTGCTAAAGTACTTAACTTTGCCTAGTTAAACTATATATTTTAATAATCATGCATGCCATGTAATAGTCTATCAAATACTCAACAGATAGATCTTGGCCTCTGTGAAAAGATATAGACCTATAGAAAATCAGTGATCTACCTTATCATGAAAAAGCAGCACTATTAACACAAAACCCTGACACAGGACTCTGGGTTTAAAATGCAGGAATATTTAGAATACCACCTACTTTCATCATTCTACTTGTTAGGAATGCAGAGTTGCAGGAGATTTAGTACAAATGCAGCTATCCCCTAAAACCCCCTTATTTTAATAATTTAAATAACTCAGATTTTTAAAACATTTCTAAGCAGCTCTACTTCTATAATAATTCAACTCTATCGCATTATTTTTTTGTTCTTATTGCTAAATGGAAATATGTACAGCCAACCACTGTTGCCTGTATATTTTGCATATTGGAACAAACTGTGATCACTGAAACCAACAGTAAAACCACATTAATGGCACAATTTAGATACATATGTCTCACACATGAATGTTAAATATGCCAGAACCCAAGAGTTCAGCTTGATAATATATCCCAAGCTTATTTTTAGAATGCATAAATCAATCATTTTATTTTAAAAATAATTGGTACACTAAAAAATAAGTTAATGTGTAGAATGTCTTGTAATTATGATAGACCTAAGATTAATCTTTTCACTCTGGAATACTAGCTATTTGCTTTTATGTCTGGGAAATAAAAGTTGTATCATGTAGAAATGATATTAAAGATTCACAATGTTCATTAAACATGAATAGTACTTAATGAAAACCTTCTGATTCTATGGGAAACTATCAGAAGAACACTTATTATAGTTTCCTATATTCTTTAGATATCTATTTTATTTAGTTATATGCTGTGTCTCGTAGGACTCACAGGTTTTCTAGAATGGAGGTCTCCAAAATGATGCATGTGTACCTCAGGGAGTGAGCAGAATGACCCATAAAGTACAGGAGGAAAATATTACAACTTCTCTTTTGCTAAATTTTGTATATTTTATACTCTACATAAGAGCAATGCGTTTTATTATTTATAAATAATAAAGCAAGAGTAGCCAAAACAAAAGCTTTTTACTAATGAGGTGCACCGTCAACCAATTTGGAGACTGCTGTTGTAGTGAATGGGAGATTAATGACATCCCATTTATAAAGGCTAGCAAGTGAGAAAGAGGCTGTCAATGAGAAGTTCATTGATCTGTTTTCCCATGTCTGCAATAAAGCACATTTACCTGAAATGTCATACTCTGGAAAGAGTGCCAAGGCTAAACATACATAAATGCCTACCTTGTACTAAGTAGCTGTATTGATTTGAGAGGCTACATCAAAGCAATTGCCTATGTGTAATTATTGTCTTTCTTCCAAAATGTCTAACCTAGCACAATACAAAGTTTAAATACTTGGTGTGTGTGCTTTTTATTAAATATGTTCAATATTGTTGAGCTTTTCTTTCTGTGTTTGATCTATAAACAAATGAATAGAAAATGAGCTTAATAAATCATTGGTGGCAGGTTCAAGAGAGTCCCGCTGTTTCTTTGGCTGAATGCTAAATGAATATGGTTGAAAATATAAAAGAAGTAGAAGAAGAAGGTGAAGAAAGCAATGAAGGAACATTAAAACCATGAACTGTTTGTAACCTTTGTAGTCTTTTATAAATGTTAATGAAAAGCCATTGCTGTTTGTCACAGTGTGATCGGTGTAATCAATTAAATTGCACCCTTCCTTCAGGTGTTTACTTGTGTAGTGAATGATTCATTTTCCAAATACACAACTGAGAGAGGGCTCTGTTTTGTATCCCTTCGAAGGGTGATTTATTGGTTTTTTACTTCTCTCTGTTAACATCTCTACTGTAATTCTCTTAGGTCCGTTAATTCATATGTTTTTCTAATCCATTACTAAAATGTAACTATTCCACTTTCAAAATAATGTACATCTCAAGGCCATAGTTGAAAAAAATCACTTCCAAGTCTCATTTCTTTGTTATTTCAAAATTATATTACGTTAAAAAAAAAAAACAGCTCCCCAAGTGGGTGCTCCAAGATGTTTAGTTACATAGCTATTACTTCAAATCACTAGTCATCAATTTCCTTTATGTGCCATTAGTCATTTTTCATTGTTTTCAAATAAAGATTCTGTTTATATATAGTAGTTTGAGTTCTGAATTCTGCCATTTGAAGAAACAGGTTAGTCTATGTTGCTTTAACCATATAACAAGAAAGGTCAAGTTTTTTCTAACCAGATCTTTAATTATAGATTTGACACACAGGATGAATGAGTTTTATTAATGTTCAAAATATATGGAAAAAATAAATAATCCATGACAGTGTGTTATCATTGTGGGAGCAGACAGTAAGTGAGTGCTTACTCAATTCCTGTTTCACTTGGGCTTTGAGGTAGTAAATTTTCAGCAAATGTGACAGGATGGAGGATGGGGTAAGATGGTAATTCAGACTGAGGGAAGAGGATAGAGTGAAAGGTGAGTATAAAGCTGACATTTAGGAAACATCACTTAATCTTGTAATCTAGAATATATGTAAAGAGAAATGTTTAGAGTCATTTCTGAATTTAATATTTCACCCATTAACATTAGTACTGACCACTAATAGGAAAAGCAAATACAAAATTAAGTAGAAACAAATGAAGTCAAACAGTCATTTTAAGATAAATGAATATTGTTGAAAAATTTGAACTTTATTTATAGGTAACAATGTGGCTGAATAAACTGTGTATACAAATATAGATATTCATTCAATTTATCTGTGATTGGATCACTATAAACTTTTACTAACAAGTGAGAGGAAGCTGTGCCTATGCAACTTTAAACATGAAGAACGTACCCTGCAGATGTATCCAGTGGAATGTCTGCCTCATTTGGTATTGAGTCTAGTTGAAGGCAGCAAAAAGAAAAGTTTCTCTTGAAAATTCCTAAAAACTAGCCCATAGTTATGCTCCTTTGGGGAAAGAATCCCATGAGCTATGTTGTCTGAAAACGTTAAGCAAAAATTGTAAACAGGTCCAACATCAATATTTTTCCTAGGCAGCAGGTAGAGGCAAATTAACACTTTAAAGCCAGTGCTAAAGAAAATAAAAATGTGCCACATATAAAATTCAAGAAGCATGAAATCATAAAACCATTAAATATGTGAAAGAACCAGCCGTGACTAAGAGTAACAATACCAAAATCTTCCATAATCAATCCTACCAAAACTGTGGGTATAGGACAAATCAGATGCAGAATATAAAATAAGCAAATTTAACATGATTAAAATAATAAAATATAATTTAAAAACCAGAGAATACCAATATGTTCAATTAGATTTGAACAGGAACTAAATAGTACTTCTAAAAGTTTAAAGTACATATTTCACATTTAATATGTAAACAATGGTTGAACATAGGCAAAAAGAAAGGTATTGAATTTTAATATATTTTTATGAAAAATTATCCAAAATAGACTAAGAAATATAAATTAGGAAAGATGAAAAGGCATGGAAATAGTATAATGACATTCTGTAAAGATTTATTTAAAATTCTGTGACATGAGGGGACCCTGGGTGGCTCAGTCAGTTAAGCGTCCAACTTTGGCTCAAGTCATGATCCATGGGTTCAAGCTCTGCATTGGACTCCGTGTTGACAGCTCAGAGCCTGGAGCCTGCTTCGGATTCTGAGTCTCCTCTCGGCCCCTCCCCTGCCCACACTCTGTCTCTCACTCTCTCTAAAATAAATAAATAAATATTTTTAAAAGTTAAAACTTTATAGGGGCGCCTGGGTGGCGCAGTCGGTTAAGCGTCCGACTTCAGCCAGGTCGCGATCTCGCGGTCCGTGAGTTCGAGCCCCGCGTCGGGCTCTGGGCTGATGGCTCGGAGCCTGGAGCCGGTTTCCGATTCTGTGTCTCCCTCTCTCTCTGCCCCTCCCCCGTTCATGCTCTGTCTCTCTCTGTCCCAAAGATAAATAAACGTTGAAAAAAAAAAAAAAAATTTAAAAAAAAAAAAAAAGTTAAAACTTTATAGATTTCTATGACTTTGAAGAAGGTATGTAATATAGAGAATTATATATTTATAATATAAATGAGGTTAGCAGACTATCTAGATAAAAGATCCATACACAAATCAAATGCTTTTCAATAAGGCATGTATAGTTAGAAAATGCAATTAAAATTGCTACTTACTATAAATATAATTTTAAAAATCTAGGAAAATATCCATTATAAGATATAAATAATATAAAATTATAATTGCATACAATAAAGAAGACCTACATAAATAAAGAAACATTCAGAGGCATAATGTCAGAAGAGGAAATGCATAAGATCATGATATGCAATTCTCATGAATTTCAAAATTCTGTTTAGCTTAATTAAAAATATATTTGTCCAACTGGGAAAAAAGTGTAAGTAACATTTTTTTCCATATATTTCTGGGTTGCTTTATAGGTTTTAAATCTGTTCCATTAATTTTTTTGTGTTTATCTGTATTTGTGACTATTAGTGTGTCTAAATTACTATAGCTTTATAAGTCTTAATATTTGATGGGCCTTGTATGCTTGCTTGGTTCTTCTTTAGTGATGCTTCAAGAATTCTTATCCCTTTATATGTCTATATATACATTTTTAAATCTACTCATCATCTTCTTTTGAAAAACTTTCTTGAGTTTTCATTTTATTTTAATTAGATTTTGAAATTCATGACAATTGCATATCATGATCTTACGCATCTCATCTTTTGGCATTGTGTCCATGAGATTCATAACATAATACCTCATTTAAATACACATTTAAATAAAAAATGTCTTGTCATAATAAGAACCAGGATCATCTCACACTAAATGAAAAAACACAACCAGAAAATGCCAACACTGAGATAACAGAAATGTTGTATTTACCTCATTAAGGTTTTGGATCAGCCATGATAAAGGAAAAATGCTGCAAAAAGCAATTATAAATGAAAAAAAAGATGAAGGGGAAAAAAGTCTCAGCAAAGAAATAGAAAATGTAAAGAAGAACCAAATGAGAATTTCAGAACTGAAAATATAATAACTGAAATTAAAAAAAAATCGTTGGATGAATTGAACAGCAGACTGGAGGAGACAGAGGAAGGTAATTAGTGAATTATAAGACATAAAATAGAAAACACTCAATCTAAATAACTAAGAAAATAGAATGAAAAGATAAATGAGCCAAAGCACAGAGAGCCATGCACTATGACAAAAGATCTAATGTTTGTGTCATTGGAGTCCTTCAAGGAAGGGGAAAAGGGCAGAATTGAAGAAGTACTCAAATAATAGTTGGAAACTCCCTGTATTTGGCAAAAGATATAAATACAAAGATTCAATAAGTTTAGAAAATAGAATTAAATAGTACAAGTTTATTCTATTTAACATTAGATTAATATGCATTTCTAACAACTAGCACAAAGGGATTCCTTGTATTCTTCTTCACCCAGTTTTCCCCAACGGGAAACATTTTGAAAACTGGTAGTTCAGTACCAAAACCAGAATAATCACATTGTTATAGTCAAAATATAAAACATTTCCAACAACTCAAGGATCCCTCATGTCACCTTTTATAGAAGCATCTAACTCCTTCTCACCCACCCTTAATCCCTGGCAATTAATGCTCTCAAACTCTATATTTATTTTTTCCATTTCAAAAACGTTATATAAATAAAATCAAATAATGTATAACCTTTTAGGATTGCTTTTTATCACTCAGCTCAGTTCTCTGGAGATTCATCTAGGTAGTATGTGAAAAACAATACAGTATTCCTTTTTATTATGTTGTATCATTCCATTATATGAACAAGCCAAAGTTTAACTCTTCACACACTGAACCATATCTGTGTTGTTTCCAATTTTATTCTATTATAAGTGATATTACAACAAATATTTCTGTACAGCTTTTATATGTGCATATGGTTTCATTTTTCTGATATAAATGAAATACCTTGGTTGTATAGTTGTTGAATGTTTAATTTTTAAAGGAATTTGACAAAATATTTTCCAAAGTACCTATATTTTATGTTCTCACCAGTAAGGGAAGTGATCTAGTTTCTCTACATCCTCACCAGCATTTGATATTATCGCTATTTTTTTCTTTTAGCCATTTTATTAAGTAAGTAGTGATATCTCATTGTGGTTTTAATTTACATTTTCCTAGTGGCTAATGACATTTAGCATCATTTCATTTTCTTATTTGCCATGTGTATTATTTCTTCAGTGAAGTTTTTTTTTTCCATATTTTTTGTGTCCTTTATCTAATTGTGTGGCATTTTTTTACTGTTAAATTTTGATAGGTCTTTATATATTCTAGATACTAGTCTTTTGTTGGATATGTGATCTTCAGATATTTCTGCATCTTTGTAACTTGTCTTTTCATGCTCTTAATAGGGCCTTTCACATAGTAAATTTTTAAAAATGTTCTTGATGAAATCCAGTTGATTAATTTTTCCTTTTGTAGGTCATACTTTTGGAATAAAGTCTGAGAACTCTTTGCCTAGCCTTAGATCCCAATAATTTTCTCATGTTTTTTGCATTTTTTACATTAGAATTTCTACATTTACATTTAAGTCTGTGATTCAATTCCATTTTGAGTTAATTTCAATATAAGATGTCAGACTTAATTTGATTATCTAATTGTTCTGTTGTTGAGAAAAGTGTATTGAAGCCTTTAACTGTAATGGTGGATTTTACCTATTTCTCTTTTCAGTTTTATTACCTTTTTGCTTTATATAATTTGCAGATCTCGGTTCTGGATTGCCATGTCTTCTTAATAAATTGACCCTTTTCCTGTTTATATAATGCCCTTCCCTGTATCTAGCAATTTTCTTTGCTCTGAAGTCACTTTATCTTATATTAATATAGTCACTTCTGATATTTTTTATTAAGATTTTTATGTTAGGTCTTTTACTTACTTTACTTTTAACCTTCATATATCAATATGAGTTGAAGTGAGTTTCTTGAAGTGAGTTTCTTATAGAAACCATATAGTGAGGTCATGTTCTGTAATTCATTCTACTCATCTCTGTCTTTTAGTTGGTTGGTGCATTTAGCCCATATACAAATGATGTGATTATTAACAAGCTAGCCCTGAAGTCTGCCATTGTTTTGCTTGTTTTCCAGTGTTATTAGGAAATTTTTTCATTATTGCTTTATTCTTGAAGAATACTTCACTGGATACAGAATTCTGGATTTATGGGTTTTGTTTGTTTGTTTTTGTTTTTTGTTTTTTTCATTTCAGTACTTGAAAATGTGGTACCACTTTCTTCGGGCCTCCATGTTTTTTTAGATAAAAGTGTCATTTGAATTATTTTTGTCCTGACATACAGTGTCCTTTCTCATGGCTTTCAAGACTTTCTATTTGACTTACATTTTCAAAACTTTGACTCTTTATAAGTCCTGGTGTGGATTCTTTGAATTTATTCCAGCTGTTCTCTTTATTTCTCACAACTTCATATTCAACTAAGCTTACCTCAAATATAAACCTTAATTTAAAATATCTTAATATTAAGAACATCTGCTTATGAAAATATACTATAAAGAAAGTTACAAGATAAAGATCAACCTGTGAGAAGATACTTACAATGCTAATAACTGACAAAATATTGTATTCAAACTATATAAAGTATTTCTACAAATCTATCAAAGAAAAGGAAAATTACTTAATATAAAATTGATAAGAGCTTTAAATAGGAAATTCACAAAAGAAATGCAAAGTTTAATAAGCAAAGCTTAGGCTTATTAATATTAATGGTGCTATTTAATAATGAAAATATGTGACTTTATCTCACCAGATTGTCAAAATTACGCTTTTTCATTTATTATGTTTAAGTGTTGGTGAGGATTTGGACAAAGAGGAAGATGCATACACTGCAGGAACAGGTATGGTTTGTTAGCAATATTTTGGAAAACAAATTGATATTACCTGATAAAGGTAAACATGCGCACATCCTACAATCCTAAAATTGCACTCATAGATGTATATACCCTAGAGGAACTTTTGTACATCGTACCAATACATATATACATGTTCATAGCAGCATTATAAGTAAAAAAAATAAATAAATAAACTTCAAATAATCAAAATGTCCATTGACAAAACTAACAAATTATAATATATTCACACAACTGAATGCTGTATAATGCTGAAAATGAACTGCATACAGTATGATTGCACCTCAGAAACATGATATTGATTGAAATAAAACCAACACAAGAGTACATATTATATGATTCCATTTTTAAAAGCAGGTGAAACTAAATGATATGTGGTCTAGGAGCACCTACAGATATGGTAAAATTATAAAGAGAAGACAGATAATAATTTACACACAATTCAAAGAGAAGAATACAAACATGAGGAAAGAAATTGGTATTTTTTCTCATTGTTCTTTAAGTAGTCACAATTATTAAAGATGTAAAATATTTGTAAAAAGTATTAATTGCTACTAACATTCTGAAGATCAAGTGCAGACTAATTCTTAAAACTACCTTCCTTGTATCTTATAATATTTTTGGTATTAGTTTTATTTAGATTTCTCAACAAATCATTTTTCTGTAACCATGTGTGCATTTCTATTAATCAAAAGTTCATCCTCCTTTAGCAATCTGTCATTTCTTTTTTGACTACAACAGATGAAATATCTTTTGACTGAATCACATTAGTGGAATGATCTCTGTGTGAAAATCTAACATATTTTCTATGGAGCTGTAATTCATCATTTTAAAAACAACTTTGTGACATGTGGAGTGGAGAGGTAGAATAAAAGCCAATTTTATCTTGGAAGGTTTGAAACATATATTAGTATATTCCTGTAACTTTTAAAACTTAGAGTTCATTACATTTATATCATATCATATCATAAAAATCTAAATTTCATAAAGGCAAATGCATTAATTATAACTTGGAAGAGTATTATGCAGAGGATATAGAAAATCTAAGCATGGAAAAAAGTAATTTTTTGTGTGTGTGTTTTGTGTATGTACTAGTGTTTATTTGTTTGCTGGTTTGTTTTGTTGTTTTCTTGTTCATTTTTGTACAAAATTCTCAGTATATCTATTGCTTTTCTTTTTTTTTTTTTTGTTTTTGGTTTTATTTCTTGAACTGCTCTAAAATGTTTCTTGGGGCGCCTGGGTGGCTCAGTCGGTTAAGCATCCGACTTCGGCTCAGGTCATGATCTCACGGTCTGTGAGTTCGAGCCCCATGTCAGGCTCTGTGCTGACAGCTCAGAGCCTGGAGCCTGTTTCAGATTCTATGTCTCCCTCTCTCTCTGCCCCTCCCCTGTTCACGCTCTGTCTCTCTCTGTCTCAAAAATAAATAAACGTTAAAAAAAATTTTTTAAATGTTTCTTTTTGTGAATGATGTCAACAGTGCAGTAAGAAATTAATTTTTTTTTTTACTTCTTTAATCAGGAAATTGCATATTGTCACTCTGATCCTTTTACAGTCTTCAAAATCTCTCTCAGTGGTAGCTGCAAATCAGCATAAATATTAAATCCAGATTCCATGATTACCTCCTTAGGGTTATAAGAAATTAGCTCAAGTTCATGTAGCATTAATAAATAGTAGTGCTAGAGAGAAGTAAGAGCCTTGTGTTTTTTTGTTTGTTTGTTTGTTTTTAAATTTTTTTTTAATGTTTACTTATTTTTGAAGGAGAGAGAGACAGAGTGTAGTGGAGGTTATAAGAAATTAGCTCAAGTTCATGTAGCATTAATAAATAGTAGTGCCAGAGAGAAGTAAGAGCCTTGTGGTTTTTTCTGTTTGTTTTTTATATATTTTTTAATGTTTACTTATTTTTGAAGGAGACAGAGACAGAGTGGGGGCAGAGAGAGAGGGAGACACAGAATCTGAAGCAGGCTCCAGGCTCTGAGCTTTCAGCACAGAGCCTGATGCGGGGCTCAAACCCACAAACTGTGAGATCATGACCTGAGCCGAAGTCAGACGCTCAACTGACTGAGCCACCCAGGCGCCCCATAAGAGCCTTGTTTAATGTGCTTTTTCCCCTCCAAGAATAGATAGAACATATAGATTTGAGATATGAATTCTCATTTGCTCTTTTCAACGTGCATTTTCTATTCTTTGTATTGAGATTTCTTAAATCTTGGTAAAAATCCCAACGGAATCAAGCTCACTTAGTTTTTAAATAGAAGTTGCATGTTCAGTAAACTTGTATTCCTGCGTTAAGAGTTTAGCTTTCTAATACCTTAAAGTATGCCTACTAATTTCTTACATTAGTTCTACCTTAAATCCAAAGTACACATACCGTTTAAAGTGGAAGTTTTAAGCATTATTATCCTCCTGCCAGCTCTCAATAGTTACATTTCTAAATGTCCCTTTTTTTCCTCTCAAATATTCCACTGATTTACCTAACTTTAGGTAGAATTTTTCTTTTCACTTTCTTCCTATCCATCCACATATTTGGTTATTATGTGTTTTCAAACCATCTACACATGATTGAGCCTTCTATGAGCCTTCACATCAACTTTGGCAGAATAAGAAGGTACTCATACTTCTGCACAATCCTGGCATTCCCTCGGTCCCGCTCCCTAACCTCCACTCTCACAGCTTCACCAGAACCATCCACCATGGGATCATTAGAACTAACTGGGTCTTGTTGATTATGTCATTTACTCTTGTTTATGCCAGTCATCTCAAGAAATCAAGAACTCCCAGGTTAACCTTCTCTCCCAGAATCCCATCTCCCCACAGCTCTGTGTACAAGGAGGCATCTCCCACCCCCACCACCCATTCCCTATTTTCCTTCCCTATGTTATTTTTCTTTGTAACATATGTCACCCTCTGACATTCTGTGTTTATCTTCCCACCCCACCCTCTACTGGAATGTGAGCTCCAATTGTGCTGAGATGTCTGTCTGTTTTGTTCCCTGCTCTATCACCAAAGCCTAGTATAGTTCCAGACATATTGCAAGTGCTACATAAATATTTGTTAGATGAAGGCATAAATGAATGAATGTATGAAATATAGAGAAGAAATACTCTGCTTTTTTGGCACAGATATAAAATTAGCATACTTTTTCTTTTAAGCTATTATTTGAATTGAGAAAACATTTTCATCTTGTTTTCCTTGTTAGAGTCTTTAGTGCTATTATTTGCCCCATTATGAGATTGTTTTCTAGTTGTCAGTTCCTTGTTATTGTATCATTTACATTTTGGAATTTTCTTTAGACAACTCTGACAGCTGTAAAAACACTTATGGTGGAATTTACCTTGCCTAAAACCATATGAATATCCTCTATTGGATCACAGGTGAGGGACTGGAAGTGAAACCTGAAGGGAAATTTGAATATCCGCATAAATGAATTACTGCCCTCTTATATTCATCCAATAGTTGGACCTGATATTGAGTTGTGACATTTTAGAACAATTTAGAATTTCCTAATTTTAGAGACAAGAAAAGTAGCCTAGAAAGTTTTTTTTTTCAGATATCATTTATTTTATACTGATATGATTCAAATATAGTAAAATGTCTAGGTTTTTTTAAATTCTCTAAAGAGCACATTTAAGACTAGCTGCCATTTGTTTACCAATTTTTGTCTGCTAAGCATTTTCCTAAACATTTGAGATGATTATCTTCTTGTTTAAAACCTTGCAGATGCTCTTGGAGTAGATAATTACTACTATTTTATGGATGTGAAAGCCAGAGAGGAGGTAACCAACTCACAATCCAACTGCAGTAAGGATTCAAACCTGGCTTGTCTGGCCCTGAAGCCAGGACTCTTAACCAATGTAAAATTATTATTATTTAGTAGTTTCAAGGTATTTTATGCATTTTTAAATTTTTTTAAATTTAAATTCAAATCAGTTAACATACAGTGTAGTCTTGGTTACAGGAATAGAACTCAGTGATTCATCTCTTACAGATGACACCCATTGCTCATCCCAACAAGTGCCCTCCTTCATGCCCATCACCCATATAACCTATCCCACCACCGACTTCCTCTCCAGCAACCTTCAGTTTGTTCTCTGTATTTAAGAGTCTCTTATGGTCTGCCTCCCTCTCTGTTTTCATCTTATTTTTCCCTCCCTTCTCCTATGTTCATCTGTTTTTTTCTCAAATTCCACGTATGAGTGAAATCATACGATATCTGTCTTTTTCTGATTGACTTCTTTCACTTAGCATAATATATTCCAGTTCTATCCACGTTGTTGCAAATAGGAATATTTCATTCTTTTTCTTCACCGAGTAGAATTCCATTGTACATAAATCAAAACCATAAGGAGATACCACCTCACAGCTGTCAGAATGGCTAACATTAACAACTCAGGCAACAACAGATGTTGGCGAGGCCGCAGAGAAAGAGGATCTCTTTTGCATTGTTGGTGGCAATGCAAGTTGGTGCAGCCACTCTGGAAAACAGTATGGAGGTTCCTCAAAAAACTAAAAATAGAACTACCCTACGACCCAGCAATTGCAGTACTAGGCATTTATCCAAGGGATACAGGTGTGCTGTTTCGAAGGGACACATGCACCCCCATGTTTATAGCAGCACTATTAACAATAGCCAAAGTATGGAAAAAGCCCAAATGTCCATCGATGGATGAATGGATAAAGAAGATGTGGTATATATATACAATGAAGTATTACTCAGCAATCAAAAAGAATGAAATCTTACCATTTGCAACTATGTGGATGGAACTAGAGGGTATTATGCTAAGCAAAATTAGTCAGAGGAAGACAAATATCATATGACTTCACTCATATGAGGACTTTAAGATACAAAACAGATGAGCACAAGGGAAGGGAAGCAAAACTAATATAAAAACAGGGAGGGGGACAAAACTTAAGAGACTCTTAAATATGGAGAACAAACAGAGAGTTACTGGAGGGGTTGGGAGGAATGGGCTATGGATAAGGGGCATTAAGGAATCTACTCCTGAAACCATTGCTGCACTATATGCTAACTAACTTGGGTGTAAATTAAAAAAAAAAAAAGAATTCCATTGTATATATATGCGATATCTTCTTTATCCAGTCATCATTTGATGGACATTTGGACTCTTTCTGTAATTTGGCTATTTGTTGATAGTGTGGCTATAAACATTGGGGAGCACGTGCTCTTTCAAATCAGCATTTTTGTATCCTTTGGATAAGTTCCTAGTAGTGCAATTGCTGGGTTGTAGGGTACTTCTGTTTTTAATTTTTTGAGGAACCTCCGTACTGTTTTTCAGAGTAGCTGCACAAGTTTGCATTCCCACCAACAGTGTAAATTCTCCCTTTCTCCACATAGTCTCCAACATTTGTTGTTTCCTGAGTTCTTAATTTTAACCATTCTAATAGGTATGAAGTGGTATCTCATGGTTTTGATTTGTATTTCCCTGATGATGAGTGATATTGAGCATCTTTTCACGTGTCTGTTAGCCATCTAGATGTCTTCTTTGTTGAAGTGTCTATTTATGTCTTCTGCCCATTTCTTCACTGGATTATTTGTTTTCTGGGTGTTGAGTTTGGTACGTCCTTTATAGATTTTGGATACTAACCCTTTCTCTGATATGTCATTTGCAAATATCTTCTCCCATTCCATCAGTTGCCTTTAGTTTTGTTAATTGTTTCTTTCACTGTGCAGAAGGTTTTTGTCTTAAGGAGGTCCCAATAGTTCATTTTTGCTTTTATTTCCTTGCCTCCAGACACATGTCAGATAAAAAGTGGCTACAGCCTAGGTCAGTGAGTTTGCTACCTGTGTTCTCCTCTAGGATTTTGATGGTTTCCTTTCTCACCAGGAAATGTCTTTCATCCATTTTGAATTTATTTTTGTGTATGGTGTAAGAAAGTGGTCCAGTTTTATTCTTCTCATGTTGCTGTCCTGTTCTCCCAGCACCACTTGCTGAAGAGACTGTATTTTTTTCTTTGGACACTCTTTCCTGCTTTGTTGAAGATTAGCTGGCCATTTATTTGTGGGTCCATTTCTGGGTTCTTTATTCTATTCCATTGATCTGTATGATTGTTTTTGTGCTAATACCATATTGTCTTGATGCTTATAGCTTTGCAATATAGCTTAAAGTCTGGAATGGTGATGCTTCCCCTTTAGTTTCCTTTTTAAACATTACTTTGGCTATTCAGGGTCTTTTGTGGTCCCATACAAATTTTAGGATTGTTTTTCTAGCTCTGTGAAGAATGCTGGTCTTATTTTGATAGGGATTGCATTGAATATGTAGATTGCTTTGGATAGTATCTACATTTTAACAATATTTGTTCTTCCATGAGCATGGAATGTCTTTCCATTTCTTCGTGTCTTCTTCAATTGCTTTCATAAGCTTTCTATAGTTTTCAGAGTATACATCTTTTACCTTTTTGTTTAGGTTTATTCCTATTATCTTTTGGGTTTTGGTGCAATTGTGAATTGAATCTATTCCTGATATCTCTTTCTGCTGCTTTATTTTTGGCATAAAAAAAATTTAGCTGATTGGGGCGCCTGCTTGGCTCAGTTGGTTAAGCGTTCGACTTTGGCTCAGGTCATGATCTCACAGTCCATGGGTTGGAGCCCCAGGTCAGGCTCTGTGCTGTCAGTTCAGAGCCTGGAGCCTGCTTAGAATTCTGTGTTTCCCTTTCTCACTTCCCCTCTCCCACTCACACTCTGTTTCTCTGTCTCTCAAAAAATGAATAAACATTAATTTTTTTTTAATTCGGCTGATTTCTATACATTGATTTTATATCCTACGACTTTGCTAAATTCATGTTTCAGCTCTAGCAGCTTTTTGGGGGAGTCTTTGGGTTTTCCATTGTAGAATATCTGTAGAGTATCATGTCGTCTGCGAAGAGTGAAAGTTTGACTTCTTCCTTGCCAATTTGGATGTCTTTTATTTCTTTTTGTTGTCTAATCGCTGAGGCTAGGACTTCCAGTACTGTATTGAACAACAGTGGTAAAAGTGGACATCCCTGCCATGTTCTTGATCTTAGGCAGAAAGTTTTCAGTATTTCCTTATTAAGGATGATATTAGCTGTGGGCCTTTCATATATGGCTTTTATGATGTTAAGTTATGTTCTTTCTGTCTCTGCTTTCTTGAGGGTTTTAATAACAGCCATGAATGCTTAGGCAGCCGGTAACAAATCTAGGACTAGGGTCTATTTTCTTGACACACAGTTCTGTCTATGGGCCACAACTGTGGGCCCATTCATCCCTTAAAGGGCCTCATAGATTAAATCCTTCCTCCTTAAAACTTTTCTTCACACCATGCACAGTTTTGTGTGTCCCAAAACAAAGTCTTCTTGGGTCACAGAGGACATTCCATGTAGGAATTACTTATTTATGCATTTACAGCTCAACTAAATTTGAGCAGGCCATTAACCTTACATGATTCCCTGCCAGAGCTTTTGTTTCTGATGCTGTCCAGGATCTTAGTAAGCCCTTAATTCTGACTTTTTTTTAAATGTTTGTTTGTTTGTTTGTTTGTTTGTTTGTTTGTTTGTTTTGAGACAGAGAGAGAGAGAGAGAGAGAGAGAGAGAGAGAGAGCGCATGCACACACACGCAGGCAGGGAAGGGGCAAAGACAGAGAGAGGGAGACACAGAATCCAAAGCAGGCTCCAAGCTCTGAGCTGTCAGCACAGAGCCCAGTGCAGGCTCAGACCCATGAACCATGAGATCCTGACCTGAGCCAAAGTCAGATGCTTAACCGTCTGAGCCACCCAGGTGCCCCTGACTCTGACTTTTGATTTGTTGGTTCACTTTTCTCCACAGGGCTAGCCTGAACTTATTCTTAGCTCTGTTTTTAGTAAACAGCTTCACTGATAAGTTTGCTTTTTAATTTTCCTTACTCCTCACTCCACTTTTGAACTTACTAATTTCCTAAAAGCTTTTAGCTTTGAGACACCCTAGTGCATGGGGATGCCAAGAAATCTCACACTGTATAATTAGAAATATAAACCTTTGTTTTTTCTTCTAGATTTAACCTTCTCAAACATCATGTCTGCATCTCATCAAACCATTTCATTGTCACTGTGGGATTTCATCAATCCAGTGTGATTTGGGAAGAGGAACTAGGGATTCCTCTTTGGGTAGTGCATGGCAAAGCCTACAAGAGTTCGTTCAGAATTTCATTTTAGTTTCACCTCTGTTCAGGCACCTATTCTATTAAACTGAAAACTAATGTCTTTCTTGGCCTCTTGAGGATCAAACCCATGACATGAGTGTTGTTAGTATCACATTCTGCCCAACTGAACTAACTAGCCACCCTCAAGTACCTATTCTATTAACCATTTACAAATTGGCTAATATTAATCTATTTTTCCTCATTTAATTTTTTTTCCTCTTTGCTTTTATTTTATGAGCCACTATTTGAAGAATGATGAGAGTAATTGAAGGACAACTTGAGTAGACTACAAGATGCCCAGATATCTGGTTAAACCTTATTTCTGGGTGTGCTTTTGATGGTGTTACAACGTAATTAGTATTTGAATTGTTGACCTGAATGAAGCAGATGGTCTTTTCCGGTAAGGGTGGTCATCATCTAGTCATTGAAGACTTAAATAGAACAAAAAGGTGAAAGATTCTTAAATTTGCTCTCTGCCTGACTTCCTGAGCCAGAACATTGATATTCTCCTGTCTTCAGTGCTCCTGGTTCTCAGGCCCTAAAACAGAGACTGGAATCTGTATCATCAGCTCTCCCACTTTCAGGCTTTCAAACTATACTACTGGCCTTCCTGGGTCTCCAGCTTGCAGATGGAAAATCATGGGTCGTCTTAGCCTCCAAAACTGCATGAGCCAATATATTATAATAAATCTCTTTCTAGCTCTAGCTGTCTCTGTCTCTGTCTCTGTCTCTCTCTCTCTCTCTGTATTTCTAGCTATTGTCTCCTATTGGTTCTGTTTCCCTGAAGAACTCTGACTAATGCAGCGTATGTATAGTTTAATACAGGGACACTCTCATATTGAATTACTGAGCATGGGTAAAAGAGGCATATCTATGCATAGAAAGTGACAAAATTCATATTCACATGCAGTTTTTAGTATTCTAAAAGAGACTGTAGAGTTCTTGAAAAAATTTTATTTTTCTTACATTAAATAAAAACAAACAATAGTGAGTCTTAGAGATTTGTATATTGTGAATGCTTCATGTATATAACATAATGAAATGATAGACTGAAGCTTTGGAATGCAGTAGCTCAAATGTGCACATGTGTATATATCTGTGTATAATGTATGTATAATTATGCATGCATTTTCATTTACATACCTATCTATGCAGCTATTTATAGTACTGGGTCATGATGGTCTTTGAAGTTTGGACTAAAGGACTCTGTATAGGAATTTAATTAGCAGTGACAATGTGGATAGTTTAATGCCCATGTGATATGTGCTAATTTGACTGAAATAGAGGTTCCTTCCTCCCAAATATGGATACATATAGAGCTTTTTTTGGGGGGAGGGGGGTATTTATTTCTATCTATTCAGTACATAATACAATTATGTTGTATGCAGTGCAAAACGTTAGAGTAATCCCTTTGCCAAGCATTTATTATCAGTAACCTGACAGGTGCTAAAGCTAAAAGAAGCTTTTGAATGTAAGATTTATTCATGAAAATTCTAGGCCATGTAACATACTGGGATTGATAGCATTAAAGGGAAAAGGGGAATAACCAAGAATATTGCTATTCTAGTAGTCAGTGGAAATTAGCTTAAATTTGACTCAAGTTCTGACATAGCTTATAGCAACTGAGTAACAGGTGAGATAATTAGGAAGCTTCATTAATTTTCCTTAAGATTTAGGTATCATTTCGTTGTTTCTCAATGTTAATCTGGTGATTAAGACCAGATTTCAGATGAGAAAGACCTTGCTTGTTTATCACCAAAGGATATTAAGATAAATATCCCTTAGTAGTCCCATGGTATTTTCATTTCAATTTATTTTCTTCATTATTAGAATTATAAGGATAAGGGATTTCACAATAACTCTCAGAAAATAAGTACACTATGCATACAGCCAGTGGAATCTTCTCTAAGTTAGTAGTTCTGGGGAAATGAGTAGTGGGTGATTTGGGTAGTTTTATCTACTAGTGAGAGGTTGAGTTAGAGACTGAGATATAATTTAGAGACTGAGGTAGATCTAGACTTGAGTCTTGCCCTTCACACTTATTAGTCATGTGGCATTTGGGCCATTTATTTATTTTCTCCTGTATTTATTTTCCTTTCCTAAGAAATAAGGCTAAATATTCCTAGTATTTAGGACCTTTTTAAGGATATAAGGTGTATTTTACTTATAACCCTTGAGAACCAAGTAGATTATTGTTAGAAGTAAATATTATTATTAAATTAAATTTTTATTTACTTTGCTTGCCTGTCTTATTTATTGCTAATACACAGTTGTAAATGGTTTATTATTTTTTTTTACATTGGATCCCATATATGCCATACATTTCAGTGACAATAAATGGCAGGGTTGGAGGTTGAATAATGAAGCCAGTTTTATTTGGTAATTAACAGATACACCTCAAACCAGCAAGTCAGCTTAAAGTGCTTGAATCTAAAGAAGTAGTCACAGAAAAATCGCTATATTGAATGAATCTGAAATGTATTGTTGTCTTCATTTTTAATTTGTGTGTAAGGGACATTTCATGACAAACTTGACTTCTAACTAATAGCCACCTAAATGAAGCTCAATAAATCAAGCCCTTATTTTTGTACTTAACAGGAATTAGGATAAATACATACGTTATCTCGTTTAATTCTCAGGAAAAGCCTTGTGAAATAGAAGTAGCAAGATAAGATCTTGACATATTTATCTTCATGTTTTCCTTGTTTCCAGAACTTCTATCCTCTTCCAGTGTTGTCTCAAGAGAAATTGTCACAGCAGAAGTGCAATTAAAAATAAACTACTGATGTTTGTTTGTTTGTTTTTTAATTCTAATTAGGATCTTGAGAAACAAAAGAGTGGGCCATAAAGAGGGATGGTAGAGAACATTGAAATAAAATCCCCCAGAGAACATGCTGACCACACTCCTTTGCCCATTTTCTTCTTCAACTTGTAGAAAATGAGGGTTGATGAACTATAATAGTGAGGAGAAACACATATGGAAACACCGGAGGCTCATTTCCTCTCCCTTTTAGAATCTTCATAAAAATCGGTCTTAGTAGGTTTGAGTTAGCTCAAGGAAGCTCTGGCAGATTTCAGTTGCTGATCCCAAAGGCTCTGCTTTTCAAACAAGGCCAGTTCCTCAACCAGGAGCATTTATTTTTCTCTGGCACCTGTCCCTATAAACATGTAAACCATTAACATGGTCTCTCCCCACCCCCAGGAACTCTTTCTATGGTATATCCATTAGAGGTAAACCTCACTGAGGCATGCCTCTGTCTGAATGTGATGATCAGTTCTCTTCTGCTTATAACTTAATTATAAGCTGCTCTTCTGCTTATATTTTTTTTCTAATAAATTCTATTTTACATTATGCTAATGGCTATAAAGATTTCTGTCTCTGCCCCGTTTGCTCAACAGAAGGGGAGAGACGGGCACCTGGGTGGCTTAGTCAGTTAAGCGTCCGACTTTGGCTCAGGCTATGGTCTCACAGTCCATGAGTTCAAGCCCCGGGTCTATGCAGATATCTCAGAGCCTGGAGCCTGTTTCAGATTCTGTGCCTCCCTCTCTCTCTCTCTGCCCCTCCCCTGTTCACGCTCTGTCTCTATGTCTCTGAGAAATGAATAAACCTTAAAAAAAATTAGAAAAGGAGAGAAAAAGGGCTTAACATTGGAGAAGATGGTATTGGGAAGGGGATCTAAAGACCTGGTGGTGTTGCTAGGTGGAAAAGAGGGAACCATACAAGAGCCCTCCAGGGAGTGCTTGAAAGGCAATCATGTGCTAAGATGCCAACCTCTGCTCTTTGTGTCTTCCTCATTCTCAGGCTAGGACCTTCTAAACTACTAGTGGGTCATGTCTCTTTATGTGACAGGACTTTGTTGTGCTCAAGTATGAGTTGTCAAGTGTTCCCATGCCCTCCATAACTCTCACCATTCCAAGACTGAGATCTCTGATACTCTGAAAAGTAGTGATGGTGTGTGGGCTGTATTGAGAAGATTCCAACATAGTTGCTTTAGTAGTGGTGCACAGTAAGATCTACCCTCACTGCTTGTTACATAGGTGTTATAATTATTCCTCTCTAAGCCATCAAAGAAATCGAAGATTGGAAGATTAAAATAACTTTCCTAAGGGCTTGTGTATAGGATCTATCAGAGCTAAGATTTAGATTTATATCTCTGGGATTTGAAAAATAAATCTTAAAAAGAAACTTACATTCTTAAAAAATAAATAACAAAACTGAATGTTTTATAAATTAGTGATAGTGGTGAAGAAATGGTAAAACTAAAGCTTTAGAAGGTAGTAGAGTAACCTACGTTATTCCCACAAGTTTCTATTACATGACCATGGATTACAATTGATAATGATAGCAAGTTGTCTCTTGCAATATGGATTTAATAGATGCCTAATTTAAGAGCTTCCTAGACAGTCTGATGGACCAAAAGACTAATACAGTATTAAAATTAATATAGTACTAATGTATCATTAAAATTAGTTAAAATTGACAGTGAACATATATTACACATATGTTTACATATGACATTCCAAGGTAGCATAATTATATCAAAAGTTTCTTGGTGTTAGTAAAACTGAGGGAGAAGGCCATCACAAGTACTTGGATATATATATATGGAAAGATTATGATTATCAGTACAAATTTAAACAACAATTTTGTCACTATTGAACATTTTTAAAAAGATCTGTAAAGCCTCTGAATTTCATTGACACTATTGGCCTAAAACAGAAACCATAGAGAGGATAAAAGGAAATAATAATAATTTTTTAAGGAGAAGTAAATGAACTTAACAGATATATTCAGAATATTCCTTCCAAAAATAGCAGAATACACATTATTTTCAAATTCACATGGAATATTCTTCACAGTAGTACACATGGTAGACAACAAAACAAGTCTTAGTAAATTCAAAAACACAAGTCATATCATGTATCTTTTCCAACCACAACAAATATGACAGTAGATATCAGTCATAAGAAAAAACCTGGAGAACACAAATATAGGGAGGCTAAATAATATGTTACTAAATAACGAATGGGTCAACCAAGAAATCAAAGAAGAAATTTAAAAATACATGGAGATAAATGAAAATGAAAACACAATGGTCCAAAATTTGGGGGATGCAGCAAAAGCTGTTTTAAGAGGGAAGATTATAGCAATACAGGACTACCTCAAGAAACAAACAAACAAAAATCTCAATATAACCTTACATGTAAAGGATCTAGGAAAAGAAGAGTAGGGGCACCTGGGTGGCTCAGTTGGTTAAGTAGTTGACTTTTGATATGGGCTCAGGTTGTGATCTCACAGTCGTGAGTTTGAGCCCTGCATAGGTCTCTGTGCTGAATGTGGAGCATGCTTGGGATTCTCTCTCTCTCTCTCTCTCTCCCTCTTCTCCAGTGGCTTACTCTCTCTCTTTCAAAATAAGTAAATAAACTTTAAAAAAGAACAGACAAAGCCTAAAATCAGTAAAAGGAAGGAGGAAAAAAAGATTAGAGCAAAAATAAATAAAATAGAGACAAAAAAGACAATAGAACATATCAATGAACCCAGGAGTTGGTTCTTTGAAAAAATCAACAAAACTGATAAACCTTTAGCCTTTAGAGAAAAAACAAAACAAACAAAACAAAACAAAACAAAACAAAACAAAACCTTTAGAAAAAAAGAAAGAAAGAGAAAAAAAAGAAAGAGAGGAATTATCAGTTGATTGGATATATTTACTAAGCAGACTGTTCTCCACTATCCTGCTTTGTTGGATCTCTATTTTAAGTAGGGAAAGTAGGCAGGGATGCCAGGAAAGACTTAAGCTCAGTTGTCTACAGCCTCTGTCTTCCTGGTTGAAGCATATGTTCCACACAGGAACACTATATATTAAGTATTAAAACCACTATGACGTACAGTTCTACAAACATTTTCCTGTGCCCTCAGATAATTATCTACTTCTTACCCTTGGGGATTTGGGATTGCATTTATAGAACTCTCCCTTTAATTAAGAATACTTGAGGTCAATCTAGAAATTTGGTTGCATACAACTAAAGTAAAAATTTCTTGTTTCTTGTCATTTTCCCAAACCCTAGACCAATTGTTTTGGGAATTTTCAGAATACCAGATTTTTTTTCTTTCTATTTTTACCAGTGTCTTCTTTAGGTAGCAATTTGTGTTAAATTAGCTAGTACATTTTAAGCATGACTTTTCCTCTCTAAGGAGATGAGACCGTAAGAAGATGTGGTTTTTGAAATAGTGAGTGAATGGATTTTAACCTAGAACTGCAAAATGAGAGATTATAAAATCAGAACTCAGTGCACAAACCCACTGATGTTCACTTGACGAAAGATATTGAAATAACCTGAAGTCATGGCTTTGATTAAGCAATTCTTAGTTCGTTTATTGATAGGTGATTACAATAATCATTTACTTTTAACTGTTTAAAAGAAAAAAGAGAAAGAAATGGAAAGAGGTTACAGCAAGAGAGGGAGAGAATAAAGAGGGGTGAGAAGTAATGAGGCACAGGTACATTCATCGTGGATGGGAAGGTTTCCAAGCGTCTTAGGCACCTCTGCTGTCTTCTAAGCCCATGGGTCTGGCCTTGTACCTCTTCTGCAAGAGTTAGGAAGAAAAGTTATCACAGATTCTTCATTTCTTTGCATCTGAACACAGGACTAATCTTATCGTAGTGTAATTGTAGTATATACCTAAAAAGCCTAAGCATCTCTTTAATTTAATTCATGTACATGTCTCAAAAAAATTTAATTATTTTTGGCCATTGAGGAATCCAAAACATCAAATCAATTATAGGACACTGTGGTAATTGAACAAATCCTTTTACTTTTACTTTGCAACGTTTATTCTCCATTATCTCTGGGATATTCTCCTAAAGGATATTGTATGTGGCTTGAACTAGCAACTAATGTATGGCACTGGTTCTCTCATAGCTAGAATGCATAGGTCTGAGTATCAAGAGCTAGAACCTAGAAAATTGTTGATTTCTATTCTTGCAGTTTGGTGTTCTACTAGTTTAGAGGTCACTTTTAATTTTTTTTTTAAGTTTGTTTTTGGTGGGGAGGGGGAAAAGAGAAAGAGAGCACAAGTCGGGGAGGGGAAGAGAGGAGAGACAATCCCAAGCAGGCTCTGTGCCATCAGTGCAGAGCCTGACGTGGGGTTCAAACTCATGAACTGTGAGATTATGACCTAAGCCAAGATCATGAGTTGGATGCTTACTGACAGCGCTACCCAAGCACCCCAGTTTAGAGGTCACTTTTTAAAAAAAAATTTTTTTTTTTCAACGTTTATTTATTTTGGGGACAGAGAGAGACAGAACATGAACGGGGGAGGGGCAGAGAGAGAGGGAGACACAGAATCGGAAACAGGCTCCAGGCTCTGAGCCATCAGCCCAGAGCCCGACGCGGGGCTCGAACTCAGGGGCGCCTGGGTGGCACAGTCGGTTAAGCGGCCGACTTCAGCCAGGTCACGATCTCGCGGTCCGTGAGTTCGAGCCCCGCGTCGGGCTCTGGGCTGATGGCTCAGAGCCTGGAGCCTGTTTCCGATTCTGTGTCTCCCTCTCTCTCTGCCCCTCCCCCGTTCATGCTCTGTCTCTCTCTGTCCCAAAAATAAATAAACGTTGAAAAAAAAAAAAAATTAAAACTACCTTTAGGTCAAAAGGGGAAAAAATATGTTGTTATTCAACCACTAAACAGTGATCTCTTTTGAGAACAGAGATGGTGGGATTTCAGCTTTGATTTATGAGTACCCAGAATTGTGCTTGGCACGCAGTAGTTGTTCAGTATTTATTGAATGATTGGATTTGGCTCTAAACATAACTTTGTTCTGTTCATAATTTAAACCATCCTCAGATGATCTGGAGTTAATATTTAGCTTACAATTCTGAGCATCTTATCTTGCTTTGCATCTGTTATACAGTTTCACAGCATAACTAATGTGTCACCACATTGTATCACAGTGTCGCCAATATCATGCCCACATCAACTCTGTGTTGATACCTGGGAACTGGTCTAGAAGCTGAATCTGCCAAGAAAACTGATGTGCATATGTTTGGTGCCTTATTTTATCATAACCTCTAAAAATATACATTGAGAAATTCTTGCTGACTAAATATTAACAAGTATTCTCATTTGAAGTAAATTAGTTAAAGTGAAAAAATTTGACAACAAAAATATACATATAGTAAGAAGCTGGAAAATATTTTTGTGGGAGAGATTAAATAGTTGCCACATTTCAAGTTTGCCACCCTCAAGCAGCTGTCCTCATGGATAGGAAAATGCGAGTTACAATAAATCATTTTTAATATGTATTAAACCTTGTATTTCTAGCCTATAATATACACTTGAGAGTAATTTACTTTCTTTAGGAAGTTCCAGTAATTCTTTCAATTCATCATTTAGTGCAATAAAACAATAATTTATTAAGTGGTACCTTATTCAAAATACTCAAATTATCTGATATTTTATTACTAGTAGTGTTTTTAGAGGCAAATGCTAATTCTTAGTAAAAACTTTATTGTCATTCCAAATGATGTAAATACCTTACTTATTTTAAAGTGCATCCTTTAATTTATAGACTTATTGAATTTTAAACTACATATTTAAGGTTGTTTGGGAGCAGTATTTAAAATTCAGATATGTTGGTTTGAAAACAGGTTATGGATGAAATACTTTTCATATTTTCCTATAACTGGGGAATTTAGTGTTAAGTAGCTGCTATTATTTTTATGCATTTTTGGTAAATGTTTCAATTGTACTTATGCCTGAAGAAAGGATATACTCTGGGGGGAAAAAAGAACAACAGAAAAACTAAACAAGAATAAAATTATAGAAACATTTCTAATAATATGCTTATGTTACAGAAATGTTCCACTAATATAATTTAATAGAAACTCACTTTAAAGAGCAATAGTAGTACGTTTGGTCTAATAAGATAAAATTATTTCAGTAGAGGGGCACAAAACCCATACTACAGCAAAGATGGGGGCAAGAGTGGTAGGAGAGATAACAGAGGCAGGATGGAGCTGCAAAGTTGAATGAGGTCCACTTGTATGAGTAGGTAAGGATGCTGACACTGCTCAAAGCTCACAAACAGAGCCTCAGCCAGTTTGGGAGAGGAGATGAGAGGATTGCCTTAGAGAGTTTATCTTCTCATTTTATTGTCTGAAGTTGTCACTTGGTTCTTTTATATCCCATTTACCTTCCTTATATCTCTTTTACCTATCCCTTTTATCTACCTTTGCTCTGTAGACCCCTGCTAACCTTGAAGGTTTATCTGTGTGCACTCCTTACTTCATTACTTCACTCAACACAGATGTACTGAGCACATATGGCATGTCAGACATTAAGTAAGATTTTAGAGGTACAATTATAGAAAAGAAGCATTCTCTTCCTTCAGGAAGTTACAATTGAAAGGGGAACAAGTGCATAAATAAGATCAGGATAGTGTAATATTAACATAGCCATAATGGAAAATGATTAATTAAAACAGAAGCCTCTGTAGTCTCCTGATTTGTTCATTTTAGCCACTCTGACTGGCATGAGGTGATATCTCAGTGTTGTTTTGATTTGTATTTCCCTGATGAGGAGTGACATTGAGCATCTTTTCATGTTCCTGTTGGCCATCTGGATGTCTTCTTTAGAGAAGTGTCTATTCATGTCTTCTGCCCATTTCTTCACTGGATTATTTGTTTTTTAGGTGTAGAGTTTGGTGAGTTCTTTATAGATTTTGGATACTAGCCCTTGGTCCGATATGTCATTTGCAAATATCTTTTCCCATTCTGTTGGTTGCCTTTTAGTTTTGTTGATTGTTTCCTTTGCAGTGCAGAAGCTTTTTATCTTGATGAGGTCCCAATAGTTCATTTTTACTTGTAATTCCCTTGCCTTTGGAGATGTGTCAAGTAAAAAATTGCTGTGACTGAGGTCAGAGAGGTTTTTCCTGCTTTTTCCTCTAGGGTTTTGATGGTTTCCTATCTCACATTGAGGTCCTTTATCCATTTTGAGTTTATAGCAACACTTTCAACAATAGCCAAATCATGGAAAGAGCCTAAATATCCATCAGCTGATGAATGGATAAAGACATTGTGGTTTATATACACAATGGAATACTACGTGGCAATGAGAAAGAATGAAATATGGCCTTTTGTAGCAACATGGATGGAACTGGAGAGTGTTACGCTAAGTGAAATAAGTCATACAGAGAAAGACAGATACCATATGTTTTCACTCTTATATGGATCCTGAGAAACTTTACAGAAGACCATGGGGGAGGGGAAGGAAAAAAAAAAGTTAGAGAGGGAGAGAGCCAAAGCATAAGAGACTCTTAAAAGCTAAGAATAAACTGAGGTTGATGGGGGGGTGGGAGGGAGGAGCGGATGGGTGATGGGCATTGAGGAGGGCACCTGTTGGGATGAGCACTGGATGTTGTATGGAAACCAATCTGACAATAAATTTCATATTTAAAAAAAAAAAATAAAACAGAAGCTAACCCTTAGTGAGCACATACTAATTATACACATTATTTCTTCTTTAACACTCAGAGGAATGGGATAATTTATGCTGTTATCTATCATGCCTACTATGAAGTTAAAAACTAAAACCTGGTGATAGAAGAAAACAAAATGGAGGCACCTGTGTGGCTCAGTCGGTTAAGCATCTGACTTCAGCTCAGGTCATGATCTCACAGTCCATGAGTTCAAGCCCCGTGTAAGGCTCTGTGCTGACAGCTCAGAGCCTGGAGCCTGCTTTGGATTCTGTGTCTCCCTCTCTCTCTGCACCTCCCTTGCTCATGCTCTGTCTCTCTCTGTCTCAAAAGTAGGTAAAAACATTTTTAAAAATTTAAAAAAAGAAAAAAAACCAAAACTGAACTCACCAAGTAATTGAAACAGTGTGATGATCATCAAAGTGTGGTTACACTCAATCATCATTTAAATTACCACAAGTTCTTAAAATGCAGATTCCAGGACTCCCAACAGCAGACCTACTGAACTCACATTTCTGAAGAAGGGTCTAGAGAATATAACTCTTCTCATACAAATTTTCTTTCTTAAACGAGACAACAATTTTCAAGGCTAAAGAACAAATTTTATGAGAAAATTTAAGCTGTGAGGGTATGTATCTAAAGAGAAATTTAAAACTACCTAAATTAGATGGTCTAATAAATAATAGAGCGTTTCTTTGAGGTTCTATTTATGCCTCTAAATTATAATTTAAAACTGCATGTAAAGGAAAACAGAAATAGGCTAAACCTGATGGATTTCATTGTTTAACAATGCACATTGAATTTTATCTTCTCCTAGTTATTAGGTTATCATTTCAGATTTAGATTTGTATTTGTACTCTTCCCTGATAATGACATTTTCAGTATATTCTTGATTCATACATTCCATTTTTTTTTTTAATTTTTTTTTCAACGTTTATTTATTTTTGGGACAGAGAGAGACAGAGCATGAACGGGGGAGGGGCAGAGAGAGAGGGAGACACAGAATCGGAAGCAGGCTCCAGGCTCTGAGCCATCAGCCCAGAGCCTGATGCGGGGCTCGAACTCACGGACCGCGAGATCTTGACCTGGCTGAAGTCGGACGCCCAACCGACTGCGCCACCCAGGCGCCCCCATACATTCCATTTTTAATTAAATATTTCCATCTTCTATTAAATGTATTTTCTATTGAAGGATACATGGAAAATCTAATTGAATTCTCTATCAAGCTCTCGTATCTTCATGTATGTAAATATATTTGCAGACTTTTTTTTATATCGGACTTTGTTTTTACCAAAAGCTTTAAAACAACTTAATGGTTATGAAGTAAAACAGGTAAAATAAACAAAATTTTGGTAATAAAAATGAGATCAAGGAAACATTATATAGTTAACTAAGAGTACAATTCCTCCAGTCAACTAATAAAGCAAAATTGAAAATGGGATAGATTTGAGGAAAACCAATGAAAATAAATGATGTCTCCAGCCATTCTTCAAGTACTTTTTATGAACTTCAGGCATATTTATTTCAATTGCCCAACATGCACTTATTTTTCTCTGTTTTTACAGTATTATTTGCTAGACTTACTAGTTCTATAAAAAACTGTATTTGTACAAATATACAGTTTTTTTTTCTATTAAATGATTTCCCTTTTTGGCTAATTAAAAAAATATTTGAAGGCAGTTAACGTACACTGTTACATTAATTTCAGGTGTACAACATAGTGGTTAGATGAGTTTATATATTCTATGCCCACCACAAGTGTAACGACCATCCATCATCATACAACACTGTTACAGAATCATTGAATTTATATTCCTTATGCTGTGCCTCTTATTCCCATGACTTACTCCTTTCATAACTGGAAGGCTGTATTTCCCACACCTCTTCACCCAATTTACCCATCTCTCTATTGGCCTTCCCTCTTGCAACCATCAGTTTGTTCTCTGTATTTATAGGTCTAATCCTGTTTGTTTGTTTGTTTGTTTTTTAATTAATTTGTTCTTTTAGATTCCACATGTGAGTGAAATCTTATGGTATTTGTCTTGTTATTTCACTTAGCATAATACCCTCTAAGTCTACCCATGTTGTTGTAAGTGGCACAATTTCATCTTTTTTATGGCTTTGTAAGATTTTACAGTATATATCTGCCACATATTCCATATCCATTTGTTTATCAGTAGACTGTTAGGTTGCTTCCATATCTTGGCTTGTAGATAATGCTGCAAGAAACAGGGTTTCATATATCCTATCAAATTGGTGTTTTTTATTTTCTTTGGTTAAATACCCAGTAGTGGAATTATTGGATCACGTGGTATTTCTGTTTTTAATTTTTTGAAGCACTTCCCTACCATTTTCACAGTGTCTGTACCAATTTACATTTCTACCAACAATGGATGAGGTTTCCTTTTTCTTCTCCTCCTTGCCAACACATGTTATTTCTTGTCTTTTTGATTTTAGCCATTCTGAGAAATGTAAGGTAATATCTCATTGTGGTTTTGATTTGCATTTCCCTGATGGATTAGTGATGTTGAGCATCTTTTCACGTGTCTGCCATCTTGTATATGTCTTCTTTGGAAACTGTTTGGCTAAGTTTTTAGAGTTGTAGATAGAAGAGCAAATAACTGCTTAATTTAATACCTGAATTACACATACATACTATGACAATGTATTAATTTGGAGAGTTTACTCTATTCACTCACATTTTATGAAACAACTTAATTCAGACTCTTCCACTGTGTCTCTGACTTCAATATCTTCATTATGTTACTGACAATTCTTGAATTATCTAATATAATTTTCCAGGGCAAAGTCTCTTTGTTTTCTTCTAAGGTGTTTAAGATACAGTGTTTTAGATACATTTGCAATGATTTCCCTGGTAATTTTATTTCAACAAGTATTTTTTCTCATAACATTGAAGGAGCTGGTTACTTTATTAAAACTATAGTAATAAATACATTATAACTACATTTAACCATTTACTGTATTCTTTAAGTGACTTTTACAAGGTTTGATAAAATTACATTTATTATTTACAATTGTGTGGTCATCAAACCTGAAATCAACACTATTGAAATTTTTATTTTCAGGTACATTGATTTGATCAACTGACATCTATTTTCACCCAAAATACGGGATGGAGTTGTTTGAAATTAATAACATGTTTTCGCCAAAAAATATTCTATTCCTCAAACAAAATATGAGGGATGGGGCACCTGGGTGGCTCAGTCAGCGTCCAACTTCGGCTCAGGTCATGATCTCACGGTTTGTGAGTTCAAGCCCCACGTTGGGCTCTGCGCTGACACCTCAGAGCCTGGAGCTTGCTTTGGATTCTGTGTCCCCCCCACCCCCACCCTTCCCATGCTCATGCTCTCTTTTACTCTGTCAATAATAAATAAATGTTAAATTTTTTTTTTAAATATGAGAGACTAGGGAAAAATTATTGCTCCTCTTTTTTCTCAAAAACATTAAAATATTACACCCTATCCTTTTACTTCGTCATGCACAACATTTGAAAGATAACAGTTTCCTTTTTCAGGTACTATATATATGCATAATCTTTGGGCCCATTTTGATTGATAAGATAATTGGTCAATTAAAAAAATTAAAAAAGGAAACAAGATAAAAGGAAGTCAGGTTATGCTGTTTATATCAGATCAAGGAAATACAGAACAAAATTTTTACCCTTTGTGCCTCCATACCATCTTCAATAGATTATTATTAGGATACTTGCTACATTGTAATTGTTTTAATTTTATGAATTTTTTAAATAAAAAGATTTCAAGTATGAACAAAAACAGAAAAAAATGTTGGTCATCTCTAGCTTTATAAAATCTTAATATTTTGCTTACTATATCTGCTTCTGATTTACTCTTCTAAGGAACAAAACATAGCTGTAGTGGAAATAACCCATGTAAACTTGACAAATTACATTCCCCTTCCTCTACTGAAATAACACCTGGATTGCTGTTGTTTCTATGTGTGATATTACTTTACTGTGCTTTTACTACATATATACTCCATGAACAATATATTTATTTATATATTATTTATATATATGTCCAAAGAACTGTTAAAAAGTTATGAAATATATAGAAACCTTAGTAATATTTTTATGCCTCAAAATTTTATAGTAATGTGTATCAATTATTTCTCAGTAAAAGTAGAAAACTGATTTTTTTAAAAGTTCGTTTTTGAGAGAGTGCGAACATGAGTGGGGGAGGGGCAGAGAGAGAAGGAGACAAAGGATCGGAAGTGGGCCCCAGGCTGACAGCAGAGAGCCCAATGTAGGGCTGGAACCCAGGAACCGTGAGATCTTGACAGGAGTCAAAGCCAGACAGTTAACCAGTTGAGCCACCCTGGTACCCCAATATATTGTACCATTTCAACTGCAATGCCAATTAGATTTCCTTAGAAAACTGGACAAATTACTTACAATTTATGTGAAATTTATATTTCCAGATATAATAGTGAAAAGTGTGCAAATGAACAAATGAAGGAAGTATAATTTAACATAAATATGACAAAAAAAATAGAAAGTCACTATACTCAAATCAAGACCATATTGGCTTAGGATTAGAGGTTCCAAAAAAGAGAATTCAGAAATAGATACCTTAATATGCAGAATTTTTAAATGACAAGGGTGGCGTTTTAACTCAGGGAGAAAAAAAGAGATTGTCATAAACAGCGTTAGCACAACTGTCTAGGTATCTGAAATAAAACTCTGTAAAAAATAAAATGAAAAAAATACCCAAATTCTATAAAAGCATATAGAAAATTCAATATATGATATGGAGTTAAGGGAAAATTTTTTAAACCAAGACTGAAAATGTAGACTTTACATGGGAAAGGAGGTACATGTTTGATTACATCTTCTTTATGAAGTCATACATAGCACTTAACAATGTGCCAAGAACTAGTCTAAGTACTTTCCCAGTATGACTTAATTTTCTTAATAACTATTTGAGGTAGTTGTTATTATCATCTATGTTTTTACGGATGGGAGCATTAAGGTATAGGTCACACAGCTAGGAACTTTTGTAGCAAAGGAAATCATTAGTAAGGCAATAAGCTAATAATAGGTTTTGGGGAAATAGTTCACAACACAAAGGACAAAGAGAGGGTTATTATGTATGTGATACAAAGAGCTTGTACCAATTGTTAAACAAAAAACGTGAGAGGAAAAGAGTAGCCCAATTGGACATAAAGGATTAAAACACTGCATAGAATAACACATCCAAATGGTCAACAAATATAAGCAGAGACATTTGAACTTACTGGTAATTAGGGAGTTGCCAATTAAAGCAACAATGAGATATCAATTATACCTACACAAGTACTAAATATTAATAAGAACCGTAACACCAGTTGTCTTTACTTGTTACTGTTTTGAACATTTTTTCCCGGAGTTGAATTTTCCAGAAGTCAGATCCCATGTTTATGTACCATTCATAAATTTCTACATAGAGCTATAAATGAACATAATATTTCGATAAAAAACCATTAGGCAAGTACATCTAGTGTATGTTTACATAGATTTGAGTATACTACCTGACAAATCAGTATAGGTAGTAACTCTGTAACTCTTTATAGCTTCTATTCTTAGCAAGTGTGTAACTTTGCTAGAAGCTACCCAGGCACTTTTTAAGCACTTTCTCATTTAATCTTCCCCATAAACTTTTTAGGTGTGTACTGTACAGCTCCCACTTTACTTATGATAAATATGAGGTTAGAGCTATTGGGGAACTTGAGCTATGTGTCACACAACTAAATGGCAAACTCCAGATTTGAACCCTACTCCACCTGAGTTTTAGATCCCAAGTTATACTTCTTGCATGAAATAAACTATCAACGGTGAATATACTTCTTTTTAAACAGTGCACGCCTATACGAATCCAGATTTTTTTTCCTATTACCAGTAAAGTTTTGACCATATGTTTGCTGCCAAAAAATATCTGTCTTCTCAAATGAACATAATCACTATCTTTAAAATAGGCATTTCTGCAGTTTCTGTTATCATTCATAAAACTATGCTTCATGTCCTTAAGAAGAATTCAATACTTTATAAGAAAAATAAACAGGATAAATGGCTATAGCATTTTCTATATTTAGTAGAAATAGGTATATTTTTAAAGGTAACTAGAATTGACAAAATCTTGAGATTAACTACATAAGAGAAAGAATGTTTTAATTATACATACCATTTGAATTGCCAGAATATAGTATCTCGGGTAATCATTGCAATGTTGAAAAGGTGAATTTCCAAGCAATGCAAAAGGTAACATTTTTTAATTTGGGCTAGATCATGTGCTTGAATAGAATTTTCCTTAGGTTAATGAAAAGACAGGTAGCAGCAAAGTGAATCAGTGTTACAAGGTTAAGAGTGAGCAGGAGGGCAGCGCTGGGAGCTGCCTATGCAGATAGAGAATGCTGGAGTGGTGACATAGTCACCAAGCAATTGTTTTGTTTTTTTTTTAAGTTTTTTTAATGTTTATTTATTTTCAAAGGAGAGGGAGAGACAGAGCATGAGCAAGGGAAGAGCAGAGAGAAAGGGAGACACAGAATCTGAAGCAGGCGCCAGGCTCTGAGCTGTCAGCACAGAGTCTGATGTGGGGCTCGAACTCATAAACTGTGAGATCATGACCCGAGCTGAAGTTGGAGGCTTAACCAGCTGAGCCACCCAGGCGCCCCACCAAGCAATTGTTTAAGAGAGACTTGTTTATTAGTTGTTTTTAAAATGCAGATCAAGTAATAGTTTCAAGCTGTCTCCAATAAAAGTGAAGCTCAATAAAAATACATTTTAATTTTCAAAATGCTGTGTGTTAAATAAATGCAGAAGTCACAAAGGAGAGCCCCAGGCAAAGTGTGAAAGTTACAGCTGTAGAAATTAATTTACATGAAAGAACCATCGCTTAGCCTCCTTTTGAAAGGGCTTGCTACTAGAAAACACCACATGGCCCACATGTTCTGAAAGAAAGTCAAGAATTCAGACATGAGGCACTGACAGCTGCAATCATTTATTTTTCAAACTCCTGGTCATGCTATGGCATGCCTGCTAAATATGAGGTAAGATGGTAAAAGGGGGAAGAAAAAAGTTGATGAAAGAAAGAGCCAGAAGGCCTTTAACAAACCTTTTCACAAACCTACTGTTCAGATGTCCTTGAATTTTAAATGAGAATGTCAATGGAAATTAATTTCATGTCAATTAAATTCCCAAAACAAATATTCCCTTTGGTGTAGCCACCTCACCTAATAAACCCAAACAAAGAGAATTTTAAAGTTTTAATTAATTATAGAAAAGACTAATTTTAAGATACATTTGTAAAACACTATGATACTAAAGTTTGAGTAGTTCAGGGCCAACTCCTTTAATTCCTTGAAAAGCTGTTAACTGAGGTCCTACTATGTTTAGCGCTTCAGTGATTACCAAACTTGAGTAAACTGTAGACCAAAGTGTCAAATTGTTTTTGCCTTCATTCTTTTACTTTGATATATTATGACATTATCTCAAAGGAATTAGTTCCTCAGCTAAGGTCCTGACAACCATACATTTCTCCATAGAGAGAACTTCCATTAAGAATAGGCAAGTTAACGTGAGAAGTCCTGGGCTTATGTTGTCAAGTGAGCTTTTCAGGTGCAAAGAGTCATAACTTTGTATTGCAGGAATATTTTCTCAGGAGCATCTTTTAAAAGTTCTTCTATCCCATTACTTTTATTCTTCAGAGATTCATTTGGTGCTAGATTCAATTCGGTTTTTTTGTTTTTGTTTGTTTTATGACTCTCTTAAATACTCTGGTGATATCGACACACAACACACATAGAAATATATGTAGATAGGCGTATACACACAGATATATGGATAGATAGATATACATACACACATATATAATTTCTTATACATATCTCTCTATGTTTAAAGATTTTCAAATGTTTATAAGTTATTTCACTATTTTTATACTGGGTTTCAGATAATCTTCACCGGTTCTGAAATTTCAAACGATATATTCAGCAGAGTGTCTGTGTAGTAGATATTCTAAGACTGAAATTCTAAGACCTTACATATATGAGATTTTTGTTTGTCTAAGTCACGAGTAAAAACTTGGCCGAATATAGTGCATTTTTAAAAAATGAAACTTTTCTTACTTTTATTGTCTATTATTTCTTAATAGTGCAGTTGTTTAAATAGCCATTGATCTACACTTTCCTTTTCTTGTTGCACCACATCTGCTTTATCTTTCACCCCTCCATGGAGTGTGCAGTATTGATCATCAAAAACGATCTCCCAATAGTAAATCCCCATTCTTTTTCTTCAAGCATCATTATTCATGTATTTCTGTGGTTCTGATCCCTAATTCTGTATCTTCATCTTTTTTCATAATCATGCCCCTTTGGGTAATCCATTATGACCCCAAACTCAATTTTTGTAATGCAGATGTTCTTACCTCTCAAGCATCCTTTTCTCAATTAATGATATAAACACTTTTCAATCACCCAGGATCAAAACCTGAATTACTCTGTTTTCCCCCACCACGATCATTTCAAATCCTTTACCAAGGCCAATTCTTTAAAAAAAAACAACAACAACAAAAAAAAACATCCATTGAAAGCATTCCTTCTAAGGTGCATGGTGGTTTGGTCACTTGAATATCCAGCTCTTGATTTCTGCTCAGGTCATGATCTCATGGTTTGTGAGATGGATCCCCACGTCGGGCTTTGTACTGACAGCATGGAGTCTGCTTGGGATTCTCTCTCTCCCACTCTCTCTGCCCCTCTCCTGCTCATGTGCTCTCTCTCTCTCTCTCTCTCTCTCTCTCTCTGTCTTTCAAAATAAATAAACTTAAAGAGAGAGGGAGAGAAAGAGAGAGAGAGAGAGAGCATTCCTCCTTCTTTTCCATTTGTTCCACATAGGGATGACACACAGGTCAGACTCTAATCACTTCAGGTACAGAGTTTGAAATAGTCCCAAGCTAGTTTTCTTTTATCTGTAGTTTCCCTCTCCCTAATTCTTGTATGACTAATCATAAAATTTTCTCTAGCATAATTTTGAAAAAAAACTTGCTATGGTTTCTCATTTCGTATGAAATAATGCAGCCAAAACTTCCTTAGTTGGGAACACAAAATTCTCTAAAGTCTGAGTTTAATCTACCCTTCAAGTGAATCTTTAATTCTTTCCTTTTTCCTGGCAAGTCTAGTCTATTCTTTCACTTCCAAATTTCTTAGACACTATATTTTAACCCATTTCGTATGCTCTTTTCCAGATCTACCAAGATTTTGAGTGTATTTGAGGTTTATTCACTTTTAAGGCACAATCTAATTGCCATATTGTTATTGTTAAGCTTTTCCTAAACATTTTACTTCATGGTGAAATCTGCATAATCTGACATGATATTGCATTAGTGACTAATCCATGCTGAAAATATTTTGTGTGTGATTTTAGCATCATATATGTATGTGTATTGACACATTGGTAATATGTACATTATCCTTATTATTACATGGTTTATATATGATTAACATACAATTTAACCTCATAAATCAGTTGTAAGCTCTTTGAGGAAAGTACTGTATACACCTCTTATGCTCATTAGAATAGAGCCTTGCATACAGTTGATGCTCATTTTATCCCTGCTAATGAATGGATGCTTTAAAACACATAAAACATGGAAATCATAGGCTAGTAGAGTTGATAAATTTGAAAGAAAAATGATTCACTGAATGGCTCTTTAGGATAATGCAAGACCATATAAGAAAAATTTTTCTTGAATTTCTGTTAATATTATTTGCTCTTAGAGTAAATAATTCTATAGCTGAAAGCTTAGTTGTTGTTGTTTTTTATATTGACTAATTCTAGCAAGAGGAAAAGTTCCTGAATTCCTTCATGTGTGTTTGAAAATACATAGATGATTTTTTTTATGCATTGATTATAGGTATAAAGAAAACTGAATTAAATGTGAGAATGATGATTCTTGTCAATGGCGACACAACTCTTTAGACAGTGGATTCTTTGATGATCTCTTAAAGAGAGTTGTCATTATCACTTGAACTTGTCTCCAGAATAATTCTGACATTCCTATATACATTCACATACCTATATTGTGCGTATACTACAAAAATTTATGATTGGAAAGAAACTCACATATCTGTTGTCCAATATATATAACTTTGAAGGATTTACATTCCCTCCAGTGGAAAGTTGAGTTTCATTTGCTTGTCAAATTATATTATAATAAAAAATTTTTCAGGGGATTTAGAAGATCTGCTGAAGTGAACTTTGTCAAGTAACCCATGAGTAAAGATACTTTGCTTTGAATTTCATTCTTCTATGTGTCACTGACACCTATAGATATAAGGTGCTACATATTTTTAAGGCTTCCCACTCCATGGCACAGCATATAATGTAGTTTCAAAATATGTTCTATTAAATAAGATTCTCAGGCACCTGGGTGGCTCAGTCAGTTAATCATCCTACTTCAGCTCAGGTCATGATCTCACAGTTTGTGGGTTTGAGCCCCACATCAGGCTCTGTGCAGAGCCTGGAGCTGAAGTAGGATGCTTAACTGACTGATATATTTTACATATTTTGGTTGCACTATATAAATAGATAGATGGATATAATTCAAATCTCATACAGACAAATAGTCTGTTTAAGAAACCTCAGTGTAAAATCTAGTGTGGAAAGAAAACAAAGAACAGAGGGTTTAAATGGTGCTCTGTTGAAACGGTGACATTTCATCTGATAGACTACTTCTGTTGCACACAGGTGCTGAAAGGCTTTGTTTGAATGTGAATCAACTATTAGCCTAAGTTACTGGTAACCAACAGGGGAGTTTCTCCCAGCTGTGAGTTTAGATAGAAACTCTGGTAGCCCTATCTTCAGGTTGCCTCCAGTGATGTGGTGATTGTAATTTGTCAGTGTGAAAAGACTGAGCCATACATACCGATGAGACTAAGAACTACATACCCCATAATCCACAGCCAAGTGCAGAGAAAACTTTAGTGATGAATGACACCAGGTCTTGGCTCCAGAGGAACTTGGAGATTATTGGGGAAGAATGATGTGAAAAAGGAAAATTAAAAGCAAGGTGTTAAATGCTACCAACTCAATATAAACAAAGCACCAAAAGCCAACAAAAGATAAAAACCACGATCTTTGCCTGATGGGAATGAAGTTGTGAAATTATCCTCTAACCAGGCATAGAGAACCCAGTCAATGTATGCAAAATCATATTTACAATTGTGGATGTAAGAAAGGTGTTAGGAACTGTAAACAGAATTTTTTAGAGACCCCTTCATGAAACTTGTGGCTTGAAAGTATTAGAAATGAGTGCTGGATGGTTGATTCAGGTAGAAACCACCAGTGGAGTTCTTACTGTGTGAATGGAATAAACTATGTCAAATAATTTGTGTAAGTATAGGCATCAGCTGAGGATAGTCTTTGTAAAGTACTTAATATACCAATTCAGTCTTTATTTCTCTATACCTTTTATCTTCTACCAGTGTTAATTTCCACCTACTTGCATGTTAAAAGCCTGTAATTCTTCCTTTGTTCTGGGGATCTCAATTCTCTTTAAAATATGAGCTGCTTCTAGCAGCAATAGTCACAGGGAAATAAAAGCATGGATGTTAAAACAGTGGATTTGGAAGACAAGAATGAGAAAGGGATGCTGTAGAAGAAGAAACATGACAGTGCTTTGCACTGTCTCCAGGGTAAAAATGAAAGTAGTTCATTAACATGTACTTAGATAATAGTACATTCTTATAGTGCATATTTAAATTTGGATTTGAAAAAAAAAACTACCTACATCACAAGATTTTGCATCATCTAAAAGAAAATCTTAATTGGTCCATCTGGCATTTGAAATAATGCTCTACTTATTATAAAGCAGGTGTTAGACATTTTTGAATATTCTATCCTTAATTAAAGCTTAAAGAAAGTAAGATTACATTTTCTATTTTAAAAGTTAAAAATCTAAAGTTACTAGACATGAATAACAAAATATATGGAATTATATGATTTTTCAGATTAGATTACTAATTATTAGATATTATTTCTTGAACTTTAATTTTTAACCTACTTTTGTTTTGAATTTGAGAAATGTAATAGATAAGAGTCAATGTCTGGAAGTCATTTATATTCAAACTTTATCCTAGTTGAGAAATTCAGTATATTCTTCAGTGTGATGTGGTTTAGTAAGCACTTTTGAAAAGAGAGTTCACCATAGATTTGACTCTAGTTTTAGGGACTTTTTCCAAAGACATCGAATCTATCACTTGACACCTCAAAGGAAAATGCGTTAAAAATGCGCAGCCTTTATTAATAAATAGATGCTTTTTAAAATAGTTCTCTTGGGGGCACCTGGGTGGCTCAATCTTTAAGCGTCGAATTTTGGCTTGTGTCATGATCTCACAGTTTGAGCGATGTGCTGACAGTGCAGAGCCTGCTTGGGATTTTTACTTTCTTCCTCTCTCTCTGTTTCTTCCCCACTCACTCATTCTCTCTCAAAATAAGTAAATAAACTTAAAAAAATTCCCTTGGGATCCTTTAAGATTAGATTCTGCCTCAGTTTGCCAGGATTTTGAAGAGTTTAGTAATCTTGAGAACCTATACTATTCGTATAAAAAGGAACATCAATTTGGTTTGAGTCTTTCTTAAGGCCTATATGAAGAAGATCATAAAGACTGAGGAATATAATAGTACTAATTAGGATATACAACAGGTTAAACAACACAGCGTAAGGAGTGTCTGTGAATCAAATCTAAGAAGACTGAAAGGGGGCGCCTGGGTGGCGCAGTCGGTTAGGCGTCTGACTTCAGCCAGGTCACGATCTCGCGGTCCGTGAGTTCGAGCCCCGCATCAGGCTCTGGGCTGATGGCTCAGAGCCTGGAGCCTGTTTCCGATTCTGTGTCTCCCTCTCTCTCTGCCCCTCCCCCGTTCATGCTCTGTCTCTCTCTGTCCCAAAAATGAATAAACGTTGAAAAAAAAATTAAAAAAAAAAATAAGAAGACTGAAAGCTTGAGTGGACGTCTCTAGGGTTATTTTTTTTTAAGTTTATTTATTTTGAGAGAGAGAATAAGAGTGCAAGTGCATGAGTGGGGGAGGGACAGAGAGAGCAAGAGAATCCCAAGCAGGCTGTGTGCTGTCAGTGCAGAGCCCCACGCAGGGCTTGAACTCATGAACCAAACCATGAATCATGACCTGAGCTGAAACCAAGAGCCAGACAACTGACTGAACTACCCATGTGCCCCTCTAGGGTTATTTTTGACAAACTCTATTCAAAACATCTATTAATGTTTAGTTAAAAAAATGGAATTAAAGAAGGAACCAGTTCCTATGTTGAACAATTGAAACACTCCAGCTCTACTTGTGTGCATGAATTCTCTCCACAAATTGGCTCTGGAGGGGTACCTGAGTGGCTCAGTCAGTCAAGCCTTTGACCTTTGAATTTGGCTCAGGTCATGGTCTCATGGTTCTTAGATCACCCCTGGGTCGGGCTCTTTACTGACTGTGCAGAGCCTTCTTAAGATTCTCCCTCCCCCTCTCTGTCTGCCTCTCTCCCTCTTATGCTCTGTCTCTCTCTCAAAATAAACAAACATTAAAAAAAAAAAATTGGCTCTGTATTCTAAAAAGGAACTGGAAGCTCCCATCAGTGTTTTTGGATGTCAGAGAAAAAATGAAAAAAACTGATACTCTGAGAAATAAAATAAACCATGTATCAAATTTGTATATAATATAAAAATGGCATTATTAATTTAGGCTAGATGATGCAATTAAAATTCAAAATAATTTCAGTAGGCTTTCAAATTTTAATAAAGACTGTAGATTGTAAGTAATGACAGCAAAAATACAGAATTAGGAAAGAAGTGGCTCAAAAGAATCTTATAGGAATAATATGCAGAAGGGTTGAAGTCAGTTTGACTAGTTCATAATAATTAAATGAATATTTGTTGATAAGAAAAGCACTTTGCTAAGTGTCTTCAAAAATACAAAAATGAGACTGCTTTAGTCTTTAAAGGAATAAACATATGTATAAATGATTTATTTGCACTGATATTCATAAATAAAATACACAGTATCTGTCATTTGATTGATTGAATGAACTAAAGTTAAATCAATGAATGGAGACACATGACAAAATTAATTCTATTTTAAGAGAATTTTTCACAGAAAGTTAACTTTATGATGGAACTTAAAAAATAGTATTTAAAAAATTAGGTATAAAATAGTACTCTAGACAAAGCTCTGTCCAATAGAATGTTCTGTGATGATATAAATATTTTATAATTATTATCTATTATGGTAGCCACATAGTTCTCATTTGAGAACTTGAAATGTTTGAACTGAATTTTTAAACTTATTTAATTTTTATTAATTTAGATTTAATGGCTACCATGTTGAACAACACCACTCTAGGCAGAGAAACCAGCATGAGCAGATGCACTGAAGATTGAGAGCATATGGGAACTTGCTTTGGAGATGGCCACTTCTCTGGTCTGACAGGAACAATGTTAAATGATAAAGTATAAGGTAAGATTGAAAGAAAGTACCTCAGTAATGATGAAATTTGAAGTGGGGTTCGTGAGCAAATGGCCAAGGAAGAATTCTCAAGATGTTGTTGGTGCAAAAAGGTGATTTTATTAAAGCATGGAGACAGGACCCATGAGCAGAAAGAGCAACACTGGGGTTGTTAGGAGCAACTGATTATGTACTTTCAAGTTTGTGGAGGGAGGAGAGGTATTGATACCATTGGTCTCCAAGGAATTTCTGGATGTTGAAAGCAGGGTCTCACAGGACCCTGAAGATGTACTATTGTGAAGATAAGGTTGCTTTAGTCTTTAAGGAAATGTAAACATTAAGGCATTAAGGCAACCATAGACATCTTGGGGAGTGTTATACGCTGCAGGTCTCTGACATCTATCAATGGGCTGCAGTCTGTAAGGGAAATTAATTTAAACTACATTTTTCTACATTGCCTTTGTTTCCCTCATCAGTAAGATTTTGGAAGATTTTGCCTACTAGGCCATTATAGATGAGGCAGTGGAAATTTATGAGCAGGTTTGAGTAAAGGGCAACCCAGTGTTTTAGGAAGAAAACTGGTGGCAGTGTGAGTCAAACCAAAGTGATCAGAAAAGTGGTTACTATAAATGTTTATACAAGTGGTTTTGAGATATTATACTGAGACAAAGGAAGAAAAGATAAAAAGGACAATCGCAAAAAGGACAATTCAGAGATATATGTCTCATACTGCCTTAATTTGTTTCCCCAGACTAAGGAGGGAACATGAGAATAAAAATTACAAGTGCAAGTGGCCATTTTTGAGGGTTGCTGGAAGAGGGAGGAAAGTGACCAGGGAAAAGATGGCAGCAGGTATTAGGTGTGTGACTAGGCCAGCAATCCATCCACATGGGTAGCTGAAGTTCATGACTACAGGAAGACTCTGGGGATGGTATAGAATGCATGCCTCAAAATTATCTCAACAAAAGAGTAAGGGCACTGAGACATTTATACACAATTGCCTTCAATCTCTGGTTGAGGGCTATTTCCAGGGGATGTTAATTACCCAGGACTTCTGGCCTATTGCATGCTTGGATGGAACAGTTTTCCATCAGGAAAAACAAAAAACAAAAAGAAAACAAAACCCCTCAAGAACAGAAATGCAGATAATGGGATTTGGAAGCCTTCAGGAATATAATGAAATGGTACCATCTAAAGGATGTAGTCAAGGCTCTGACAAGTGTCTACTACACATCTGAGCATCGTGCTGGGTATGCCACAGGTTTTATAAAATGTCTAAATATCTGTAAACATACTAACAGGTTTACTTCTTAAATATGAAGGTAGATGGTATTCAAGTAACAAAATCTAAGAATGATAAATACATTTATATTAGAAAAGAAATATGTATGTAGAATACTAACACGTATTTAGTCAAAAAAACAGAGATGAGATAACAGACCAGTCCCAATTGAAGCAAACTGTGTTGTTTTTGGAGCCAGTGGCTCTCAGAAAGTTTTCCATGGCTCTTTGGTGTCCTGCCAAGTTTTCAGTGTGTTCCACTTTTGATAAATATGTGAGGTTTACTGTTGCTATAATTGAGTATATATTCTGTTATGACAATATCCAATGAGCTGAAAAGTGAGAGATCAGACATAGCATACTGTGAAGCCAGAAACTTGAAAATGTCTTTATTTTATATAACATTTGAGAACTCTGCTCCATGAACATAGGCAAGAATTCGGTCAGTGAAATAAAGATTTTAACTTAAACTCTGACACAGTGTAAGACAGTCCAGCTTAAGGATTAGGTAACTGAAGATGCTTTTATAGACACCAGGAGTTTTTGTGGCTCTGTAGCAATGACAGTATTTTATTTATTCCTAATATTTTGATGTGGTTTGAATCCCTTTATCACTTTGTCACCAGAACTGTAATATTCTAAACTGTACCAGTAAAAAAACAAAGTGAAACAAGAACAGTTTGAGAAATGTGGGCTACTATGGGATATGTGTATGTGTGTTATGCAAATGAATCATTAAGTTATTGTGAATTTTTAAATGAATATTAATAACTTTAAAAATATTTTTATTTTTGAGTGCACAGTAGGTAAAGCAGAGATTTTCTTAACTTGGTTACTATTGATTTTACCAACAGACACAGAAATGTTAGTAAGATACATTCATTACAAGTTAGTTGTGGAATGATGGTCAATACAGGTCTTACACTGTCAAAAATACAATTAATAACCAGGGGCTTACCTCTTGCAAGTAGTATGTTTTCTAGGGAATCAAAGTTATTTTGCTAAAAATTAGATGGTAAATAGATTTTTTATTATAATATATGAGTCACGATTCATTATTCGTTATTAATACTGCTGATCTGGCACTTTCTGTGTCAACTCTGTATAGAGGTGGGTAGTCTTCTACTGATATTAGGTGCTTCATTTTTCTGCATAAATTTACTCACAATTCATTGGTTATTAATGCATGTTTCTGCCTTTAACATGGAATGTTGAGAAAGTGTGCTTCAAAAATATCTCAAATGGGGCTCCTGGGTGGCGCAGTGGGTTAAGCGTCCGACTTCAGCCAGGTCACGATCTCGCGGTCCGTGAGTTCGAGCCCCGCGTCGGGCTCTGGGCTGATGGCTCAGAGCCTGGAGCCTGTTTCCGATTCTGTGTCTCCCTCTCTCTCTGCCCCTCCCCCGTTCATGCTCTGTCTCTCTCTGTCTCAAAAATAAATAAACGTTAAAAAAAAATTAAAAAAAAAAAAATCTCAAACAAGGGGTGCCTGGGTGGCTCAGTCAGTTAAGCGTTCGACTTTGGCTCAGGTCATGATCTCGTGGTCCGTGGGTTTGAGCCCCGCGTCAGGCTCTATGCTGACAGCTCAGAGCCTGGAGACTGTTTCAGATTCTGTGTCTCCCTCTTTCTCTGACCCTCCCCTGTTCATGCTCTCTCTCTCTCTGTCTCAAAAATAAATAAATGTTAAAAAAAAAATCTCAAACAAGCAAAAAAAATCTCAAACTTACTGCATATCAATAACCACCAAAATTTTAATTGGTCTAAATACTATGTATGAAAGATTGCTTGAAGATGTAGGTACATTTTTCTGCATGTCGTCTAAATGTCAGTCATTTATTTACCACATTCACATTTTTGCCATATCCAACTACCACCTGTACTTAGTATAATTCTTTAAAATAGCTCTATTTATTTATATGAATTTATTTTAAAAGGAAATGTATGTCACTACTGAAAATGGACCATGAAGTTAATTTACTAAGTAAAAAGGCAATTTGTAAAAAATATAAAACACTACTACATTTAAAATTAAAATAAAAATGAAATCAATTTCATATAAATAAAAACAAATTTATTCAAGCTATAAAATAAAGTACCTGAAAATATGTACCTAAATGAGAAGAATGTAATTATTTATGACTGGTCAATAACAAGTGAGATAATCCATTTGATGTGCTTAGATTAAGAAAAAACATAATGTATTCAATATGGGCCATTCTTGCCTTTTTTATTTGTTTCTTATTAATTAATCAGCATTAAGAATTACGTGTTTATGTTGTTGAATAGGACAAAGACATTAACTCCCACTCCCTTCTCTGATGTTGTTTGGTTCCTAAAAAAATCCCAAGAATTAGGATTCTTAGCTTAGAATTCCTAAAAAGCTTAGTCTCTATTGATTCAAAAAGCTGTCTAAAGTGGTCTTCAAAATCTTATTCTATATGTATCAGTTTATTAGGAAATGTCTGCAAAATAAAGGTAAATGTAGTTTACCTATTCAGTACTACAATCTGGTTTGGGAATATATAAAGGAATTTTAATACTGCCTTTATTAGGTATTACAAGAGTCTCTATTAATGTTCAAAATCTTTTTTTAAATACATTTTTAATGTGTATTTATTTTTGAGAGAGAGAGAGAAAGAGAGAGAGAGAGAGAGAGAGAGAGATAGCATGAGGAGGGGAGGGGCAGAGAGAGGGAGACACAGAATTCAAAGCAGGCTCCAGATCTGAGCTGTCAGCACAGAGCCTGACTTGGGACTCGAACTCACGAACCACGAGTTCGTGACCGAAGCCGAAGTCGGATACTCAACCGACTGAGCCACCCAGGCACCCCTAATGTTCAAAATCTTTAAAAAAAATTTTTTTAATGTTTTATTTATTTTTGAAAGAGAGAGACAGAGCACAAGCGGGGAGGGGCAGAGACAGAGAGGGAGACACAGAATCCAAGGCAGGCTCCAGGCTCTGAGCTGTCAGCACAGAGCCTAACGCGGGATTTGAACCTGGGAACAGTAAGATCATGACCAGAGCCGAAGTTGGACACCCAACCAGCTAAGCCACCCAGGCACCCCAATGTTCAAATATTTTTAATGAATTTTTCTAGAAGTTATCCAGACAAGAAAATGATCCAAATTCTCATAGTCAAATAAGCTCCTAAGGTGGATGATTTTTCATCTTTACAATTCTTTCCTTTTTCTTTAGCCATTGATCTTCCCAGTGTTTCCTGTATGTATGATTGTGCAACATTGGACTTGTATTTCCAGGCCTCCTTTGTAGCTAGATTTGCTATTTTGACTATTCTCATCAGTGGAATTCATGTGGAAGAAAAGGTATATTTAACTTCCAGAAAATGTACTTAAAAAGAGAAGAAATGTCCTTTCTCTGTATTTTTTCTCCTTCCTTCTGGCTGGCATGCAGATGTGATAGTTTGAGCTAGACTAGCTGTCTTGGACTATGAGATGGAAACCATGATTCAAAAATGATCGGAGAGGAACCAGAAGCTGGAATTACAAAGTAAAGGAAGCCGAAACCTATGCTGGATTTCCCTTTCCCCTTCCTTCCAGCACCCCTTCTTTTTTTTAAATATGAAATTTATGGTCAAATTGGTTTCCATACAATACCCAGTGCTCATCCCAACAGGTGCCCTCCTCAATTGCCCATCACCTACTTGCCCCTCCCTCCCACCCACATCAACCCTCAGTTTGTTCTCAGTTTTTAAAAACCTCTTATGGTTTGCTTCCCTCCCTCTCTAACTTTTTTTTCCCCCTTCCACTCCCCCATGGTCTTCTGTTAAGTTTCTCAGGATCCACATAAGAGTGAAAACATATGGTATCTGTCTTTCTCTGTATGACTCATTTCACTTAGCATCATACTCTCCATTTCCATCCATGTTGCTACAAAAGGCCATATTTCATTCTTTCTCATTGCCACGTAGTATTCCATTGTGTATATAAACCACAATTTATTTATCCGTTCATTAGTTGATGGACATTTAAGCTCTTTTCATAATTTGGCTATTGTTGAAAGTGCTGCTGTAAATATTGGGGTACCTCTTTCTAGCTCATCTCAAAGTAACACAGTTTTCATTTGCTTCTGTAGCATGAAGGTGAAAGTATCAGATGGTGGTTACATGAACTTCAAGTCTCTGCTGTTTCTTTGGTTTCAGTTCTCCAGTCTAGAAGGTGATGCATAATGGTGTTCTCTGGCATTAAGTCTCTGCTGTTTAGGTTTAAAATGCAAGCAGGGCATGTATTCCTTCCAGCAGTAGTAGCTTCACTGTTAACTTGTTTGCACCTAGAAGTGTTCTTCATCTGTAAATATGATTTAAAATCTAAGCCATGAATGTTTTATTTATTAAGACAAAAGGTATACATGAAAAAAAATGGTTTGAAAAAGACTCTGCGTCTTTCTTATTGATAACCGGGAAGTACACAGACTAACAACTTTCTGCCTACATTTATGCATGAGAAAAGTAAGCATTTATTTTTAGCCAATATTATTTTTATGTTTTCCATCACTAAGTCAGACAATTGCAAGAGGAACAACCTCCTTTCCATTTTGCAATTATTTCCTACACAGAGTTGTGTAGTTGGAATTTTGATATAAACTTGCCTTAAGAGGTAAAGTAAGATTTAACGAATGGCCAAATTATACCTGTAATATATATACATGTCAGGGTATATTACTTTTATGTGAGTGGTCATGTAGAATCGAGATTTCATCTAAAAAATTACAAGGATCTTCTTACAAGTTGAATAGATCTACGAGAGCATTTCCTATGGAAACCCAAAGAACTTCAGTATGGAAAAAACAGTTGTTCACTCTTACTGCCCATATTTCTACAGAGCTGAGAAAAAAAAAATTCAGGAGGCTTCCTTTTATGTTTTTGGAATCTGTAGAAGTTTTATTATATACTGTGTTATTTCTATTAACTCTTCATGCCTAGTTTACATTATGGATTTCTTGCATATATGATAAGGAGTAGATTTTTGTAGATTCAGATGCAAGAGCTTAAATACATGGGACTCTTAAAGTAACAGTGGCTTGGCTACCCACTCTATGTGACCACTAAAGTACTCTCAGACTATACTATTAATTGTTATGATACTATCAATACAATGATTTGCTAATATTCTGGGTGTAACCTAAATGTGTTATAGCATAATTCAGAAAAAAAAATAATGTTGAATGAGATAAAATAATATTCTTGGAGTTCTGTGGTCACAAAGACATTCTCTCAGTCTTAACCGTTTAGGGTCCAGCATGCTAAGATTTTGCTTTGACTCATTCTAATCAGATGCAGTGACAAACAACCCGGTCAGTGACTTTTAAGCAGAGAGTTTAATTCTTGCTCATTCTACTGTCTATCATGTCTTTTTCACTTAGAACCAAGGATAACAGTATAACCTTTACCTAGGACACTGCTATTCTCTTGGTAGAATGAAAAAGATAAATGGCAAACCATAGCCTAGTTCTTAAAGGTTTGGTCAGAGGGGCGCCTGGGTGGCGCAGTCGGTTAAGCGTCCGACTTCAGCCAGGTCACGATCTCGCGGTCCGTGGGTTCGAGCCCCGCGTCAGGCTCTGGGCTGATGGCTCAGAGCCTGGAGCCTGTTTCCGATTCTGTGTCTCCCTCTCTCTCCGCCCCTCCCCCATTCATGCTCTGTCTCTCTCTGTCCCAAAAATGAATAAACGTTGAAAAAAAAATTAAAAAAAAATAAATAAAGGTTTGGTCAGAAATGACACACTTCACAATCACTCACATTTTTTTTTAACCAAAGCAGTGCAAATGGATAGACCTAAATTCAGTGACATTGGGAAATATAATCCTCCCCAAAAGAACAGCATTGTAAATAGGGAAGAAGGTGTCTAAAGATCTAGCCTGAGATCTAATCACTCTCATACCAAGGGGATGCTTCAGTCATATCTCCTTGACAACATCATAACTGAATGTCTGGGTCACTAGGCTAATGATTTTGCTAGGAAGGAAGTCCTTGTCTAGGGAAGGTTCTTAATGGTGTGCTCCTGGCTAAAGAATTCTTATAATAAATAAAACAGAATGTATGGATTTATGAGGTATGGCTCCCTGGAAAATAACACACTAGCTAGTGGGAAATTGGAGATGTTTCATAAAAGAAATGCTCCCTGATATCTGAGTTAATAACTTATGTACCTCAGTTAGAGATCTTGTCTATTGGCCAAGAGTGAATGTCCACCATGGAAAAGAAAGAACCCAGGGAGCTGCTCAGCATGTCTCAGAAGTCTCTTTGTTTTATCTGGTCTCTTGATTATCTGTATCCTTGAAATTATTAGCAGAACCTGATTTTGTGTGTGATGCCTGACCCATTTGAGTATAATTTGGCATTTCACCCTTTTGTGTTACTCAACAAAACATATGGCCAATCCTGATATCAGTGCAATGAAGGGGAAGCAAATATTTTGAACACTAATGTAATCAACCATGCTTATTGTGCTTATTGATATATTTAGATTCTTCTAATATTCTTCTTCTCTGTATTCTTCTTCTAACATTCTTCTTCTCTTTTTTAAAATGCTTTTCTGTGGCATCTGGATGGCTCATTCAGTTAAGCATATGAGTCTTGATTTCGTCTCAGATTGTGATCTCACAATCATGAGACTGAGCCTCGATCCTGAGACTGAGCCCCGCCTAGGGCTCCACACTGGGCATGGAGTCTCTTTAAAATTCTCTCTCCCTCTTCCTTTGCCCCTGCCCAACTTACATGTACATACTCTCTCTCAAAAAAAATATATGTATACATAAAAAATTAAAACACTTTTCATTGTGTGCATGTTTTCCTTTTGCTTTCTGTTTGATCAGTATTCATTCCTGTTAATATTGGTTTGGAATATATATTTTATTTCTGGGATTTGTTTGGAATTTATATTTTATTTCTGGGATTTACTGGCAACCAGTGATTTTTTTTTTTACTGTCTTCGTAATTTTACCTTTTCCAGAATGTGCTATAGTTAGAATCGTTTAGTATTTAGCCTTTTCAGACTGGCTACTTTCACTTAGTAATGTGCCTTTTCTTATAAGGACACTAATCCCATAGAACCAGAGCTCCACCTTAATGATCTCATTTAATCTAGTCATTTTCTTAAAGGCCTTATCACATGATGGGTATTGTTAGGACTTCAGTGTGTGATTGGTGGGGTCCACAATTCAGTCCATAGCAATTATCCTTTTTCCATTGAATTGCCTCTGCTTCTTTGTCAAAGATCAGTTGACTATATTTGTGTAGGTGTTTTCTGGGATCTCTTGTCTACTGCATTGATCTATTTGCCTATTCTTTGGCCAGTACCACACTGTCTTGATTACTGTAACTTTTTAGTAAGTCTGAAAGTTGGATAATATATGCATATGTATAATATATATGGCATATATGTGACATTTATAATATATAATATACAACATATTATATATTATATAATATGCAACATATATAACCTCCATAAAAGATATGGATGTGTGTATATATTGCCTATTTCTCATGGTATGTGCTTTCTAGTTGTTTGCTTATTACATATAATTTACTTCTTTGATTATTTCTAGTTCTTTGCGTGTATGTGTGTGTGTGCGTGTGTGTGTGTGTGTTTTGTTTTGCTTTTTACTTGACCTGCTAGGTTTTCAGATGCATGTAAAACCTCCAATTAATATTGATTTGTCTATTTCTATATGTTCATTATTATGTGTAAATAGCTCAAGGCTGTAATACTACTTGCATTTACAGTTATAATTATTATATCTTCTTGAATCATTGTTTATTTTTTCTACCAAATAAGCTCTTTTTGTCTTTTATATTTTTTATTTTATAATATATTTCCATTGATGTTAAAATTCCCCTTTTTAGGGGCACCTTTCAAGCCCGACGTTAGACTCTGTGCCAACAGCTCAGTGCCTGGAGCCTGCTTCAGATTCTATGTCTCCCTCTCTCTGTCCTTCCCCTGCTCAACTCTGTCTCTCTCTCAAAAGTAAATAAACATTAAAAAAATAAATAAAGTAAAATAAAATTCCCTTTTTTACTCTTATATTTCCCCTACATGGACACAACACATTTGCCTTTTTTTTTTCTTGGGTGCTTTTTTATAGTTTTTATGTTAAGTTTAAGACTTCTCAGATTCCTTCTAGTTTTTTATAAGATTAAACTTACACAAAGGAGAGAGAACCTCATGATATTTTATTGTCCTAACAAGTACTAGAAGAAAATAATTCAGTAATTCTCTTTTCACTTACATAACCCATTTTACAACATATCATACTTTTTTTTTTTTTTTTAGTTTTCAGTGACAGTAAATGCATTAATCAGCGATCTTCAAAGAAACAGAACCAACAAGATAGATAGGTGGATGGATGGATGGATGGATGGATGGATGGATAGATAGATTGATTTTTAGAGGGAATATAGATTCATATATAGAGATGTAGAAAGAATTTGTGTGTGTGTGTGTGTGTGTGTGTATGTGTGTATTCATTCTAAGATACTCGTTTATTATAACGTGTCATAAAGAGACTTATTATAAGTAAGATACTGGCTCATGCAATTATGGAGTCTGAGAAGTTCCACAATCTGCTGTCTGTAAGCTAGAGACCTAGGAAGGCTAGTGGTATATTTCTAAAGCCAAAGAGCCAGCGTGCTGATGGTCTGAGTCTCAAGGTCTGAGAACCAGGAGTGCCAAGGGGAGGAGGAGAATGATATCTCAATTCAAGTAGTCAGGTAATAGAGAGAGAGAGAGAGAGAGAGAGAGAGAGAGAGAGAGAGAATCCTCCCTTCTGCCACCTTTTTATTTTATTGAGACCCTCAACATAACAGATCACTTAGTCTGCCAGTTCAAATGCTAATCTTTTCCAGAAGGATTCTCACATTCACACCCAGAAATAATGCCTAACCAGACATGTAGTTATCCCATGATCTAGTCAAGGTGACATGAAATTGATTATCACACTAAATATATGTATTTGTGTATGTGTGTGTATGTACAAGTATAATTCCTAGAAGTCATATATGCTTGTTTCTACTCTTTTCTTTGTTTCATATGGTGTGATCTGGCATTATTTTTTGTAAACCATATTTTATTCTTTAAGCATTTTAAATAGACTTATTTTAAATGGTCTTTAAAAATGTTTGCCTGCACTATTATCATGCTAATTCTTTTTAAATGTGTGTAACAGCTTTCCATTATGATGGCCCATTTTTTTTCTGTGTTTTTAAATTTTAAATGGTAAGTTTATTTTCAGAACACATTGTTTTCTGAATGAATATTATGTTTTGGGGTTGCGAGATTATTTCTGCAAAGCACATTTACATTTGCCTCTACTGGTGTCCTGTTGGTTTTGCTACTTCTAGAACAGTTTTTATGTTGAATCTTTATTTGGGGTGTTGCTGTATTCTCGCGCTCATAAATGGTGCCTTCTAGTTTTGTCATCTCATGAGTTATTCTTTTATTCGTAGAATCTTATGAAGGTGATAGAATTTTTTTTGCCATGTTTTGTTCCAGTAAGTAATTATTTTTGTCTCCCGTTGGTGAAAAGAACAGTCGTTTGATGCTCTTGGCTTTATAAAATGGGTTCTTTGTTCTCTGTCTAGCTTGGGCTTGCGGCTACCATTCTTGTAGGCATTATAATCTCAGCCACACACCTTAAAGTTGATATATGAACTATCCCACATCAGCCATTATGGCGATTCCCACTGATGAGTCTGGCTTTAAATTCCTTATATTTTCATGGCACCTAAAGAATATTTTTTTCCTTCCATGTCAGCTATTCCTATGATTCTTTAATTTTATATTTTATTCAATATCCCTATATATTTAGAGTGCGAAAAGTGGCGTATCAGTGGCAGGTTGTTCTACCATATTTACTAGATCGCCTAAGAATACAATGTTTTTGTTAGAGTGGACTCCAGTGCTTTACTCTTTTAGAACTAGTGCTAAGATTATTTCAGATTTATGTCATTCAAAAGAAGATAGTACTATTACTAAACAGGTAAGAAATTATGTGTTTATTTTATTCCAGTTACTTTCAAATAAATTATATATATATATATATATATATATATATTATATCAACTCAGTAAGGTAAGTATATTAGATAAGTAAGGGAATTGAAATGTAGAAAATTAATTTGTTTAAGTCACTATAAAATTCATAGAGGATCTATAATCTCATTCTGGATTCTGAGACTTCAAAAACAGTATGCCAAAGCAATACTGAACTAATACCTATATCACCCCCCACAAAAAAATTATAGCATGACTTGTTAAAATGCTAGAAACAGCAGAATTCCAGAAGGTTCAAAAGCATACAAAATCATAATTGTTAAAGTTAGCAATTGACATTCATAACTGCTTATAGCATTCATGTTTTACTTAGGAAAATAGAAATTTTTTTTTATTTTAGTCTTCATAGTAATAATTATGGCTTAACTTGGTATAGTGCAATGCACATAGTTTGACCTTATTTAGTACATTTTTTATAAAAATGAAGAGAAAACATAAATAATAACATGAATTTCTATGTATCAGAGATCATTTTAATGTTCTTAATTAAAGAGTGATTCCTTGGGGCACCTGGGTGTCTCAGTCAGTTAAGCGTCCGATTTCGGCTCAGGTCATGATCTCGCAGTCTGTGAGTTCGAACCCCTCATTGGGCTCTGTGCTGACAGCACAGAGACTGGAACCTGCTTTGGATTCTGTGTTTCCCTCTCTGTGCACCTTCCCCGCTCACACTCTGTTTCTCTCTTTCAAAAATAAATAAACATTAAAAAAAATAAAGAGTGATTCCTTGAAACAGTAAATGTTAAATGATATTCTACAGAATCAAAACCTATGTAAAAAATTTAAACCTAGAATATCTGAAATAAAATATTTTTTGGAAAAATACTTAAAATGTATTTATTACTATTTCACTTAAAATCTGCTACAGAGTTACACAAAAAATTTTGGGTAGTGCAACAAAAAACTAACATCTTTCAGGAGATGATTTTCAATTACTACTTAACATTTTGAAATATAGTCCTCATAATGTTCACAACTTGTCATCAACTCATGTGATGATGGTACATGATCAAATTTATACATTTGTGGTGTCCACAGTTGGTTAAAAACAGATAGTTTTTAAGAGAGGCTTTATTCTGAGTCTAGTTTTTCCCTAAGCCTTATTCAAGGAGGCTTAAATTCTACCAAAAGCAATCTAAAAGAAAAGGTTTTTTCCTCATCAAGAAATCAGTCTCACTATTTTAATCCACATGTCTATAACTGGATTTAAACCAGTTTAAACAAAAGTCTGTAATGTAATAGATTATGTTATAATCTTAAGTATGAAGGCCCAGCAATGTTATACGATTCATACAATAGATTTTGATGAAAATGGTACCCCTTGGAGTTGAGCAGATCACAAGCTACATATACAGTGTTCAAGGCAACCTTGCATGAAGGAAAGTCTATTTACAGTAACCTACAAGAAGAAAACAAAGAGAATAAATATGAAGACATAACAACACTGTTGATGGCTATGGTATTGTGATTAAGGAGAATCATTTCATTTATTTATTAGGAAATATTGGAAAAATAGAGAAACTATCCAGACCAAACTCAGGCTGTGGACCATTTAATGTTCTCAGTTCTACTACCTCCTCTAGGACAGACACTAAGGTTGTCCATACTATATGAGATGGTATTCAGTTTGGGGCTTCTGAGGCTGGTTCAGATTGTTGAATCTGTGCTAGATGGTTTGTACATACGTTCTGATGTAATCATCATGACAAGCATGAGAAGCATTTTCATGAGCTCTGTATAATTGCTAAGAAAGCTGAAATTTAGGAATATTAAGGCCTTTCTCATGATTTGGTGTCTGGGTTTGCCCCAGTATCTGTTCTTTCTGCTATGCTTCTTACTATGCACTCATGAGAACTTTAAGAATTAGTTGGTTTCACTTTCACCTAATGTGTTGTGAAAACATAATATAGATATGCTATAATTAATATTTACAGTTTTTTGGTAAAATAAGTTCATCTTTTATACTGATGTCACTTTTTTTTCAGTTATTCCTTATGCCTTTGCTTGTTCAAACTCACTTTTATGTAATTTATATCTAAACTCTTCTTTTTTTTTTTCAACGTTTATTTATTTTTGGGGGGACAGAGAGAGACAGAGCATGAACGGGGGAAGGGCAGAGAGAGAGGGAGACACAGAATCGGAAACAGGCTCCAGGCTCCGAGCCATCAGCCCAGAGCCTGACGCGGGGCTCCAACTCACGGACCTCGAGATCGTGACCTGGCTGAAGTCGGACGCTTAACCAACTGCGCCACCCAGGCGCCCCTATATCTAAACTCTTCTAAAGCAAGCAATATGTACTTGTCACAAACCATTTCTTTGTCACTCCCTTCTTATTCCTGAAATTTGATTTCCAGCTTCAATCACTTTCTCAAATAGTGATTTTTTTTTTTCATCCTTGTTCTACTTGACTTTCCTGTAACGTTAAGTGTAGGGCATCTTTAGAAATCTACTCCTGTTTTTAGCTCCTTTTATTTGCATGACCCTGAAGAGGTCCTATAATTGTCAACTGTCCTTTTGATCACTGACCATCCATGCATCCCAAGCCTCCCTCTTGCTTGCCTTGGCTTTGCTAATCCCACTTTCCCCAGTTATCCTCTCCTTTTAAGTAGGATTCCCAAGGCTTAATCTTAAACCATAAATTCTCTCTTTTCTGTGTGTTTCAGTTCCATTGGCATTTAAGTCATAGTCATTGAATCACTTTTATGTTAACACCTTTATTGTTGTCATAATAAATTACTACAGTTTTGGGTGTTTAAAACCATACACATGTATTATCTAAGAGTTCTCTAGGTCTGAAGTCTAGGTCCCTCAGTTGGTTCATGAAATCAATCCATACAGTTGTAGGACTGAGGTTCCCATTTCCTTGCTGGCTGTTGGCCAGGGATCATTTTCAGTTTTTAGAGACTTCTTCCATTCCTTGGAATGTTACCTCCACTCCCCATATACAAAGTCAGCAACAGTGGGTTGAGTCATTCTCATGCTTCCAATCTCTCTGAACTTCCCTTCTGCCTCACCTGTTCTCTGCTTCTCTCCTCAGTGGTGTCTCTCTAACTCTTCTGCCTTCCTCTTCTGCTTTTAGTGTCTGCTGTGATTACATTGAGCCCAACTGAATAATCTAGGATATTCTTAACTTAAACTGAAATGATTAGTAACCTTAATTCCATCTGTAAAATCTCTCCACCAAAGTACATAGATTACTGTTCCATTGAATACGTAGGGAATAGAAATTAGGGAGTGTAGGGCATCTTTAGAAATCTATCTCAGCTACTTGTATCTTTAGCCCAACTTCAGTCAAATATTCTGTTATTAATAGTGTTTCCACTTAAGTGTTCCCCCCAAACCAATTATCTTTAACAAAAAAAAATCACTTTTTAAAAACATTTATTTATTTTTGAGAGACAGAGAGAGACAGAGCTCAAGTGGGGGAGGGACAGAGGAAGAATGAGACACAGAATCTGAAGCAGGCTCCAGGCTCTGAGCTGTTAGCACAGAGCCCCACAAAGGGCTCCAACTAACGGTGATATCATGACTGGATTCCCTATTCTGCCTATACAACCACTCTCTCAGACTTTTGAATTAGAATTCACTTTTCCCTTTTTCATTTTTTCCTCCTATTTCTCAGTCTCCTGCATCAGAACTGGGTAATTCTTTCTTTGTGGTAACTCTCAGCTTAGCACCATTGTCTTTATGCATGATATCATCCTTTCTCATGTTAACACTGATTGCCTAAATGAATTTAGTGTAAATGCTGCCATTAAATGTCAATCTATTATATGCTGGCAAATAAAATGTCCTTAAATTGTTATTATTTAATGCTTGGGAACATTAGCACAAAGTTGATTTTCAACCACAATGCTAACCATGTTTTTAATTTGTCTGAGCATATACAACTTTATATTTATTTCCTTTAGAAAATCTGACCCTATGTCTTTTAAGTTACCCATGAGATTTATGTGCCCTCTACAATTGTCTTTTTCCACTTTTCTGCTCAGGAAAAAAACAAATAAATATGTTATTGCTTCTGATAGATGACAGATGACCAGTTCCTAAAGATAATAGAGCCTTGATCTTCTCTTGAATTAATATAAATATTAATTCAATGCAAATAATACATATTTAATTATTTCCATAAAACAGGTACTGATTTAGGACAAGGATAGGATGATGAACCTGTCTGGAATGTTCCAGTTCTTGTGGAGATTATAGTCAATTGGGGGAGACAAATCATAAAACTGCTTTCAAATATCAACAAACAAAACAAAATGAAAACCACATACAGAGCTTTTTAGGCTGTAATAGCAGAGACTGGATTTTATTCTGTATGTGATGGGAAATAACTGAGGGATTAATTTACTACATATACACACACATACACACACACATATGATGAGTAAAATATATGAGGAAGTGCAAAAATTACTTCCAAAGATTGGCTTACGTATCCCCAAAAGCCATGGTTCTGATTTGTTATAGCAGTTAAATAATTGGTGTATAGAGATTAAAAAGCAAGGGAAGCCATTGCTTTAGGTGGGTTGTTAGTAGGTTAGTGGTACCATATTAGAGCTCAAGCTTTAGTCCTCTCTTCACCCAAAGTGATTGCAAATTGAAAGTTTGACTCAGGTCAATGACACTAACTTGTGACTGATTACAATTAAAATTCTAGCTTGTTAACTCACCATGATAAATGTGTTTCCCTTAAGAACCAAGGAGTATCCAAGTCCCTTTCCACATAGGGGGAAAGAAAAACAAACTGAGGTAAAAATTGTGCAAACTGAGAGGGTGAGAAATACCAGTTATAAATGGAGTTAAATATATTTAAGAGCCAGTTTGATATCTGTAAATGGTTGAAGGTGCTATGCTATTCATTATTCTATTTATGTAGTCACAACTGTGTCTTTAAACTACATTGATCCCTGGACTATTCACAATTGGAGCCCTGAGCCACTCAGGCAGCCCTGAGACTGCCATGCCGTGAGGAAGCCAGGCCATATAAAAAAGCTACATGCAGGCCTTCTGAACAGTGGTCTTAGTGTTCTTGTTATCCTAACTGAATGCTAGGATGGGAGTGAATGAGCTTGAAATGGTTCTAGCCCCAGCCATCAAGTTACTCACAGTCTTAGAGTCTTTCTGGTTGAAATCTCAGCAACCATGAAGTAAAAACAAAAACAACAAAAACAAAACCTCCCATTATGCTCTATTTGAATTCCTGATCCATAGGATCTATGAATATAAATAGATGTTTCAGGCCACTAAGTTTTGTAGTGATTTGGTATACTATAAAAATAAGAGAAAAAGATATAATATAAATTGTCTCAATTTTTTTTCATAAAATACTCTATGTTATGGCAGTATGGTATACATTTTCATACTAGTTATCATGAAGACATCCACCAAATAAAGTGAATAAAAGTTAAATGCATATGTAATCTAATTTATTAGAAATTTCTTTATCAAAATATTTCATTATAACTGCTTTTGCCTTGAATAAACTACTTAATTATCTCATATTTCTTCCTTATTTTCAGAATGTCTAGCACAGTGCATGGCACATGATAGAAACAGTATATATGTGAATATTCTTTTTTTAAATCGGCTTTTCTATTCACGTGGCACAAAATAGAGGCAAAAAAATTGAAAGATGATACTTACAGCAAAATCGTCTCTACATTTGGAAATTATTGAATAACTTCTTTAATGGAATAGGTAATTATTTTTTTCAGTTAATAACAAGTCTTATCTACATCTCTCCATACTACAAAAGTGTCACAGAACTATAGTTACACTGATTTCTCACTTTTGTTTGCGAAGTGAACAGAAAAGCCTTATACCATCTGAAAGGAAATTAACTGCAAGCATACTAATATAATTTTCAATAAAAAGAGAAAACATTTCTGAGTACTTAATATTAGGACAAAAGCAAATTACACTTTTAAGTTCAATTGAATTCATATGCAAGGTTATTATGCAATAAGGAGAAAGATTATTCAGTCTCTTTAAATATTGTATGGGATTTTTCTTTGACAATATTCTTTAAACTATATCATGATCATTCATTAGAGTATATTAGCTGTGCTCAAAGTATTGTAGGCAACCTTATTTTAAGGCAACAGCAACCTTAATTAAGGAAGTCTTCTTGATCAGACTCTTAATTAATATTTGAATCATCTTGAAATTATTCTAAGTTCCCTTTTTCGTTTTCATGAATAATTGTGACTCTGGTATAGAAAAAGTAGGTGAATAAGTTAACATGGGGAAGATGTTACTTTTGTTGTATTTATGAATAAGTTAAAATTGCAATCTTCAATTAATTGTTCAAACACATTCCTGGCCACTCAACTTCTAAGCTGAATGTTGTGATTTGTGATGCCTTACCTATGTCTAATAGGATTGGTCAGGGCTGTAAATAGAGTAAATGTGGAGTTGAGCAGAAAACCTCCATATCTCCTGTTGTTGACTCTAAGATAGATAGTAGAGGCAGATCAACCAGCTCTTTGCACAATTGCCACCATACCCCTAAGAGAGTCAACTTTTGATTGTTAAAGTGACAACATGATGAATCTCAGTATGAAATGTCAGTTACACCTCATTACTTTATCTCATTCTTTTGTCCAGCTTTTGGAAGGCAATCTTTCCTCTGAATGCTTTTGCTGATTTGGCAGTTTACATTCATGCCAACCTTTGAGGACAACTCCTCTTTCCCTTCCTCTCAGAAATAGCACTTATTCCATAAAGCATGTGGTGAATTTCTTTCTTGGAATGCTAGTACTATCTCATTTTAGTGAGTTTCTGTATTGGATCCCAATACTTTTCAAGGAATTTTGGAAAACTTTCTCTCTCTGTGTCTCTCTGTCTGTCTCTGTCTCTATGTCTCACTGTCTCTTTCTCACACGCACATACCCAATGTACAGTCATTCACATCCATGTAAATAATATCATGGATAGAAAACTAAACTGTATTTCCCTTTTTCAAGTTTTGATAAAACATGCTTAAATTCTGCAGTGTTAGTGAAAAAGAAAAATAAAAGCACAGACACAAAGGCTTAGACTGAGCATATTGTGTTAGTGTTGAAGAATAACTTGCAATTAAACATCTTAAAAGAAACTCCTTACTAATTCTACTAAGCACCATTATCAAGAATGAGTCGCATTAACTGCCAAAAGCACCCCAGATTTAAAGCTTTCTTCTAAAATGAACAAAAGGCTGTGAATTATTTTTAAAAGTATGCATGCAATCTGTTACTGAAGTATCTTTTCATTTGTTTACATGAATTTTAAAATGGTAAATAAATGGGAAGAAATAATTTAATAAAAGGCTATAAAATTGCCTCACCCTGCTGGCAATAACTATGTTTATTGCAATAGTAATATAAGTTGCACTTGCTTTAAAAATTAGTTATTCACTTGTGGATCTTATCTGAACTTCCTATGCCATGCTTGAATTCCTGGACTTATGACAGTCATTGGAATGTATAGTATCTCATAAAACTATCGTCACCAAAAATGTTCCCTTTGCTCAAGATCCTATTTTCTTTTCACAACTGGCACTGAATTTCCCCCTGTATTTTATTAGTTCATAGATCTATAATGAAACTAGTGAAATGGTTTTACTTAAAATATCAGCTTTTGGCATATTAAAAAAATAATCTTCAATAAGCAAAGTCTCCAAGCCAATGATAAAAAGTACTGTTCAGCTTCATTCTTCTCTAGGATATGGCAGTGAGCAACAACAACAACAACAACAACAACAACAAAAAAAAGGAAAGAAAGAGAGAGAAAGAAAGAAAGAGAGAGAGGAAGAAAAGAAAGTAAGAAAGAAAGAAAGAAAGAAAGAAAAGAAAGAAAGAAAGAAAGAAAAGAAAGAAAGGAAGGAAAGAGAGAGAGAATGAGCAGCAGTTAAGATAAAAACGTTTATCTGGTGGGGCCCCTGGGTGGCTCAGTCAGTTGAGCATGCGACTCTTGATTTTGGCTCAGGTCATGATCTCATGGTTCAGTTCGTGGGATCCAGCCCCATGTTGGCTCTGCACCACAACAAGGAGCCTGCTTGGGATTCTCTTTCTCCCCCTCTCTCTTCCCCTCCCCACTTGCATGCATGTTCTCTCTCTCTCTCTCAAAATAAATAAACTTTAAAAAAAATACATTAAAAATGCTTTTTGGTGAAAACAATGAGAATATGTTGTGTTAATTCAAATATTAAGATTTTTTTTTGAAATAACCAAATGGTAACATTATTAGATGGCGTCAAATTAAGTAATAACTATTTGGGGGGGGGGGGGGAAGAAAGTATTATTTGGATTCACATCATTAGGCAGTTAGCCCAAATTTTGAGAAATATAAGAAAGATAATTGCCTTGTGTGATTCTGACTTAATCAACTTTGAGGTATAAATCAGTTTAGTTTTAAAAAAATTGCCTCGGGGCGTCTGGGTGGCGTAGTTGGTTAAGCGGCCGACTTCAGCCAGGTCACGATCTCGCGGTCCGTGAGTTCGAGCCCCGAGTCAGGCTCTGGGCTGATGGCTCAGAGCTTGGAGCCTGTTTCCGATTCTGTGTCTCCCTCTCTCTCTGCCCCTCCCCCGTTCATGCTCTGTCTCTCTCTGTCCCAAAAATAAATAAACGTTGAAAAAAAAAAAAAAGAAAAAAAATTGCCTCAATTGTGTTGAGCTTTTAGTAACTTTAAAGTCACAAATGACATGCTTCATAAATTATTTTCTAGGTGTAGGAACATGATGGCTTAACAGTAAGCATTCTAATGTAAATTCAGTCTCAGGTTTTTTTTTTTAAGTGCTCGTAATTTGTTCGATTAAACAGCATTAGAATTGTAACTTCCCTCTCTTTGCTAAGCTCTCCATGAGTTTTTATGTATTATAATTTTTAATTAGTTTAAATAATGTTGCGAACAATAGTTCCAGGGCACAATCCCCTCTCTAACAGGCTTGGATGTCTTCAGTCTAGTAGGAGAGAGCTCTTAATGCCTCGTGGGAAAACAAAGCTGTGTAGAAGCTTCTCCCACTGGCCCCCCAGCAGCAGGCTCTGCTCAGGAGGCCAAGGAAGAAATGCATTTTGTAAGGTTAAGGCCAGTTGAAAAGCCTCTGAACTGCGTTTCCTCAGTTCATGTTTGAATGCATTCAGGACTGCTTTACCCACTGCATTGCTTAAACAGTTCCATGATAACATTCATTCGTCATTTAGGCAAGGATGGGCCCAGTGGTGAACTGGGTATCTGCCTTTTAGGCAGGGAAAAGATGCATATGTTTCCTTAAGTAATAAAAGCTGAACCTCCTTAATTCAAATTATGTATTTCTTTACTAAGAAATATACAGCAAACAATATATTACCAAGCCACGCCCTCAATAAATTGTCATAGACAGTATTTTAAAGCACACTAACTCTGTTAGTTGTGGGTATATAAATTGTAGTTGGAGAGATCAAGATATTGTTAAATGAGGGTATACTCATTATGAGTTAATTACACTGAGATTGATTTTTTTTTGGAAAATTAATAAAATCTAATGATAGCTTTGTCCTAAAACTTTGAATATAAAATATCTTTTATGCTCTTTAACAAAATGAATTAAGCTAATAAAATGTGTGCATAAATATCCCCATGCTAAAATTAAGTAAAACTGCTCAGAATTTCCATGGTGTGCTTTCAATTTTACATGCACATAAGGCATTGTTGAGTAACACAGAGCATAAGCCCACTCTAGTCGATTTAGTGTTTGGGGTTATCTTTACAACTGATTTCAAATTACCTCATAGCAGAGTCAATCTATTATGTATAAAATGACCATTAACAGTCTTAAATATCATCACTGAGCTGCAACTAATTTGGTCTTTAAAATAGGGCCTAAGTTAACTGTCAGTCATTTAGAATGATACTTTTGCCTGTTATTTGTACTAGTCTTTGGCAGTGGTTTTCAACTAAGATCATTTCACCCTCTCCACCCCCAGGAGGCATTTAACAATGGCTGGAGGAATTTTTGACTGTCATGCAGGGGTGGGGAGGAGAGAGGGGTGTTCTTGGCATCTAGTGGGTAAAGGCCTGTGATACACAGCACAGCCTCTCACAACAACGAATTATCCAGCACAAAATAGCAATAGAGCCATGGTTGGGAAATCCTGGCCCATAGCAAGCATTGTGATGTGGAAGGGAACCTCACTGTAACTTACTAGGTGACTCTTCTGAATCTCCGTTTCATTATCTTCAGTGTGATCTAGGAATTACCTCACAAGGTGTTTGGAAAACATTTTTAGTAATAATTACAATAATCATTTTTTCTTGTGTTTCTCAAACATTCCAGACACTGCATCACATCAATACTTTTTTCAATTACTCCTTCCTCTGCCTGGAATGCTCTTCCCACAGATTTTGTTACGACTTCTCAGCTGCTTCATGTTCTTGTGTAAACATAACTGTCTTAAAGAAGCCTCCCCTGGTATGCCCACTGATAGTTCTAATTTACCCCTCTTACTTCCTGCACTCCCTGTTCTCTTTCCCTGCTTAAATTTTCTCCATATAGAACTCATCACCTGATAAACCATATGTATTTCCATTTTGTTCTGGTTAAATCCCAGCACTCAGCCATTTAGCATGGGACCTTGAATATAGTTGTGCTTAAAATTCACTAAATGAAGGCATTGTCAAGTACCTCCACTGTCAGGCATCGTAACAGGCACTAGAGACAGTGTTAGGAAGAAAAGAAACAACTTCTTCTCATACAGCTTACATTGTAATGGGGAGTCATAAAACAATCTCTCCAGTATTATTTCCACCTTATCTACCCACCTCTCTCCACAAAACAGTTCTTGAAATCACTGTTGGCCTTCATGTTGTAGAATCATAACACTGGAATCATAACACTAGTATTTAACAGTTGATTAATTCTTTCTAGAAACCCTCACTTAGTTTCTGTGACACCAGACTTCTTTGTGGGCCCTCTTTCTCTTCTCTGGCCATTCCTTAGATGTACAGGTTTCTGAAATCTGGCACTTATAATTAAAGGTTACTATAGTATTTCATCTAATGATATCCATGATCAAGTTCCTATTGAAAGCCCATTGTGTAAGCATGTCCTTTCTAGCATAGACAGGTATGAAAATTATCATCTAACACATGTACTTCATTCTTAATGTGAAAATAATTTGAAAGTAAAGTCCTAAGAAAACATCTAAGAATAAGAATATTTCACTTAATGGTAACTTTGAACATAGAATGTGTAATTCCTCTTTACTAAATGCTTACAGCCTAGTTGAGAAAATTAGATACATACATACATATATTACATGCACACATAGCTCAATTAAAGACAAAAGCAGTATTATATATCAGCATGGTAATACTGCATTTTATGTGAATAATATGCATATGTGTGTATCAGCATGCTGATGTGTGTTTAAGCATGCTTTATTAGAAAATGCATAGATTTGAGAATATAGATTTGAATTCCAGTCCACTTCTTGCTAACTATGTGTGACTTAGGGCAAGTCATTTCATTTCTTCGAGTGTTGATTTTCTCATCTGTAAAATAATGATAATTCTTACATGCAAAGGTTCAAAGATCAGAGAAAAAGTATGTTTGACATATAGAAGACTCTGTAAAAAACGTAGCTGCTATTTTTAGTAGATAACGTAAAAATATGATACCTCCCACTCTGAACAGTATAGAAAATATCAGTTTATAATTATTTATACCATTTGCTTGTTTTTTTTTTAATTAGCTATCTCTAGTTCATCCCCAATATGAGCTGTGAAGAAACTCTCTAAAAGTTATTTTTAATGTGGCCAAATATATCATTTAGCCCATTCTTTCCATTTTTATTTCTGGGGAGCCCTCTCCTTAAGGCCCTTTATGCTCCTACCTCAGTCTAGACTTGTCCTTAACAAGTCTGTCTTTTTATTTCTTTTGCCGTCACCTTGGGAATCCCCTTTAACCTCTCTTCTGGAGTTGAGACTCATATTTTCTTGATCCCACGTTTTCATGCTTTCTCAGTTTATCTCCTTATTTTGGTGGAATATAATTACCAGTAGCTCTCTGAAAAAATTAAGTGCAAGGGAGATATACTTTTAAAGAACCTGCAGATCTGAAAATGCTTTAAAAAATTCACACTTGAGGGGCGCCTGGGTGGCTCAGTCGGTGAAGCGTCCGACTTCAGCTCAGGTCACGATCTCGCGGTCCGTGAGTTCGAGCCCCGCGTCGGGCTCTGGGCTGATGGCTCAGAGCCTGGAGCCTGCTTCTGATTCTGTGTCTCCCTCTCTCTCTGCCCCTCCCCCATTCATGCTCTGTCTCTCTCTGTCTCAAAAATAAATAAATGTTAAAAAAAATTTTAAAAAATTCACACTTGATTAACACACAAAGAGAATATGGAGTATTGAATCCAAGATTGGAAAATGTTTTCATTCAGAACTTTTAAGGCATTACGCAATGCCTTTTGGCTCCCACTGTTGGGCTAATGAAAAATGCCTGATGCTTTCTAGTTCTTATTTCTCTATATATGATTTTTTCCTTTCTCTCTGAAAGCTATTAGGATCCTCTTTATATCACAGCTAAAATTATATGACAGTGTGTGTTGGTGCACAGCTTTTTATTATTGGTATTTTTTCTTTGATAATTTTTCTCTCCTTCGAATTCTGGTTTCTTGAAAATTCCATTGGAATATTTGAACTCCTGGATTTATACCCTGATATCCTTAATTCTTCTCTCTTATTTTCCATTTATTTGTTTAATCTTATTTTCTCGATCATATCAGTAAATATATCTTCCAAACATTTATCTTTGTTTTTAATTATGCAATATTATATGTAATTACCAAGACCTTCTTATTTTTTTTTATGATTACATTTTTTAAACCTATCTCATGTGCATAGTATCTTCTCTCATCTCTTTGGTAATATCAATTATAGTTTGTTTTGGTTTTCCTTTTTTCATTTTGAGGTTGTATTTCAGTCTGTATGGCTGCTTCCCTTGAGTTCATTTTCTTTCTCAGTTTCTTTTCAGTGTCTTTCAGTGTCTTTTCTGTTAGAGCTTTCATCAAAAGTTTGGTGACCCTCAGCTCTCTTCATATTTAAGAGTGAAGTATTAAAGAGTCTCTTACTGCGAGGTGACTTTGTCAACTAGTTGCCTTCGCTGTTCATTGTTAGTCTTTTCACAATCCAAGCACTTTTAGGAGCCAACCTTTTCTTGGAGAGACCATATGTCAGCGTCTGAAGATCTTTTTTTCTTGGATCAATTTCTTCTGAAAGGATCCTCTAATCTCTCATTGGGGATTATAAACTTGGCTACTAGTATCCTGATAACTACCAGGATAAAATAGTCTTCCATTCAACCTGTAGGCTGCCACTTAATTCCTGTTTTTTGAATGGAAGCTCATCAGCTATGGCATTTAGAGTTTATAGTTTAGTTTCTTCAAAAAATAAACCTCTTGGTACAGGGTAGAGATTATAGGGTGGGGAGACTAAAGAAGTCTGAGAGATGATTTGGTAGATTTTGCTGCTTTCCTAAGCCGCTGTATTTAAAACAAAACAAAACAAAACAAAACAAAACAAAACAAACCTGAAAACACACTTTCTAGAGAAACATTAAATAAAATAAAGAGGAGAAAAGAAGTATTTAGACAATACTCCCAAGGTAATGGGACATGAAAGATTCTGGCTGGAGGCCTAAGACTGGAGGCTAAACTGACAACTTGCCTAATCATTAATGCTACATGACTGTGGCATCAGGATGCAATGATCTATGGACCATTGATTAAATTTTCCCCTTGGTTGGATTGAATTGAAAATAGAGATAATACAATAGCAACTCAATGATCTTATGAAATAAATGAATGGTCCTGTGCCAATGGGGAGAACAAGCGTGACCTTTGAGTAGTGAGCAAAACAGAGAAACAAACTCCCAAAATAAATAATTTCAATGTATATTTTAAGAAAGCCTTTCTGTCACTAAACCAATTATATAATTAGTCACCAAGCTAAGGCATTTTTTAGAAGACTAAGATCTTGACTGTGTTATAAGGCTTGATTTCCTTTCTCTTCCAACGGAAAGGAAAACTGGAGGGCCTGAGGAAATCTGCACTGCCCCTTCCCACTGGAGCTCAGAGAATAGACAAAGTCTCTGATTACAAAAAAGGGAGAGAATAGCCAAAGTCTCTGATTACAAAAAAGAGAGAGAAAGATACTTGCAAAATGATGGTCATACATTTGCACATTTACTCTCTTCTTTTGTTGCACTTAACATTGCCAACTGTTTTTTTTTTTTTTTGAGGGGTCTTTTTGTTTTGTTTTTACTGAGAATATGAATTTAACACTCAAACCATCTCATTCATTTTAATATGCGTCCCTTAGTAAGTCTTTAAAGTAGACTTAGTACAATTGTGATATTTTTATTACCGAGGAGGAGGCTAAGATTGTGTCAATAACTTACTCAAGGTAGAATTAGAAAGGAAATCTGGACTTGTTTAGCATAGTTGTACAGTAGTGTTGGACATTAAAGTAATGGAATTTGCAGTGCAAATACAAAGTAGATTCCCCTGTTTATTTCTCCCAATTTAAGACCTGGTTCCTCGGTATGCCCAAGAGATGGCAAAACCTTATTTTTAGGATACTATAAGAGTTATATTTAAGAGAAAGAAGGTTTTCCTAGTTAGAGGTGACAACAGTGGATCACAAAAGACCCTGAGATGAAATACTTATGAGATCCCAACCAAAGTAATTATTCAGATGATTAGAATTATGATTACACTGTATTTATACGTGACATAATTTATGCCTCATCTAACAATACAGTGAAAATTATGCCTGAGAAGAAACTTCTGTAGGAGAATATTCCAGTGTAACAAAGCTAAAATGGAAAGAAACTCCAATGGTATAGAGACCATGTAAGCAATGTGGATACCTAGGGACAACATATCTGTGGTCTCTAGATACTTTAACATAATCACTGCTATTGCCCGATTTTCCTGAAATATTTTCTCTGTATTTGATTTCAAAATGCAAATGCAATTAATGGTAATCTATTCCTGCTTGCTTTTGATTAGCTTGTTAAATAAAGCCTAGTTCTGTTAATCCCTATTATGTTTATGTGACCAGTAATCAAAAAATAATGCAGCATATTTTTGCTCTTCATCCTGTTTCAGTTCATTTCATGCTCCTATCAGCTTCTTAATTTGACATTTCATAAAGAAATGAATGAAATTCTTTATTCAGTTTCATTTACATTGCATATAAATGGAACTTCCCTCATCTCCCATATTATTTATCCTATTAAATCAATGGTGAGGAAAGGAATTTATTTGTCTGGTAATTTAGTTTAGCCTACACTATTGTCTGGGATTTTTATGTGTGATAAGCAGTGTTTTATGTCAAAGCTTTCTATGGTTGGAAGATGCTACAGCTCTACAGCATTCTACAGATCTGCAGAATGTTTCTTCCCATCATGTGCCTCATTTTTTAAGATTTTTCATGGGGCGCCTGGGTGGCTCAGTTGGTAGGCAACCGACTTCGGCTCAGGTCATGATCTCATGGTTCGTGAGTTCAAGCTCCGCGTCGGGCTTTGTGTTGACAGCTCAGAGCCTGGAGCCTGCTTCGGATTCTGTGTCTCCCCCTCTCTCTACCCCTCCCCTGCTCACACTCTGTGTCTCTGTGTCTCTCAATAATAAGTAAACATTAAAATTTTTTTTTAAAAAGAGATTTTTCAACAGTACTGTAGAGTATTGTGGGGGGAGGGTTGTGTCACCGGTTAGATTTTTCAGGAAATAGACTCTGAGGCAGAGGTTCACAGGAAGTTTGTTGTACAGACTAAGCGATTAGAAGAAGCACAGTTGAGCAGGGGTTGGGTGTGCCTCGATGCTCTGTTCATAGCACAGGGAGCTCCTTTTCTGGGATGTCCCTTCTGGGTTATCTGAAATCAAGGAAAGGAGGCAAGCTTTGAGGCCCTACAATGGCCAGTTATTAGGTGTAGGATTTCCCCAGGGAAAGAATTTGGCCCTGAGTAAAGTGTTCTCCTCAGCTGAGATTGCACTCAGGTGAGAGCTGTCAGCTTCCACTACTCCCACTAGCTGGGACAGTGTGTGTTTCACTCTTGGGGGTGGGGTGAGTAATCTGCGTAGCTCACAGAAGCACCCACTACCATCCATTCTTTGCAGTTTTCAACTTCATAAGTGTCCTATAAGTTCTTGGAGAGTTACTTCCTTTCCACATTTTGGTGTGCCATTTTTCCTGGAAAAGCACACAAAAGGAAAGGTTGGTGGGATAAACTGCAGATCTTCTGTTCCCACTCCATTGCAGCTTGTTCTGAGGTTGCAAATTATATTCCTTGTCTCTCTCCTCTGTCACCCATTATAGATTCCTGTTACCTTTTCTCTTAGTTTTGCCAATCTAGATTCCCTACCTAGTGGGATGACCCAGAATTTTATAACTATGAGCTGTTATGGCTTCTGCATTTATCTGTTATTATGCATTTATCTATTATTGTCACAATTGGGCAAGCATCATCACAGGGGATCACTTAGATGCAAAATATATTTTTTTTACCCCCACTTATTTTCCCTGCCTCCCCATAATAGCCAAGGTCAATTATCCCTTCCAAAATGGTAACCCTTTTCCTTGCCTGGTGATCTCTTGGCATGAGACTCGTAAGAATGACAACCTGCATCTATAGATTAAATTATAGTGGGAAATTTACAGTGTCCTCTCATGAAAGTCTTCAACATCTGATATCCTAGACCTCTAAACAACCCACAGACATCAGTTTCAGGGATGATAAACAAAAATAACTCAGGAGGATCACCAGAAGGGTTGTTGAGTTGATCCATTTGTATTTCTACCCCTTTCTTTCTGAACCCATGTATTCCACCTTATAGCGACACAACATCATATTATAGGTCGAATGGAATTGCATATTATATGCATCAAATCAAATAGCAAGAATGGAAGGGCACGGAAGTAAACACACTAATGTGTTTGCTACATTGTAGGACAATATATTCTTTCCTTTGAGGATATTATCTCAGAATGGTGCTTTAGCTATACCTTCCAAATGTTTCATTGTACTTTCAGGGCACCATCTTCTGGTTGGTACAGTATGTGATGGCATCAGTGGATCTGTAGTCATTGGCTACCGCCACATATCCTTTGCTATACTGTGCTTTTTATGCAATATGATATGGGATCCTGTGTCATTGGATCAAACATTTGGTAAACTTTTGCATAGTGATAGTGGTTAAGGCCTTATGAGCATGACACACAAACCCTTTCCTTGAATATGTGTGTGTAAATTGTAGTTAAGATGAATCACTGCTCCTTACAGGTTGAAAATGTCTAATGGAATCAAACTGCCACCAAAGTGCTGATTGGACTTCTCAAAAGATGTTCCCATATACAGAGTTGACCTTAGATCTCTCTCGTTTGAAAGTTGAACATTTGGTAGCATCTCTAAATAAATTTGATTGGGTCCTAGGCTCTTCATTCCATGTGTAGCCTTTACTCCCATCACCTTATTGTTCTGTTTATCTATTTCTCCATTCATGACCAAGTACAGAGTCTGGCTGACATCAACGAGCTGACTGCTCCAAAGATCTTTATACCCATTCCTGTAGATGTTCATATGTTTCTTTCTCAGATCTTATTATTCCTGATCTACCAATATTTATCCTTCTAAGCAGTTGACTAATTAACCAGATCATTATCCACCCCCCTTGGATACTTAAAAATCCTACCCACGCTACTTCTTTTTCCACAAAAAGTGGATTATTAGGAGAACCACTCAAAGTTCTTCCCATTGTAAAAGTTTATCTGAACCAAATACTATCCCTGAACTAAATTTCGACTTTTTCCTCCTCCATCAACTGATTATAAGAGATCCCTCATCAGGCCATAGGTGTGAAGGGGAGAGAAAGGTAGTAATTCAAGAGGGGTGGATATCATAGGGATCTGGACCACTTGATTATCCTACTCACTTGTGCCTGCCCCTCTTGGTGACCCTTTTCATGCCTGATCTGTCATTTTCATTGAAGCTATAATTTGGTGTATCTGATGGAAAATAGCTCTTGAGGGGAAATTTTGGCCACACAGTTACTTGATGTCCCACGGTTAGGTGCTCTATTTTTTCCAGGCCCAGTAGCACACAAGGAACTGTTTTTCATGTGGTTTATCATTCTCCACTATGGGGGACCCTATATCCTGCACCCTATGGATCTCTGTTGTGAGTCCTCTATGGGAGCTTGCCGTAATCTCAAAAGTGCATCCTTTTCAGTTGTATGTTCCACACACTAGACCTGCTGCAGTCTTTCCTACTCTGCGCCCTTTTCAAAGCTAGAAGCCTTTCATATTATTTGAGGTGTGGGTTGGAAAGGCATTCCCAAATGAGATATCTCAAGATATTTAGCAAGTATTGTCCTTTCATGATGGTAGGAGGTATCATTTGTCATACCATTTTGTATTTGTTACTTAATATTCTAAATAAAAAAAATAAATTGTTAGGATAAATTTTTCTGTTCATCTTTATATTGTACAATACAAATTTTAAAAGTGAATATAAGAACATTTTACTCGTTTGCAGAATCATCAGAATGACATAATTAGCATTTTGTAACTCACACAGGCATATGCATTTTATTCTTACTGGAATAGTGGAAATGCCCCATAAAACTAATTCAACTTCAGTTGTTTATTTTTCACTTCTTGATACGTATACATTCTACCAACAGTATCTTTTTGTTATTGATGAGCAAGGAAGAACTGAAGGAAAAAGAAACTTAGATTACTCTATCATTCTCTATCATTCTCTGACATTTTCAGCATAAGTTGTTGACTAATATGGGAAAGTAACAAGAGTAAGAAAGGATTTGATAGGGTTCCCTGGTCATTTGTGTTTCTTAGAATGTGACTGCCTTATTTCTGAATTCAAACAAGTTCTGTTCAATTGAAAAGTGTAGCCCTCGGGGATTCTGTTAGTCATAGTGTAATATGCTTGTACTCACTCTGGGTCTCACTGAATTCCCATGCTTCCTGAGCCCACCAGAATTCTTTGCTCACAGAACATTGCAACACCATATGCAAATGAAATAGCATTAATGGGAGGGGCTACAGATTGTGCATATCATTCTCATCTGATCATGTGCTGCTCCTTTGTTACATCAGACTTCACTTACAAAACACAAGTTCAAAGATAAAATTAAGAATTTCAAGATAGTAACAACAGACATTGAACCAAGGACAGGCTTTTCTGAGTACAGAGGAAGATGATAGGCCCGTGAAGTTTGTTCTGACCATAGGTCATTTTGATGAAGAACTAGAGAAATTATTACCATAAATACTTGCTTTAGTATTTCAGGGTTCTACTTGTTTAGAACCTGGTTTTTTCTTTAGATCACTGATTTCCAGATCTGAGATTTGACTCAGGCCCTGAAACTGGACAAGATATTATGACATTTTATTGCTCCCATGTTCCAGATGATCCATTCTTAATTTTCCTTGATGTATTTTGTTATTACAGTTGAGAAACAACCTTATCTGCCCATTTTCTTACCCCTAGGAACTCCATAGCTTTCTGCAGATCAGGATCCCCTGGCTGCTACTCTGACTCTGCTATTCATTACAATAACTGTGTACACCTTCCTTTTAGTGGTTAACTACTGACACTTAGTTTCTATTATTTTGGGAAGCTGTAATCACCATTGTATCAGTGAACCAAATTCTATACGAGCATTTCAACCATATTTCAAGGCTTACAAAAGATAGCTACCGCTTAACTTCTCAATGATGTTGGTGCCCCTTCTCATCAGTGTATATGCCATATCACCAGTAAATTGAGTAACATAGTATCTCACATGTAAAATAGTTACACTGTATATCCCTCTAGTATCCTATGCCCTCTAAACCTTTTACTTCCCTTCCTTTTTGAACTATCCTTAGCAAGAGTTCTGGTACATCTGTTTCATGTAGGATGAGCCATCACTTTCTTAAGCTTCTAAGAGCCATCTTAGTAATATGTTATTGTTCTCTGGATCCTTGCTAGGATGGGAAAGTATAATGGAAGGGTGCCCTAATATTGGTAAATGATTTTCTTGCCATACTAAATGTTTCACCTCTCCTTGATTCTTCACTTTCAGGATCCAGTCCTATGCATCCTCTATGGTATTCTATGGGTATATGTTAGTTAATTTATGTAATTCCTTTGAGATTAGTCGCATTATGTTATAACAGACCCATCACTTTTCTGAATAGGTTATAATGGATTATATTAGTGGCCAGAAGAGCAGGTGGCAATACATTCTGATGGAGTATGTATTTTCTTGCAAAGAAAATTTGTCAGCATTGTAATTGGGAATTGAGGTACTTCCGAAGGTCAAACATGCATTTGAATTTAAGTTTTCAAATTCATCACCACAGATATCCCTATTTCCAAGTTTCAGGATCTCACTTCTTCCTAATCAAAGCTCACTTTGGCCTAGAAGACCTTTCATAATTGAAAACCTGATCTGCTCTCAAGCTTTTCTAACTATAAAGGTTAAGATATGGACTTCATCCTTAGCTTCATCAGCCCTTCAATTATGGAAGATGAAAATCTCTTCATATGCTGCCAAGGTTTCCATACTTAATATTTAATTGGTGATTAATCAGCCTCAGTCTTGCACTGCTTTTCTCCAGCACATTGAATAACCCATACAGTTCTACAATCCCTGAAATTACTACCTCACCCTGAAACATTACATCTAGTGAATTTTCTTCCATCTGTGAAAGTCACACAACTACAGCATGCTGGGGACTGTTAGCGCTCCATGTATCATCCATGATGGATTCCTCACTGCCAGCCAGTTAGAGGGTCATTTACTTCCAATATCTCCTTTTGGAGTCTGTTTTCCTTGAACCCTATCAGGCACCAAGTTTATAGGCCAGGTTTCCTGGGAAACAGACTCTGATGTGAAGATGTCCATGCAGTAAATGTATTAGTGACTACTCTTAAGATCAACCTCTGGGGACTTTGAAAGAAACAGAAAAGCAGTAAAAGGAAGAAGCCCAACTCTAATGCAATAGTAACAAAAGACTCAGCTGACACTGTGCCAAGGTCTGAAGCTCAGAGAGCCTTTCACATTTGTTCCATTATGAACAAGGGGACCAGACCTTTGTACTTCTTCATTGACCATTCATTGGATGTGGTCATAACCACATTGAACACTGATCATAAGGTTAGGCAAGGCAACTCTCTTTGAATGAAGAGAAATTCCTAACCTAAGGATAAGCCTAAAGACGGTTATCAAACTTCTCACAGCTGGGGGATAGTGCTGCAATACGGAGGATTTGTTTATTTTAGAGGCATAGACAGGAGGACTAGAAAAGATGAGCCTTTGAAAAGGCCAGATTTAGCACAAGTTCTGTCTATGAGTGTAATCAAGGCTAAATCAGCAAGCTCGACCAGTCTTTCCTGTGAGGAGAAGGTGTGAGGACAACCTGGGCAGAGGTGAATCTTCCATTGTAAACTAGCTCTAGTCCCTCTGGACCAGAAAAAGGCTAGAGGACCCACAACACCCTTGGCCTAAGCTGGTTGTGTCTGTGCTGGGGACAAACCCATCTTTGGGAGGGGAAACTGTGGTACCCTCCGGTCACCAGGAGGGCCACAAGAGTTCAGAAACAATGTACAATGAGGCCCTACGGCCAGCAAGCATCCACTTGCCCCAGCCCCAGTTGTCTATGCATAGCCTTCAAGGAGGGATGATCCAAGGCAGCCAAACTTCTTGGGGCTCCTCTGTTCCCCTTACCTTTAATGCTTGATACACTCTAGTCTGTTCTCCATTTCTTTTCTTTTTATATATATATTTTTTTAATGTTTGGTTTTTTTTTTTTGGGGGGGGGGTGCAGGGAGGAGAGGCAGAGAGAGAGGGAGACACAGAATCTGAAGCAGGCTCCAGACTTTTACGTGTCAGCACAGAGCCTGACACAGGGCTTAAACCCATGAACTGTGAGATCATGAGCATTTGAAGTTGGATGCTTAACCGACTGAGCCACCCAGGCACCCCATGTTCTCCATTCCTACAGTATTGTGTTTTTGTTTTTCCCAAAATATGTAGAAACATACATATAATATGTAGAATTTTGAGTCTATCTTCTTTTACATGACAGAAAACATTTGAGATTCATTTGTTTATGTATAGTTCATTCCTTTTCATTGTTAAGTAATATTCAATTGTAGGGACAAACCAGATTATGTTTCTCCATTCCCCATTTGAGGAACATTTGGCTTGGTTTTAGTTTTTGATGATTTTGAATAAAGCTCCTGAAACATTAGCATGCAGGATTTTATATGAAGATTTGTATTTTATATGGGTAAATACTTAGGAACATGATTACTGGATCATATGGTAAGAATATTTTTAAATTTATAATAAACTATCAAACTATTTTCAAGAGTGTATCCCTATTAATAATATATGAAAGTTCTGCTTGCTGTACATCCTCTTTAGCTCTTGGTATTGTAAGGCTTCTTGTTTTAACAGGTAAGTCCATTTAAGTTTGCGCCACAAGTTGTCTTACCTTATCTAGGTTGCATTGTCAGATTTCAAAACTTGTGGTGTATTCTTTGGTTCTTCCCCTGGAATGTTTCTCTCAGGTGTTAGTCTGTGACGTGGGTGGTGATCCATTTTGTAGTTCAGTTCTCAAAGCCTTTGTAATACCTCTTGTATGCATTACATGTGTATACACGTTAGGGGTAAGCCTGAGACGTATATACGTTCATACGTAGAATTAGGGGACCCCCTTTTCTAGGTCTCTTCTTTCTAGAATTTCCTTCACACTTGTAGGCTCCAGGGGTCCTTTTTCCCAGTTTCTCTGGCAAGTAGGTATTTTTCTTTAAGCATTTTAGTCTCCCACACTGCTGCTCAGTTCCACCTGCTGAATTCATCCTTGGCTAAGTGTTAAAAGAGAACAAAAATAATAATGATGATGATGATACTACTAATAATAGTAATAGTAATAATAACAACAGCAGCAGCAGTAGCAGGTATTTGCAACAGTTTTTGCACCACAGGGCTTGTTTTCATATTTCCTCTCTGCAGAGAAGTTATTTTCTCTTAAGTTTTAGGTGCCAAAGCCACCAACACTGAAACTGCAGATTCATGGCCTTGGGGCAGAACCATAGGGTAAGATAGGGTAAGAGGGAGAAACAGAGAGAGAAACAACAGGGACTTTTATCACACCTTCCAACTCATAGCAGCTTTTCTTCCTAATTCTTCAGCCGGGAGAATGTGTTTCTCCTGGATACAATGCATTTTCAGAGTTGCTTTGTGTATTTTATCCCAAGTGGGCTGTAGTAGGCTTCCTCCATCTTGGGAAGCCTCCAGTGCTGGAAGTTCTGGCTCCTCTGTCCAACCAAGTTCATTACAGGACTGTTTTGCTGCTATAGTCTATGCAACTTCTACTATGGCACACCATGGCATCTGGAAGTCTGGAGATGTATAGATAGTGGCCCAGGAAATATTTGAGCATCTCAGCTATTGGTAGATAAAACAATTATTTCTCTATCTCCTCTGATCCACTTAGGCTCTGGGATTCAGTTCCCTTGCCCAGCCATTTTTTTTAAGTTTATTTATTTTTGAGAGAAGAGAGAGAGAGTTGGGGGGGGGGGCGTGGAGAGGGAGAGAGTGAGAAAGAATCCCAAGCAGACTCCATGCTGTCAACCCAGAGCCTGATGTGGGGCTCAATCTCACAAACTGCAAGATCATGACCTGAGCTGAAATCGAGAGTTAAATGCTCAACTGACTGAGCTACCCAGATGCCCGTCATTCTGTTTGTTTTTTCCCTTTAATTTCAAAATTAAAGAAAAATGCTGACCAATCACTTTTCTTTTATCTGATATCTACCATAATTATATATTTTTAAAGCCATGTAAAAAGGTAACTAAAATTAGTGACCAATATGATTTTATAGTTATTTAGAAAATATGTCCTAGGTATCATTTCTAAATAAAGAACGTGCAATTAAGTTAGTTTGCAAATGTCACCATTACTGGGAATATGTCATGAGCTAAAGGTGAATGCATGATAAATGAGCTTAGATGAAACATTTAATTTCCTGCCACACTTTTCTGAGAAATACTCATAAGTGTGTCCCATCACATAATTTACTTTTATCATACGAGGTCTTATGCTCTATTCTAAACAAAGCTACTCCTTTCCCCTTGTAACCTAAAGTCTTTAATCCAAAAATAAATAGACCTCACTCTTTGCGAAGATAGTTTTTAAATATTGGTTCAAGAGTGTTCAGAAAGAAAAGCTGCATTCATTTCAGAGAGAGAATAGCCTATACCTGCCCTTATTTCTTGTTGCAAATAACAGCACATACTTCATTTAAATACATAAAATTAGAGGTATTTACTGTGGAATTTTTACTACAATACCTGCTATAGCTGCCATAACAGCATGAAGAAGAACCATGTTAACAGTAGGATAATCTCAAGGAAACCAAGGCATAAAACAAAGTTTTAGGGTAGCTGACTTTGCTGTAGGATCTCTTTGATCTCTTGTCAGTACTTCCCTTCCATTGCCCTCAAGTGTCCGGGAAGATTTTACTATGGTATACTCCATCAGCTATGGCACCCCAAGCTATCAGATTGCTAATACTTTGATAGTGCCTCAAAGCAGTATACTTTAAATCTTATTTACTGTTTATTTTGTGAAGAGGCTAAAAGATACATGGAGGAGAGCCAGAGAAAGGAAAATTTCTATTGGTGGAGCTTGTTTCTTTTCTATTTCGGTCTGAGGAAGGACGACCTGATTCTTCCCCCCCCCCCCCCCCCCTTCTAGAGAACACCAAAATCACTTCAGGTCACCAGAATCATGTATGGTAGATTTGAGGATTTCAAATTTGATCAAGGAAGAGATAAGAGATAAGGTGGAAATACACAAGCTTTTTTGGGCAGTATTTGGACAGGATTGCAAGAGTGGAAACACTTCCTAGCAAAAGAGGTTTTAGAGACAGTAAGGCAAGGCTGCCATCTAGAAGGGGAATAGGGCATGGAATGTCCCAGGGAAGAAGGAGAACTTGGAGAGGGGGTTTATGTCTCTACTGATGAAAATGTGTAGGTGATAAACATGTCTAGGTTATATCACTCAGCGTCAAGGTGGGGGAACCTCTGATCAGAGAGCTCCAAAGTGCAATAGGATTTCGGGGCCTTTTTTTATAGGTACAATATTTATCTTATTAGCAGATATTGGGTAGAGTTTCACAAGATACTTAAAGTAAGTAGGCTTTGGTGCACATGGGTGGCTCACTCGGTTGAGTGTCCAACTTTGGCTCAGGTCATGATCTCCTGGCTTGTGAGTTCGAGCTCCGTGTCAGGTTCTGTGCTGACAGCTCAGAGCCTGGAGCCTGCTTCAGATTCTGTATCTCCCCCTCTCTCTTTGCCCCTCCCCACCTTGAGCTCTGTCTCTCTCCCAGAAATAAATAAAAACATAAAAAAAAAAAAATAAGTGAAGTAGGTGGGCTTTAAATGGCTAAATTATATTTATCTGAACTATATTTGAAGCAATTGATTGGTAATTAATTGGCACCAGTAGACTTTGGGTTAATGTCCTAGCCTGTTGTGAAGAAATAGGCCTGGGATCATTTTGAGCCATTAAAGAGGGGCATCTTTAGCCTATTTACATAACATCATCCTCCTAAGAATTCAGTTAAGAGCAAACTCCTTGAAGGAGGGTATCTTCCCCTGCCCTCTGCTCCATCCAAAGACCCAGACAATTTTTAAACTGGTGCTGAGAAAACTGGACAACTACACGTAAAAGAATGAAACTAGACTACTTTCTAGCACCATACACAAAAACATCAACATCACTTATTGGGGAAATGCAAATCAAAACCAAAATGAGATGTCACCTTTTGCCTGTTACAATGGCTAAAATCAGGAAGATAAGAAATAAGTGTTGGTGAGGATGTGAAGAAACCCTCATGCACAGTTGGTGGGAGTGTAAATTGGTACAGCCACTGTGGAAAACAGTATGGAGTTCCTCAAAAAATCAGAAGTAGAAATACCATATAATCTAATAATTCCTCTATTGAGTATTCACCCAGGGAAACCCAAACACTAGCTTATAAATATACATGCACCCCTATGTTTATTAAAGCATTATTTACAATAGCCAAGACATGGAAAAAACCTGTGTCCATCAGGTAGACAAATGAGTAAGGGAAATGTGGTATATATACACATAGGAATATTACACAACCATAAAAAATGGGATTGTGCCATTTGAAACAACATGGATGGAACGAGAGGGTATTATGCTAAGCGAAGTAAGATAGACCAAGAAAGGTGAACTCCATAAGATTCCACTCATAAATGGAATCTAAAAGAATTTAATAAACAAATAAAAAGAATCAGAACTATAAGCAGTGAGAACAAACTATTGGTTGCCAGAGGGTAGGTTGCCAGGGGTGGAGAGTTGGGCAAAATGGGTGAAGGGTAGAGGGAGGTATAAGCCTCTAGTTATGGAATGAGTGGGGATAAAAAGCAGAGCATAAGGCATACAGTCAATGATACTATAATGGTGATGTAAAGGGATAGATGGTAGCTATATTTGTAGTGAATATAGCATAATGCATAAACTAATCAAATCACTAAGTTGTACACCTGAAACTAATGTAACATTTTGTGTCAACTATACTAAAAAAATAAAACAAAACAAAAAAAACAAAGGATTCCTTCCAAAAACACAGTGTTGTTTTGTAAAGAGTTCTGGTAAGTGTGTTTTCCCCACAATGGGGTTTTGAGATCTCTTAGAGGGTTACATTTTGGGCAGTCTCTTCTCTGTCTCACCACTTACTCCAGCCTTAATCTCGTTCCTCATCGGCATTATAATCTCTCCAAGGTCTTCTTGGTTGATTGCTGTTAGAATATATCAGGAGTCATTGCTAGGATAAGGGAAATAAGGTTTTCTAGAAGTCTGGCATTCATAAAGCAGAGAAGCTTTAGAAAGGAGTTAATAAAAACAAGCAAAAAACAGAGTTCATGGGTGGACCTATTTAGTGAATGAAGATCAGAACTTTGCAGATATAGCCAAGATTGGGTTAGCACGTAAGTAAAGAAGATATATTTATATTTTGCTTGGAAAGGAGGGGCAGCAGTGGGCAGGAAACCCCTATATTCTGTATTTTATATAAAAATATGTAATGTAGAAATATTTGGAAGGACAATTTTATATCCATAATTCAGAGGCTTAGAAGATATAGTTTTGAGTGTGAATCTTGTCAGAGATTAATTTGTTAAACTAATTATTGAGGATCTTCTTCTAATCTAATGAAAAATTATTAATATTGATATTAAAGAAGGAAATACAACCTATTTTCGTAGCTCCCTTCTGCTCCTAGAGATCAACAACAAAAAAGGGTTTGCAACATCATTTATGCATCTAAACAGAATTTTGTTGCACAAAAGGATACCATCTTTTTAAGTATAGAATTTATGGCAGAAAGGTTAATAACCACTGGCAATAGCGTTTTAATAACCATTGGCGCCAGTGTCCTTGATGTCTGGGAGAAACCATCTGAAGTCCAGTTAAAATGACCTTCTGGAAATCATACTTATTTGATCTTGGACAGGTCACTTAATGTCTCTGAGACCCAGCTTCTTCATCTAAAAAGAAGATAATATTGATTATAGTAGTACCTCCTCTCAAAGGGTTATTAGGATTAAATGAGTTAGTGCATGAAAAAGATTTAGCAAATTTCCTGGCACAAAGTAAGTACTCTAAGCATTAACTATTATATTTGAGTAAATAAGAATATACTGAACAAACTCAGTTATGCCACTGTCTCTCTGAGCCACACAGTTCTATCACAGTGATATATATATATATATATATATATATATATAGCAAAGAACTTGTTTAGTATTTTTTTAGAGTAGATGAATAAGATTAAATTTTTCCATAAAAGTGTTAAAAAAGAAAGACTAAATTTTGTGTGCCACTAAAAAACATATAATTATTCTTTTGTTTTAAATAAACAGATTTATGTGTGTATACAACTTTGTAATTATTTTAATGTGGTTTAGTATGATTTGCAACTTGTGTCAAAACTAAAGAGAATTAAACAGTCAGTGGTCTATCTTAATTCTTTGTGAAATGCAACACCATGGTCCACTGAACAACTATTAATTAAGACAGTCACTCAATTGGCATGTTTCAGCTACCAGTAAGATATGCAAATTTAGCAGAATGTGCTATCTCACTAATTAATATTGTGAGCAAGAAACTTTTTTCTCTCAATTAATTCACTTCATAATGGATAGTAGAATATAGCAATATTTTCAAATAGTTTGTGGAAGATTCTACTTATATGTCCATGCATATGTGTATTTTTATAGTATAGGATACTTTACATAATATTATGAAGTGTTGAATTCACAATTATGTGGAAAAGGAATATTTGCTGAGGACAAGAGAAAAGAGGCCAACAGGGCTTGTGGCAATCAAGCAAACAAAGGTGTCACTCCAGAAAGAGACATTCAGCAATGTAGAGCTAAGAAACACACAGAAGTATAAATATTATATGATTCCACTTACATGAAATATAAAGGAGACAGATGGGAAACTGTCGACATCAGGGAAGCCTTACTTGCTTTTTATCCTTGAAGTAGATAAGTAGCAGGGGCTCCCCTCTGAACCTAAGTATTTCCACTCTTTCAAAGTTTTGAGAAATTGATGATACCAGGCCTCCTTTTCCACAAACAGAATGTTTAGGGGAGCAAAATAAATTGTAGCAGTAAATGACCACTTAACATGATTTGTGTTTTGTGGTAATAACAGATGTAACAGGGATACTAATTGTTGTACATATTAAACAAGTGTTTTAATTTTTCTTTCTAAACCAATGGGTCTCAAACTTGGCTGCACAAACAGAACCACCTTGAGAGCTTTGAATGAATCCTGATGCCTGGGTTTTAACACAACCCAGTGACATTGGAACCTCCAGGGTCGAACCCAGGTATCATGATCTTTAAAATTCCCCAGGTAATTCCATTATGCAAGAATGGTTGAAAGGCACTACTGAAATCATATTTTATTGCAGGCTTTAAATCATAAAGGGCATTTAAATAAATACAAATGAGAAAGACTATAATCACTAGACTTTCAACCAAACAAAATTTGCCTTGAAAGCTGAACACTATGGAGAGAGAGGATTTGCTAAATATGTTTTATCTCTGTAATATATTAACTGCCAAACCTGCAGAACTCTGCTTATAGAGTTACTCTACAGTATAGAATCTGATAAAATCCTTGCCTACCAATATGGTTGAGCTGAAATTGGGAATAAAAAGTAGATAAAAGAAAAGTGGGAAATATATACACTGAAGGTTATACAAGATTTAATTTGGGCGTATGCTAGATCCTATATATGACTTTATTATTAATCTAAAAATAATTAAGATACTCTGCTTTACTAATACATTTACTAATATGTAGCTTACAAATTTCACAAGATTCCCTAGTTCTATCCATATGTTAGAGGGTCAAATGTCACCTATGTTTTATGAGCTACTCAGAGGAACTCATAGGGTTTCTACAAATAATAAGCAATGAAGCCCTCACCAGTTGTCTTATCTTCAGAATATTGTGACATATTGCAGTAATATATGAGCTTGATAAGGGCATTTACAGTAATACCCTCTTACCTCAACCAAATACAATCCTTACAAAATAGGTAAATTGCTTAAACAATTAATGCAGTGAAGCCATGCCTTAAAGATAATACCCACAATGCAAGTACATGTAGACCAAAAAACAAATAGACAACAAGAAACTCGTAGCATAAATACTCCTATTTTTTATATGAATACACACTTGACCATATTATGAAGTAAAGAAATGGCAATCTATTGATCTCTGGACAAGAAGTTTAAAAAAATTAATACTATGTTAAAAATCGATATTATTTTCAGTCTCTAACCTTTAGGTTTCTTGTGTCTTGAAATAACAGACATGAATGTCATTATTCTGTCATTATTGGCAAGATATTTTTAAAATTCAATCATTTCATATTTATGTTTTATTATTTTTATATTTGAATCACTTTATAGTATACATATGTATATATATACTATATATGTACTATGTATATAAAATTTATTTTTTATTGCTACACTCAACTAATATAATTTCTAATAAGTAAGTGAACATTTTCCTGGAATGGACGGTGGACATTTCACACTGGTAATTGGTAAGATCACAGCTATATTATGATGGTACTAATGTCTACTCTCCCTTTTACAACGAATATTAAGAAGGTTTTAAAGCAAGCCTGTGAAACACAATTTAAATACAGAGAGTAGCCAACTATTAGGCTTTATTAACTCACATCATATGATTTGTTGGAATATTATATCTATTACTTGTTTACCAATATGGCTTTTTAAAAATATTTTTTTCTGACTGCTCATTCATCATACCAGTATTTTATTTGTTAGCCAATTTTCTTGAAGTCCCTGAAAAAAGAAAAATAAATTTATTTTGGGCTAATTTCTATGTATTGCAGCCTGATAGTTTTAAAAACAGTGCAGTCAATTGGGAGTGAGAATTTCCTCTTTTTCTTTTTTTTTAACCCCTGCTCTACACCAAGGAAGCACTCATCTTGTTTCATGGATTTCCTAAGTGTCAGAAATGAATTTCCAAACTTTATTTATGTGTAGTCCAAATTTATGTATTTTGTGTCTTTTCATGTTTCTCCACTGTAACATACATTATGGAATGTAGTGCATATGTTGGTGCCAATGAAATCTCCTTGGATTCCTTTTATTGTTTTAGATTCCCCAGTTTCTGTCTGTGTTTTCTTTCAAAAGTACACACCTGTGGCTCTCTTCAAATGGCAGCTGCTGCTGAAATTTCTTTGCTTGCTGACATATAGAGCTAGAAGTTTTGGGGGTTTACCTTCCCATTGCCCTACTCCCCAAGAAGCCCTTAGACATTGACTAACCAGGGCAAGATTATAAAAACTCAGCTCTACTGCCTTAGGCCAGGACAAAGTCTTGAGTCATAATTTATACTCCAGGGTTTCTCTACAGAATCAGACCAGAGCTATACCACCAAGACTGCCTGAAATTGTACTTTTGTTTGTCTGTCTTTTTTTTTTTTTTGATGTCTGCTCCCCCAACCCATAATCATTTTCTCCTTGGGTGCATTCCCTTAATAAATACATGGCACATGAATTCTCAACATTTTTTTTTTTGAGGAGTATTAGATCAAAAATGTTTAGAGGTTATTGGTGTAGAGGAAAGAAACCAGTTTACTATTAAAACGTAGATAGAACAGGAACAATAATATAAGATAAAGCAAAGCCAACAACAATAGAAATTTCCCAGGGTGAATCAGCAGCACCACCATGACCATAACTACATGTATTTATAGTGTGTAGAGATGTGAAAGAAAAAAAGAGGTAGATAGAAGATATGAGCAATATGAGAATATGTGTCCCAGTTTTCCCTCTTTGGCTTTTAAAAAGGAGAACTCTTTTTACTTTTCTGTTGCTGCGGAACATAACCTCTGAAAGCATACTGGCTTACAACAGAGTTATTATTATCTCATTTGGTTTGTAGGGTGATGAGCTTAGCTTGATGGTTCTCCCTTGAGGTTGCAATCAAATGAAGGCTGAAAGTAGCATATTTGAAAGGCCCCTTTCACTACACGTCTGGTCTAGAATGGCTGGAAGAGCTGAAGCTGATGTGGTCACTTGATATGGCTAGTTTGAGCTTTCTCACAGGGTAATTTCAAGGTATTCATATTTCTCATACAATGGCTTGCTTTCTCCTGAGAAAGCATTCCAGAAGACTAGAGCAGAAGCTTCCATGCTTCTTCCGGCCTAGGTTCAGAGGTTTTGAAGTATCACTTCTGGCACTAATAAGTGAGTCATATGGCCAGCCCAAACTGAGTACTCTGAGACATAGTTCATTTAGGGCCATTTTTAGATATGTGTTTAATAAAATGAAGGGAGTACAGAAAACATGAAGCACTCACCTTGTTCCAGAGTGGATGAAGATCCCAGAAGGACACCCTGAGTAGAAGCCCCAATATAATATGGGATAATGCATACTAGTTAAAAGAACAGAACATAATGTTCAGGCCTGGTGGCATATCAGAATCCCCCTCAGTTCCACTGAGGTGTGGATTCTGAATTGAGAGCCTATGGTTCTATCAGGGGGCTTGCTAGGGTGGAGCTAAATGATTTTGCAGTGGAGGTGGAAGATGGATAATCTTAGCAGTGCTAGATGGAGAATATAACACGCAGTTGTCTGCAATTGAGTAGGAGTCAAGGGGAAACAAATTCAGGAAAGAGGGGTGACCAGAGCTCCCCACGAGCATAGCACAAGGCAAATGAACAGACGAGCACAAAAGGCAAATAGGGAGTGCAGGGACCCAGCAGCCAAAAGACATCACCTTGCACATAGCGATTAGCTAGCTAACACACACACAAAGACAACTTAGTGGCCCAGGGAGCTCATTTTTTTTCTGTAATTAGATCTCACAAGCCAAACATCCCTCTTGTCTATACCCACTTCACACACACACACACACACACACACCCCATTGCCAGTATTTGGGAATTTAACATCTTAATTTCCATCTGAAACAACTATTTTACCTCTTACTGAGTTGATAATGCAGTTTCTTATAGCTCTGGATAGCCTTGATTTAGTGAGAAAGGGGTTATATTTCACAAATAGAAATTTGAGGCTTGGAAAGGTTAACTATTTCATCATGTTCACATAAGTAGTAACAGGAGGAATCTGGTACTCAACTTCATGTCTGCTGCCTCACTCTGTGTTCTTTCCACTTTACTATCTCCAGTATTTACATCACTGAAAGGTGCAATTGAAATATAATTTTCAGAAATTCATCATTTTTTAATCTTCACATTTCACCAACAAATGCATTTTCTGGTTGTGATAACTGTAATCTGAAAACCACTACATATTAATAAAAACTGACACTGATTTGTTTTTAGGTGTTCATTTATGCAGTGTGAATGAAGTCAGCTGTGTAAAAATGACAGGAGAGAGAATTTCTTATGGCTCATTAGTAGAACATACAGCAGCAATCAATTGTTGTATTTAATAGTCACCACACATGGAAGATAAAGATTTATTTCAGCAATGGAATTAAACTTGAAAAAGCAGGCAAGAGAAGGATTGGAGGTGGTGATAGAAGGTATTACAAAAAAGAATCAAGTTTTCACCAAGTTACATGAATTCTTTCAGTTTTAAAATTGTATGCATGTCTAAATTAAACCAGAAGTATTTTCAACCATCTTCATGACTGTTTCCTCCACTTTCAAAATCCTTCTGTTTTACTATGATTTTAGTAATATAAGGTGTCAAAGATATTAGCTATAAAATTGATTTTGGGGATATCCTGGCAATACAACAACAATAAAACAAATTAAAAGCTACCACTTTTTAAAATATTGTGTCCAACACATCATATAGATCTTTTTATCCTAATTAATTCATTTAATTTTAAAAACACTTTCATGAAATTAGTTACTAATATTTCCATGATGAGAAAATGAGGCATGAAGAGATTAAATAAATTGTGTTAGATGACATGTCTCCTAAGTGATAGAGTTGGGATATGAACTCAAGTAGTCTGGCCTCAGGGTCCACTCTGCTAACCCCCTAAGATGTCCTTCCTTTCTATCTAGACGACTGTATTTAAGCAATATTTTAGTATTTTCCCCTAAATTTAATCAACACATATGCACAAATATGTAAATATTTTAAGTATTTTTTGTTTCTATTCAAAACAATTACTTGTGGGGGGAATTAAGATGGAGGAGGAGTAGGAGGACCCTATGCTTGCTTCAGTCCTTGAACACAACTAGATAAATATCAGATCATTCTAAACACCCAGGAAATTGACCTGAGGACTGAGAGAACAAGCTGCACAACTAGAGGGAGAAAAGAGGCAACATCATGGAAGATAGAATATGGGGAGATGCGATTTGTGGGAGAAATGAATCATTGGTGCTGCTGAGGAAAGAGAGCCCTGATCAGGTAAAGAGAATAGAAAGAAAGAGAACAGAGTGCAGGGCATTGCCCAAGAACACTTCCTCAAAACCATTGAGGGAGAAAATGAGAGGGGCTGATAAATTCAAGTTTTTGCAAGTTTTTACAAGAAGCAGAGCTCAAAGACTAGAGTTTTAGAAGCCCACGCCATCACTGGGTGGAATTTGGTGGACATGGAGGTGCTCCTGTAAAGAAGGGAAGCAAAGACCCAGAGCAGATGGTGTGGTCTGAGGATCCCCTGGGTCCCATTGGGAGAAGCAGTTCTCCTTCTTGGAGAGCAATTGGGAGAGTTGGCACTGCCTCCCCAGGGACAAAAGTGTCAGCAGATACCATTGAGCTGCTCCATTGATTAGTATATGAGCAGAGGCAGCTGCTGAGCACAGCTAACCTGGACACCAGCTTTTCGATGAGTTTTACCATAAATTTCAAGCCCTTGTGCCTTCATACAACTGCCCTTCTGGGATAAATCAGCACCAGCCACAGCATGGCAAGATACTCCCCCAGAGGATCAGTATGGGTCTGTCTGTACTGTGCCAGGTCCCCAAAATTTGGAGTTTTGAAACCCAGCCAATGTGCCTGAGATAAAACACAGGAGCACTGTACTACTGGGTGGGCTTGGACACAGACAGGGTGAAGGCAGGGATCTGACTGAAGCCTGAGACACAAGAGGGGAGACTGTTTGCTTTTCTGTGAGGACTTCTAAAGCAGCAGTAGGTGCAAAGTCCCTTTTCCAGTGAGGCAAGAACTGGCTGACACCATTTTACTGATGCCCATTAGCACGGATGACTTCAGTGAGTAGCACAGCATTCCATAGCGGATGCTTGAGCTGCTTACACCCCACCCCCTGAGCTCTGCAAGTGCTTCTGAACTAAGGTAAGTGTGCCCAAGAGAGCAACAATGTCCCTCCCCCAGAAAACCAGCACAGTCTCCCCTCTCCCTTGTATGCACCAAGTCTACTGAGCGTAGAGTGCTACAAAGCTTAAGCTCTAGGGGAAATAGGATCTAGCCTCTTTTAACAAGCAGACCAAAACATACCTACTTAAAACTACTACACGCTGGACAAGGTCCAAACATTCCCCACTGCAGGCAAGGAGAAACTGCAGAGGACTGACCTGAGGAAAAGAGCAGCCAAAACACAACAGCAGAGTACACAGAGTATATGCCAGAAATATTCCTGAAGCACCAGGCCCTGGACAGTGCAGAACTTCTTCTTAATATGGCCATTACTCTCAGGAGCAGTAATGTTCTTTCATAACACACAGAAGACAGAGACCTAGACAAAATACCAAGGTGGAGGAATTCACCCCAAAGAAAGAACAAGAAGAGGTCATGGCCAGGGATCTAATCAAAGCAGAATGGAAGAAGCAGAGGAATAAGTAAGTTATATAGATGATAAACTTATGGAAAATAACAAAGCTGAAAAGAAAAGGGAAAGAACAATATTGAATAATCAATGTAGACTTAAGAGCTCAGTGACTCTTTATTTGAACAAATTATAGCTGAAAACTTCCCTAATCTGGGGAAGGAAACAGACATCCAAATACAGAATGCATAGAGAACTCCCATCAAAATCAACAAAAGCAGGCCAACACCAAGATATATCTTATCAAAAATTTGCAAATTACAGAAATAAGGAAAGAATCCTGAAAGTGTCAAAGGAAAAGAAAACCATAACCTAGAAGGGAAGATAAATAAGGTCAGGAGCACATCTCTCCACAGAAACTCAGCAGATCAGAAAGGAGTGGCATGATATAGTCAGTGTACTGAGTGGGAAAAATATGCACCCAAAAATATTTGATCCAGAAAGGGTGTCATTCAGAATAGAAGGAGAGAGAAAGATTTTCTCAGACAAACAAAAACTAAAGGAGTTCGTGACCACCAACTGAACCTTGCAAGAAATATTAAAGGGGGGACTCTTTGAGTGGGACAGAAAGACCAAAAGCAATGAAGATTAGAAAGGAACAGAGCTCCAGAAACAATGACTTAACAAGTAATAAACTGGTACTAAATTCATATCTATCAGTAATCACTCTGAATGTAAATGGGCTAAATGTTCTAATCAAAAGATATAGGGTATCAGAATAGATAAAAAACTAAATAAGACCCATATATATGCTGCATATAAGAGACTTATTTTATTTTTATTTAAATTTTTTAATGTTTATTTTCGAGAGAGAGAGAGAGAGAGAGAGAGAGAGAGAGAGAACACGAGCGGAGGCAGGGCAGCAGAGTAGACAGAGCGGGAGACACAGAACCCAAAGCAAGCTCCTTGCTCCAAGCTGTCAACACAGAGCCTGAAATGGAGCTCAAACCCACAACCATGAGATCATGACTTGAAACTGAAGTTGGACACCTAGCTGACTGAGCCACCCAGACACCTCTAGGAGAGACTTATTTTAGACCTAAAGACACCTGCAGATTAATAGTGAGGGAATGGGGAACCATTAATCATCCTAATGGATATCAAAAGAAAGCTATACTTATGTCAGACAAACTAAATTTTAAACCAAAGACTGTACCAAGAAATGATGAAAGGCACTATATCGTAATAAAGGGGTCTAGCCAACAAGATCTAACAATTATAAATATTTATGCCCCCAACTTGGAAAACACCCAAATGTATCAATCAATAACAAACACAAAGAAACTCGTTGATAGCCATACAATAATAGTAGGGGACTTTAACACCCCACTTACAACAATCGATAGATCATCAGCAGAAAAGCAACAAGGAAAACATGGCTTTTAATGGCACACCAGACCAGATGGACTTAAGAAATATATTTAGAACATTTCATCTTAAAGCAGCAGAAATCACATTCTTTTTGAGTACACATGGAATATTCTCAAGCATAAGCCCTGGGTCACAAATAAACTCTTAACAAGTCAAAAAGATCATACCATGCATATTTCCAGACCACAATGCTATGAAACTTGAAGTCAACCACCAGAAAAATTTCAAAGGCCACAATACATGGAGATTAAAGAACATCCTACTGAAGAATGAATGGGTTAACCAGGAAATTAAAGAAGAAATTAAAAAGTGCAAGGAAGAAAATGAAAACACGATAGTCCAAAACTTTTAGGATACAGCAACAGCAGTCATAAGAGGAAAATATCTACCAATACAAGCCTATATCAAGATGCAAAAAAAGTCCAAAATAAACAACCTAATCTTACATATAAAGGAGTTGGAAAAGGAATAGCAAATAAAGCTTTAAGCCAGCAGAAGAAGTGAAATAATAACGATTAGAACAGAAATAAATGATATACAAACAAACAAACAAACAAACAAAAAACCCCAGTAGAACAGATCAGTGAAACTAGGAGATGGTTATTTGAAGAAATTAATAAAATTGATAAACCACTACCCAGACTTATTGAAAAGAAAATAGAAATTACCCAAGTAAATAAAATCATGAATGAGAGAGAAAAGATCACAAACAACATAACAGATATACAAATAATTGTAAGAGAATATTATGAAAAATTGTATGCCAAAAAATTGGACAATCTTGGAGAAATGAATAAATTCATAGAAACATATAAAATACCAAAACTGAAACAGGAAGAAATAGAAAATTTGAAAAACCCATAACCAGCAAAGAAATTGAATCAGTAATCAATAATCTTACAACAAACAAAACTCTAGGGCCAGACGGTTGCCCAGGGGAATTCTACCAAACATTTAAAGAAAAGTTGATACCTATTCTTCTCGAACTGTTCCAAAAAATAGAAATAGAAGGAAAACTTCAAAATTCATTCCATGAGGCTAGCATTACTTTTATTCCAAACCAAAGACCCCACTAAAAAAGAGAATTACAGGCCAATACCCCTGATGAACATGGATGCAAAAATTCTCAACAAAATACTAGCAAATCATATTCAACAGTACATTAAATGAATCATTCACCAAGATCAAGTGGGATTTATTCCTGGGCTGCAAGGTAATTCAATATTCACAAATCAATCAACATGGTACACCACATTAATAAAAGAAAGGATAAGAATCACATGATCCTCTCAATAGATGCTGAAAACGCATTTGACAAAGTACCACATCCATTCTTTATTATTTATTTATTTATTTAATTTATTTATTTTTAACTTTAATTTTATTTTTTTTTAATTTATATCCAAATTATTTAGCATACAGTGCAACAGTGATTTCAGGAGTAGATCCCTTAATGCCCCTTCCCCTTTTAGTCCATCCCTCCTCCCACAACCCCTCCAGTAACCCTCTGTTTGTTATCTATATTAAAGAGTCTCTTATGTTTTATCCCCCTCCCTGTTTTTATATTATTTTTTGCTTCCCTTCCCTTGTGTTCATCTGTTCTGTGTCTTAAAGTCCTCTATGAGTGAAGTCATATGATTTTTATCTTCCTCTGACTGACTAACTAATTTCGCTTAGCATAATACCCTCTAGTTTCATCCATGTAGTTGCAAATGGCAGGATTTCACTCTTTTTTATTGCTGAGTAGTACTCCATTGTATGTATATATATATATATATATATATATATATATATATATATATATATATATATACACACCACATCTTCTTTATCCATTCATCCGTTGATGGACATTTGGGCTCTTTCCATACTTTGGCTATTGTTGATAGTGCTGCTATAAACATTGGAGTGCATGTGTCCCTTCGAAACAGCACACCTGTATCCCTTGGATAAATGCCTAGTAGTGCAATTGCTGGATTGTAGGGTAGTTCTATTTTTAGTTTTTTGAGGAACCTCCATACTGTTTTCCTGAGTGGCTGCACCAGTTTGCATTCCCACCAGCAGCACAAAAGAGATCTTCTTTCTCTGCATGCTCATCAACATCTCTTGTTGCCTGAGTTTTTAATGTTAGCCATTCTGCCAGGTGTGAGGTGGTATCTCATTGTGGTTTTGATTTGTATTTCTCTGATGATGAGTGATGTTGAGCATTTTCTCATGTGTTGGTTTGCCATCTAGATATCCTCTTTGGAGAAGTATCTATTCATGTCTTCCCATTTCTTCACTGGAGTTTTTGGTTTTTTGGTGTGGAGTTTGATACGTTCTTTATAGATTTTGGATATTAACCCTTTATCTGACATGTCATTTGCAAACATCTTCTCCCATTCCGTTGGTTGCCTTTTAGTTTTACTGATTGTTTCCTTCGCTGTGAAGAAGGTTTTTTATTTTGATGACGCCCCAATAGTTCATTTTTGCTTTTGTTTCCCTTCCCTCCAGAGATGTGTTGAGTAAGAAGTTGCTGTGGCCAAGATCAAAGAGATTTTTGCCTGCTCTTGCCTTTAGGATTTTGATGGCTTCCTGTCTTACTTACATTTAGGTCTTTCATCCATTTTGAGTTTATTTTTGTGTTTGGTGTAAGAAAGTGGTCCAAGTTCATTCTTCTGCATGTCACTGTCCAGTTTTCCCAGCAGCACGTGCTGAAGAGACTGTCTTTATTCCACTGGATATTCTTTCCGGCTTTGTCAAAGATTAGTTGGCCATACATTTGTGGGTCCATTTCTGGGTTTTCTGTTCTGTCCCATTGATCTGAGTGTCTGTTTTTGTGCCAAGTACCACATCCATTCTTGATTTAAAAAAAAAAAACTCAACAAAATAGGGAAAAAGGAAACATACCTCAACATCATAAAGGCCATATACAAGAGACTCACAGCTAATATCATCCTCAATGAGGAACAACGGAGAGCTTTTTCTCTAAAGTCAGGAACAAGACAGGGATGCCCACTCTCACCATTGTTATTTAACATAGTTCTGGAAGTCTTAGCCTTAGCAATCAGACAACAAAAAGAAATAAAAGGCATCAAATCAGCAAAGAAGTCAAACTTACACTCTTTAGAGATGACATGATACTCTGTATAGAAAACTCAGAACACTACACTGCTGTAGAACTGATACACAAATTCTGTAAAGTCGCAGGATACAAAATGAATGTACAGAAATATTTTGCATTTCTATGCACCAATAAGGAAGCAGCAGAAAGAGAAATCAAGGAATCAATCCTGTTTACAATTGCACCAAAATCCATGATACCTAACCAAAGATATAAAAGATCTGTACCTTGAAAACTATAGAAGATTTATGAAAGAAATTGAAAAAGACACAAAGAAATGAAAAAGCAAACCATGCTCATAGATTGGAAGAACAAATATTGTTAAAATGTCTATACTACCCAAAGAAATCTATACACTTAATGCAATTCCTATCAAAATGTCAACAGCATTTTCACAGAACTAGAACAAACACTCCTTAAATTTGTATGGAACCACAAAAGACCCTGAATAGCCCAAGCAGTCTTGAAAAAGAAAAGCAAAAGCAAAGCTGGAGGCATCACAATCCCAGACTTGAAGCTATATTACAAAACTGTAGTCATCAAGACAGTATAGTACTGGCACAAAAGCAAACACATAGATCAATGGAACAGAATAGAAAACCCAGAAATGGACCCATAACTGTATAGTCAACTCATCTCTGCTGTAGCAACTTCTTACTAGATAAGGGAAACAGATGCAAACATGAACTATTGGGACTTCATCAAGATAAAACTTCATCAAAATAAAAAGCTTCTGCACAGCAAAGGAAACAGTCAATAAAACTAAAAGGCAACCTTCGGAATGGGAGAAGATATTTTCAAATGACATATCTGATAAAGGGTCAGTATCCTATATCTATAATGAATTACCAAACTTGGCACCCAAAAAGCAAATAATCCAATTAAGAAATGGGCGAAAAGACAAATAGACATTTTTCCAAAGACATCCAGATGGCTAATAGACACATGACAAAATGTTCAACATCACTCATCGTTGGGAAATTACAAATCAAAACCACTATGAGATACCACCTCACACCTGTCAGAATGATTAAAATTAACACTACAGGAAACAATAGATGTTGATGAGGATATAGAGAAAGGGGAACCCTTGCACACTGTTGGTAGGAATGTAACCTGGTGCAACCATGCTGAAAAACAGTACAGAGGTTCCTCAGATGTCAAAAATGGAGCTCCCTTGCAATCTAGCAGCTGAACTAGTAGATATTGACCCACAGAATACAAGAGTACTGATTTGAAGGGACACATGCACCCCGATATTTTTAAAATCTTTTTTTTAATGTTTATTTTATTTTTAAGAGAGACAGAGTGTGAGCAGGAGAGGGGCAGAGGGAAAGGGAGACACAGAATCTGAAACAGGCCCCAGGCTCTAAGCTGTCAGCACAGAGCCTGAAGCAGGGTCAAACTCATGAACTGTGAGATCGTGACCTGAACCAAAATTGGATGCCCAACCAGCTGAGCCACCCAGGTGCCCCTGCACCCCAATATTTATAGAAACATTATTTACAATAGCCAAAATATGTAAACAGGTTAAGTGCCCATCAACTAATAAATGGATAAAGAAGGGGCGCCTGGGTGGCTTGGTCGGTTAAGCGTCCGACTTCGGCTCAGGTCATGATCTCACAGTGGAGCCCCGCGTCGGGCTCCGTGCTGACAGCTCAGAGCCTGGAGCCTGTTTCAGATTCTGTGTCTCCCTCTCTCTGTGACCCTCCCCCGTTCATGCTCTGTCTCTCTCTGTCTCAAAAATAAATAAACGTTAAAAAAAATTTTTAAAAATGGATAAAGAAGATGTGGCATATATATATGTGTGTGTGTGTGTGTGTGTGTGTGTGTATACACACACACACACACACACACACATATATATATATATATATATATACACAATGGAATATTACTCAGCCATTGAAAAAAATGAAATCTTGCCATTTACAGTGATGTGGATGAAGCTAGAGTGTATTATGCTATGTGAAATCAGTCAGAAAGACAAATACCATATGATTTCACTCATATCAGGAGTTTAGAAAACAAACCAGATGAACATAGGGGAAGGGAAAAAAGAGAGAGAAGCAAACCATAAGAGACTAAACCGAGGGCTGCTGGAGGGGAGGTGGGCAGGGGATGGGCTAAATGGGTGATGAGTATTAAGGATGGCAGTTTTTGTGATGAAACCTGAAGCCAATATTATACTATGTAGTAACTAACTATAATTTAAATAAAAACTTAAATAAAAATGAAACAAAGTGGGAATATTCCTTACTTCAGTTGTATTAAGAGCCACTACTATTGTATAAACTATCAAGAGAACATTTTAAAACAAAAATTCTCAGTCTCCAAACCACTAATTAATTCATTCATTCAATACATACTTACTGAGCACCTACTTTGTGCCAAGCAATATTCTTTGTGCTGGGAAAACATCAATGAGCAAGGAAGACAAAAAATGTCTGCCTTCATCAAGTTTATATTTCTAATGGGAAGCGAAAGACCATTATCAGTGAAAATGTACTTTAGAAGATGACAAGTGTATGAAAAGTTATAGAGGAAGTTAATCAGTTGTGCTAAGGGTGGAGGCAGAAGGAATTTAAAGCAGAGTTGTCAAAGTAGGTCTCACTCATTAAGAAATGCTGAGGCAGGTAAAGCCAAAACAGAGCACATAAAAGTAGTAGTAGGAGAAGTTGGAGAGATAACGGGAAGACAGATCATAACAAATCTTGGGAGTATTGTAGGATTCTTGGTCTTTATTCTGAGTGAAATGCAGAGTTACTGCAGGGTGTGCACAGAAGAATTTAAATAAAAATTTCTGGTGACTTAATGCCATAAAACTCCTAGAAGAAATGTAGAGGAAAAGCTTCTGGACTTTGGTTTTGGCAATGATTTCTTTGAGGTGACACCAAAAGCATGGACAACAAAGACAAGGGAGATGAGTGAGATCACATCAAATTAAAAAGCTTCTGCACAGCAAAGGAAATAATCAGTAATATGAAAAGACAACCTATGGAATGGGAGAAAATATTTACAAACCACATATCTGATAAAGGGTTAATATCCAAAATATAGAGGATCTCCAATAGTAAAAAATAATAACTCAATGAAAATATGGGCAAAGGGACAGAATAGACATTTATCCCAAGAAGTCATATAAGTGACCGAAAGGTATTCGAAAATATGCTCAACATCACTAGTCATGAGGAAAATACAAATCAAAACCATAATTAGATATCATCTCACATCATTTAAGATGGTTATTATTAAAAAATATATATAAACAAGTGTAGATGAAGTTTTGGAGAAAAGGGAATACTTGTGTACTTGGAAATGTAAATTGGTGCAGCCACTACAGAAAACAATATAGAGTCTCCTCAAAAAATTAAAAATATACCTACGGTATGATCCAGCAATTACATATCTGCCATATATCCAGAGGAATTGTAATCTGGATCTTGAAGTGTTATGTGTCCTACCATGTTCATTCATTATTCACAATAGGCAAGATGTGGAAGCAACCTAAATGTCCATCAGTGGATGAATGGATAAAGAAAATATGATATATACATCTACTGGAATACTATGTAACCCTAAAAAATAAAATCTTGCCAACATGGATATAACTGAAGGATATTATGCTAAATATAAAGTACCAGGCACAGAAGAAAAATACCACATAATACTACTTACTTGAGGCATCTAATACAGTCAGACTCATCAAAGCCAAGAGTAGAATGGTGGTTGCCTGGATCTGGCAAGGGGAAAACAGGGAGTTATGAGTCAAAGGGTACAACTTTTCAATTATATAAGATATAGGATATAAGTCCTAGAGATCTACTCTATAGCATTGTAATTATAGTTACTAATACTATATTATACGCCTAAAATTTGCTAAGAGGTTAAATCTTTTTTTTTATGTTTGTTTATTTATTTTGAGAGAAAGAGGAAGGGGCAGAGATAGAGAGAGGGAAAGACAGAATCCCAAGCTGGCTTCACCCCATCAGCAGAGACCCCAACACAGGGCTTGATCACATAAACCATGAGATCATAACCTGAGCCAAGATCAAGAGTCCAGTGCTTAACCTACGGAGCCACCAAGTGCCCACTAAAAGGTTAGATCTTTTTTTTTTTTTTTTTAATTTTTTTTTTAACTTTTTTTTTATTTATTTTTGAGACAGAGAGACAGAGCATGAACGGGGGAGGGGCAGAGAGAGAGGGAGACACAGAATCGGAAACAGGCCCCAGGCTCTGAGCCATCAGCCCAGAGCCTGACACGGGGCTCGAACTCCCGGACCGCGAGATCGTGACCTGGCTGAAGTCGGACGCTTAACCGACTGCGCCACCCAGGCGCCCCAGGTTAGATCTTATGTTAAGTATTCTTACCATAAAAAAGAACAACAATAAATAAAGAGGGCAGTAGTAAACATTTAGATGTGATGGATATGTGTATGTCGATGGCATAGGTTGTGGTGATGGTTTCATGGATGTAAACTTATCTCCAAACTCATCAGGTTGTATACATCAAATATATGAAGCCTTTTTTATGTCAGTCATGCTTCAATAAAATGGTTAAAAGTCTCTTATGGTTCTCTTAAAAATTGAGAATAAACTGAGAGTTGATGGGGGGTGGGAGGGAGGGGAGAGTGGGTGATGGGCATTGAGGAGGGCACCTGTTGGGATGAGCACTGGGTGTTGTATGGAAACCAATTTGACAATAAATTTCATATTAAAAAAAATTAAAAATAAAAATAAAATCATTAAAGAAAAAGAACCCTGTTTTGCATACATTTTAAAAAGATGGATCTGTCTACTATTTTCAGAATAAACCAAAGTTCCCCAAAGTGAAAACAGAACACTAAAAAGTCTATTTAGTTACTTGGTTACTTAGTTAGGTGATAGGAATAAAAGAGTTTTGTGTATATTCTGAAAATGGAATCTTGGAAATTTCAAAAGTATTGAGTTGGAGTTTATGACAAACTGAAGTGGCAAAAATGACTCTAGGTTCATTCTTGTCTCACAGAATGATAATTCTTTAGTTGTTAAGACTGTTCTTCAAAACATATCTCTAAGTTCTCATCTGGCACTTGAGTAGGATGTATAATGGTCATTTGAAATTTAACATAACTAAAATAGAAATATAATTCACATACAAATGCGCCAAGTATTTTTCAGTTGCCCCTCTAAATATAATTCTCACTGTTATTCTTACTGATATTAACAGACTACATCAATACTTGCTGTTCCTTCTACCTGGAATGCTTTTGTTCAATATTTATTTACATGGCTGATGGCTTCTCACATCCTGGCCCTTGCTCAAACATAACCTCTTCAGAGCACCCCTCCAACTTCAGTCACTTTCTCTCATTACTCTTAAGTTTGTTTGTTTGTTTGCTTTTTCTCTAAATATTTTTTATATCTCTGTTCATATTGTTTATTGTGGGGATAGTTGTTACACTCCTACTAGAATGTAAGCCATACAAGATCAAGTGTCTTAGTTTTCTAGTGTCACCTGTTTCCCCAGTACCCAGTTCAGTGTCTGGGACAGAGCATATTATCAATGAATGAGTGAAAATATGTTATTAAACAAAGGCTATTATTTCACTGTGCATCTAATGTGTACTATGCCTTTTATTATCCTCTAAGATGTTAATATAATACCTTCATAGTAAGTACAGAGATACAATCATTTTTAAATAAAACTCATCAAGGTTCGTTATGCTTAAGTCATGTAGACATGGTCAGAGTTAAGTCATCCTCACACTAAATTCAACTAAACATTTTGATTTTGTTACATACATACTGTTAGAAATATGTGGACCCATTTAAAAATACAGTTGTGCACATATACTAAGTATATACTAAATTTACTTAATATTGAATTGGAACTCCCAATAAATGGTTGTAGGACTTTACCATTTCAAACATTAAATCATTTAATATTTTAATCCAGATGTGATTTAAGTCAATTTTTTTTACAACAAACAACTTCATTAAATGAATGTTTGTATGTCAGTATGACTAATGAATATTTATTATGCACCGGGTGGTATACTAAACAATTTAAGGTATTTCAGTTAATCTTCACAAGGATCCACTGAGGTAGCTACTGTCATCTTCCAGTTGCATGTGAGGAAACAGAGGCATAGTAAAGTGATCTGTGCTCAAAGTTAAAGATCCATTAGGTGGTAGGTTTAGAATTCGACTCCAGGTCTCTCTGTCTTTAGACTTACACAACACCTTCTTTAATAAGGTCATTAGTCATTAGTCATAAATAGCCCCATCCCTAGCTAGTGGGATAGCCACCATTTCCTCCTCCCAACTATCTGATACTTTCCTCTCATACACTGACATCAATAATTTTTTTTAACCAATTAGGATATAAAATCCGTTGATCTCACTGACTTATCCTATTCTTTACTAATCTCATGTCCATTTTCCTACTATTACTCAGCATGTATTAAATGATTCATTGCTAATATCGCTCCCTTGAATATATCCTCAACTCCTTTGCTTGCCTCCCTCTCTCCTTCTCTCTGTCTCTATTCTCTATCTCTGTTTCTCTTTCTCTCAGTGCTCATCTAATAAAGCCCAGCTGGCTAAATACAACTCTTGGGCTAGACTGTACCTATTGCCATATAGTTAAACTGGTGCTAGAGGAAAACACACAACCACGTCGACTGCTCTCACTAACACCAAGTTGTCTCTTAGTAGAGCCAAGCAATAATATTACATTTTTCTATTGTATCCATTTTTCTACTCTTCTAGAAGACTATCACATACTTTCTTCTCTCTCCTCTCTTCTAATTCTTCTACCATCCTCACTCTAAGGAGAAAACTTTAATTCCTATTTCACTTAGGAAATAACAGCATCCAAGAGATTTTTCACCAGGTTTCCATGAATGCATCTACTAAAATTATCAGAGACTATGTACTCTATCTTCTATCCTGTTACTATGGATAGACTGGCTATGATCTTCTCTTAGCTCTCTATTGGTACATGGGATCATCTTTCCTCCTTATATTTTTCCCTATAAAAATATAAAAAACATTTTTTTCTTAAAATGAGCTATCCATATTCTCTGTTTCCACATAGTTTCCAGTGAGTTTTTGTCCCTATCACTCCATGAAAAATACTCACCAATGACGCACGTGTTGTTAAGTTTAATTAGTCCTCGTGTTGCTCAATAAGTGATTAAAATGTAAGACACAGTGAAGCATTCTTTCTTTTATTTATTTGGCTTCTGAGACAACTACTCTATCTTATTTCTCCTAATTCAATGGCCACTTATACTTTGTTGGTTTCCTACCAACCTTTAAACATTAGGATGCCCCACGACTTAGTCTTTTGATCTCCTCTTCCTTTGTCCATACAAATTCTTTTGATGACCTAATCTAGGCCCAAGATTCTCAATATTATCTTTATCCTGATGCAGCCATACTTATTCTCTCAGCCCGGACCTCTCTCCTGAGCTACAGGCACATGCAATGGTCAACTTAACATGTCTACTTAGATATCATATATCCATTGAAATTTTAGAAGTATAAAACAAGCTCATGCTTTCCCCTACCCAACAATGCTTTTAAGTATTTCCCATTTCAGTAAGACAACCCCTTCCTTTTAATCAATCCAAACACTTTAGATTCATCTGTCTAACCTCTTTCTTTTCCAATACATGAGCAAATTCTGTTGGCTCTTTTCTCCCCCCCAGAATTTGTCTGCTTCTTACATCTCCCATTATTATTCACCAGTCATCATTGTCTTTTACTTGGATTACCAAATAATATCCCATATGATTTTCCTGTTTCCAATCCCTTCTATTTGTTAGTCAAGGTCCTGAAAGGAAATTAATGCCACACTCAAATTTGGAATTTTAGGAGAGTTTAACAAAATAACTGTTACTAAATAAGTGACATAGTTTGTGAAAATCAACAGAAAAAGTTGCGGTAGTTGTGGACTAGTGATAGCAGGGAGCTGTTACCATATCTAGGCTTAGATGATCTAGGAGGAGGAACAGTTATCAGAACCACAAGAACACTATAACAAGGTTTGTAGCATTTGAAAGTGTTGGGGAAATAAAATTAAAACCAAAATCTCCTGACAACCCAGAAAACCTCTTGACCAAAGTGGAAAAGAAAGAAAAAGGTTTTACCATTAAATAAGCATTAAACTATAATTTGATGTCCATCACAGGCAATGTGCTAAAACATTATTAAGACAGATATACATCTCACCCTTTTATAGCCAGACACAATCCATTACATACACGTTCTCAAGATAAACAATAACTAGCCCTCAACTAAGAGCACTTGATAGCACCATTTGTCCCAAGTGGTTCATCTTCAGTCACCTGATATTTAGAATGATCATCTGTGTAATTATTTGGCTTTACGCAAAGGAAAGTTAAACTTTTCATACCTTTATAACAGGTGATGATTTTGCAACTTCAATCAAAGTGCCCAATGAAGTTAGGCTCCTACTCTCCCACAGAAACCCGAAGATGGGAGCATTGTCTTCCTTATAAAAATTTTTTTTTTTCAACGTTTATTTATTTTTGGGACAGAGAGAGACAGAGCATGAATGGGGGAGGGGCAGAGAGAGAGGGAGACACAGAATCGGAAACAGGCTCCAGGCTCTGAGCCATCAGCCCAGAGCCTGATGCGGGGCTCGAACTCCCGGACCGCAACATCGTGACCTGGCTGAAGTCGGACGCTTAACCGACTGCACCACCCAGGCGCCCCGGGAGCATTGTCTTCCTTGATTAATTTCAAAGAAATGGCTCAAAGGTCCTTGAGAAAGACATGCCTGAGTTGTAAAGCTGACAAGAGCCTTATTTAGCTCTTAAGATGATTTACATATATTTCAGAGACAGAAAAATAACTTACAAGTTTCTTAAGTAAATACTCTAAGAAAAGGGAGGGGAGAGAAGTCTCTTATTTTTATTTTGTATTTGCCTTTATAGTAGCAGGATGGAGTAAAACCACAGTGACTTGGCAGAGAAGCCATAAAAATTGTTATTTTGACCTCACTCTTCTTATAATTTCTAGATCTCCGATCAGTGCCTCCCTACCAGTGTCTTAGCCAGGATTTTCTAAAAGCAAAGACTGAAACAATAACTCATATTCAGGTATATTCAGTAGGTGACAGTGAATGTGAAGGAGGAACAAGAAAGAATGAAATAAGGTAGGATGTAAGGTCAGGACAAGTGTGTGTAACTGAGTTTGATTCCCTCCAGAAGCAACTGAAGCTTGATCCTTCTCAGAACTTCTCAGTAATATAGAGAATGACTTTAGATGTGTCAACCAAAGATTATCATGGAAAAGCATTCATCCGCCTTGTCCCACCCCCTATTGTTTGAGGTTAGTCCAGGGGCATTAAAGGTAAGAGAGTCAAAGCCTATGGGTAAGTGTTTAGCTGCAACTGAAAAGGAGAACAGAAGCCTGGACTCAAAGAGTATGTGATGCACCTATATTGGACATATCTACCTAGAAGCTGAAAGAAAGGAAATCAGTTGATGCCATTCATATAGGGTGACCTCCTGGAGTATGGACTAGGGTGGAGAAGGACGGAGAATAAATCTGGAGGTGCAAGTGAAAGACATTCAGTATACCTCCGTTAAAGGCTATTTTAAAAATTAGCCAAAATGATCTTTTTAAAACCTAATGGAGTTTGCTGGTCATTTTTCTAGTCAAAACCCTCCCTATTTCCCATACTCCACTTTATGTTTTTTCCATATCACAAATTGAAATCAAGTTTGTTAAAGAAGCAGGTTGGTTGTCAGTTGGTAATATACAGAGAATAATTGCACTGTGCTAAACTAAAATACTGTATAAATATTTGAAGCATGAATATTGCACTGCAAAGCATATTTGAGTACAGAATTAAGTTGCTGTTACTGTGTAGTTTTATATCTTTGAAAACATGAAAGTATTAATCAGCTCTGGAATGCTAGATTAAGCAGATATTAAATAGTAAAAAAGAGTACAATCTTAGGTGAAAACTAATGTTATTAATAACATTTACCTTGACTGTGAATGACATTTAAAAAAATTATTCACTTGTTTAAAGACCATTTATAATCCTTTAGCTTTGAATCTTTGTTTACTACTGTGTTCTCACTGTGGATGGCTAAATTATTTTCAAGTTCTTCTACAAATATCTACTGTATAAAAACAATTTCTTTATTCATTCTATAGATATTTGTTCATCACTGTGATAAATAATAGGATTTCAAAAATACAAAGGTGGAATATAATTCCATCTCTCAGTGAACTCTCAGTACAGCATAAGTTATATAGTCTGATAAATGTTAAAAGGGAGGCATAAACTTGTGTAATATAAATACGCAAAGCAGAAAACCTAATTCATTCTTCTGGAATGAATTCTAGAATTCATATATTGCCTCCAAAAAGAGATAGTTATTAACATGTATCTTAAAAGTCTAGCAGAATAGAACAGAAGGAAAGTTGAATACACAAGCACAGAGATTTTAAGAGATAATGGTTTCTTCTGGAAGCTACTGTTAGTACAGTAGAATATTAAAAATTAATTAAAGCTTATGATGGAGAGGAGACCAAACAGACAGTAGGAGTCATATTACATGGGCTTTAGTTCTCCTTAAAGAGTTTACTCCTTATCCTGAAGGTAGTGATTAGCTACTGAAGGCTTTTCAGCAGGAAGTTAATAACACCAAATTTATCCTTAGAAGAAAAAATTATTTTCCTGACATATAATATTAGTTTGACTACAAGGGCAACTGGAGCTAGGAAGATCAGTTAGAAAGCTGTTGCCATCTTTAGGATGAGAGATCTAAGTGCCTGAGTTAAATGTGGCTATGAAAAGGCAAAAGAGTGAAGGACTTCTTGAGCTATCTAATAGGTAAAATCTATCAAACTCAGTAAACCCAGGACACTGGCATGAGGGAGTGGGGGCAATCTAGGAAACTCCCCAGCTTCTACTTTATGTGAGTGAGTGCAGAGTGGTCACAGGGAATGTAAGAAGAACTTGGATTATAATGTGGGGAAGCTGGGAGACAAAGTACAGCTTCAGTTATCTCTCATTACTGTAGAATAAAGCTCTTAGTGGCACAAAACAACCATCATTCTTTTTTGGTCATGGATTCTCTGGGTAAGGAATTCAGAAAGGACACAGCAGGAATGGCTGTGTCTGTTGTATGATGTCTGTGCCCTCAGCTGGGAAGATCTGAATGGTTGGGATGACTGACTGCAACAACTAGTGTCTGGAATCATCTAGAGCAATTTTTTTTTTTTTTTTGTCTCAGAACACTCACCTGTTTAAAATGTATTGAGGACCAAAAAGCAATGTTTGTTTATGTGGATTATAACACATACTCACCATATTAAAAATTAAATTTTAGAAGTTTTTATTTTCAATTTATTTAAAGTAGTTCTAAGCTCTTTAATTGATATCACAGATTACTTTTTGAATAAAAAGCTTATTTTCCAAAACAGAAAAAGTGAACAGAGTGGCTTTGTTTTACATTTTTGCAAAACGTTTAAATGTGGACTTAATAGAAAACATCATTTTTCCTATCTGCTTCTGTGTCCAGTGCTACAATATGTTGTTTTAAGTATATGAAGAAAACATGACCTTACACAGATGTGAAGTTGGAAAAGGGAGGGATATTTTAATAGCCTCTTCAGATAGTTGAGAATATTTTCCTTCAATACTGTACCAAAATTAGTCAAGAGATATTTTTTTAAAGTTCATTTGCAGTGTGGAATCTGAAACTGTGTTAGTGAACTCTGCACTGTTACCTTAAAATCCATTGATATGTCTTGTACTTTGAATGGATCTTTTACCTTTGAATGATTTTTATAATGTGCACAGGTCTTTAGGAAAATATGATTTCACTGAGCTATGCAGCCCTTGCAAATGTGAATACATTTCATTATAAAAATAAAAAATGACATTTATTAAAACATCACCCATCTCATCAGAAAAGTCTAAGGAAGCTATTAAGCTGATAGTGGCAGATAAAAATTCAAAATTTATCATTGACAATCAATACTGTCAATTTATTCTTGGAAATAATTCTTCCTTTTTTGAGAAAATATTTTTTCAGAAACCTAATGATGAATAACCACAGTTTTTTCAGTCACTCTCTCATGGAAAATGATGTTTCGTGAAAGAAGCACGTAATTCAGCCCACAGCTCAATTGCCCAAGTGCTTCTCCTTGAGACAAGCATCATAGTTTAGTATGCAGCAATGTATTTTATGCAGATTCCCCATCTTGTCACATAGAATATTAAAAAGATGACTCCTAAATGATTTTGATATGATAAAATTAATATTTTTTCTGCATCACCACAGATATTTATAAGTGCAAATGACATTTTTTTTTTCTGTACATGTGTGCTGGTGAAGAATTTAAAGAGTATTCGTGGTGATTCATGCCAAGGCATCAGAGAGTTTTTGCACCACTTTAAATATCAACACCATACAAAAGGCAACAATGTGTTAGCATTATTAAGAAAATACTTTTGAGCTCAAGTACTCCTTGAAAGAATCTCAGTGGCTCTTAAGAGGTCCATGGACTAAACTGTGTGATCCATTGATCTTCATTTATATTACTGAGCTGGAATGATCTGAAGACTTGCTCAGCTGAGGCGATTTACTGGTTTGGCTTGGCTTCTCCATATAGCTGGGTTTCCTTGTAGCGTGACAGCTTAAGAGTAGTTGGGCACCTTAAAAAGAGTCTTAGTGAATGTTACAATAGGGAGACAGGAGCAAAATGGCCTTTTATGATTTAGCCTATGCAGTGACATAGCATGATTTTTATCATACGCTATTGTTTAAGTAGTCACAAGCTCAAGGGAAGAGGCATATACCTCTGGGGAAAGAGGAGGAAAGAATTTGCAGCCATGTTTTTAAATTTCCTTAGACTGATTTTGGCCACAAATTATTTACATCCCTCCAAAGACTTCTATAATATCTTATCCCATTAGAAAACCAAGCTCAAGATTCAGAATCTTATTATCTAAATCAGGTGTAGGTATGGATCAGGACGCTTGCATTTGGTTCTTTGATATGATTCCTCTAGATTTGAAGTCTTATGCCCTAAAGAGACCAGTTCTCTGTTTCACAATCACCCAGCAGGCAGTAATTGTCAGACCTAGGACAATATTAAAAAAAAAAATTAACTGAGTAAATTTGAAGGTCTATTTGGCTTTATTAAAGTTTTCATGAATTGGGCAGCATCCCATTTAGTAAGTAGAGAGGAGCTCCAAGGAGTTATACAAAATGAAAGGTTTTTATAGGAAGGAGGGTGGAACAAATAAGTTATTAGCCAAAAAAAAAAAAAAAAAAAAAAAAAAAAAAAAGGATTATTTCAGGCAAGGGTTCTTTTCCTTAGGGAATAATGCAGTGAGTCTTATCATGCATATTACCTCCACTGCCTTTGGGGGAATGAAGAGGGCCCAAGTGGCAGACTCACTCAGCAAATTCCTGACTGACTGATTAAGTCTACATTTTGGGGGGAGGTTGAAGCTGCATTTCCCTTCTGTATTAAGCCCTGGTTTGGGGACTCAGCTTAAGTGATGCCATTTTGGGCCTGTGGTTTTCTTTTTAACAATAGCATAATTGAGATTTTAGTTTAAAAAGAGGGAAAACAGGAGGCACACAGCAGCCGCTCATCCTTAATAATTCTGAAACTTGACAGCATTCTCTGAGGAGTTCCTTGGTTAAGGTCTGCCTCCTCCCTGCTGCTCTGCTCCTACTACTCCTCTGCCCACTAGACTTTTAACCATGCCAATTCATCGTTCCTTTGCCATAGGAAACGGCCTGTGTTTGTAGTGGGACAATTGTCTCAGCCTCTTTTTTGTCTATAGAAATTTGGGGGTTCAAAGACTTTATTTTATCCTGAGTCGGGCTTTTTAGCTATTCAGTTATTGATAATTAAGTGGAATTATCAAGTTTATATTTGTGAATGCAGTACTAGATCCTTTATTTATGGGGTGCTTAATATGTGAGGACAATGTTAGCCACTGCAATATAGAATTTAACAAGTTGGGCACGTGGTTTCTTCCCTCTTGGAGGGTGGAATCTAATTTGACAGCTTCCATTATTGAGATTAAGGCCATGAAAGAAAAGTACAGTTTTCAGCAGAACAAAGATCAGAAAAATAGACCTATTCTGAAGGGTCAAAGAAGACCTCCTTAAACAAGTGACATTTAAGCTCTGCTCTGAAGGATGAGTAAAAAATCAACTTTAAAATGTGCACTAATACATGAAAAAATACACAACATCATCAGTTATCAGGAAAATCAGAGTTAAAACACAGTCTGATACCAATGCACAATGACTAAATAAAAACTATCAAGAATGCCAAGTGTTAGTGAGGACAGAGAGCAACTAGACTTTCATTCACTGCTGTGAGTGTAAACTGTTAACAATCACTTTCAAAAACTCTTTGGTAGTATCTTCTTAAGATGGACTTACATATACCTGATGACCCCAAAATTCCTCTTTTAGGGAAAAACCCAATAGAAATGCCTACATATGTTCACTATGCAAAAGAATTTTCACAGCAGCATCATTTGGTAATTTTCTAAACTTGAAACTACCCAAGCATGCATCAATAGAAAGAATAACGAAAATGGGTTTCATTTTCACATAGCAATGTGATGCTATAAAGAAATAAAAATGAACTACAATCACATTTGAAAATATGTTTGAAATTTACAAACATAATGAAAGAAGCCCAACATTAAACAGCACATTCTGTATGATTCCATTTGAATAAAGCTCAAAAACAAGCAAGGAAAAAAAATGTGAACTGTTCATATATTTGTGCTGTATATACTTGGGCATTAAATTGATGCCTTCTGATAACTCAAAATGGCATTTTTATTTTTTAATATAAATCTAAAACAACCCAACAAATATATGCCTTTATCGTAATCTCATACATTTAGCAAATGTAGAGGGGAGAGATTTTCTTCCCTTTCTGTTGCAGAAGTAGTCATTATTATAATTTCATCCTCATACAACTAAATCTGTATGCGGCAATATTGCCATGATGGTATTGGTAAGCACACATATGCTCACATGAGTGATTATTCCTCATCATTTGATCTCTTCCATAAAAAGAAGAAAAGTTACTGTTGAAATAAATAAGAATAAGGAACACGGCTTATGGTTATGGGCCTAGTGCCTATGATTAAATATTTAACAAGGTTCCATTGGAAGCCTACATTTTCAGGGATTTATTGTTCTGATATAAAATTCACTGGGATTAAACCAGGCAGACAGCAACTTTTTATTTTCTAAATCTAGTTTAAATTGGCTTGCCTGTTTTATGTTATGAGAGTTTAAAGGGGGGGGGGGGGAAGCATGGTATTTCTTTTCTTCCATTACATTTGAGCTTCTTTTACTCAGTGCCTGTCTGAATTTAAAAAGTAATAATAATAATAAAATAAAAAGATAGGTTTATAGTCATGTATTTCATGATAGAAAACAAGAGTATGAGATAAGTTTCTGGTAATTGGATAGGTTTTCAAGTAACCATATTTGCTTCTTTTTCACAAAGAATTGTGTGCCACATATAAACTGGGGCTTATTGTGTGGCATAGAGTATTTAATACTGTTTCTGCTGTCCATCAGTTGATTTCATCTCTACCAGTAGGTTGATTGATCTTTCTTTTTTTGGATGTTTGCAACTCCTCGCTTTTAATTTGGCTTAGAAATAGAATAGACATTTGTAATAGTATGGATTTTGTTTTGTTTTGCCCAGGAATTTAACACTTTTTATGCAGTGTCCTTTTTAAATAATTCTAATAGCTCTGATCTTCAAAAAGCAATTTTCTCCCTTCATTTTTAATAAAAAGTATAGCCTAGACAGGGCACTTAAAGAGCGTTTTGACATTGTTATTATCTATAAAACAAAGGTGTGAATACAGAAAAATCAAGAATATGATTAGAGTATATATAGACTTGTCACCAATTCTTACTAACTAGACTAAGGTGCTCACTGTGATGTTTGGAAATGTAAATGTAGTATATAATAATAACTTCTCACACAGTACCAATTGTATCAAGTTCAATAGGACTGGAAATTTTATCAGAAAAGAAATTAGAAAGCTTAAATAGATTAAATGTAAAGGTGGATCACTTGGGGGTTAAGGAAGAGAAGGAAAACTAGGGAAGGAATCAAGCTCATTGTAAAAGTTTGAGCTCAAATACCCATTAAGATAGTAATAAAAGATAAAGTATATAGAAAAAGAAAAGAATCAGATAGGGAAGGAGGTGGGGGATGGAATTAGATTGCCAGAATGAATACCCTGTGCAGCCAACATGTGCTTGGAAAACTGGAACTGAAACTTGGGAGAGGTCAAGACTGAAGACATAGAGTTGGAAGTCACCTGAATAGAGGTGACATTAGATAAGAGGGATTGATTATAGAGTAGAACACTAAATGAACTTGTTCATTTTGGAACACCTGTCTTAAAGCTGAAGAGGAGGAAGAGGAGCTGGAAAAGTTAGAAAATAAGTTAATTGAAGGAAGAGAAAAGTTGAGAAAATAAATCATTTGTTCAAGTACATGCTACCCTAAGTCTGTAAGGTAGGTTAGCATAGATGTGTGGAACATCTGTAGACACAGACTCTGCTGAGTGATGCCCAATATAGAATGATGAAAAAAATTTCCATCATTTCATCAAAAAAGAGTCCGTTATTTAAAGAAGCTTATTATGACAGAGTTACCAAATAAATATTTTCTAGATATAATCTCTTAATAGAAATCATTTGATGAAGACATTAGAAGAGATAGTGGGAGAAATATTACATTTAAGAATGGGTAAGGGTTTACTCTTTTTAAATGCATAGTTTATAAACCTATTTTCCTTACAGCAGATGTGACTTTCATATACAATTTCCTGAGTCAAAGTATTTTTCCATTTGGCTTTAGGGGAGATAATTGCAAAGATCAGCTGAACTCTAGAGGCAATTAACATCTGATTTAAATTTAGTCTTCCATGGAGTTTGGGTGATTAGACTACCACTTAGCAGGAATATATCCATAGGATATCCAGGGGGCAAACACACCTGTTGTAACCACAGCTAGTTTGCAAATGTCACTGCTGCTTCATGTAAATAAAGCAATGAAATGGATAAACACCATTTCAGAAATATATTATGATATGATTTGCACATTTCTTCAGAAATCAATACAGTATGTTTGTTAAAATGATATAGTAACATTTAAAGAAAACATACACTCAGCAAGTAATTGACTCATTATGGAAAGTAACATTCATGTACAAATTAAAGTGTTTTTCCTTATTATGGATATAAAACCTTTGTCTTAGAGAAAATGAGTGAACAGGCTGGAAAATGAACAATACAAATAGTTAGATGTTACCCATAAAAATGATGCCAAAAATACAGAAAATTGATTTCTTTTAAAACAGACAATAGTAAATTCAGAAGGCAAGGTGTCAACCCATATATTTTCATCTTTTTTATGATTATGATAGGGTATACTCTGTGTAATAAATGTTTCCTATGAAGGCCAAGGGAAATATTTTTTAAAACCACCATTTTTATAGAATGTAGAGGAAAGCTGTTGATAAACAACATTAATGATAAGATTATCATCAAATAGACATTTAAGAATGATAATTTTTTCAATAATTTTAATGAACTACTTTGTGTGTACTGTACTATCTCATGAGTCTATTTTAAGACATTATATTATGGTTATCTGACAAAGTAGAAATAAAGAATATGTGAAACTTTTTTTTAAATGGTCATAGCATTAAGCCATATATAAACAGTATAATCCATGAGGTCCCTCACATGATCAACACATGTTAGGTCCCCTAACACAAGATCAACAAGAAATGACATATCAGGGAACATAATGCAAGGCAGAATGGTAAAATTAAGTGTTAAAGCAGAAATTGCACTGCACAGTGTTAAATAGGCAAGGGAAACTTGCTTAAAAGTTGTTGTAATGGGGCGCATGGGTTGCTCAGTTGGTTAAGCGTCTGACTCTTGATTTTGGCTCAGGTCATGATCTCATGGAGGGTTTGTGAGATCAAGACCCGTGTAGGGCTCTGCACTGACAGTGAGGAAACTGCTTGGGATTCTCTCTCTCCCTCTCTTTCTGCCCCTTGCCCACTTGCGTGCATGCTCTCTCTCTCAAAATAAATAAACATTTAAAAGTAATTAATTAATTAATCAATTAAATAAAGTTATTGTAATAGAGGAGTGAGAACAGAACTCATTCTGAATCCAACTCTACTAAAACAGATCTGTAGGGTTTTTAAGAGCTTGAACGAAAGGGAGATCATAGGTCACTTGGGTTTGCCAATTGAATTCATCCCAAAGGAAAAGTGAACTTTCCTCTGTCTTTAAGACAAGAGATAATTTAATAACTTGAAGCAAGTAACTACAGAAGTTAGGCTCCTACCCTCCCACAAACTGAGAAATAGAGACATTATCTGTCTTGATGATTACACTGCAAATAAAGCTTCCCAGGTCCTCAAGAAAGACATCCTGAGCTATAAAACTGGCAAGATGTGTTAAAAAGACTTACCTCTTCAAGGGGGTAGAGAAGGTTTATAATTATAGGTTTTCTAAAGTAAATGCTCTAAGGAAAGGCAAGTCAGAAACCTAGAGTTTGGAAGAAGCCTGTCTAAATGTTAGTGAAGCTAAGGGGAACATTTTAAGGCCTTCTTGGTCATAAGGAACCACATGTTCATAAGGATCTAGGACTTCAAATGTTCCTATAGGGAATATTTCTTGAATGAATGAATCAATAAAAATCAGGATATTGATTCAATATTGCTGCTATTATATGAAGTGTTGTTTCTCACCCTTTTTCCATATTATGACACACATATAAAATGCTAATATTTTAATGACTCTATGGATTAAGTCAACTCAGGGTCAGATTAGACCTACTGAGCCTCCATAAGCTCCCCCACCCCAACTACCCTGAGGTGTAACATCTCAGCACCCTTACAATTTCTATGGAAACTTTAGGGGAGGGTGGGTGATGGGTATTGAGGAGGACACCTTTTGGGATGAGCACTGGGTGTTGTATGGAAACCAATTTGACAATAAATTTCATATATTAAAAAAAAATGACTAACTCAAAATTGCACCACACCTACTTGAAATGTTAATAAATTGCTTTTGAAAAAACAATTATTTTCCAACTATAAAAAAAAAAGAAACTTTAGGGTAATGAGAACTATTTTTTTTTTCATCGAAAAAGGTCATGTTTGAAATGATAAAAGATGATATCCATAGGCATTAGTACAACTTGTAAGAGGCAATGAAATTATTAAGCATCCAGAGTACCAGGGTTAGTAAGTTGCTTCACCATCTAGATTTTGAAACTAGATCCTACACCTAACACAGAGGGATACAATTTATGTGATACAATAAGGGAAAACTGTTCCCAAATGACATTTCTGTATAGATTCTCAAGTTTTCCACTGAACATGATGTTGAGTTTTTCTTTCCCATTTGATGTTTAGATGCAGGACTATTGTTCCCTTTCCTTTTATCACTAAGGTCATTGGAAAATTTCTTTGGCTATATGTAGCATGATACTGGGATGATACAACTGATATCTGAACTCATCTGTTCATGTGTGGTTAAACCTTTGATGAGAATATCCAATAGGCATTCCTCAGCATTCCTTAGTTAGAGGAGTAAGTACTAGAAGTGACCTTTAAGTTAATGGAAATAACACTTTATTTTCCTTATCACTATTATTAGAATGACATAGAATGATGCCTCAACTTTCCATCTTATTACTGGACCTCACCTTTCCTCCCCCAGTCTGGCTTCTTCCTGTTCTATCCAAACACTTCTTCATGTCCTCTTTTGGGACACACTATCTGTTCCAGCTACACACAGATCTTCAGTGTGTATGTACACACATTCTTAATCCCAAAGTTTTTCTTTCCTGAAACATTTTGCCCTGTTCTTCAGCCTATCCAAATTCCAACCATCACTCAACCCCTAGACTCAACTCCTTCATTAAGCTTTCTTTTATTGGTCCATCTTTCATTAATCTCTCTTCTTCAAATGGTTATTGGCTATTACTGCCTATAGAATTTGATTTAGCATGTCATTCAGTATTAACACAAGGCAGATTGTGATGGTCCATAGGTTTATGTTATGTCTACAGAATGAAATTTTTTTTTCTAGAAGGCTTTAGTATTTCTTTGCCTTTCTTCTCGTCACAGTAGGATTTTAATGAATACCTGTTGAATGAGAAACAAATAAAAAAAGTCAGTGATATCACAATAGGTTTACTTTAAGAACATTTAGCAATAATAGTACTCTGATGAACAGTCTTAACTTAAAAAAAAAATAAAGTGGTTTTTCTGTTTGGCATAGGGCTACATTAATATACCAGCTATGTCCAAACAAACACAATTGATACATAGATATGTAACATGATTAATAAAAAAACTAGATGGCCAAATAAAATGGGCTACAAAAGAGTAATTCAATAAACCTAATAATATTCTGTGAAGATGTAGACAAAATTTCTTCCTCTTTACCGTTTATCCATTTGTTATGTGAGATTATTCTTTTCTTCCTATTATTGTGAAGCATGTTCTTTCCTTTGTTGGCAAGAGTGTCAGATGCCTGGCTATAATTCAGTGATAGGACCTCTGACTACTCTGCATCCAAGATGCTCAAAAGAATGAGGTATAAAGGGGTAGCTCAGTCTGCTTATTTCTTCACCTCTTTCATTGACTGAATAATGCTGTTTTGCCCCTTGGTACCAGTGAGCTGTAATATGCTTTTGGGATTGCATATGAATCCATATCTAATATCTTACTATCACTTTTTAACCATATTATAAATCTGTGAATTGGTATATCTGTTATGCTCCTTTTAAAATCAATTTCAAATTATATGTTAGCTATCCACACTGTAACTTTTAAAGAAAATCATTTTTAATTATGCTAGATTAATGATTGCAATATTTCCTGGTTAAGAATTTCATTTACTCAGAATGGAAATTAAATTATATGTTAAAATGAACAGCTTGTGTTTTATAGAGAAAAGGAGTCTGAGTTTGGTAACATTATTAGTCTTTAGGATATATTGAAACGCCTTGTAACAAACAGTGAATATTAAAATGTGCTCTTATTAATATCATTATTATTACAGTTTTTACCATCAATATGGCATTTAACAACCTCCCTAATAAATTTGCAAGTGTTTTTGTCTATCAAGATGGTTACTTTCCATAATAGAATTAAATGTACTTTTAAATATTCTTGAATTTGCCACATAGTACTCCACTATGTATATAAACCACAATTTCTTTATCCATTCATCAGTTGATGGACATTTAGGCTCTTTCCATAATTTGGCTATTGTTGAGAGTGCTGCTATAAACATTGGGGTACAAGTGCCCCTATGCATCAGTACTCGTATATCCCTTGGGTAAATTCCTAGCAGTGCTATTGCTGGGTCATAGGGTAGGTCTATTTTTAATTTTTTGAGGAACCTCCACACAATGGAGTACTATGTGGCAATGAGAAAGAATGAAATATGGCCCTTTGTAGCACGTGGACGAACTGGAGAGTGTTATGCTAAGTGAAATAAGCCATACAGAGAAAGACAGATACCATATGTTTTCACTCTTATGTGGATCCTGAGAAACTTAACAGGAACCCATGGGGGAGGGGAAGGAAAAAAAAAAGAGAGGTTAGAGTGGGAGAGAGCCAAAGCATAAGAGAGTCTTAAAAAATGAGAACAAACTGAGGGCTGATGGTGGGTGGGAGGGAGGGGAGGGTGGGTGATGGGTATTGAAGAGGGAATCTTTTGGGATGAGCACTGGGTGTTGTATGGAAACCAATTTGACAATAAATTTCATATATTTAAAATAAAATGAAAAAATGAAATAAATAAAAAATATTCTTGAATTTTGCTGTTTTCAACTGGAATAGAAATACTGTAAAAGAAATATTCCCTTGATCATTCTTGCTCAAACTGAAGTTGCATCTGAATATACTGAGATCAAAGTCTATAGAAATAGTCACTTGGGATAAATTGATAATTTCTATTGGTAGAAAACAAAGATGTGTCATAACTAGTTTTCTTAAACTTGTACTTTAATTACTCATAACTGCTCCTAGAAGACTTGGATCCATGTGCTATTGTTTTGAGGGGTGAATACTATATATTTTGTTAATGTTGTGGGTGTGATTTTATGCTCACTTAATAGATGTAGCTTCAAAGTGTTTTGCTACAAAATAATTGCCAGAATAGTGGTTAAATAAAATTTTCCTCAAATTAAATCATACTGTTCATACAACAATAATATCTAACCAATTTATTTCCAATTTTATCAAACTCATTTATAATTAATCTACAGGAAAATCTGATCCAAGAATTCATATTTATAGTAAGCAGTAAATATTGGGGGGTGCTTTACTGAGATTTTTTTAATGTTGATTTGGAAATTGGTAATATTTACTTTGACATTTTTTAGACAAAATTAATTGAGATTGGTGTAGGCAAATAATTTTTGGCCATTTTATGGGTGTTAGAGTAGACTTGCCTTTTCTGAAGAAAACCTGAGCCTTCAATTATGCCTGAGGTTTAGGGTAGTGATGCTGTAGACTATCTCATCAGATATCAGGTCAGATTATATATATATACAGGAATGTCACTGTTTTCTTCTCTCACAGTATGGTTGCCCTCAGTTAGCAGCTGAGGTTAGCAGCACTCCAGACTTTAGCACAAAATAGAACCTCTGACTCTGAATGTTTGAAGTGATTATCAGTGAGGATGTCCATTCATTTAACTAAATCATCTTATAATTATTTACTTATTTAATTAGTTCCAGTTTTCATAAACCATCAGAAAGGCTTGTGGAAAATTTATTTGGCTGAAATGTGTGACCTTGTTTTGAAAAGAATGTTATTGTGTTTAACATAGGATTGTCTTCTTTTTTTTATTCGGACACATAGAAGATATCTTTTGGGTCTCAGTACTAGAAAACATACTTTATTAGAACAATTTTTAAAATGTGGGAAATAGTAAAAGCTTACTATAATCGAACTTGTTCACCTTTTAACTTTGGCTTTTAGGAAGCTAAGAGAAAATTATTTACCTATTTCTCCAACTTGTGGGAAGGACTACTATACATTTTCCTAATATTTCCTGATTTCGTTTTGCTTCCATACCCTTAGTTTTACTTTGACGTAATTTCCATATCTATTTGCTTTCTCTAAATTATTTGGAAACAAGACATCATTCAATAAAGTACTTACTTAAATTACTTCAGAAACTCCAAAGTGGATCAAAACTTACCATGGAAAAGAAGGAAAAATAAATGTCAATTAAGAAGAAGCAAGAAGGAGCTATGACATCTGTGGAATTCAAATCATGACAGGCATATTTAAACGACATTTCATAGTCTCAATCATCATCACAACCGTGTAAACTATTATAATTTTAGCTATTATTACTGAAAACTTATCTTTTCCAAGTATTCATTAAAGTTCTTTCTATGTATTTAAAAATTTAACCCAACCATCTTCTGAAGGAGGCAACAGGATTATCCATAAGGCTGACATAGGGCAAATATCTTAACTGAGATCTTACTACTAGCATCTAGAGAAACAAGGATCCAAATCCACATATTTTAGTCCCAGAGCCTCTAATCCTAACATGCCGTGCTTTTCTTATTATCCCCTTTAATCAGTAAGGAAGCTGTATAAAATTCTAAATGTGTAAATTATGTGATATAAGCCATGTGTGGTGGGGTTTAGATTCAGAACCAACCTGTAGAAATGGAATCTGTGCTTTTGTCCTCTATATCACTCTGTCTTCCAAAACACATGTTACGTTCAAGGAATTACTCTGTGCCAGTTTTTCAAAAATACCTTTCCATGAAACTTTAGTTAATGTAGTTATTTGAGTAAAAGCTTACCAAGGTGAAAGAAATTTGGGAAATACTGAGTTAAACAGTTATCTATCTCTAGAAATAGCTCAGAACCTTTAGTGTACTAATGCATTTTTCCAAATATTGAGTCATTTTTATTTCTTTTAACTAAGTATCTTCCAAGATGACTAACCTATTTTGAAAACACTAATTTGTGCTATATTTCAGATCATTTTATGTTTCCTATGACTTAGTGAATTCTCTGTGGCTTCATAAGGATCATATATAGAGCCTGGAGTAATCAAACCTGTCATAAATGCAATAATTTGGAGTATGTGAAGATTAATCAGATGTCATGATTAAGCCAATTGAATTATCAATACTTACCTTGTCATTAAAAAACCAGATTGGAATAAATTTTAGAGATTAACTTAATTTGCTTGTATGTTAACAGGACAAGAAAAATCTAATGAAGCAGTTTTCAAAGGGTATATAATAGGGACTTTCTAGAGAAATACACTAAGTCATATGAAAAACAGAGACAACCATCTTCATTATGTAAACCAAATTGTATTTCACCTACAAAAATGGGTTTTTCCCCCGAATCATCTAAAATTATCTTTTATTTCTTTGATTTTGAATCAGTATCCTTTTTCAGGCTTCTTAAGATGCTAAACTGATTATCTCAACACTAAAAATCTTTGCTAAGAACCAATTTATTTAGAAATACTAAATGCACAAAAAAAAATCTCACTTAAATTTACACATAGTAATACTTGATTCTACGTAAAGAACAAAAGAAAAAGGAAACAGCAGAATGCTGATTGATTTTAAATTGAAAGATATTTTCTTAAAAAGCTCATGACTTTCTGTCCTCCTACTTTTTTTCTATATTCTTACTTTCAACAACTACAGACTAAAATATAAATGATTGTTAGTAAAATGAACTGAATTAATAAAAAAAATAAAATGTATAAGTAGATAATATTGTAGAATTGTATCTCATAATATTAGATTTCCAGGTTATTTCATTAATTTTAAACTTCATGCACAATGAGAAACATGTAAATGATGCTTAATTCATTATACACCCTGAATCAATAGAATTCAAATTAATATTCTCTAGAAATGTTTTAGTTCTCATATTCTCTGGGCACAATCTTTTGGTAGTAGACTAAATGGATGTTTCATCTAACTCATTGGTAACTTGGATTAGTGGAATGTACTAATTCTATTTAATTGGAATATGAATTTAATTGTAACTTCCCTGGGCCTCAGTTTTCTCGATTATGAAATGGCAATAATTTTATGAGAATTGTTTTAGGATTATATTGCTGTTTTAAAAATTACCACAGGGGCACCTGGATGGCTCAGTCATTTGAATGTCTGACTCTTGAGTTTGGTTGTCATGATCCCAGGGTTGAGGGACTGAGCCCCATGTCAGGCCCTGCACTGAGAGTTCAGCCTGCTTAAGATTCTCTCTCTCACTGACTCTCCCTCTGCCCCTGTCCCCTGCTCACACTCTGTCTCCTCTCTAAAATAAGTAAAACAAAACAAAACAAAACAAAACAAAACAAAACAAATTACTACAAACTTAGTCACCATTTGTTTTATAGGTGAGAAATCTAGGCATTGCATGGCCCAGCTGGTTAGGACCGTACAAAGACAAAATCAAGGTGTCAGCTGGTCTGGGCTTCTGCTAGAGACTCTGGCTAATAATCTACTTCCAAGCTCATTCAGGTTGTTGACAAAACTCACTTCTCAATTGTAGGGTTTCACAATTTTAGGTGCCTGGTTCCTTCAATTTTCAGAATGAGCAGCCGTGCTTTAGGCCTTCTCCCATGCTTTAAATCTCTATGACTTTATTTCTCTTTCCTTCTCTGTTTTTCTTTTATTTTTTTAAATTAATTACAGTTTACTTTTTAGATTATTAGAACTCTAAATTTAGATTTATAGATTTAGATTTATAGAAAAAATAAGGAGATAGTACAGTCTCCATACACTCTCGTTCCTCCCAGTTTCCCTGTTTCTTAGCATCTTGTATTAGCATGAAAACTTTGTTACAATTAATGGACCGATGTTACTGCTATTTATTATATAATTGATTTTTTTAACTGAAGTCTATAGATTACATTAAGGTTTACTGTTTGGACTGTATTCTACGAGATTTGTCATATTTCCACCATTATCATATTATACAGATTAGTTTTACCTCTTAAAAAAAAATCCACGTGCTTCACCTATTCAAACCTCTCCTCTTTCAACCAAACCCCTGATAACCACTGATCTTTTTACTATCCCCAATAGTTTTGCCTCTTTCAGAATGTCATAACATTGAAATCATAGTGTATATCCTTTTCAGATTGTCTACTTTCACTTGGTAATATGCATTTAAGGCTCCTCTCTGTTTTTCATGGCTTGCTATTTAGTGATAAATAATATTCTGTTGTCTGGATGTACCAAAGTTTGTTTATCCAATCACTAACTGAAGGACATTTTGGTTGCTTCCAAGTTGGGTCAATTATGAATAAAACTGCTCTAAATATCAGTGTGCAAGTTTTTGTATAGACATAAATTTTCTTTTTTATTTATTTTAATGTTTGTTTATTCTTTGGAGATAGACAGAGTATGAGCAGGGGAGGGGCAGAAAGACAGAGAGAGTAAAAATCTGAAGCAGGCTCCAGGCTCTGAGTTGTCAGTACAGAGCCTAATGTGGGGCTCAAACTCATGGACTGCAAGATCATGACCTGAGTCGAAGTCCAACACTCAACTGACTGAACCATCCAGGCTCCCGTAGACATAAATTTTAATTCATTTGGATAATTGGTGGATCATATGGTAAAGAGTATGTTGAGTTTAGTAAGAAACTACTAAATTGTCTTCCAAAGTAGCTGCATTATTTTGTATTCTTACCAGCATGAATGATGGTGTCGGTGTTCTGGATTTTGGCCATTCTAATAGGTTTGTAGTGGTATTTAATTTTTGTTTTAATTTTATTACTAACAACATGTAAAGGGAGAGAATTTTTCATATGCTATCTTCTATCTATATATTTTCTTTGGTGAGCTGTCTGTTAAGATATTTGACCGACTTTTTTAGAAAAGGTTTATTTATTTTAAGAGAGAGATAGAGAGAACAAGGGAGGGTCAGAGAGAGGAGAGAGAATCCCAAGCAGGCTCTGCCCTGTTAGCCCACAGTCCAACACAGGGCTCAAACTCACTAACCATGAGATCATGACCTGAACCGAAATCAAGAGTCAGATGCTTAACCAACTGAGCTACCCAGGCACCCCTGACCCATTTTTAAAGTCAGGTTTAAAAAAATTGTTGAATTTTAAGAGTTATTTGTATATTTTGGATAATAGTCTTTATCAGATATGTCTTTTGCAAAGATTTCTTCCCAATCTGTGGCTTGTCTTTTTATTTTCTTGACAGTGTCTTTCACAGAGCAGATACTTTTAATTTTAATGAACTCCAACTTATCAATTATTTCTCTAATGGAGCATGGTGTTGCATTTAAAGGTGGTCAACATACTCTAGATCATCTAGGTTTTCTCCTATGTTATCTTCTAGGAGTTTTACCATTTGCATTTTACATATAGGTCTGTGATTCACCTTAAATTAATTTCTTTGAAGGGGTAAGGTTTGTGTCTAGATCTATTTTATTGCATGTGGATATCCAGTTGTTCTAGCACCATTTGTTGAAAGAACTATCTTTGTTCCATTTAATTGCCTTTGCTCCTTTGTCAAAGACCAGTTGACTCTGTTTATGTGGGTCTATTCTAGATTCTCTATTTCTTTGATCTATTTGTCCATTCTTTAGTCACTACCATAATGTCTTGATTATTATAGTTTTATAGTAAGTCTTCCTTATGCAGGGGGTCATGTTATTCTTCTCTTGATCATTCCAATTTTACTACATGTGGTGCCAAACCGAGCCCTAGTAAGTCTTAAAGTTAGTGTCAGCCTTACCACTTGTTCATCTTCAATACTATGTTGGTAATTCTGGATCTTTTTACTTCCTAAATAACCTTTAAAATCTGTTTCTCAATACTCACAAAATAACTAGCTGGGTTTTTTATTGGGATTGCATTGAGTCTATACATCAAATGTTGGGAAAAATTTATATCGTGACAATATTGAGTTTTCCTACCCTTGAACATGGAATATTTCTCCATATACTTAGCTTTTCTTTGATTTAGTTCATCAGAGTTTGTAGTTTTCTTTATTTACTTTTTTCTTTACTTACAGCTGTTTATATTTTGTTAGATTTACACCTAAGTATTTCACATTTGGAGTACTGGTATAAATAATGTGTTTAAATTCAAATTCTGTCTATTCATTGCAGATATATGGGAAAATAATTGACTTTTGTACATTAGCCTTGTATCACACAACCTTGCTTTAATCATCTATTAGTTCTAGTATTTTTTTGGGGGGGGAGGTCATTTTTTTCAGACTTTCTATGTAATCGATTGTGTCATCTATGAAAAAATATAGTTTTATTTCCTCCTTTCCAAACTATGTATCTTTTATTTCCTTTTCTTATTCTATTGCATTAGCTAGAACTTCCAGTACAATTTTGAAAAGGAGAGGTGAGAGTAGACATCCTTGACTTGTACCTGATCTTAATAGGAAAGCTTCAAGTTTCTTGCTATTAAGTATGATGTTCCTACAGGTACATTTTAGATTTATTTTATCAAGTTGAGAAAGTATTTCTGTATTCCTAATTTACTGAAAGTTTTTTATTTTATCATGAATAGATGATAGATTTTGTCAAATGCTTTTTCTGCATATATTGATATGATGATTTTTTTTCTTTTTTAGTTCCTATTGATGTGATGGATTACATTAATCACTTTTTGAATGTTGAACTAGCTTTCATACTAGCAAAAATTCCAATTGATCATGGTGAAAATTATTTTTATGCACTTAGATTCTATTTGCTAATATTTTTGCATCTGTATTCATGAGATATATTGATCTGTTTTCTTTTATCATTGATATCTTTGTGATAAGCTTTGTTTTCATTTTCATTTAGTTATCAATATCTTTAATTATTCTTGATATTTCTTCCTTAACCAATGTGTTATTTGGAAGTGTATTTTTTAGTCTCCACATATGTGGGATTTTCCAGTTACCTCTCTGCTAACTTTTAGTTTCATTCCATTGTAATCCATGAGCAGGCATTGTATGATTCCTCTTTGAATTTGCTAAGGTGTCCAGAATGTTGTCTGTTTTGGTGAATGTTTCATGTGAGCTTGAGAAAAATGTGTATTCTGATGATGTTGGATGGAAAAGTCTATAGATATCAATATATCTAAAAAATTGATAGCATTGTTAAATTCAGCTCTGTGGTGGTTCTCTTTTTATCATTTTCTCTTCAAATAATTACTTTGCTCGGGGCGCCTGGGTGGCGCAGTCGGTTAAGCATCCGACTTCAGCCAGGTCACGATCTCGCAGTCCGTGAGTTCGAGCCCCGCGTCAGGCTCTGGGCTGATGGCTCAGAGCCTGGAGCCTGTTTCCGATTCTGTGTCTCCCTCTCTCTCTGCCCCTCCCCCGTTCATGCTCTGTCTCTCTCTGTCCCAAAAATAAATAAACGTTGAAAAAAAAATTAAAAAAAAAAAATAATAATTACTTTGCTCAATTTCTCTCTCTCCTGCTTCTGGAACCCTAATTACCCACACGTTGTCTACTTGATATTGTCCAACATATCAACTACTTTTTTTCTAATTTTTTAATCTTCTATCCCTTAATATTTTGTCTGACCGGTTTCTATTTATTTCTTTAAGTTCACAAAATCCTTGCTCTGCCCAGTAACTGGAAGACCATACCAATAATTTCTGATATATTTTTATTTTAATATTTATAATATTTGTTTATGTCCCTATGCACGTTTACATTCATTTACTTCCTTTTCTGTTAGATCCTTTAACTTATCAATCATAGTTATTTTAAATGCCTTCCTCAGTAATATTAACTTCTAAGCTATATTTCTCCTGACTGATATTCACATTTTCCTGCATTTTTTACATATGTTGTAACTTTTGGTTGCCATTCAAATGTTGTTCTAAAAGAATAATAGAGAAAAAATAAAATAATATTTACCACTAAAAATTTACCCACTTTTTTGTTAGACTTTTAATATATGGAGTTGAATGAATCTAATCTGATGTTGATTTGGGTCTAGACATCACTGCAGCTCTATTTGTGTTCACTTTACCACTCTCTGCAACAATTTATGGGTGTGATCATGCTTTTTCTGCAGCAGGGTTTGGATCTGATTATCAGCCAGAGTTTGCATATCTCTGTATAGCTGAGCTGCCAGCTCTCCAAACCATGGAAGAATTCTACCTGCTTTATAGTTTGGTGGCCAATTTTGGGGGCAATCTGGTTGCTACCCAATTCTACTCTCTAATTTGCTGCCCTGCAGGTGATTTCTGTTCTCCTGCTACTTAGACATCAGTCTTTGGAAAACATGTGTTGTGCATTTAGAGATGGCCTGGAGGTTCTTAAAGGATTACTCTCAATTGTTCTCAGCTCTTCCCCAGCCTTTGGAAGGCCTCTAGTATGGAAATAGTGAATGCCTGGAGATCAAAGAGGAATTTCTCAACTCTTCTAAGCAGCTCTTGCCTTGCTTTTGATGATGGCATAGAGTTCCATGGAATGATTTTTCTCAGTTATCCTGTTTTGACTGCGACATTTAGCAGATTGTTGCCTTGCAGTTGGTGAAGGCCCTATCTACCTTAAGGTACACTTTCAGCTCTTCTGATCTATCTCCAGCCTTCAGCTTACAATTCTGATGCAAACCTTGAAGTTCCATAGAAAAGCACTAGTGGATGAGTACAGACTCATTCTGAGTTTTGAGGTTCACTGGGGTTCAAATCCATCATAATGGCCACACCACATGTTCTCTAAAATCACATGGATCATATGGATGAAATTTTAAGATTGATATGTAACCACTTGTGTGGCTACTTAACTGAGAAGTTTGCATATCACTAGGGACTCAAAGAAAGAAAATAGAATTTTGTGGAAAACAAACTCCAACCACCAGCACCACCACCACCACCACAACAACAACAGAAAGGAGTTCAAAGAAAATAGTAGTTTTAGTTAGTTAAAGAGCATTTGGTTTGATTTCTGTATGTCCATAATTTCATGATCTGTTAAGGATGTTTAGAGCTTATCTATAGTGAGTAGGTTTTGAGTGTTCCTTGGCCAGTTTTTTACTTACTATTAAATATAGCACATTTCCTGTCTATATTCATAAAAATATTTTTTTTTTATTTATTTTTGGGACAGAGAGAGACAGAGCATGAACGGGGGAGGGGCAGAGAGAGAGGGAGACCCAGAATCGGAAACAGGCTCCAGGCTCTGAGCCATCAGCCCAGAGCCCGACGTGGGGCTCGAACTCACGGATCGCGAGATGGTGACCTGGCTGAAGTCAGACGCTTAACCGACTGCGCCACCCAGGCGCCCCCATAAAAATATTTTCAAGCTAAAGAGTATTCCTCTTAAAGATTAATTAGCTGAAAATTAGTCATTCTTCAACATTGATATACATTCTTAATATTCTTATAAAACTGTGGTAAAGTTTGGCAAGACTGAGAGATTAGGGCAGTTCATTTTTCACAATGGTTACCAAGTTTAGCTGTTTACTGGAATGACATGGTGAGATTTTCAAAATGCACAAATTTCCTCTTTACACTATACCACCCTCCAGGCCCAGCCTTTTTTTTTTTTAATAGGCCAGATGTCCAACATGTGCATGCTCTACTAACTGAGCCATCCAGGTGCCCCAAACCTTTTAAATTATAATGCCATGAGATGGAGGAGAAGAATCATCTTTTTAATAAAATCTCAATTCATTCTTATTGAACAGGTGTTTGAGAAACACTACACTAAGGTTATTATTATTATTATTATTATTATTATTATTATTTACCATCGAGAGGAAGGATACAGAAAAAAACAATTAGTTACACAAAAGGTAAGTTTGTAACTCCTTACCTATTTGGCCCAATGAATTTCTTACATCTAATTTGATGCCAATGGTGTTGAAGTCATGGGGTCTTATTCTAAATGTTTTGAATTATATGTCTTTTATTTTTCATGTTCTCTTTTTCATTTAATATTCAAGAAACCATGTAAAATATTTAAGGCATTATGTCCTCTCCTGCACAGAATTCCTATAAAGAGAGTGGCTGGATAGTTCTACATTTGTTTTAACAGGGTTCTCTGTTAAACTGCAAAGTCTCAGTATTGAGAAATTTCTTCTCCCTTTAACTGGGAAGAAGGTTCAGGAACTAAAAATCCATTCCCAAATATGAAAAATAAATGTTAAGTTCTACAAAACCTTGGGGAAAGTAGCATCTAGGAATGCAATGAAAGCATCATGTTTTTTCTTGGTAATAGAAGCCTGAACTGAGAACTAATTTAAGTGCAAGGTGAACTTTAAAATGATGTGTTGTACTCTCCTCTCTTTAATAGGAACTAGAGACAGAGATGACTATGCCCTGGACAAAATACCAGAAACATAATTTAATCCAAGTCACACTCAATAGTGGATATATTTGGGGACCTTGTTTAGATTGAATTGTAATGTTGGTAACCTAGTACATGGAAAGTAATACTATGAGGACAGTATCCTGATTTGGATCACTTTTGTCTTCTAAATATCTAGAAGTTCCAAACTCTATACATTTGGTTATATAGCCAATGTATATCACATCTGACAAGAGATTCTGCATGAGAAATGGTAGAAATGTACTAATATCACTGTCACCTAATAAAAATGTATAATTTGCTAGTTTATCAAGGACTCTTTATGTGAAAAATAGCTTAAAATAAGGATTGAATTAGCCATGAAGATAGTGGGTGTTAGGAATTGATAGACAATTTAAATTACACAATATATTTCTAGACTATTTAAGAGTTGGCCAAGTGTTATTTGGCCTATATCATCTGGTTGATCTTTATGTGAAACTACATAATGCACCTACAGTAGGTTAAATAAGGGTCACTAAAGACAGCAAATCCTAATCTCTGGAATTTATAAGTGTTAACTTATTGGAAAGAAGGGTATTTGAAGATATGATTAAGTTAAAAATCTTTCAATGAGAGCATTATCCTGGGGTTTTTTGGTGCATGATAAATGCAATAACAAGTAAATGTTAACTTTGTTATTAGTATTTAATTATTATTTATATTGTTTACACATAAATTATATGTATAAATAACAAGAGTTATTGTAAGATAGAGGTAAAGGGAGCATTCACATGAACAGAGGAGGAACCAATGTACTCATAGAGACAGAGATTGGAGTCAAGTGGCCACGAGTCAAATAATGTCAATAGTCACCAAAAGCTAGAAGAGGCAAGGAACAGATTTTCCTCTGCATCCTCTAAAGGTCATGTGGCCCTGCTGACACCTTGACTTCAGACTTCTGGCCTAGAGAACTATTAGACAATAATTTCTGTCTTTTAAGTCACTTAGCATTTTGTTATAATATCCAAAAGAAATAGATACAGCCCCTTCATACATCCTGGAAATAGTCTGGAACAAAATAATTTGTTCTGTTTGCTAGTCATACAAAAATGTAAGAGACCCATGGAGAATTGTGTTTCAACAACATCCATAACCTGTTTTTATACACCTTGGCTTCTGGAGAATTCTTCCGTAAGTGTGATACTCTGTCTGACTCTATATTATATGACCAATAAAGACTAAGACCAAACCTACTCAATTTGCCTCATACAGAATTTAATTAAGAATACTATCAACAGGACCACCTGGAGTCAGAATTAAGCCAGGCTCTGGTACTAACCTTAAGCCTTACCACTCAGGTACCAGAAAAATAGCTGAGCAAACTCCACACTTTATTAGGGTCTACTTTGGAAAGACAGGTGGCTTTCTATTTATGTTTCTGCACTGACATTTCAATGCAAATAGATGTCAAATAAGTAAGGAGTCAATTATGTCTCCACAAATTTACCTTGAGTAAACATGGACTGCTTTGTTTTGGAGAGATCTCATCAGTCTTCTGAGGCCTCACAGTCTACTGGCCTCATACTCTTTAACAACTTCAGGGTCTCTTATGACTACTTTAAGATGTAAATTACAGTGTGTGCGTGTGTGTGTGTGTTATATACACATACACATATATATTATACAAAATAAAAATATATAATATTTATATTAAAATATATATTATAAAATGTATACTAATTTTTGTATATGGTGTGAGGTAGGAGTTCAACTTCATTCTTTTGCAGGTGGATATCCAGTTGCCCTAAAATTCTGTACAATATTAATAGATGCAAAATTTCATGTAACCACCATCATGAGAAACTTTGGTTATAATTTAATTTAACTTGACTAATTTTAATGTGAATGGCTACATGTGACTACTGGTTACTGTATTAGACAGCACAGATTTAGGTTAATATCACCTCATTGAATTACATTTTTAAAAAATGAATGAAAAAAAAAGAAAAAAAAACCAAACGTGTTCTGTAAAAAAATATTCTTGGGAAACAAGGAATATGTCAGTGTACTGAAGATTTGAAGAAATTAACTGTAGGTTTCTGAAAATTATTTACTATCTGGGCCAGAAGAAAATTTAAAACAAACAAGGAAACAAACAAACAAACAAAAACCTTGTCATCCATAAAAGATTACGATAATAGAGAAGAGAAGTCAAACCACAGATTGAAGATATTACTGTTATGACAGGGAAAAAACTGGAATAGAATTAATAATCAAAGATAAAATAATTTAAGAGAATCTCTTCTGAAGCTTAAAAAATTGAAAATATGCAGACCATAAAAGCTCATTAAACTTTATATCAAACTAATGAAAAGAGACACCAAGAAAAATCCTCTTACTCTTTCTATAAAAGGTTAATGAAAATAATTCTACACTCACTCAAATTGCCTACAAAAGAACAAAATCAAATGGTTGGTTTTCTATTTGCCATAAAATATTAATGAGCTAATAATTTCCATAGAGTTTTGAGAGATAAGGGTTTGGTGACACCAAAATTCTATAATAACATGATTGATTTAAATATTTCAGGAAAAGAATATAATATTCTCAAAAATCTCAAGGGCTCAATTAATACCGATCATGATTGAAAATAATGATTATAAAATAAGAATTTAATAGAAATAGGAACACAAAAATACAAAATTATTAGTGTATCTGAATAGGTACTAAGCTTTTAAAATAGTTAAATAAAATTACATCTAAAACTATGTTTATTTGGACACATCAATTTTATGGGAATATGTTTAAATATAAAGCACTTAAGATGAGCTAAATGTTATATATATATAATGTCTATAAAAACATGCCTAAACAAGAGTGGGTAGAAAATAAAATTGTAGCAAATATTCCATTTTTTATCCTGTAGTTAAATGAAATAATACATATTAAAAATATTTTTGAAAATTTTAATGAGAAGTATTAGTAAATAATAATTCTAGTAAACACTGATAAAATTAAAATCGCTGAAGAAGTATAAGACAAAATAAATGCCAACAGAACAAAAGTTTAAAAACATTGAAAAAATAAAACAAGTGTATATATTAGATCCAAGGAAAGTACAAGCAAGTATATCTATTATGGTAATAAACACAACTTTTTTTCTCCCGTTATAAAATAGTCTTTAAAAAAAAATTTTTTTTATATTTATTTATTTTTGAGAAACAGAGTGAGACAAAGCATGAGTGGGAGAAGGGCAGAGAGAGAAGGATACATAGAATCCGAAGCAGGCTCCAGGCTCTGAGCTGTCAGCACAGAGCCCGATGTGGGGGCTCAAACCCACAAACTGTGAGATAATGACCTGAGCCGAAGTCGGACGCTCAACCGACTGAGCCACCCAAATGCCCCTAAAATAGTCTTAAATATAAATCTATATTGTTTATATGAGCCAAAACTAAAATAAAATTTCTGAGAAATGTCAAAAATAAAAAGAATGGTTCAGCTTTACCAGATGAATTCAAATCAAATGGGAACAATTATCATCATTAGTTTAATGTAAAATAAAATACATATCAAAAACACTAAATGAGAGAGAAGGGGATTATATAGTCACAAAAGGTGCAATATACAAAAAAATGCGGTATTAATGAAGGACCGTGGTTTATATAGCAAGAGTATTAAGTTAGATAAATCAGAGAAAGACAAATACCATATAATTTCACTCATATGTGGAATTTGAGAAACCAAACAAATGAGCCAAAGGTTTAAAATAGAGAGACAGGGGTTCCTGAGTGGCTCATTTGGTTGGGTGTCCGAGTTTGGCTCAGGTCATGATCTCATGGTTCAATGGTTCGAGCCCCGCAGGGGTCTGTGCTGACAGCTCAGACCCTGGAGCCTGCTTCAGATTCTGTGTCTCCCTCTCTCTCTGACTCTCTCTCCCCCATTCATGCTTGTCTCTCAAAAATAAATAAAACGGGGGCGCCTGGGTGACGCAGTCGGTTAAGCGTCGGACTTCAGCCAGGTCACGATCTCGCGGTCTGTGAGTTCGAGCCCCGTGTCAGGCTCTGGGCTGATGGCTCAGAGCCTGGAGCCTGTTTCTGATTCTGTGTCTCCCTCTCTCTCTGCCCCTCCCCCGTTCATGCTCTGTCTCTCTCTGTCCCAAAAATAAATAAACGTTGAAAAAAAAAAATTTAAAAAATAAATAAATAAATAAATAAAACGTTAAAAAAAAAAAAAAAAGACACACAGGCAAACCAAGAAACAGACTCTTCATTATAGAGAGCAAACTCATGGTTACCAGAGGGGAGGTAGGTGGGGGGATGGGTTTAAATAGGTGACGAGGATTAAGGAGTACACTTGTATGCTTACCAGGGGTTGTATGGAAGTGTTGAATCACTATATTGTACCTCTGAAACTAATATTACAGTGTAATACTATTACACTGTATAATAAATAACTGGAATTTGAATAAAAACTTAAAAAAATAGCAAGAGCATTAAATAGGAAAGCAAATATTAGTAAAAATGTAGGAAGACAACACTAGAAATACAATTGTGTACTAATTTAACAAGACTTTATTAGGTTTCTGACAATAAATAGACAAAATAAATGATGGCAGATGATTTCACAGTAAAATTAATAAGCTTACAAAAAATTGATCTTTTATCATACTGAAAACTAGCAATAGTTTTATCATACTGAAAACCTGCAATAAGTGAGAAAGAAAAACAAATGAATGGTATAATCATCAGAAAGCAAGAATCAATATAATTAAATGCAATCACCAGCAAAAGTCAATTTAATCAAAATAATATCTTCTATAGAGAATATAAATATTTGCATAGGATATCAAAAAAATCAGAATGATTCTGAAATGTAAACATTTATAATAATAAGGGCATTTATATCACATTTGTATAAACATTTATATAAACCTGGGTGGCTCAGTTGTTTGAGCGTTAGACTCTTGGTTTCAGCTCAGGTCATAATTGCATGGTAGTGAGTATAAGCTCCATGTCAGGCTCTGTGCTGACAGTGCAGAGCCTGCTTGGGATCCTCTCTCCCTATCTCTCTGCCTCTCTCCTGCTCCTGCTGTCTGTCTTTCTCAAGATAAATAAATGCTTTTAAAGTTTTTATTTATTTGGTAGTTATTATTTATTTATCAAGCAGGCTCCACCCACTGTCACCACAGAGCCCGACAGAGGCCTCAAATACACTAACCGTGAGATCATGACCTGAGCCAAAACCAAGAGCCCAGTGCTCAACTGAGTGAGACACCCAGGAGCCCCCCACCTCTAAATTTATTTTTAATTTTTTTTTTCAACGTTTATTTATTTTTGGGACAGAGAGAGACAGAGCATGAACGGGGGAGGGGCAGAGAGAGAGGGAGACACAGAATCGGAAACAGGCTCCAGGCTCCGAGCCATCAGCCCAGAGCCTGACGCGGGGCTCGAACTCACAGACCGCGAGATCGTGACCTGGCTGAAGTCGGACACTTAACCGACTGCGCCACCCAGGCGCCCCTAAATTTATTTTTAAATTAAAAAAATATATATGTAAGTGTCAGAAGACAGACAAAAGCTGGCTTATAAAAAAGTAAGAAATCTCATTGGCAATAGAATGAACAAAATTCCTCAAAATAGCTATAATAGGAAATGTGTGGGAACTATATCTTAAAAGAGAGAGACGGGGCACCTGGGTGACTCAGTCAGTTAAGTGTCCCATTCTTGATTTCAGGTCAGGTCATGGTCTCACCATCATGAGATCAAGCTCTGCATTGGACTTCTCACTGAGGGTGGGGCCTGCTTAGGATTCTCTCTCCCACTCCCTCTGCCCCTCCCCTGCTCTCTCTCTTTCAAAATAAATAAATAAATATTTAAAAAGAGAGAGAGAGATAATCATATCCATTTATACAGGGTTAAAAGGATCATTTTTAAAAGTGAAATAAATTTTTGGGAATGCAAGCTGGTGCAGCCACTCTGGAAAACAGTATGGAGGTTCCTCAAAAAACTAAAAATAGAACTACCCTCTGACCCAGCAATTGCACTACTAGGCATTTATCCAAGGGATACAGGTGTGCTGTTTCGAAGGGACACATGCACCCCCATGTTCACAGCAGTACTATCAATAACAGCCAAAGTATGGAAAAGAGCCCAAATGTCCATCAATGGATTAATGGAGAAAGAATAAGTGGTATATATATACAATGGAGTATTACTCAGCAATCAAAAAGAATGAAATCCTGCCATTTGCAACTATGTGGATGAAACTGGAAGGTATTATGCTAAGTGAAATTAATGAGTCAGAGAAAGACAAAAATCATATGACTTGACTCATATGAAGACTTTAAGAGACAAAACAGATGAACATAAGGGAAGGGAAACAAAAGTAATATAAAAACAGGGAGGGGGACAAAACATAAGAGACTCATAAATATGGAGAACAAACTGAGGGTTGCTGGAGGGGTTGTGGGAGGGGGGATGGGCTAAATGGGTAAGGGGCACTAAGGAATCTACTTCAGAAATCACTGTTGCACTATATTCTAACTAATTTGGATGTAAACTTAAAAAAATAAAAAATAAAACAAGTTAAAATTTAAAAAAGTGAAATAAATTTTAATTAGGGGTGTTTATCTTAGATTTACTTATATGATTAATGATGCATCCATTAATTAAAGTCCTAATGGATTTCTTTACAAGAGAACAATTCAAGAGTTAAAAATTTTTTAACTATATCATCATGAGAGCACCTGGGTGGCTCAGTCAGTTAAGCGACGGACTTCTGCTCATGTGGTAATCTCACAGTTTGTGAGTTCAAGCCCTGCATCGGGCACTCTGCTGTCAAGACAGAGCCTGCTTTGGATCCTCTGCCCCCCTTTTTCTTCCCCTCCCCTCCTCTCTCTCTCAAAAATAAACATTCAAAAAAATTTTAAACGCATGTATACATATATATGATATATAAACATTAAAAAAATTTTAAATGTATGTATATATCATATATATCATCAAGAATTTTGAAACAATAGTTATGAAACCTATTATTCCAGATAATTAGATACTTAGGGTAAACAAAGGATGAATTAGTCCACAAAATATTTTTGGAGAATTGGCTATTTGAAAATAATCATACTTGACCCTTACCTTATAACAAACATGAAAATAAAACCAGGAAGCATTAAAAGATTAATTATAGAACATTAGATTATGAAAACAAAAAGTCAGCATTATGCATAAATTTTATGTAATTTATATAAATATATAAAAATAAAAATTGTATTATCACAAATGAAAGTCAGAAAATAACAAAGCTTTCTACATACAAAAAACTGGAGATGATACATATAACAAAACCACAAAAAATGTTTCTCTTCTATCCACATAAGGAAAAACTAAAATAGGAAAACTTTATTATCCTGATGGATAATAAATAAATAAATAAATAAAGCCCATAATCATATGAGGCTTTAAAAGCAGCAGAAGGCAGAAGAGTTAGAGAGAGGGGGCAGAAGAAGAGACAAGAGAGATGAAACACAAAGAGTGTTAACAGACAATAGAGACATAAGAAGGACTCAAACTGCTTTTGTTAGTTTTGAAGGTGGAGGAAGAGGCTCCAGTCAAAAATTTGAGTGCCCTCGAAAAGCTGAGAGCCAATAGCCAGCAAGTTTTCCAGGACTTCAGTACTGTAACTACATGGAACTAAATTCTTCTAACAACCTGAATGAACTTAGAATGAATTCCTTCCCAGAGGCACCATAGAGAAACAGAGCCATTCTAATACCTTGATGTAAGCCTGGTGAAACCAGGAACAGAGATCGAGTGGAGTGTCCAGTCTCCAGTGTCCAGACTTCTGTCCTACAGAACTCTACGATAATAAATAGGTATTGTTTTATGCCTCTGGATTTTTGATGATTTGTTATAGCAGCCATAACAAATGAAAAGATATGAAAAAATTTTCTCATGATGATTTGTCAGAGATTAAACAATCATTGCTGGAAGACAGGTAGCTATGTTTAATAATGACAAAATATAAATTATTTCAGATTTTTAAAAAAACCAACATGTTAATATGTATACAGAGCTTTAAAGATGTCCATACTCTGAGGAACCTCCATACTGTCTTCACAGTGGCTGCACCAGTTTACATTCCCACCAGCAGTGCACAAGGATTCATTTTTCTCCACATTCTCACCAACGCTTGCTGTTTCTTGAGTTTTTGATTTTTAGCCATTCTTACAGGTGTGAGGTGATATCTCATTGCAGTTTTGATTTGCATGTCCCTAATTATGAGTGTTGTTGAGCATCTTTTCATGTGTCTGTTGGCCATCTGTAGGTCTTCTTTGAAAAAATGTTCATGACTTCTGTTCATTTTTTAATTGGATTATTTGGATTTTTTTGGTGTTTAGTTGTCTAAGTTCTTTATATGTTTTGGTTACTAACCCTTATTGGATATGTAATTTGCAAATATCTTCTCCCATTCAAGTAGGTTGTCTTCTAGTTTGTGTTGTTCCCTTTGCTGTGTAGCAGCTTTTTATTTTTGTACACTCTCAATAGTTTATTTTTGCTTTTGTTTCCTTTGCCTCAGGAGACATATCGATAGAAAGATGTTGCTATGACCGATGTGAGAGAAATGACTGCCTGTGCTCTCCTAGGATTTTTATGGTTTCAGGTCTCACATATAGGTCCTTAATTCATTTTGAATTTATTCTTGTGTATGGTGTAAGAAAGTGGTCCAGTTTCATTCTTTTGCATGTAGCTGTCCTGTTTTCCCAACACCATTTGTTGAAGAGACTGTCTTTTTCACATTGCATATTCTTGCGTCCTTTGTTGAAGATTAATTGACCATACAATTAATGGTCGATTAAATAATGACCAAACAATTAAATTAGTTTATTTCTGGGCTTTCTATTTTTTCTGTTGATCTATGTGTCTATTCTTGTGCCAGCACCATACTGTTTTGATTACTTTAGTTTTATGATATAACTTGAAGTCTGGAAATGTGATGCCTACAGTTTTGTTTTTCTCTTTCAAGATTGCTTTGGCTCACCAAAGTCTTTTGTGGTTCCATACACATTTTAGGATTGTTTTATTTCTGTGAAAAATGCAATTGACATTTTGGTAGGGATTGCATTAACTGTGTAATTTGCTTTGGGTAGTATAGACAGTAAAAAAAAAATAAGTTTTATTTATTTATTTTGAGAGAGAGACAGAGGATGAGCAGATGAGGGGCAGAGAGAGGGAGAGAGACAATCCCAAGCGGGCTCCATGCTTTCAGCAGAGCTTGAACTCGTGAACTGTGAGATCATGACCTGAGCCAAAGTCAGGAGTCAGATTCTTAACTTACTGTGCCACCCAGGTGCCCTGGGTAGTATAGACACTTTAACAATACTTGTTCTTATAATCCCTGAGCGTGGAAAGTCTTTCCATTTCTTTGTGTCATCTTCAATTTCTTTCATAAGTGTTTTATAGTTTTCAGAGTATAGACATTTCACCTCCTTGGTTAAGTTTATTCCTTATTTGTTTTTTGTTTTTTTGTTTTTGTTTTTGTTTTTGTTTTCTTGGTGAAATTGTGAATGGGATTGTTTTCTTAATTTCTCTTTCTGCTGCTTTATTTTTAGTGTATAGAAATGCAACAGATATCTCTACATTGATTTTTGTATCCTGTGACTTTACTGAATTCATTTATCAGTTCTAGTAGTTTTTTGGTGAGGTCTTTAGAGTTTTCTATATATAGTTTCATATCATCTGCAAACAGTAAAAGTTTTACTTCTTCCTTACCAATTTGGATGCCTTTTATTCCTATTTACTGTATGATTTCTGTGGCTAGGACTTCCAGTATTATGTTGAATAAAAGGGGTGAGAGTGGAAATCCTTGTCTTGTTCCTGACCTCAGAGGAAAAGCTCTCAGTTCTTTCCATTGAGGATGATGTTAGCTTTGGGTTTTTCATTGAAGGCCTTTATTATGTTGAGGTATATTGCCTCTAAACCTACTATGGGAAGGTTTTTATCATGATTGGATGTTGGACTTTGTCAGATGCTTTTTCTACATCTATTGAGGTGATCATATTTTTTTTTCCTTTCTCTTACTGATCTGATGTATCACACTGATTGATTTGCAAATATTGAACCACCCCTGCATCCCAGGAAGAAATCCCACTTGATTGTGGTGAATGATTTTTTTTTAATGTATTACTGGATTTAGTTTACAAGTATTTTGTAAATATATTGGCCTGTAGTTCTCTTTTTTGTGTGTCTTTATCTGGTTTTGGGATCAGGGTAATTCTGGCCTCATAATATGAATTTGGAAGTTTTCCTTCTTCCTCTGTTTTTTGGAAAAGTTTGAGAAGAATAGGTACTAACTCTTCCTTAACTGTTTAGTAGAAATCACCTGCAAAGCCGTTACTCACAAATATTGTTAAAATGTCTATACTGCCTGGGCCACCTGCGTGACACAGTAAGTCCTGGACTTTGTTGGGAGCTTTTTCATTACTGATTCAGTTTCTTTGCTGAAAATTTGTCTGTTCAAGCTTTCTGTTTTTTCTTGCTTCAGCATTGGTAGATTTTGTGTTTCTAGGAACCTATTTCTTCCAGGTTGTCCAATTTGTCCAATTTGTTGGCATAATTTTTCATAATATTCTGTTACAATCATTTGTATTTCTGTGGTGTAAGTTGTTATGTCTCCTTTTTCATTTGTGATTTTGTTTTTGATCATTCTGAATAGGTATTTTTCAATTTTGTTGATCTTTTCAAGGAACCAGCTTCTGGTTTCATTGATCTGTTCTATTGTTTTTATAGTTTCTATATCATCTATTTCTGCTCTAATCTTTATTCTTTCCTTTCTTCTGCTGGTTCAGAGTTTTGTTTGTTCTTCTTTTTCTACCTCCTTTAGGTGTAAGGTTAAGTTGTTTATTTGAGATTTTTCTTGCTTCTCGGTATCGGCCTGTATTGCTATCCACTTCCCTCTTAGAGCCAATTTACTGCATCCCAAAGATTTTGGCTATTGTATTTTCATTTTCATTTCTTTCCTTGTTATTTTTTTATTTTTTTTGAACAGTTGGTTGATCCATTCATTGTTTAGTGACATGTTATTTAACCTCCATGTACATGTACTCTTTCCCAGTTTTTTCTTGTGGTTGATTTCTAGTTTCCTACCAATGTGGTCAGAAAAGATGCATGGTATGACTTTGATGTTTTTCAATTTGTTGACACTTGTTTTGCAGCCAGATATGTGATCTGTTGTCGAGACTGTCGCATGTGCACTTGAAAAGAATGTGTGTTCTTCTGTTTTAGCATGGAATATTCTGAATATATCTGTTAAATATATCTGGTGTAGTATGTCATTCAAACTCACTCTTTCCTCATTGACTTTCTCTTTTGATGATCTATCCATTGATATAAATGGGATATTAAAGTCCCCTACTATTATTGTATTATTATTAATTAGTTCCTTTATATTTCTTATTAACTGTTTTATGTATTTGGATGCTTCCATGTTAGATGCATAAATATTTATAATCATTATATCGTCTTGTTGGCTTGTCCCTTTTATGATTATACATTGTCCTTCTTTATCTCTTGTTACGGTCTTTTGTTTTAAGACTATGTTTTCTGATTTAAATATTGCAACCCTGGCTCTCTGTTAACATGCAAGTTATCATTTGCATGATAAATGTTTCTCCATTCCCTCATTTTTGATATGCATGTGTCTTTAGGATGAAATATGACTCTTGTAGGCAGCATATACATGGGTCTTATTTTTTGATCCATTGTGTTACCCTATGCCTTTTGATTGGAGCCTGTATTCCATTTACATTCAAAGTAATTGTCAATAGTTGTGTATTTATTGTCATTCTGTCATTTGTTTTGTGGTTGTTTTTGTAGTCCACTCTGATCCTTTCTTCTCTTACTCTCTTTCATGATTTGCTGATTTTATTTAGTGATATATTTGGATTCCTTTCTCTTTATTTTTTACATATCTATTACTGGCTTTTGATTTGTGGTTACTATTAGGGTTGTATGTAACATCTTTTCCATGTAGCAGTCTATATCAAGTCGATGCTTGCTTAAGTTTGAACCCATTCTTTACTCCTTTCCCCCACAATGTTTTAGGTATATGGTTTCATACTTTATATCCTTTTATTTTGTGAATTCCTTGACTGCTTTTTTACAGATATACTTATTTTTTTTTTTACTTCTTTTGTGTTTACTACTCTTCTTACAATTAATTATGGTCTTTCCTCTCACTCAAAGAGTCCCCTTTAACATTTCTATAGGTCTGTTATAGTGGTCATTAACTCCTTTAGCTGTTTGAGAAGTTCTTTATCTCTCTTTCTATTCTGAATGATTGCCTTCCTGTATAGAGTATTCTTAGTTGTATTTTTTTTCCTTTCAGCACTTTTAATATATCATGCCACTCCCTTCTGGCCAGTTTCTGCTGAAAAAATTGCCGATAGATAGCCTTATGGTGTTTCCTTTGTACATAATTATCTTTACTCTTGCTGCTTTAAAATTTTTTTCTTTATCACTACTTTTTCCCACTTTAATTACTATGTGTCTTTCTGTAGACCTGGTTGGGTTGATTTTGTTGGGGGTTCTCTGTGCCCCCTGGATCTGGTTATCTGTTTCCTTCCCCAGATTGAGGAAGTTTAGCTATTATTTCTTCAAATAAATTTTCTGCCCCCTTTTTCTCTCTTCTTCTTTTAAGATTCCTATAATGTGAATGTTATTACACTTGTTGAAGTCACTGAGTTCCCTAAGTCAGTTTTCATTCTGCATCAATTTTTTTTTTCTCTCAACCTGCCCAGCTTGATTACTTTCCCTTAGTCTGTCCTCCATGTTTCTAATTTGGTTCTCTGCTTCCTCTGTCCTGCTGTTTATTCCATCTATTGTATTTTTAATTTAATCTCTGATTCATTCTTTTTTATCTCTTTGTTAAGGGTCTCACTGATGTCCTCCACTCTTTTTAAACAATTTTTTTTCTGATGTTTATTTATATTAGAGAGAGAGAGCTGGGGAGGGGCAGAGAGAGATGGAGACAGAATCTAAAGCAGGCTCCAGGCTCTAAGCTGTCAGCATAGAGCCTGACACGGGGGGCTTGAACTCATGAGCCATGAGATCATGACCTGAGCCAAGTTGGACACTTAACCAACTGAGCCACCCAGGTGCCCCCTCAACTCTTATCTCAACTCTGTTGAGTATCTTTGTGAACATTACTTTAAATTCTTTATCAGGCATATTACTTACATGTGCTTCACTTAGGTCTCTTGCTGTAGTTTTGTCCTGTCTTTTTATTTGGGACATATTCCTCTGTCTCCTCATTTTGTCTTACCTCTGGGTCTGTTTCTATGTGTTAGAGGAAATTCAGCTATGATCATGCTCTTGAGAGTAACAGCCCTATGAAGAAGTCCTGTGGTGCCCTGTAGTACAGTGTCCCCTCTTCACCAGAACCTAGTGCTTCAGGCAGTGTCTCCTATGTGTGTTGCATGCTCCCTGCTGTTGTGTCCTGGCTGCCTTTTCCTTCAGTCTACTTGTCTACTTGTCTGCACAGGCTCTCTTTGCCTATTGTGGGCAGTATTTGGTCCCTGAATGGGGTTGGGCACACAGTTTAAATAGGTGTGCAGGCCTGCTTATGAAATGAGACCTGCTCATGCTGCCTCTGGGACTGGTCTATTCTGTGTGGATCCATAAAGCACACATGGGTGATGAGTGCAATTTTAACAAGGTACACTTCAGGCTTCCACAGAGCTGCGTTCGCTACCACCACCACTGAGAACAAGGCCCTGAAAAATGCACTGGTCAGGAGACATGGTGTTGGCATGGTTTGCACTAGTCTTTTGGGGGAGGGGATCTGCAGCACCATGAATGAGACAAATGTAACTGGGGAAGGTGGATCTGCCGAACTGCAAGGTGGTTGAGCTCAGTGTAAGCAAATTCAGTAGTGAATTGTGACCCCGCTGGTTCCTTAAAGTGGCCATGTGTTTATGCTTGGTGTTGGGAGAGGTAGATGGCACCTAATGGCTCCTTTATTCCTAGAGAAGTCCCTCCAATGAAACCCGCCCCTCTGGGACATGCTTTGAGATGAGTAAGTAACTGGCCCTCTAGTATCCCCCAGAATTTTTCAAACTGCTGCTTGTATAGTGTATCACCAGGGGCTGTTTATGGCACTTTTTAAGGGCAGGGACTCAGCTTCCTATTGCCCTCTGGGCTCTCTCAGAGCTGAGCCCACTGATTTTTTTTTTTTTTTTTAATTTCTGGCGTTAAGTCCTGCTGCTTATAAGGACTCACAAAATTCAGCCCCTCCCGCTTTGAAAACCAAATCTTCCCTGGATGGCGTCCCCAGAGTTACAGTCTGTTTCTCTCCTTTCTCTGTGCTAATGGCTCCCTCTTCACAGATAGCCATGGTCTGTTTAACTGCCCACTGTGTCTCTGTCCTTCCTACCCTCTTCAATGTGGTCTCTTCTCTACCTTTAGTTGTGGAGTTTGTTTTGCCAGTCTTCAGGTCGTTTTCTGGGTTATTCATCTGGTTGTATCATGGGATGAGGTAAGCTTAGGGTCCTCTTCACCATCTTTTCAGCCTCTACTAAAGTAATTTTTTTTAATTGGAAAACAAAGTAATAGTATGCCAAAATTAACATCAAACATACCTGTTATATTAGTGATGGTAAAACACCAAACAAGACAGCATTCTCTTTGGGATAGATAAATCTAAATTAAAGTATTTCATAAACTTAAAAAGATATACTCCAAACCCACAAATGTACAACACTAAGAGTAAACCCTAAGGTAACCTGTGGACATTAGGTGATTATGATATGTCAGTGTAAGTTCATACTTGGTAAAAAATTTACCATTTTAGAGACTGATGTTAGTAATTAGGGAGGTTTTACATGTGTAGGGGCAGGGCGTATATGGGAAATCTCTATGCTTTCCTTTTAATATTGTTGTAACCATAAAACTGCTCTAAAATAGTTTTTAAAAATAGTAAAAAAAAAAGAGACTACAGAAATATAATGATACATATAGACCAAAACAGAGCAGTTTCCCATATAAATATTGATATTTAGCCCAGAAAGTACTGAATAAGAACATTCTGAAATACTTCTGTTCACCATACATTTCTAATGGTCTTGAATATCTATACATGGAGTGCCATAATTGCAACATTCATAAAGTAGAATTTTAAGAGATAAAAGGAGAAATCAATAAGAAAACACAGTAAGAGACATAATGCATCTTTATCAATGCATTAAAATATCAAGTGGACAGAAATAAATAATGCTATAGTAGGCATAGAATAGATACAGATGAACAAACACATGCATATTGTTCCCTGAAATGGAGAATGTAATTTTTCTTAAGTTCCCAGGGTACAATCACAAAGAAAATAAAACGATATATTAGAAGCCCAAAGTCAATAAAGGTTTTACAAAAGATTGCAATGCAATAAAACTAAAAATTAATGACAAGATAAAAAACATAGCATCTACTGAAAGAGTCTTAAAAAAGTCACTCACGTAATTTGTTAGCAAAAGAAGAGTAGAAATCAGAACTTTAAAGTGATTGAACATAATAATGAAAACACTGTATAACACATGGAATATAGTTAACACTGTGCTCAGAGAAAATTTTATAACTACCTAAATAAATAAAAAGAGAGTGAAAACAAATGAACATTAAACACAAGCCCCCAAAAACAATAAAATAAATCAAAGAAAAAAATAGGAGGAAAATAATAACAATAAAACCACAAATTAATCATTTAGCAGAAAAGAACATGAAGTGTCTGAGAGAATATGAGAGAAGTCCTGCATTCCCCGGGCACATCACTGGCTCTGTTGGTGGAGTGTGTGACTCTTGATCTCAGGCTTGTGAGTTTGGGCCTCATGTTGGGTGTAGGGATTACTTAACAATAAAATCTTAACAAAAAAAACCAAAAAAAGTCCTGCATTCTTTCATACGGTTTCTTGGCAAATCATTTTACCACTGTTATTGTCTACTTTTGCCTAAAACTTTGTTCAATGTAAAATTTTATTCACTGGAGACACTTCCCTCGCTTTCCTTGTCATAACATACACATGCAGTTCTCTGTTCAGATCAGCCTTTTCCATGGCAATAGTGATTGCTTAAGTAGTGTGATTTGAAAGGTGCCAATTTGGCTTCTGACCCCAAACTTATTTATTGGCTAAATTCTACTTTTAGTAATTTATTCCACTGGGTGACAGCAGTGCATGCTTGAGAGATCATGTGGAAAGACGGTAAGGCATTAAAATGAAGAAATCAGGAAATGAAAGAATTTCAGTTGCTTGACAAAATCTACTCTCCAATGCTGCTAATTGATCAGACCCACATACATCTGTTAAAAGATAATTGGCTCACATATCCATTTTGAAGAAACCAGATAGAAAACTAGTCCTGAATTCCCAATCCTTATCACCTTCAATCTAGTTAGTCAAATCGTTAAATCTCATCTGTTTAGAATTTTAGGAAAATAGAAGCTGCATTTACCTATAATTAAATGCTTTCGTATTATCTCTTGCCAGAACAGACCTGGCAACACTCTGGGAGGAGTCATTTGAATATTAAATCTTCTAACTCCTCAGAAGGTAGCCTTGCTTTGTTTTTTTTTTGGTAACAATTTTTTTCTCACATTTTTACTGAAAAGTATAACAGCTAAAGCCTCAGAAAATAGCATTCATGTATGGGAGGGTGTTTATAGAGGAACAGAACTCTTAGCTTATTATATAATTTGTCTTGAAGGATTAATTAGAGGTTTTGTAAATTGAAGAAGCAAAATCTATTATTGCTTTACAAATTTTATTTATAAAAATAATGCAGTTTTGTTCCCACAATTCTAGCCATTACTAACAGATTTAAGGATGAATGATTCCATCTTGAAAATATTCATGTGTTTATAAAATCCCTCATCTAGGCTGCTAACTTAATAATTTAGATTATCTGAAATATGTTATTGTGTTAATACCGAATAAAAAGAAACTGGCATTTGTTTCTGTTTTTGATGCAACCAAAGTAAATATTACATAGAGTAAAAAGTATATATCAATTTTCAGTTTGTGTAATAATTCTAATTATCAAAATGGCTAAACTGTAAGGAATACTGAATTATTCAAATGGTTATTTTTTTTAAACTACTGCAGTATTGGGATATTTCAATTTGATCTGCCAATTTTGATTACTGTTTAAAAAAATGAACCTGCATAGAAACAAGGTTAGGGATATAAAATTAAAAATAATTTTCTATGTTAATTATACCATAGAAATTAAGAAGTAAGACTTTTTAGGACCTTGATTACTTTATGGTCTAGAGAAATAGACTTGGTGGATAATATTTTTTTATACAATTTTATGTCAGATGCCCATTATTGAAATGAGATATAATATATAATGTAAATAAAAACAATCAGAGTAATCTCATAAAAGCTGTAATGGTTTATTCTCCCATTTAATATTATTCTCATTTTTTTTTCCTTGAGAAATTTGGATTATTCTCAAAAGAAACAGTTCATCTTTGTTGTATTCTGTGTCTCCACTTTGTTGCATTGCTTTGGGATAATTCAACCAAGGATAATTTTTACAACATAAAAGTTATGAAGAAAGTAATCTATAATGAGCCTTTTGACTTCTTTACATTTACCATAATTTGGTCCTTCACTAATACCAAAATCACTGAAAAGGAGAGAGACTTACTGTTTAATTCTCTCCTGCCTTTAATTCTAGGTATTTCCAGCCATAATTGTCCAATCTGTACCATCTTTAGTCAATCTGCATATGCCTTTAGTTGTTTTAGTTATTGGCCATCAAATTTCTATCAATTTTTTGTACTTTAATAAACCACACTTGATCTTAGCCAAAAGGCTGAGAAACGATGTACATTAATATACCATAATATCATGATATACCGTGATATCAAAGCTGCTTGGAGTGGGGTCCTACTTATATGGTACAGCTTGAATAGCAGATGGTGTTCTAAGTAACAATAACAATAATAATAAACATCTCTGGAGCATAAAGTCCCACTCTTTAAGCTTTAACTTATTTGTATTAAATATTACTCTTCCCAAACACCCTCTTCTTCAATGCATGTATAGTGGGAGTCTAGCTTTCAGTGTCTAGATTTTAAGGAGTCTTAAAGACTTTTGATATGTGGCTTTGTAAAAGTTACAACTAAGAAATATCAAATGGAGATTACACGCAAGATTTTAAAAGGCCCAAATGAAATATAGTCATGTAGGTAAAAGTTGCCTTCATAAAAATGTAATTGCTTATTTTTAGGGTGAACTATTTTGCCACTTAATTTCTTTGGTGCCTCAGACACTAAATAAAGGAGGGAGAAAGTCTGGGAAAGAACATAAGGAAGGAAATGGGGCAAAGTCAGGAGGAAGAATATAAAACATATATCCTGGTGGAAGCAAGTAAGCAAAGTAAAAATTTCATCTAATTCACAATTTGACTGGAGTTAGCCTTGTGTAGAGTTAGAGCAAATAATAAGATAAACACATTGGTCAGAACCTGGATTGTGTTAATTAAACCAATGAAATTAGTCCTCTCAGTCCTTTTAGCTCTGACGGTGACGATGGGCAAATGAGAATGTGTTTACAAAGCATGATCAATTCTAAGAAAATAATCATATTTTACCTAATAATAGTGAGGATGGTGAGGATGAGGCTGATGGAGCCTGACGCAGAGAGCTCCAGCAACATGGTCATCATTTGTTAATTTAGGCACATTTCATCTGCTGAGATGGTTAAGTAGTTCAGATTGAATGACACCTCAAAATTTTGACTCATGTAATTAGAATGATGGGATCTAAAGCTTAGGTATGGGGCTATTTTATGTATAACCAGCTAACATTAGAAAACAGAACAATTCAGTAGTAATAACGTGATGATGCTGAAGAATTTGTTCTTGACTTACAGACAACTTGTAGAGCTATTGGTCATTCAGTCATCCCCGATGGCGTTTGGATGATTATTTGACTTACTTATTCCAGAAGTCCCTCTTTTCAAGCCCTTAGAAACTACTGGAATTAGGCAGCATTATGTCCCAGGCTTCTCCCGGTTCTGAGAATGTTAACAATAATCCATTAGAGCAGGGATCTTTTAAAATTAAAATTAAGTCTGTGTCAGAAAGGAAAGGACAGATGAGAAAGATCAAGGCAGAAAGTGGCTGTCCCTTAAGGATAACGGTCTTAAAATGGCAATGACACATAAGTGGTGAACATAAAATGATTGTAATGTAACTAAATTATTAAAGTGAATGTGTCTCTCTATGAAGGAAAAGGCTTGCACTGCATTAAAATAAATGAGGAAATAACATTGGACATTTTTTCCACTTAAACCAGGGCACTGTATTTTAGAATTGACACTATTTCAGAATGTTTACTACTTTAATATATTTTTATTAATAATTCTACAGGCATACTCTTTCTTTTTTTAAGTTTGTTTGTTTTGAGAGAGAAAGTGAGTGGGGGAGGAGGAGGAGGAGGAGGAGAGAGAGAGAGAGAGAGAATATCCCGAGCAGGCTTCCACACTGTCAATGGAGAGCTGGACATGGGGCTCAAACCCACAGACCATGAGATCATGACCTGAGCCAAAGTCAGACACTTAACCAACTGAACCACCCAGGCACGCCAGGCATACTCTTTCTTTAGTGAAAAATTGTATATATTTTGACAAAGGATATATTAAGTGGACAGGTAAAGTACTTCTTGAAATTTCAATTTTTTTCTTTAATGAAAATATTTATTTTCAAAAATCTTCAATAAAAATTTATAACTTACAATCCCTAGAATAAGTACTGTTTAAAAATGAGTAGTATTTACCCCCAAATTTAAAATAGTTGTTATGGGTGATTATAAATGTTTTCCATGCATGTGGAATAGCATATTAAAAGAGAAATTTCTCTCCCTTTTTACATGAAATGATTCCCCCCACTATGTCTTCATGTATGCCAAACTTTAAGCCCTGTATCTATCTTCAGTGAAGATTTTGGTGTTACGTGGATAACTTCTCATTATATTTGGGACTGCAGTGTTCAACATTAAAATAAGGTTTAAACTGTCTCAGAGGGGTTCTTTTTTTTTTTTCTTTTCTTTTTCTTTTCTTTTTCTTTTTTTAGTTTATATTAATACTGCACCCACACACAGAGGCTAATCTCCGACAGGTTCTTTTGTAGATGGCCTTAAGCAGTGGTGCCCACTCCCAGGCAAGCAGTGGTGCTCTCACGTAAACCTTTGTCAGGTAACATGACTGGATCAGCTGTGGAATCCTGATTCAGTTCATCTAATGAACACATAGGTATTTGATCCACATACATGATATAGAAGCGACATTCCTAGGTTGTTGTGGTATACAGTCTCTGTAAATCAAAAAGGAGAACTTACCATTATATAAAGTGAAAAGTTATAAACACTGCTGGTCGTCTAGCGTGCATAGTCTTCTAAATTGTTCCGTTATGTCCACAGTACATTTTTGCTCTTTTACAGCAAATAGTGTTTCCTTAACTCATGGAGGTTCTGTTGATACTTGGCTATTTTCATTAATGTAATTCAGCTTCTAACTAAAAGGGAAGAAAAAGTGTACTGTATGGCTAAAATCATTTTATAATAAGACTGCTTTTCCTTTAAGAGACTTTCTTTTCCTATTCAAGTTAAAGAAACTAAAATTTAAATAAAAATGTTGAGTCTTTTTGGTAAACACTAATGAGTAAATTATTCATTTTGAATTAGTATAAATAATATTTATAAGTGGGTATTTTAAAGTGCCTGAAAATAGTTATCATATATTCCTGCAAGTATTGTTTAATATACTTATAAAAATATATCTTGGTAAACTTCAACTAAAGTCTTTTTCAATGATCACAAATACCAGGAAAATAAAGGCCAAATTAATTCTTTTTTATACTGTTAATATGGTATTAGGTTTGAACAACTAAATGCTTGTAGGAAAAAAACAAAATATAAAGTAGTGCCTTGTGTGCTTGATATGGCCAGATGTATTTTAAGAAAATAACATCAAGGTTCACAAATTGTTGGTTGAGTTCATGGTTTCTACCCTAATAATTGTGGGACTTGAAATAAAATTAATCACAGAAGAGGAAGAGAAAATAGAGGGTAGCAAATACCTGGTTTCATATGTCTAAGTGGGTATATTGTGAGGGAGATATTATTTCTTTCTTAGGATGAAGAACTTGATTATGTTTAGGTATCACTTATAAAATGATAAATGGAGATTTTAGGACTCCATCCCACAACTATTGAATAAGAAGAGTTAAAAAGAGTGGCCCTTGAGAATCTGTTTTTAAGAGGAAAAAAAACAAAAACAAAACAAAAACTCCAGGTTATTTTAATTAGACAACCAAGACTGGGAACCCTGTTTTATGTGATTCATGATAAAATCAGAATGAATCAGTAAGTCCATGGACTGTTAGCTCTCTGGGAGCAGAAACAGAAATTGCTTTAATTTCTAACCTCTTTGTCCTATATACTGCCTATCACACAGTAGTTACTCAAATATTTTTTAGAGGTGTGAATAAAGAACATGGGAGGCATGTTACTGTTAAGTGCAATGAAAATATTTTAATCCATTAGAATTGACTTCCCATGACTGCAGCTGTCAAAGCAAGGGTCAGATGATCACTTATTGGGTGTGCTGCTATCAGAAAAGTACAGGAATTGTGGCATATAGTAAACACTCAATAAACGCTTCACAAATTAAGGCATAAACTAAATGTGAGATTCCTATTTCATGAATTTCTTAAATCACGTTGACTGTGAAACAGATCAATGGTGGAAATCAGACTAATAAGAACAAATGAGCTCAGTAAAAACTCATTCTATAGAATATAGGAGATATAACTAAATGACTAGTCTCTCTCAAAAAGAAGAAATCTTCACCTTTAATGATACACAAACTCCTCTAAGATCCAAAAGTTCAAAAGCCAAATCCACTCTGATGATTCTTCAGCAACATTCTTGGGAAAGATAATTATTCACAACATTGTACCATCCAAACACCTTGTATTTACTTTTCTTGTATTGTTTTTCATTTATTTGAGAACACATCTGTTTGCATCTTGTAAAACCAGCCTTCCTTGAGTACGAGGACACCATTATCATTTTGTCCTCCTCTAACCCCCTCCCAATGCTGAGCATAGGTCTGTTTGACTAGATCGTTGTTGACTATTGTTCACTGTTTAATACAGACGTGCTTCACTGTGCCAGAGCTATGCTGTTAATTGTACCAGTGCATGGAACATTTTCAGTGATAGCAATTTTCTTGGCTGTCAATCAATGCTAAGCTTCTGTTATCATATATTCAGGCACTAAAATTATATGTTGATTTAAAGAAGAGATCCAAGTATGAATATTTTATGTCTGATTCTTTACCTCATTATAGCTCATGGATCTTACTACATTTTCTTCTTCTTTGAGCAGAAAGGAATATCAAATCTCCTTCTCTTCTTAAATGGAAGAAAAACAAAAGTTTGGTTTATTTTAGGAAAAAGCTGAAGATAACCCAAATAACCAGGGGCTGCACTGTTGCATAAGAACTGACCCTTGAGACTTTGAGGAAGCCACCTGCATGTTCAGTTTTCTTTGTCTCTATTCCTCAGGATTTGCTTGAAGTAAAGTATGTTTGGGCAGAAACTGTTGCCATCTTGCACAAACTCGTTACATGATCTTCAAATTTTTGATAGATTTTATCTGTTCTTTTGGGTAATAGGCTTGGGGCAAGTCACACAGTATACATTTTGATGGTGGCTGATACATGCAATTGCAGGAATCATTGATTTGTATATTTTTTTCAAGCGTAAGGCATGCTTCATTTTACACAGCCCGTTTTCACCATTGTCAGGTGATATTCCAATGGAAAATTGAACCCTATTTTTTATATTTTTCAATTTCATTCATCTCTCCTTTTATTCCTTTTCTTTATAGGATTGGTGAAAAATATTTGGCAAATCCCTCCAGAGACACATTATTGTTGTTTAAGTTTTAAAGTACCCAGGGCTCTAGAATGAATGTGTGGGTGGGGACAGCCTTCAAGCTGGGGGTATTGATGGCACACAAAGTGATTGCATGATTTTTATAGTAAAAGGAATAACACAGGTGGTGGCTGTAGCTGGCTAAAGCAGCAAGCTCCCTTGAATCCTATCTTTTTTCATATCTGTTCACAGATATGCCCTCACATGTTTGGTTTCGGTTTGGTAGGCACTTGGGTAGAGAATAGATACAGTTTTGGAGTGTCTCTATGATTTTGTTTCCTAGATTTCCTCACATTCCAGTGGCTGTGGTTTGCCATAAAATCCATCAGGGTTAAAGCTGAAAAACTTGGAAACTCACCCCCATGTGCATCCCTTCTTCAAGTTTTATGGTCCCCTCTAGAATCTGCCTATTCTGCTGCCATGGACTCTAGAGACTTTGAGTAGTCATTTATTATATTTTGTCCAGAGTCTGTAGTTGTTATGTGCAGGGAAATTGGTCTGGTAGGAGCTTACTAGGCCATTCTGGATGAATGGTATTTTTGAAATACTGTTCATTAAATTTTAAGGTAGAATGGTAATGTATTAAGCCTATGTTTTATTCTGTGTTACTGCTTTCAAAAGAACTTTTCAGCCTATTTTGTGTAATTAAATCAGCACTATTGTACCACCATAAGTTATAAACTTAGTAATTTAGATAAACAACTGATGACTGAAAATGATGGAAATTGTTAGAGTTCATGGAGCTATCAAATCCCGGTTTTGGGCAGGACCTAGAATCCTTCCCATTCTATTTCCCTATATGATAATCACTACTGACTATGAAAGTGTGCTGACAAGAATGTTGGATATTGCAAAAAAGTAAATGGAAACAGTTGGCTAAAAGTGGTGAAATATCACACAAGTTTTCTCACATAAGATATTCTGCAACATTTGTATTTTATTTTTGAATTTCAAATTTCTAGGCTGGCTTTGCCATTGTATTTTTTTCTTTTTCAATATCTCCCCATGTTGCTCAGAGTAAAAGCCAAAGTCCCTATAAGCATCAATAAGACTCCACATAACCCACTTTCCACCGCTAACCTGCTCATCTCTCTGACCTCATCGTCTAACACTATTTGTCAGTCAGCTCCAGCCTCATTGGCCTACTTGCTGGATCCATGTGTACACTCTTACCGTATGACTTTCATAATTACAGATTCAAAAAATCAGGGAATTTCTGGGTGAATAATATCTTATAGTCAGAAATTAGCATTTTCCCTCTTCTTTTGGAATAGAAAGTACAAGGAGTCAATTATATCAGTTCTCCAATGATAAAATAAGAAAAGGAACTTTGGATCACTTTGGTTTATGCATACAAAATCAAGCCCCCAAAATTTCCCAAACATGAAAAGAATTTTTAAAAATGTATTGAGCTAATGTGAAAAGTAAATTTAATGATCATTTTCTGACCATACATCAAATTTATAATTTTTTAGTGATTTTTTAAGTTTACTTATTTATTTTGAGAAACAGAGAAAGTGTGAGCAGGAGAGGGGCAGAGAGAGGGGGAGAAGAAAAATCCCAAGCAGGCTCTGCTTTATCAGCGCAGAGCCGGCTGCCGGGATTGAACTCATGAACCGTGAGATCGTCATCTGAGCTGAACTCAAGGATCGGATGCTTAACTGACTGAGCCACCCAGCCTCCCCCAAAGTTATAATGTTATAGAAAGCATGAGAATCCTTATTGTGGGGTGTGAATACCAACATAAAAGAACATGTGAAATGAACTTTGAAACTTTTAAGCTTTTGCCCCAAACTCATTAATTTGTATCCAAAAGAATTATAAACGTTGGATCAGCACAATCATTAAAACACTAAATGCAAATTAACATGTACAAAATACATTTTTTTCAAATATACTTACTAGTTATGCAGTACATTACTTTCAAGAACAAATACACATAGTAAATAATTTCTATAGGGAACAGTACAATATATGAGGACAAGAATGGAATCTAATCAAAAATTCATAATATGATAATTTTCTAAAGAGAAACTTAATGTTGCATCCATACATTCCCTTAGGATCAGTGAAGTACTGGTATTTTATATCAGTAAGAACTTTAAAAATGATCTGCCTTCCTAGTTCACAATTTTAAAAAAAATTTTTTAATGTTTATTTATTTTTGAGAGAGAGAGAGAGAGCGTGACCAGAGAGAGGGAGGCACAGAATCCAAAGCAGGCTCCAGGCTCCGAGCTGACAGCACAGAGCCTGACGTGGGGCTCGAGCTCCTGAAACACGAGCTCATGACCTGAGCTGAAGTCGGACGCTCAACCGACTGAGCCACCCAGGCGCCCCGCTAGTTCACAATTTTAAACAAACCCCACTAAACCTCACCACCACCACCACCAAACCCTGTGGGGGGAAAAAAAAATAAGTGACATAAATGCAGTTAACCTCAAAATAAGCCTTTCTTTCTATACTATTATGGAATATGGGATACCAACTCTATTTTTAAATGGCAGTGTAGGGAATCATGGATTTGGATCCTTTCTTTTTTATGTGGTTGGCATTCTTTTATATTTCGTCTTTTTTAAAATGTTTATCTACTTATTTTGAGAGGGAAAGAGAGAGCCTGAGCCTGGGAGAGGCAGAAAGAAAGGGAGAGAGAATCCCAAGCAGGCTCCACTCTGTCAGTGTACAGCCTGACATGGGGCTTGAACTCACAAACTGTGAGATCATGACCTGAGCTGAAACCAAGAGTCAGATGCTTAACTGACTGAGCCACCCAGGCACCCCTTGTATATTATGTCTTATTTTTAGTCTAAGTGACAGAGTATACTTAGTGGATGAGACTTTAATAAATGGATGTATAATAGCTAAGTCCTCTTAAGCACACTGTCTTTGATGAGAGTAGACATAAAAACCACTTCTGTTATTATTTTCCAGAGCTAGTTTCTTCATTTCAAGTGAGCCAATGTTTTGGTCCTTTCTTCTGTGTAAGAGGACACTCATTACTTCCTCTCACCTTTCTCTTCAACCTCTCCCTCTCAACTTTTTCCTTTTACCTTATAAATGGGCTCTAGTACTGCCCATCCATAAACAGTAAAAACCGAATTATTTCCCAAGACTTTTCTCCCCTTCACTGACATAATACTTCTCTCTCCTTTCAAAGAGAGCCAAGCTACTCAAAAGTACAATGTACACTTTAAATCTCTCCTTCACTTTCCTTTATTTCTCATCACATTGCAGTTGGGGTTCTGCCCATATCACACTCAATCGAAATTACTCTTGCCAAGGCTACCAGTCAGTACCCATGATATCCACTCTTCCTTCCTACTGGGAACTTCCATCCTCCCTAGGCTTCTGGCACACTGTTTCATTTTCATTTTCTCTTCTTAGTATTTACCCTCACTCTTTTCTGTAAGCTCTTCTTTCAATACTTCTTGCATATAAGCTACTAAAATTCTGTCCCTGAATCTTCCTTATCACTCTTTCACTCTATCAAGATAGACAGGATAAGCTAAATTACAACTAACAGTCTGTAAATCTCAGTTGCTTAAAACAATCAGCATTTGGGGCGCCTGGGTGGCGCAGTCGGTTAAGCGTCCGACTTCAGCCAGGTCATGATCTCGCGGTCCGTGAGTTCGAGCCCCGCGTCGGGCTCTGGGCTGATGGCTCGGGGCCTGGAGCCTGTTTCCCATTCTGTGTCTCCCTCTCTCTCTGCCCCTCCCCCGTTCATGCTCTGTCTCTCTCTGTCCCAAAAATAAATAAACGTCGAAAAAAAAATTAAAAAAAAAAAAAAAACAATCAGCATTTATTTCTTGGTCATACTACATGTTCATCTCAGTTCAGCTGAGGTTCTTCATCACATTGTCTTCATTCAGATGCACAAGTTAACAGATTCTCCATCACTTAGGATATTCCTGGTTACAGTGATAGGGGGAAGAGAACATGGAAAAGTGTGTACCAATTTAAAAGTTTCTTCCCCTAAAAGGCACAAATTCTTGCCTCTCAATTTTGTTGGCCAAAGCGAGTGATATAGTCAAACTGAATCTCAAAGAAGATATGCCAGTATAATCCTGAAATATGCACAAAGTAAACCAGAATATCAGAAAATAGAAATAATCACCATTGGAGTCTCTGAATGATTTTGTCCAACAAATATGGTTTAAATTAAAACATAAATGCTAATGACTTAGAAATCTATATCTTGGGCTCAGATCTCTTAATCTATGTACCCATATATACCTTCCTACTTCACTTGGATATGCAAACCTTAATGTCAACCCCCTTTCCCCCCGCCACCACATCCAAACAAACTCAGTACTAAAACTTCTCATCTTGATCACCTTCTAAGAACGCAAGTTAAACACTTGGGGGATATCCCTGATTTATTCCTCTTCCTTAATCTATGTATCAATGGTAACCTATTCAAGTTCAGTCCACAGTCTCAATACTGTTACCCCTCTTCCTGTTCACATTTTTGTTTCCTTAATGTAATCTCTCCATATTTATTGTCTGAATTACTGCAGCTGACTCTTGGGATCTTCTTGCTACTCCGCTTAATCTGTCTCAAACTTTCTTCATCACTGCTGTCAAAATTATCTATCTACATCACAGACTTGATCACCTACTATTTTTAAAGTCATGTATTGTTTGCTACTTGTTGACTCTAGAGTAATATCCAAACTTCATATATCACACCCGACCTGGTGATGTGATCTCTAATTATCTGGCTAGCTTCATCTCTCTCCACTTTCCCTAACTCATCAGATTTCATGATCTAACACTGATGATCCATCTCACCAAAAGTAAAAGATACCTTCAGAAGGAAAAGAGAGAGAGAGAGAGAGAGAGAAACTTTTAAGTTAGATATAGCCTATGGTCTTCAGAAGGAAGTTTCTCCCTATTCACTGTCTAGGAAGTGAGCAAAAAGTCAGCCTTGCGGTGTAACGGCCCTCAACCAATGCAGATGTATACCCACACAGTTGACTGCCAGTGACTTCAACCTTCCAAGACAAGTGTGCCAGGCTCCCTGTGTGCTTAAGGGATGCCCAAAGAGCTCAACCGGAGTGGGGCATCACATTATTTTGCTCTCTAGCTGCCAGACTCCCAAGCTGCCAAGTCTTCACAACATGCTGCCAAGGAAGTTTTAGCACTTGAATCTTGTCTAATCTTGCCTGGCGTGGTGAATGTGATGTTGCCTCTTTAGCCAGCATAGTGCAAGTCAAAGTTAAGGATGAAAACTAAATTAATGCAAATGCTGGAAAAATCAGTATTCACAGCTAAATTACAAGGTGGTATCAGATGGTTTCCAATTTTCCCCACTTTCTTTCAAATTGTGGAAATGAAAGCTTTTAAATTAATTTTTGAAATCCCTGAAATGAAAATATGAGACATGCAGAGATGCAAATCAATAATAAATGAGCCACTTATTTATCAATAAACCAAAACAGTTTATTATTAAACTGAAAAATTTAAACATTCCCTAACTTCTGTTCAGTTGCAGAATCACTCAGATTTAGATTGCTTCCATAGAGAGAGTTTTAATTTTAATTTTTGTTATAGAAACAAGACAGGCAATAGGGGGACAATATAACATAGTTATTCTAGCTGAAATATTCTGCGACATTTTGTTATGGTTATTTCAGAAGTGCTGAAAGTCATTTATATCTATCACATACCAATATACTTGTTATATATATTATATATTGTATATCGTATATATTACAGAACATAAATAACATATATATGTGTATATCAACCACATACCTATTTTTACCTAAAAACTGGAAGTGATACCTGAATATGTTAGAATTGTATGTCATTTCAACACATCATAACCTTTATTTCTTACTAATTCTGTGAAAGCAAATATTACCACTGAACTATTTTTTTTTAATTATAGAAAAAGAAAGAGAAAATATTACATGATTCAAAAATGAATACCTGTCATATAATGTGAGGAAAAAAGCCAAGGTCAGAAGATTTTTTTGTTTGTTTGTTTGAGGTTAAACCTTTGCAGAAAATAATCCCTTAAAAGTAATATTGAAGATTGATAATATTCTTTTTGTTCTAACACTATAATTAGTACAATGTTTTCCCCAATTGTCTCTAAGCAAGTCTTCTGGCTTTTCCAAATAGTGTGCCAGCACATTTTCATTACCTCAAGATCAGTTGGTGTTTCTACACCTTCATGACCCATCTTTCATATCCTGAACCTGCTGCCATCAAAGACACACACCCCAGGTCAAGCTGTGTAATAGTGGTTTCCAGCAGTGACAGCCGACTTTTTGGCTACTTCTGTATAGACAGCTGGGATGGTGGCTAACACTTCCGCTGCCAGTCTAACACACAGACCTGAAGCTTGAGTAGTTCTGGAAGCTGCATCTTAGGTTGATTATAATTTGCTGTGAATTCAAAGAATTTCACGTAAAAGGCAAAATATATTTTTTCACACTGATATAAAAATATGTGTGGATAGGTGTATATATATATACGTATATGTATATACGTATATATATGTACACCTATATACACATATACATACATACATATATACACACACACACACACACACATATATATATATATATATATATACACACCTATATACACACCTATATACACATACACATATACATTGCACACACAAATATATATTTGGTTCAATTCCACAAATAAAGATTGAACATCCTCCATACACAAGACTACATTCACATTTATAAACTTGCATTTAGAGCTTACAGCCTAACTAGCAGGTCACCTGTCTTAGGTTAAAAAGTTGTTCCACATCGTTTTACTTTGTTTCTAAAATAGTATATAACTTAATCCTAACTGGAAAAAAGGCATGATGAAACTAGTCAAAATAATGAATAGATTTCCCTGTATAAAGCTTCCTAGCATTTGTTGAAAACATCTAAATGATAAAATCCTGATTTCCCCCAAATTCATTCACAATCATGAATAGCTGTTCTTTTTTTATGCACAAACCAAAGCTCTGAAGTATTGTGCTGCTCATTAATTTTACATTTATCTATATAGCTCACTTGTTGCAACATCTGTCATGGAGAAATTCTTTAAAACTTACTCATGATTAGACATTCTTAGTCTCACCAAGCCAAGAATGTCTCCTTAACTGAAATGAATTCTTTTTCTATCATGTAGTTTCCAAATTACTTACTAAAAGAAAAAGAAAACTAAGAAAAAAATTGAAATAAAATTGGAAATAATAAATATGCCACAAAGTAAATTAATAAACATAGGTGATGAAAACTAAAAAGTCAAGGTTTAAAATTTTACTATGCTGTACAATTTGCGGATAAAAAAATTTTAACTACTAAGCAACATTTAATTACTAAGCTACTTTCCCTACCAAGCCTTCTCTTTCTCTCTACAAGCTAACTTCCCTTGGCTAGTTCGTACTCAAAAAACAATGCATTATCTCTTGCTCACCTTTTGCATACCATACTCAAGAGTTGATACAAAAGAGCCTGCCAGTTGATCTTCTAGTGTGACACATTTTCTCTCCACTTGTAAGCCACAGCATCATATAAACAAACTCCTGACTGTCTTCCCAACTCCCCACTTTTCATTTTTCTTCCATTCTTTACTAGGAAAATCAAGCACTTCCTGAATCATATTCATTTCCCAGAATACCAGAGTCAAGAGTGATTTCTGTTCCCCTTTGCCATCCATCACATTAAGTCTTGATCACATGCGCTATGGTCGCACTCAGTCATGCAGTTCTGGCCACACATCAGAAAAATCCTTTCAAACCTGCCATCCCATACATTTCCTGATTCTGTGTACCAACTTCTACAATTCTAACATGACATAAAGATGTATCTGTTTAACATCATGAAGTACAGGCACAAAACTTTCCTATATTTCACCTACTCTGATAAATCCGTGTTTATACCTATGTGAGCATAAATGTGGCATCCTTACAACTTCTTGTACCAATATCTGGAGAACTAAAGCATTTCAGAGCTAAAAAAGAACCTTAGAGATTACTGAGCAGCTCCAGTCCTTCTTTTTTTCACGTCAAGTTCATTAACCGATTATTTCCAGTAACTTGCCTAAGGTCACACAGCTTGTGACAGAGCTGGTTCCAAAATCATAGCTTTTTAAGTCTAATACCACTATCTTCCTTCCCAAAGAGCTGCACATCAAAATATTTCCTTGTGGTTACTCTTTCCTGAACACCCATACTGTACCCTTTTCTTCTACCTTTTTCATCCCAATTACTCACCCTCCCCTAACCTCTGACTTTCTGCATTTTACCTTCTATTCATGTCCTCTGTTAAGTATTCGAAATTTGATGGTATTTATTTCCTTTAAATACCTATAGTCTTTCATTTGTATTTCTCCTGTTGAATTTATCATAATCTACCAAACATAATAGTTATTTATATTCTTGCTGTATCTTGCTATCAAAAAGTAAGTTACTTAAGAGAGAACTCACTGTGTCTTATAGATCTGTGTAGTCCTTGTGGTTCTTAATAAATCAGTGTTGAACTGAATACTATTTCACCTATCACAGGATATAGCTGGTTGAGAGGCAAATTGGTTATCACTCAGCACTTAATCTATCTGATTTGCCATGGTTTAAGATGGTTTCTTGAGTTCAGTATTTTTTATTTTGTCATTGTTGTTATTTGTAAGACCACACTAATAAACTATAGCAAGAAGAAACTGAACTTCTTCAGTTACATCCAATTCAAGCAAGTTGTTACATTATACAGTCCCAGAAAAAAAGTATCTCTTTATAACAAAGCTATCTTCAGAAAAAACTGTCTATATGTTTATATTGCTACTAGTCCTAATACTGGAACAGTAAGCGATTGAGAAACATTTGAGCTCAAAATTGTCAGAATTGCAGTATCAGTGTTCAGAATTCTGAATTATGATATGAAAGTTTTACTTTGTGCTTGTCTAGACTGGCAGAAAAAAATTTTAAATGACCCAATTCTGTGATTTTTGTTGTGTTGTTTTAATAGTATGTGGTCACCTAAGGTACACTAAAAGTGGCCACAGTTTTAGAATATGCATTGCAGAATTTAGTGTCAAGTTGATTGAGAGTGAAAGCTAAATGAATTAGTCATTGACTGATTTACACTAGCTATCCCTGAACTTATTTTTTTATCATCTTTGATATTTATTTTCTGTACGGAAAGAGAATTTAGAAACTCATATTCCATTTATTTTTATAGCAAGTGAAAGTAGTGTCACACAATAAATGTCAGCACAATAGCTTTTCTTTTGGAATACCATACATCTGAAATTCTTTCTTCGCAACATTCCTGGACAATCATCTTAACAGTTGGGTTTCCCCTTGGGCTTAACAGTATGTGAGCACAGCAGCTGCTTCAGGATATATGCTGCTACTTTCTCACTCATAGATGTCAACATCACATCATCTCAACTAAGTGGGGGTAACCCTCCTAAGAAAGAAAACGTTCTATAATCCCCATAAACCAAAGCACTACTTGCATTCATAGCCAGATTTTCTGGAAGAAAGAACAATTACCTGAAAGGTATTGTGTTGTCAGTAGCTCCATATCTCAGATAATGAGAAAATATGAAATATGTTCAAACTAGTCTTTTATGACCTGTTACTGTGTGACATGTTTATTAGCATAGACTATGTATTTCATCATCCAATTGCTTTCTGATTGTGCTCTCATTACTATCTGTGGGTCCACATATATTTACAGTTGTTTTTGTGGCTGACTCTGCCCTTGGTGCACATTATCTTACTTTGAAGTAAAGTTAAGAGGGTGTTTCTTGGAATAGAAAACCTCAAATGCACTCATTAGTGAAACCCAGCTAAAATATTTATAATTGGGACTCAGACTAGCGACCTGGTTTGCAAATAATGTTCCCATGAAATAGCAATCGAAGTTTGGAGTGCACCATCCGCTGGCCAATCTGAAAACACGCTATTCTGTCTTGCTATCTCCATGGCAATTTACTCTACCTTTACAAATATTTAGATATTATTTTTTTAATATGTGTTGAGATACATATTAAATGCAAGGCACTGTGCCCTACATTAAAGTATTTCATCTAAAGGTACCTTGGTATTTAGAGAACTCAGTGAGACAAAGTCCTTCTTTAAGGTAAACTTCTATTATAATGGAAATCCATTGAAATGTTACTAAGGAGAAGTTATTGAACCAGGAGTATCACACTTTTACATTCATGAATCTGGCATATATAAAGAGAATTATAAAAATAAGAAATAATATCAAAAGGTACATGAAAAATATTTATGCTTCTTTGAATGTTGGAGTGTCTTTCTCCAAAAGTTGTTTTCACCACTTCACCATTCCTCAGAACCCACTCAGCCATAGAACTGACAAGTTATTCCACCAACTAGTCAACAGTTCTCATTAATTCAAGGCTTAGAAAATGCTAAATGATAATTCATGGTAAACATCTTCCCTAGGGGTTAATTATGAGGCAATAATACCTACATCCAAAGAGTCTGTGGAGATGCAAGGATGAGCTTGATTATGTCTACAATAAGTCTTTGAATTGCTTAGTGAATAAGCTATAACAATTTGCAGCAATATTGTTATTATCTATTGCCATGAGATTGTTAACTTGTGTTTGTATAATGTCTTTCTTAGATTAATTGGAAATGCTCCATTTGAAATCAGAGCAGTCTCTAGAGAATACTGTTAAAACGTTTTCTTCATTAAAAATAATTCAAAGCCAGTTAGCTGACCAATGAAAAAATTTAATGCTTTAGGAAGTCTCTTCTACACACTTATTTTGGGTCACCATGCATGTCTGTATTTGGCTTTTAAATTAAGCCTCTGTAGTGCATTCCATGTTAGGCAACACCAGCAAAAATGAATAGACTCTTTGTGATGCATGGATTATACAATGATTGAAGTGATCCATTCGCTCTTTTTGGTGCATGTGCATAGAAACAACTTGGTGGAGATTGGCCTCAAAAAGAAACAACTACCTTATATTTTAATTGCATATCTGATGACTTTTAATAATTGTTAAATAATGTGCATATAATCCCATGGGGTCCTCAGAAAAATTCTATGAATCCTCATAAATAATAATAATAATAATAATAGCTACTGTTTATTCAAACTGCAGTGTGCAAAGTAAACGCTAGGCATACACAAAGGTCTTTTCTTTTTTTTTAAGACAACTGTAGTGCACACTGCAGTGTACTACTCAGACCCCTCCCCTTACGGTTAGCTTCTGAGCTACTTCCTAGGAAATTCCTTTGACCAGAGAGAGTTGTCTCACTCAAAATTACATACCATTTTCTCAGAGCCGCCTACATCTAATGGACTTGTTGAAGAGAAGTTACAGAGACCTGAATAGCTTACCACAATTCAAGACACCTTAATTCAAGGTACATCCTGTTTCAGACTCCTCCATGGAACTGGCTGGTACCTTTGTTGTAAACGTATAGAAGTTCAAGTTCTCTTGCTTCCCTTACTTTACAGATATTATTCCTGAGAGCACCTCCCCTCCCCAGTAAACCTCCTCCATCTCAGTGTGTTTCCTGTCTAACCTGACCTCAGATTCTACATGAATCTCAACATTATGGATGAGGAAACAAAGGCTCAGAATGAATGCAAGAAATAAATCTCAAACCCACAGCTTTTTATAGCTCACTGTTGTTTTGCTAGGGGGATACAGAACCAAAGTCTAAGAGCTCCTGTTTTCTAATGAAGGATTATTTCAACTATGGGAGTAGGCATATCTGTGTGAGACCTGATAAAACAAATTCTTTAAAATCTTAGAAAAAGGGAAGGTTATTAAAGAGTTATCCACATCACATTTTTAAAGTAAGATGACCTAGAATTTTTAAATCTGTACTCAGTTTGTTTATGAAGGCAGCAAATTTTAATTAATTCGTGTACTATCCCATTATTTTTAGATTTTACAAGGTCTAACACAAAGAAATAATGAAGATTTGCACTATTCAGAGATACATGAAGGGAAAGTAAGGAAATAATGGAGATTTGCACTATTTGGGAATATATGAAGGGAAAAACGTTCTCTGAGCAAATTCCATCTCAAAGATATATAGCTACTGGTTGGACTGTTAGTCTTACAACATTAAGTGCAAATGACAGAAATTTGGTTAATATGTTTTTAACTTTTGCTTTCTGTCTTCATGTTTATTTAGAAAGAACATTTGTTAGTCTGTCAATATGTTAGTCGTAAAATAAACTAAAAATATCCTTTTTCTACAAAGTTTCCACTCAAAAGCAAGGAACTAAAATACACCTAGCATTTTGTTTTGCACAAAAGTCATGGCCCTATATAAAGTACTGCTAAAATTCTATGGAGTACCATTCCTAACATGGATTTTTTTAACTCTAATTTTAGTGCAGCAAAAGTCTTCCATAGCAATAAGATATTGCATTATATAGGTCATTTGCATAATACATTTGGAAACTAATAGTGCCACATATTTTCAAAAAAAGATAATCATTTTCCCACATCCCTATAGCCACTTTCTAATGTTATACAATACTTCAGATTTCTGTTACTTATAAAGGGTCTATTACTTACAAGGCTCATGTCCTTGTGAAATAAGAGCCTTCTTATTCTAGATCATAAAATTTTGTTCATTCTTCTAATGCCTTAGACATTAGACTCCTGAACCAAACTTCCTTGGAATTAAAAATAGGAAAAATTATAACAGCAATGCAATGAAATAATTTGGCTAAAAGCTCTTTGGTTTATTTTCTGTGTTTTTCTGAATAAATACAAAATTGTCATGTATGGCAGAAAATGAAATGTAATGAGACAAATAAAAGTCAAAATGTACAATAAATTCTGAAAAACAGACACAAAATTTGAAAGATTCATTTTGCCAAATCACCTACTCACTTACCAATCTCAACCACATATGAAATATCAGGGATTGAAAATATTCCGGGGATGCTTGGGTGGCTCAGTTGGTTGAGGGTCTGACTCTTGATTTCAGCTCAGGTCATAATCCCAGGCTCATAGGATGGAGCCCCGCGTTGGGTTCCACATTGAGCATGGAGCCGGCTTAAGATTCTCTCTCTCTCCCTCTGCCCCTCTCCTCCACTTGCTCTCTCTCAAATAAAAACAAGAAAAGAAAAATATTCCAAATGAACCAATTTATCATTTCAACTAAATTATTGCTCAAACCAATTATTATAACCCAAATCAAGAACCATGATGATAATGCAGAAGTAGTACACTAGCTCTAGGAACAGGAACTATTCATTACTTGAATCTGGGGTAATGAGACACTTGATATACATAGTGTTTTTTTCACTAGTATTTGGTCAAACCAAGGGGCTTTTTAGAAGAAATATACTTATTTCTAATTTATGGCATAAGTACCTAAGACAGACTCAAATTTGGTAGTAAAACTATTCCAGCTTATAAATATAGCTGCTAATGAGTAGTCCTTGGGCATCATAAATCATAACTTGTAGACAAAGCCAGTGTTTTCCATGCAAAAGCCCTTCCTGGACACTTCACTGAGAAGCTTCTACTCTAGGAAGCTTGATGAATATAAGCTGAAGAATATCAGCACTTGTAATGGAAATAGATGTAAAACCCATGCAACCACAATGATTAGACTGCTTGTCCTTTTTAGAGAATCATTAAAATCACTGTAATCTTAGCCACAAAATGAGCCTCTTAGCATTTGGAACTTTCTCACATGCCTGAACTCTGTGCTGCCAGCTAGGCTCAGAAGGTAATATCTGGTTATATGAAAATAACGAGCACAGTGATTTAAACAAGAAAAGAGCATTTATTGCTACATATTAAAAGACCACTATCTTTGGTTTCCTATTAGCACCACCAAGAAGACAAATTTTCTAATTAGGGTCTGGACTGTAAGAACTGTTTCTGGTAAGAAGTAACTTGTAGACTGCATAACTGGAATACAAAGTTAAAGATTTTCTGAATTCTTATAGGGAAAGCCAGGGAATAGCTGAGAGCTGGGACACAACAAATACCATCACCATTTTAGGACTGTGTGCATAGAACTGGCATGTATAATCTAGCTTCACTCAAGCTAAAATAACGAGGAGCCTCTACAAGTTTCCCTTCTGTGTATTTTAAGTCTTTAGTCTTTAGGTATGACATAAGTAGGTAAAAAAATTACAGAGAGGTGAACACGGTATCATGTTGTCCCTGCCTGGGACATAACACCTCCTCTTGTATGCCACTCCCAGCACCCAGAAACCTTGGAGCCTTTTCCTGTGTAACACAATCACTAGAAGATGAGGGTAGAAGTAAAATTGCCCTGTGGTTTTTGCTTGTTTTTATCAGGCTACTTAAGGGAATATTCTTCCCAGTGGACACATTTTCTGGGCAAGAAAATTACCTACATTCCTTTCAGAGAGAAAAAGAGAGAAAGAACCAAAATTACAGAGCCAAGTAATCACTGTCCTGAGGGAATTGTTGTTTGTCAACCTCCCAATTGTTCATCTGCACAGGTGAAAGCTGAGAGACTCACTCCACTTTTCAACTGTGGCAAGAGTATATCTTTGGCAGCTTTTAAATTATCAATGCTCTATACATACTTGGTGTCATTTTAGTCTTTCCCTTCAAAAATCTGTCAGGTCTGTCTTGCTTGAAGGCTACAGATTTAAGAGGAAGACAGGAGGAAGAAAGAGAAATAAAAGAATAATAGAACCCCAGCTTTCTCTTCTAGTGCTTTCTGTTCTTCCATTCCCCTGCAGCCAGGCATGTAGGACCTATGTCATAAGAGTTCTAGAAAAATCTAAAAAATTCTGCGCAAAGTGCTTAATACTTGAAAGAAGACAAAGATATCCTCAGAGAATTTTCAAACAGGCAGTGGATAAAACAGGTATGATATTTATAAAAATCCTACTTACATTAAATATATATATGATATTATGTATATATGATATTATGGTCAGGTGGAATCAATATTAAAAGCATCAGAAACGTTCGGGAGGGGTTGAGGTTTAAGAGAAGCTGTGTGTAGGATAAGGTTTTGATAGGAGCTATAAAGTAGTAAAGCTGGAAGTTTGGGCTTGAAGGAAAAATGTGAGTAAAGGAATAGAGGAGAAAGAAGGCAGAATGGTTTTGAGAAAATAGTCATGATGGAAACACCATCAGAGCAATACATACAGTAAAATATTAAGCCAAAAAAGACGTTGTAACCAGTATTTGAGTGACACAAAAAGAAGGCTGTATATAATACAGTAATTGAGAAGTCATTGGAGGAATTTTATCAGAGGAACAAGACAATTGAAGCTGAACCTTAAGGCATGAATTGATCATAATGTATGGCCTGGATTATAGAGCAGGGAGAGAAAGCAAGGACTCCAGTGGAGGTCACATAGATCAACCAGGATAGTAGCATAATTACAAAAACGTAACAAGATGCACAAGTCACATGTATCTGACTTCTGGAATTGGTTTGAATGTAGAAAGCAAAGGAGAGTGTGGAAACAAAGTTGATGCCCAGGTTTTGAACCTGGTTTACTGTAAGAAAGTTAGTGGAAAGAGGAAGAAGAAATATGTAAAATGAAAACAAGTTCAGTTCTTGATATGTTGATATTAAGGAACTTTCAAAACAAACAGTTGGAAAGGTCAAGTGTGCAGGTTTGAACTTTAGAAACAAAGTCTGGACCAATCTTATAGTTATGAGAATTATATGCTTAGAAGTGGTAGGTAGTAGATATAGAAATGGATGAATTTCTCATGAGATAGAGAATACAGAGCGACAATACAGGAAGACAAGTAATAGAACCTGGGTCAGGCATACATTCAGGAGTTGGGAAGAGAATAAAGCAGCAAAGAAGAAAAGGAATGTCCAAAATGCAGGAGGAAAAAGAAAAAAGGTGAAGAGACTCCATATTCTTTTTTAAAAAAAGATTTATGTATTTTGGGGAGAGTGCAAGTGAGGGAGGGGCAGAAAGAGGGGGACATAGGATCAAAACCAAGCTCGGCGCTGACAGCAGAGCCCTACGTGGGGCTTGAACTCACGAACCACGAGACCATGACCTGAGCTCAAATGACTGAGACTCCCAGGTGCCCCAAGACTCCATGTTTCTCATGTACGTGGGACTCAATATTGAGGACAAATTGGTAGTGTTCTAATCTTAAGAAAACAAAAATAATTGATGAACTAATGAAGACTCTCAGAAGAACAAATCAAGACCAGAGGCACCAAACACTTCCACACATACAGAAGTAACATGTGCATGTTTCCCTAAGTCTTGCAGGTATTTGGTCTTCGGCCAGTAATATGTTCAAAGAATTTTGGAACAATATTTTTAATAGATATTTGCTCCTTTTCTTCATTTGTCATTAGCAATCCCCAGGACATATGGCTGAAGGTGCGTAAAGGCATGGTAAAGAGAGTGCTGTGGAATATAACACAATGTACTCGTTTCATTTTTCTTTCTTCAGGAGAAGGTAGTAAGTAACAAATGAAATGGCTTAAAACATTAGAAACTAACATGAAAGACATTTACCATTAGACTGGATAAGCAATAGAACAGTTGATATGAATTTAAGTTTTCTGCTTAAAAATACAAAGCTGCAGCTCTAGGGAGGAGTTCTCATAGATCAGATTTCAATATTTGTCCTTCTCTACAAACTCAGAGGTACTGTAGGATGCAGCTGAGCCTCAATGAGACCTGTGATTCTAGGACCCACCAGAAACTCACATTCAAAAGCACAGGACCAAATAAAAAAGATTTTTTTTAAGGTACAAACTTGATTTTAACGCTCCATGGACCAATTACCTATGTCTCCTTACAGTACTAGCCAATGTTTGAGGTAACTTTCCTGATAAAGCTGCAGAGATACGCCCAGGCTTTTGACTTTGGTAAGAGAGAAAGACTTGTAATTAGCATCAACAAGCTTTTGATAAAACCCTGGAGGACATCATTATGGTGGCATTGTTTGTAAAGTATGATTTAAATCCACCTAAGAAGATTTACACAGGGCTTGAAGAACTTCTAATTATTTATAACATGCAAAAAGCACAGCTACTTGTGAAAATATATTAACACAAAATTGAGCAATGCATTAGGCTGGAAACCTGCAATTTTACAGTCAAAAAACGGGAAATATATAGTCTGTTGTAGAAAAAGGAACAGAAACACTTATAAAAATGGTCAAGGGGAGACTGGGTGGCTCAGTTAGTTAAGGGACCAACTCGATTTTGGCTCAGATCATGGTCTCGAGGTTTCTGAAATCGAGCCCTGAATTGGACTCCATGCAGACAACAAGACTGCTTGGGAGTCTCTCTGCATCCAGCATCCTCCACAGGCACACGCATGTGCGTGAGGGTGCGCGCGCGCGCACACACACACACACACACACACACACACACACTGTCTCTCTCTCTCTCTCTCTCTCTCTCAAAATAAGTAAAACCTAAAAAAAAAAGTGTGCAAAATTATTCTATCCTTGAGAAACCAGCAGGAATAATAAAAATTTGTTTTATCATTTTTTAAATGTTTATCCATTTTTGAGAGAGAGAAAGCACACGCATGCAAGGGAGGGGCAGACAGAGAGAGAGAGAGGGAGAGAGAGAGAATCCCAAGCAGAGAGAGACAGAGAGAGAGAGAAACAGGCTCTGTGCTGTCAGCACAGAGTGCAAGGCGGGGCTCAATCTTGTGAACTGACTGAATCACCCAAGCTCCTCTCATTTTTAAATATTTCTTTATTTATTTTTGAAAAATACAGTTTAATTTTAAAAGCCTGCCATCCCCTAAAGGAAAGTCACTTTGCAATAACCAACCAGCTTTCTTGCCAGTGTAACTTTCTTGTTCCTGCTCTTTGCTGACTATAAAAGGCTTTTATATTGTAGAGTTCCTTGGAGCTCCTTTCTATCTGCTAGATTGCATGCTTTCCTATTAAGTCAGTTTTTGCTCAGATAAACTCATAAGATTTCATAAGCCTCAGTTCATCTTTTAACAGCTCTGATGTGAGAAGAGAGAACTGAAGGATACCCCTAAGAGCCCCCAGAACATTGGGCAACAAGGTGGCAGAATCTGCTGAACCAGAACCTGCTGAACCTCTTTGTCAATGCATCTGAAGTGGTGGGAAGTCACTCCCAGATCCTAGTTTTTGCTTTATGGACTTTCAGACTTTATTTGGGAATTTCTTTTTTTTTTCCTGGACTGGATCCAGGAACTAGCTAGAGTCACACTGGGTCTGACTTAGAAACTGAATGGAGTCTTGGGTCAGATTGTGTCCAGGGTGAGGCCTCAGGTGAGTAACATTTTGTTTTAAGGTGGAAAAGTAGGATAATATTACCAAAGATAATTTTGAATTACAGTGGCCACAGTGGAGAACTTTAACCATCTTAGGTAAGCTTGTCCATTTATGAGGTACCCTAGAGAATAATGGGTCTCAGCCAGACACTCGACTTTTAAAGCATAGAGGAAAAATAATTTTTCCTCCTCTACAGTTTCTAGTAACCAGGATGAGATGTTCTGGGGTGTTCTATTTGGCTAGAGCCTGTAGATGTGATCCTGGGAAAACTGGCAGAAGCTGGCAAAGGGTGAGAATTCTTAAGTCAGTTCTTCCAGACCTTTATCTGTGGTGCTTGGTCAAGAGAGGAAAATAAAGCTTCATGCTGACTCTTCCTTTCCAAATTCAGATTGGCAAGATAAAACTTTTGTAAGAATTAGATCTGTAAATTGTGACTGATCAATTTGCTTTTGGGTACCCATTGGTTATCAGTCCTTTCTATTTTAGGGACAGCTATTGCCTTCTTGTTTGTCTCATTCAGTATCCTGAGAACTTGGCTTGGCAGCCATTAGGTGGGGGTCCCCAAAATATGACCAGATAGAAATGTAGGTTGCTCTCCTCTTGTGGGTAGGGCTGAGTCATATCCTAGAGTTGGATATTAATGTCCACCACCACTGCTACCTCTTTCTTCCAGCTTAAAAACAAAGAAACAAACAAACAAAATAACAAAAGAAAGCAAAAAACTGGCTAATGCAAGCCATTGCTGCTGTGGCTGTGCAGAGATACCCACTGAGGCCATAAATTGAATGGATGGCCACCAGTTGCATGCAGGATATGGGAAAGCTCTGCTGTGCCAGTGGTATGCTAGAAAATATTTAACAGCAGTCTCTGTAGAAAAAAAAAAGAAATCCCTGATGTGTAGTAATTTTTTTGTCTTGTGGCATAAATACTCCTACCTTGGCAGATGTTATGCCACTAACATGATATAACTGAATGCAGAATTGGAAAGATATGAACACGATCAGCTTCTGTGAGCAGCGCAAGACAGCCCCAGCTCATGACTTACTTCTGCTGTGCAGTTTCATTTGTCTTCAGGAGTTGGGAACTTTTGGGCTCTGAATAGTATTACATTGACAGAAAAACTGAACTAGGATTGTTGCACAGGTTCTCCTAGACTAACTTAAGGCCTACAACGAATTACAATGACAGAACTAACAACTATTAAAAATATAATTACAAACTTTCTAGATAGTTCTCCAGGTTTGGTGTAGAAAATCAAACCAAGAAAAAAAGAAAAAAGAAAAAATCCCAACAACAACAGCAATAGCAACAAAAGCTCTACCTTCTTATAGGCAAAGTAGAAATTCAAAGGCCTCTTCATTACTGTGGATGCATGAGGCTGAGGTGCACATTTGAGAATAAACTAAATGGAACACCAGCACGTGTTTCTACCATCTCCTCAGTGCCATCAACCTCCCAGGAAGAGAGGAAAATCACTAGAGGTTCCTACCTGAGCCTGATCCCATCATCAGTGCCTCTTCTGAGGACTTCGTCTTATCAGCTATTCATGATTTCTCATTCTTGGCCCTAACTAAATGCATCTTACTTTTCTATCTACTTAGGAGCATACATATTTTTTTCTGGCATCCTTGATTTAATCTTGGGGAAGGAAAACTTTAATATTCATCAATAGATAAAGGAAAATAAAAGGAGAGAAGGACCTAATCTCTTTATAGCTTGTGTATATCTACACAATGCCATTAGGTCTTTCAAGAGACTCAGACTTCTTTTCTGTGTTCCCAGAAAAAAACAGGTAGAAACTGGCAATTGTGTATGATTTCCACCATATTGGGATATAAGATGAAGAAAGATGTGGCTCTGTAGATATGTAAAATTAACAGTTGACACAGAAATCATTCATCCAATGAATGGGAAAAGTTATTTAATAGACACATGTTAGTTATATAATAAGCTTAATAAACAAAGAGTTTCGTAGATCAAAATAAATACTTTGACTCAGAAATGTAAAAGGAAGAGAAATATACCAATTAAGAAATATATTACCTGTCAGTCTTGGCTTTTACTTTGTATTATAACTACATCCAACCTGTTCTGGACTGCTAACTGAGCTTTAGCTGTGTCCAGAGTTAAGTTTTGCAGCATAGCAATGGTATCCTATAGTCTCTAGCATCCTCGTCTTTGATAGATAAATTCTGTTCCTGTCTCACCTTGAGCAATCTCTATTCATCAACATTATCTAACTGAACAGACATGATAATATTGCCAGTAGAATATTTGCATAGAGTATGTAAGAAGTAAGCTTGTGTAAACCTATACATTTTATTATTTAGTTTGTAAATAATAATAAAGCCACATATAACCATTAATATACTTCACAAGCTCCTTGAGGGCAAGGGCTGCTGTTGTGGCTTTTTCACAGACACACCTCCAGTGAGCACATTATATAACTTAGAGAATACCAAATGTTCCATATAATGACTACTGATTGACACTTCTTGAAGCTGAAGTATTATTCAAAATACTCATTCCCTGAAATAAACATGTTTCATCTGGGATGAGATAAACCTCTTTACGGTCATCATAATGTTTCCCACTTTGGTCTGAGCATGGGAGTCAACTAAGGGAGATTTTTAAAATACAGTTTCTGGCTTATTGATTCAGTATTTATAGGGATTGGCCCTAGGAATCTGCATTTAACAAGTGCCCCAGTGATTGTTATGATCTGGTGAGTTTAGGAAATACTGCCTTGTCAAACTGGCTCACCATAACAAAACCAAGTGGAGGACTCCAAAGGAAAGAGGAAAAACCAGAGCCAGAAAGCCTACTCAAGCATGACAGACCTGGTTGAATCTTGACAACAGAGTAGAAACCAACAGCCAGAAGAGAGCTCTTGATTCTCACGGAGCAATGATGCAGATATAGATCACCATTGCCGTGTACGAACTGCCTATTTTTATACACATTGTTATGTTGAAGGTTTATGCCACAAATTTGGTTCTCTTCATTTCTACCCTAATTCACATAGCTATGCTTGTATCATCTATGGTTAGTATGTTCCTTTCTGTAGTCTAGGTGCTCATAAATGGTCAACTGTTGACCATTTGACCAATGATCATTTGATCAATGATCAAAATCTGCTCAAGTGTCTGTAAAACTCAGAATACACACCACCTGAGAGCCACAGCATGACTCCAGAAGTATAACCATTATCCCTTACATTCTGGAAGCTTTATTTATTTCTGCTGACTACTGATCAGACATGTTCTAAACTTTAGACTTTTTGTGCAGCTTACGAGTGACAGTCATATCCCTCCAGACAAAATCATACCTGCCCTCTTCTTAATATTTATTTCATTTAAGATGTATTGCTTCCCTAATTAAAATTTAAAAGCAGATATCCTTGTAAAAATTTTGCTATGTGCATGATTTTCCAGAAAACAACAACGCAGTTCAGATTTGCTTATGATGTTTCTGTGAAGAGTTGTTCATCTGTACCCTTCCACAGCAGTCTTTAGGCATAAAAGCCTCTATAAGAATTCTGAATAGCAAGAGACACCAGCTATTGCTCTAAAGACTAAAGGCAACTGCTTGGCAGACCACTATTAATATTCGCTGCTCTAGATTCCTATAATCTATATGATGGTCATCAGCATCTGACAGCAAACTGATCTGAAAAGTCAAAATAATACAGCAATAACTACATCAGCCTGATACAGAGTGTAGGCATTCCAGGACAGGTGGTTTCAGAGCGAACGGTCTATTAAAGGAGGGAGGCAATTTGACCATGATCTAATTTTGGCTCACTGACTTTCTTGTGAGTGGTTTTCTACCTTATTGTTCCTAATGCTGATAGGGTCACTTTCCTCTCATTTGTCAGAATCACAACAAATGGGAATGAGAAGATTTTTACCTGTTTATTTGTTGATTGGCTATATCAACCTCTCTCACTAATAGGCTATCTCAAACTACAGCTGGCTGCATTTGATAATATAATCAGCAGTATGTTCCTGCCTGAAAATTGGAAAATAAACCATATGACTTGCTGCAGTCCCCTGTCTGGTATGGGAGCTTTGACAAATGTTAAGCTGTTTTATGTTTGCATTTAAAAACAAGGGAGGTAAGTGGTGTTTATTGAAAAGAATCACTTCAGAGGAGTGTAAAGTTATGTTACTCTGGGGTAAATGAAGTTGATTTTAAACAGTTTGTGATTGCATAAAGAAAATGAAAAAATATGGGAAAAATTTCAAAAGTTTTCTATTTTGCCTGTGATGAATAGATAACTTAAATGAGCTAATAGTTAGTCATAAGCCAACACCAATATTAAAACCAGCTTAAAAGCCATGGTCTTGATATATCATTACATCACATCAAACCGCTCACAGCTTCTTAAGAAATATTTACTTAAATCCATAAGGAGGAAAAACATTTTAGATGTCTGAGAGAAATCTCAAGAAAAATTAAGGATCTAGCTGGTTCAATGCAAAATTTTTGAAAAACTCTTTAAAGATCATCAAATATAGTTTATAGGGTAAGATTTAGAAGCTCTCATAAAGAGAAATGATTTTAGCACATTACTATCAAGCTTCATTATCCCCAAGCTAAGAGAGAGGGCAAAGAGCTAAGCAAACAGCCCAGATGATTCATTTATGGTCTTTCCGAGTGATGGAAAATTCCCACTGAGCCTGTTAAATTCTGATCAAATTGTTGTTTGGGGAAGCAATGAGAACATTTCAATTCCAAACCACTATTCCTATATTGTGGGGACATTAAATGGGAAATTTGATCTTCTGGGTTGTATATATGAAGTATTATTTAGGAGGCTAGAAATAAATGCAGCAATCTTTTTAGCAGGTTCTATCCTTTGGTCAATCGGGGTCCCATCACAAATTTAGATGCCAGGAGTAAGATGGAAAAGGTTTAACTTACTTTCCATACACAGATTAGATTTAGATGAGGGTCTCCTTCAAATCTCTGTCTTTTTTTTTCTTTCTGTGACTGAAAGGAGAGCTTAATAGAGTAATCAGAGGCACATACAAATCATTTATCAAAGGATTGCTGAAAGATAAAAACAAGTTATTAGTAGGAAATCTGGACAGAAGAGAAATATTGTATTGATCTTCCGTGTGAAACTGTGTTCCAGAGTACCCTAAGCAAGAAAGGCATTAAGAGCTTATCTTTACACTTAATTTTGAAATATCAGGATTTGTTTGTTTTTTTACATAAAAATAAGTTAATTAGTATTTTTTAAATGGTCAAAGTAATACACTTACACATTTTTAAAAGGAAAATAATGATAAAAGTCTTCATGGAATAATTATTGTCTAAATTTTTTTTTGTTTTTGTCTAAAATATTATGCTTAGAGACTCTTACAAAATTTGGGGTATGTGACCCTTTTTCTATCTAAGTAGCATTTAATTTAGGAATCTGCTTGGAATAGGAAGAATTAACCCAGATAATCTGACGTTAATGAATGAGAAATAAACTTATGCTTAAATACTATGCATTATTTTATGAAACTCTAATATTGAAGGGAAATATCAGACCCAGGGCATGTTCTAATTTATAACCGGAGTCCTAAGTGCAGGATATACATAAAAGGTGGTCCTAATTATTAATGGTTATTGTTTCTAGAGAGTCTGCTATGACCCTCACTTTCTCAGGCATTATTGTTATGAGATACTCTCCCTAAGTGGATCATGAAAGCCTAGAATCTGCAGCTGTGTCAACATTCCTAATCTTTTGAAATATTCAGAGAAGTAAATAAATGTATAATTTATGAGAGTGTTTATACCTGATCACATCCTAATTCTTATTAACCTTTGTCAAAATAGTGATCATGGAAACCAGCAATCCTTCACCTCATCCTTGTCTTATTTGCTTTCTCCTATTCTTGTTAACATTACCTTTTCTGTGGTTGTTAAACCCATATTTAGTGTTTTTATTAATATGAGTATGCTCATATGGTTCGCTGTTGGTTCAAGTTTGTGCATTATATTTCTTTTCTATGTAATTTTTCTATCTCTTGTTGAGAATAACTACACCTTTATTTTTCATCTGCTTATTTTCTTCAGATCTCTTGTGTAATCCTCACATCAAACTGCAGACAATCTGTCAGTTGCATTTTTCCCCCTTATTTCCTCACGTTCCTATCTGGCCTAATTACCTACCAAGTCCACTACTATAGAACTATTCCCTTGAAATGCCTACTTCTCTGTTCTGTATTGGATCCCTTGTTTCCTGAATTTTGTATTTTACTCTATTTTTGTTTTATTTTTCATTTTTATAGAGCATATCCTCTACTGGATTCCCATGAAGGAGTTCAGTGAAGCTCAGTATTTTTGGGAATTTTATTTCAATAAAATATCCTGCTATTATCTTCACGCTTGACTGATACTTAGGCTGGGTATAAAAGTTTGGGTGAGAACCATTTCACTCAGAATACTGAAGGTATTATTCCATTGTCTTCTAAGTTACTGATACTACTTTTGAGAAGTCTGATGCCATTGTGATTCCTAGTTCTTGGTGTGCAATTTGTTTTTTCTTTCTGAAACTTTTGAGATCATCTCTGATTCCCTGGTATTTATTTCTGGTGTTCTGACATGCCTTTAGGTACACCTTTGTGCTGAGCATGCAATGATCCTTTTAGAATGCAGTTTTATCTTTCAGTTCTGAGAAACTTTTTTTTTTGTATTTTTGTATAATACTCCATCCATTTTCTTAGTTTTCTTTTTATACACCTCCTATTAAATGGATTTTTGATCCCCCAAACATATGCCATAAGTATTATATATCCTCTATTTTTAATCTCTTTTTTTATTCAAGGTGCTAATATTTTCAATTAGAAAAACTTTCAATTAGAAGAATGAAATATAATTAAAATTGTTACATATTGTTGGGATGAGAATAGGAAGTGTGGCAAGACAAAACATATCATTGTATGTGTCATATATACATCTTTCTAATGGTTTGACATTTTAGTAATGTAAAAGGTTATAGTTAAAAATTAGTAAAATATACTTCAAACATAAAATACCAATAAAGGGCAGTGCTTGCTACCTATTATATTATCAGTCAGAGATATGTCAGGAAAACAGAAACGTTACTAGATATTTCAGGTAGAAATGTATTTAATTCAAAGAAATGGGTTCTTAAAATTATGGAAAAACTATGAAACAGATTAGATACAGCCACCCTTAGATTTCAGGAAATAAGGAAGATGTAGGAATATCAGAATACCATGATTTATGTCTGTAATGCCAAATAAATTTTCACAAGAGAATACTTGAAATCCACTGGCAAAACCACACACCTACAGCCTGCTACAAATCACATGGTTGTTTTCCAGTCCTAAAGTAGCCATAACAGCTTTAGTTGTTCTTCTGCTTTTGGAATCTGAATCATGAAAGTAAACTTCATTGGAATTGTGTCTGCTGGCAAATATTTTGAGAGATGAGGTCCCCCAGCTTTCAGCTCCTATGTTACAGGAGGAAGTATGAGCGGAACAGTGTTGCTTTTAAAAGGTAATCTGACACTATTATGATTATGACTATTTTTTAATATTAATATTTTCCCTTTGAAATGTTACATCGTCTACACTGTCTCTGTTTTTTCTCTGTTCTTTTTTCTTTCTTTATAGCTCCTTTTGTATTACTGTCATTTATTTCCTCAAATGCCTGGTGACTCTTTTTTAGTGAAACACTAAAAACACCCAGAAGCTCTGGGTATACAGGTGGATTTTGTTTCCAGGTGGATGGAGATTATTTCCAGGTGGTCTGTCAGTGTGTGCATTATGGCTGCCAAATAGATTTTATGGTGGGAACTACCAAATTCCAGTATCTTCTTCTAGGTTAGTTTGATTCTTTTATAGGTAAATCCCCAGACTTCTCAAGGGACTGGATAGCCTGAATGACAATAAGGTTGCCATTAAGGATGGTGGGATTGGTACTTCACCATGAAGTAGATAGATATTAATGTAATTTCTTTTTTATTACCATGACTCCATTCCTACCTTCCACTTTGCTTAGTATCTTGAGATCAGAGGCTTTTTGCAGAGATACCTCTGTAGACGAGTCACCTGTATAGCTGCACAGGGCACTTTGAAGAGCCCTGTACTTTGTTTATTTCTGTACTGTGGCCATCTTGAAAATTCTTAACTTTTCAACAAGGAGTCCCACGTTTTTATTTTGGACTGGGCCCCACAGGTCATTTAGCTGTTCTTGGCTTTATTTCAGTTTCTACAAAGGCAACTCTTTGACTTCTGCAGGGACAACAGATTAGTAGTTGTTCTTCTTGTTCTGGAGATGGGAAAGAAGAAGGGAGAATGGACAGCAGAATTCCAACTGCTAAATACACAGGCTTTGTCTCTCTCCTCGCCACCCTCACAATCCCCCCAGGTGTCTGATACCTTCGAGTCCAAGTCTTTCTGAGACTTTATGAGTAGCCCCTTCCAGGGATACTGAATCAGACCTTCTGCTCAGTGAGTCACTCAATAACTCCATTGGCTCTCACATCCTATGGTTAGGGATATTGATATCTTCTTGTCCTATGGAAGATCAACTTTATATATCTGTTTCTTTTTTGTCTTCTTTATTACTTTAGGGATTATTTTAGAAAGCATAACAGAAATCTCTTCTTGCTGCCACCTTGAAGCCAAAAGCTCACGTATTATTTTTACAATGGTATCTAGAAACAGAAAACTTAAGGCTTCCTCAGGCTGGTCATAGAACTGAAACTTTTGGCTTTGAAACATGTAGCCAAAGGTGAGGTCAATTATCTTTTTTTAGTATGTCAGTTGAATGTTACTTTCTCAAATGTTTTAAATAGTATCTTCTAGACATTCTTATTTATTGAAGTTAAATAGCTAACACATTGTTACAGAAGAAAGCATTTCTTCTCCTAATACAATAAGTGGTTTTTGCTAGCCTTATAGTTAATTATTCCTGTTTCCAAAATAAAGACTTTAGCCATTTGTGCCATTTGTGGCATGTGTTTTATATTTTGTCATTTATAGCCCAGTTTATTAAAAACCTAACTTAAAGTATTTACGATACACAAAATGTAAACTAATTTAACAAAATATCAAATTATGTTCATGAAAAATATGTAGAAGATTTAATAACTATGAAAAAGACTTCTAGTGAGTGATCATCACATTAAGATCCACATTTCTGGAGACCCAGGGCAAAAAGAGAAACAGTAAGTTACATAGTTCTAATTAGACTCTATGACCATGGATGATTTGCTCTTTCTGCGGCTAATTCCACTCCAGTATTTTTTAGTAGAAAACACTCAAGTCCACAAGAGGGAAGAACTATATATTTCTCTCTATTTAAAACCATGGATGGGCATGTTCCTCCCTGGCTGTCTGCTACTTTACATTCCCTGAACCAGAGGCAAGCACTGTGATGTGGGCAATTTGTGTTTAGCATGCCTCAGTCTAAATTTTGAGTTCTTTCTCTTTCCTTCTATGTATGTATTTATTTAATTATTTGGTACCAGTGATCTCTGGGTTAGTAGCACATCATTAATCCATGCATTTTTGTCTATTTAGTTATTTTGTTAGTTATTTGTAATATTGTAGTAAGCACTCTTGAAACCAGTATCCAGGGGCGCCTGGGTGGCGCAGTCGGTTAAGCGTCCGACTTCAGCCAGGTCACGATCTCGCGGTCCGTGAGTTCGAGCCCCGCATCAGGCTCTGGGCTGATGGCTCAGAGCCTGGAGCCTGTTTCCGATTCTGTGTCTCCCTCTCTCTCTACCCCTCCCCCGTTCATGCTCTGTCTCTCTCTGTCCCAAAAATAAATAAACGTTGAAAAAAAAAAAAAAAAAAAAGAAAGAAACCAGTATCCAAATAGAGTCTAGAACATTAGAAATAACTTTAGTTTTAACAGAGAGTTCATAGAGTGACCTCCTCTGATTCATCAACCTGCTTCCCCTAGAACCTGAATCCAATATCCAACAGTCCTTTGCTTTCCTTTATTTAACTTATTACAAAATGTATTTGTTTCCAAAAAGTGATTCATAGGGGTGTGTGTGTGTGTGTGTGTGTGTGTGTGTGTGTTAGTTGTCTTAATTTCATGGAAAATTATTATGCTATACTCAATTTGGAGTACTTCCATTATTTCTGCTTAATGTTATATTGCCAAGAGTCATTCATGTTACTGCATGGTTCATCCATTTTCAAGCAGTATATAATATTCCATTTTCAAATATACTTCCTTATCCCTTTCATTCTTTCATTCAGCCAACTTTACGTATTATATATACAATGGTAAGTAAAACAACCCTTTTTCATCATTTCAAATCCCGCCTATGTGACCAATGCTATCATACCTTATAATTTCTTTTCTTTACACTGATAGAAAATTGTCTGGTAAACTCTTTTAGGCTAAACTATTAGTATACTCATGAACAATAGAACAAAGTCCTGCAATGTCAGTGGAAGAATTTCAGGTTATGACAGTGAAGAAAGTGCTTGATAGCAGAGAAAATGTTTCCATTGCCCTTCAGATCTCACATCTTAGGTAGCCATTTTTATGGTTACCTAAGGGCTGGTTCTTTTAACCAGCTCTACCCAGAGTAAAATCTTTTGGTTTATAAAAGATTATACAATTATAGGTAAATCAAGATGATGTTTATGAGATTTTGGAAAGTATGCAATCCCTAAATAAATCCTCAAAACTAAAAAAGGACTTTGAATCTAGCATCCAACATATAGGGTAGAATGTAACAATTCTTGATAATATGAACACATTTCAGATACATACAAAATGAGAAATAAGGAATAATAATAATATGTTCATTTGAAGCTGAATATATCTTTCCTCAAACTATGTGAGTACCTTCTTCACTCTCCCTCATTCTAGATCAGACTACTAAAGAATTATGCATATCCTAAAACATAGCTTCAGAATATTTCATCAAAATGGCACTTGGTTTTCTCCCCCATCACTAGAGTTGTTTTTACTTCTGACTGTGTTTTTTCTATATTGTCTGTGTCCACTAATTCTCCGGTTCTCCTGCACAATTTGTCACCTAGTATCTTCCCTCCCACCCATGCTCCACACACTGGCTTCCCTATTCCATTCTGGGAGCGTTTGCAACAATACTCCAGCCCTGCCCTGCATATTACAGAAAACTTTGGCTATTATAATGCATATATTTAACACCTACCCAAAAAAAAAATTTTTTTTAACTTTCCAGTGGGGCAATGATGTCAGGCTAACTACATAACACATTCTTTCACTCTTCTGAGTTTCCTTCCTTTACTATTATTTCCCTGGTACTTTCTTAAATTCTGCTTCTTGCCTTTCTTGCAGGTCCTTTTGATTTTTTCCATTACCTAATTTTTATGTTCTCTTACTTTTTCTAGCTCTGCTTTCACTTTCTCTGAAAACCATTTATTCAGCTTGTTTTCATTTTACTACATTAGAAGTGGTTTTTCCATCTTACTTAATCTTGTTATATGAATGCTAAATTATTTTTAAAAGATTTATTTTAAAAGTAGACATATTGACAACAAGTATATTCTTCTGAAAGAGTGTATATATAGACATGAAAATTTCAAAACTTCTTGAGAAAACTCTCAGAGCCATAGGTTGAGTTTTAGTCATCTGTGTTGGAGTTAATGTTGAAATGATTTAAATCTAGATGAGTTCTTTTTACAAAAGTATTGCATGTGTCTTATTAAGAAAGGGAATTCCATTTAAAGAAACTGCAAATAGAGTGAAGATATTTTTTTTAACGTTTATTTATTTTTGAGACAGAGAGAGACAGAGCTTGAACGGGGGAGGGGCAGAGAGAGAGGGAGACACAGAATTGGAAGCAGGCTCCAGGCTCTGAGCCATCAGCCCAGAGCCTGACGCGGGGCTCGAACTCACGGACCGCGAGATTGTGACCTGAGCTGAAGTCGGACGCTTAACCGACTGAGCCACCCAGGCGCCCCCAGTAACGATATTTTTTAATAAGAAAATAAAGTGCAGTAATCCATGTTTGTAACTTAATCTTCACTTTAGGTAACTGTGAATAAGATTCATACTAATTAAAGTTTTAGAGCTATTTTACATTTTGGTATGTATTGATTTAAATACTTATCTCTCAACTTAAGTACCCTCAGAGTTCTAGGGAAATAAAACTGATATAAGAATATGGCAAAGTAGGGGCGCCTGGGTGGCGCAGTCGGTTAAGCGTCCGACTTCAGCCAGGTCACGATCTCGCGGTCCGTGAGTTCGAGCCCCACGTCGGGCTCTGGGCTGATGGCTCAGAGCCTGGAGCCTGCTTCCAATTCTGTGTCTCCCTCTCTCTCTGCCCCTCCCCCGTTCATGCTCTGTCTCTCTCTGTCCCAAAAATAAATAAACGTTGAAAAAAAAAAAATTTGAAAAAAAAAATTAAAAAAAAAAAAAAAGAATATGGCAAAGTATATATTTAGATGAATGTTCTCCCAAGATATTGTTGACCTTTTAGATGACTAAAGGTTGCTAGCCTAAAATGGAACAGTTGCGTATCTATGTTTTGTTTGTGATAAGATATTTTAATTTTTATGTGGTCATATGTATTCATTATTTTCTTTTTCAGTCTTCCAATCCCTTTTAAAGCTAAAGTATGTTATTTTTTTTCTGGATATATTAATATTCTAAAATATTCCCATCAAGTCATTTATTATTTTAAAACTTAATTTATTTCAATGAGATTCAATTTGTCCAATTTTAATTTTAAGGATGATGATTTGGTGACAAGTCTAAGTCCTCACCAGCCCTACATTCCAAGGATTTTCTACTATTTTTTCCTAAAAATATTTATAAGTTTACATTTTACATTTACGTCCATAAACTATTTTCAGCTAATTTTGTATAAGGGTGAAGTTTAAGCTAAGGTTTATTTTTTTCTTCCTGTGAATGTTTAATTACTTCAGCTTTATATTTTGAAAAAAGCTATCCTTCCTTAACTGAATTGGTTTTGCACCTTTGTCAAGAATCTGTTCAGCATATTTGTGTGGGTGTCATTACTGAGTCTCACTTCTGATTCTTTTACTTAATTCTCCTTTATTGGAATTGTATTATTATTGTTTTGTTTTAAATGAGAGACAAGGAGGTGAGCTGTTTTAATTTTACTCAGTATTGTGCTAGTGATCTTAGCCAATATTAAAAGTTTAGAAAGCAAAATCAAAGGTATAAGAATTTTAAAGGAATGAAAACTTTTTCTTATTTGGAAATTCTGAGAGTGTTATGTTACAAATACAAGTGAATGTGGGGAAAAGTATATAAGAATTCATAAGAAGCTTCAGCAAGACCAATTGGTACAAAATCAGCTATAAAAAGATCGAGCATTCCTCTGGCCAAATAATTAACAAATAGAAAATACAGTAGAAACTGATACCATTCACAGTATCAACAAAAACTCTAAAGTGCCTAGAAGTGAACCTAACAGAAAGCATATAAGCCCTTTCATAGAAACATTATAAAGATTACTGAAGAACAGACAGGAAGTTTGAAGAAATGGAAAAAAAAACATGTAAAAGACAATAATTTTCTCCCAAAGTAACCTATAAAATGTAAGTGCTATTTTAATCAAAATCCCAACAGTCATGTATGGAATTTAGAAGTTGGTCCTTAAATTAGTATAAATGAGTAAAGACAGAGCATGGTCAAAATAATGCTGAACTTAAGGAGCGATGGGAGACAGCTGTCCAATCAGAGATCAAGCCTCAGTTACTAGAAAGTATGCTAATTAAGAGAGTACAGTACTGCTGTAGGCAGGAGCAAACACACTCCTGGAACACAGAACACACAAATAAACCTGTGAATTAATAAAAAACTCAAGGTGCAAAGAAGTGGAAAAATTGATGTACGGCACAGGTATTGTTACAAATTATATGGAGAAAATAAACCAGTTTCATTATATTGCAGTGGGACAATTGGTTATCTATATGAAAATAAGTAGACCTATATCCCAACCTCACATTATGGGCAAAAATAAATTCTCATGAATTAACATCTTAAATGTAAAAAGCAAAATTTTACTATTTTTAGAAGAAAAAAATAAGACCATGTTTTTATGATCTTTGGGTATAAAAAATTTAAACAAGATACATAGACTATAAATTCTACATAGGAAAAAAAGATTAGTAGATTTACCTGCCTTAAACTTCTATTCTAAAATATATACCAAAAAAAAAAAAAAAGCTTTGGTCTGGGAGAAGATATTTGTTATTATATAACTGTCAAAGGATTAGTATTCAGAATTTACAAAGGACACCTAAAATCAACAAGAGACGAAGTTGAAAAGTATAATAATAGGCCATTCACATAAGAGAGGACCCAAAAGGAAAAAAAAAAAAAACTAAACTAAACTTCATAAGTAATTATAGATGTACAATTAAATACACACACGCACACACGTTAAGTTTTCAGACCACAGAGTAGCAATATTCTGTAAGTCTGACAAAACAAAGTTTTGCAGAAACTATGGAGAGATGGAAATCCTCTATAGTGCTTATGTGTTTATAAACTGGGACAAATATACTACAAAGCATTTTGATAACAACAAGCAAAGTAAATGTGCATTAAAATGTGTGCTCATCCTGTTTCCGATTCTGTGTCTCCCTCTCTCTCTGCCCCTCCCCCGTTCATGCTCTGTCTCTCTCTGTCCCAAAAATAAATAAATGTTGAAAAAAAAAAAAAAAAAAAAAAAAAATTTAAAAAAAAAAAAAAAATGTGTGCTCATCAAGCAAGCCATTCTATTTCCGGGTACATAGTGCAGATAGTTCTTGCACATCTGTACAAGGAAAACCATTACAAGAATTTTCATTGCCATATTATTTCATAATAACAAAAATGTTTTTAAAATATCCATTAACAGAAGAAGAGACAAATAAATTGTTGTATAGTAATACTGAACGCAGCAATTAAAATAAAGTTACATGAGTTAATATCCATAAATCTCAAATACAATGATAAATTTAAAAAAAAATTGCCTAGCAGTGAGTTCAGTAAACCTGAAAAACAAAGTCATCTAACTGTCTATGGATATATTTGAATTTGGTGTTTTGATATGAAACATGGATAGCATGATAAATATCAAATCCAAGGAAGCAGCTACTTCTTGGGAGGAAAGAATTGACATCAGGGCAGTGTGCATGAGAGGACTTGAGGACTACCTATAACGCTTTCATCTGTACAAAAATTCTGAAACAAATAAATCAAAATATTAAGATTTGATCAAGCGTCTAAAGGGAAAATGAAATGGGTATGACAAACCATCGAAGCAAGAAGTTAGGTAGGGAGATAGAATCAAGATAGAAGTTTTGGCATGAAACCCAAAAAATGTGAAGCAATTTCTGACAGAAGATGGGAAGTGAAACCAGGAAAACTTCCCTGAGCCATGAAAAAAGTACTACAGACTCTTTGTGTAAGTTATATGTGATGGCTGATAAGTAAGGGTTCCCTTTGCCTTCACACTTATAGAGATAAGGCATCAAAAGATCTTGCAATAAGCCATACGACTTTGTCATTTTCCCGACTTTTGGGGAAGTTCAAGATTTGGGCCTATAATGGCATCTGGAAATGCCTGGGAAATGCTAATAGCAGACATTGATTAAAGCCACCTGTATACAGTCCGTTGCTTATATGAAAAATGTGAAAGCCTCTCACACATAACAACTAGGAAATTAGGAAGAACACACTATTATTTACTCAATCACAACAACCATAAGTAGGGATGCCAATTGACCATATGTCACTAAAATTGTTCAGGACTGCCTCAGATTGTTTCAATTCAGACCAAAATACAAACCACTTAAAGAAATGTGTACATAATTCACAAAGCTCATTACTCATACTCCTTCTTATGGCTGTGAGACATCACATGAGCAAAGTGCCTTCATGAACTCCCCTGCCTTCTCGGGTATTGGCTTGAAGTCTTGAGTTATTTGTATAGTGTGGAAAGGCCTAGAAAAGATTAGATTCCAACTATCTCTCACTTTTTCTCTTCTCCAAATAATTTCTTCCTGCACTGCACTTGTTGAAAGCCTCTTCTGGAGTGATTAATGAGGTTGGGAGATGAGTTAAATCATTTATTTTTCCATTCCATCTTGAAAGCATTCAAAGTTACTTTTTCAATAAGCAGGCTAATTGATCATGTGACCACTAAGCAGTCCTGGTTTTCTCTCAGCATATCTGATTTTATGCATGAAGCTAGAAAACATTATAAAAAGCTTTGGTTGAGACTACATGAAATTCAATAGGCTTGATGATGCTTTCCTTAAAATGCTTCCTATATGTCTAAGCTGTATACACATACTGCAGGGTAACCTGGAAGGTATAGGAAATCTTGGCATTTCATTCTGCCTGCTCAGAGGGGTTACTTAGTCATGAATAGAGATCAGAAAGACCAAGACAGTGTTAAGTGGAGGTTAGTGATACTCTCAGAATGTCTCTAATTCTATAGCTGAACATCTCTGATTCTGTCTCAGTAGGTATAATTTAAATAGGTTTTTCAGAAAATATTTTAGGGAAACCTACAGGAATTGGAAAGGAAAAGAATGGGCCAAGTGTCATAACATATCTCTTGATTTCTCTTGTGTTTAGAATCTTGGCCCTGCAAGTTTTTGGTGGCACTCAGTAAAATGAATTGCTTAGATTTCTAGTTCTGGTTGGTAGGACGTTTGATTCAAAGTAGCTGCTCTGCTGTTGCAAGATCTACACTCTTATATGATATTTATGGATGTAACGTGGACTTTGGAGAAAGGTGAGAGGGGTGAATGCGCTGGCCTAACATTTTAGAACCTATTTCTAGAACTTTGCACTCCAGAACAACATTTTGGAATCTTGTCTTTAATATGTATTACTTGTTTATGTCTTGTTTAATACCTACCACTTGATTATAAGAACAATATACATTTAGATATAATGTGATGTTCAAATTAATTACTAGATGTTTACATATAGTTTATATCTCCCCAGATAATCAGAGGAATCATATTTAGCACATATTCATCTTAAATTTGTATTTGGTTCTATTCCACATTTATGGTTTTATGTGAAATCAGATCAAATAGTCATTCATTTGAGTTACATGTGAACCTTTATTATGTGCCAGAAACTCTACCAAGTAATGGTTAGTTAAAACCACTGGGGGAGGGGCGCCTGGGTGGCTCAGTCGGTTGAGCGTCTGACTTCGGCTCAGGTCATGATCTCACAGTCCGTGGGTTCGAGCCCCGCGTCGGCTCTGTGCTGACCGCTCAGAGCCTGGAGCCTGTTTCAGATTCTATGTTTCCCTCTCTCTCTGCCCCTCCCCCACTTGCACTCTGTCTCTCTCTGTCTCAAAAATAAATAAACATTTAAAAAAAAAAACAAACACTGGGGGAAATGTCAGCAGGGATAAAGGGGGGGGGGAGCAGAAATTCAATATTTTTAATTTGGGTAACTAAATAAATCTTATTTGCTATTTTTCCTTATCACAGTTCCTATTAAATTTAGAGTGGACACATAGTGGAGAGACTGTATTCAGAGGTTGGACTGATCGAACTAATTTATGGAACTTTATCATTTTTTATGCTGTTTATCCCAGTTCATCATTTTTTTTCTAACAGCAAAGAGAGAATCAAAAATATCACTTACTAAGAGAAAATTTTAGAATGTAGAGTTTCCTTGATTTGGGGGGGAGGAGGAAGGAGGAAGTTAGTGCTTTTATATTGTTTTCAGTGGAAAAATGAAAGTATTATATTAAATAACAGTTTATGTGTTTTGAATTTCCATTAACAGATATCAAATGGTATTTTTAAATTTTTATGTTATTTGAAAATATTAAAAATTCATTTGAACAACAAAGTTCTTATAAATTAAATTTAAATAAGTGACCCATTTAAATAAATGAAGAAAAATCACAGGAAATCTATAACAGAGAGGGAATGCATCCTAGAGTCTGTTGATTTAAAAAAAAAAAAAAACAATGTGAGCAGTAGTTGGACAGCATTCCTGGCACTTTCAGCATCCCAGAAATCCTTGCAAATGTAATTTATCTCAATGCATATAGGTTCACAAGAACTTTTAGAGATAAGCTGCTTTTCTCTCCCCGTTTGTATTACACAATGAACCACTGTACTTGAATCATCTTACCTTACCCATGTTTTTTCCACTTCTCATTATTATTCACCTAGTCTGATCCCATTTCTTTTCAGAGACTGCCAAGTCATCAGCTCCTTTCTCACTATGTTAAGCAGACTTTATGCCAGTTTGTAGTTTCCTCTTTATTACATTTTTAAAATTTATTTAAAATTTTTAAATTTATTAAATTTTCCATGGTGTGAACCCCAAAGAAGATATGAGCTTTTGTTTTTTGTATAGTTTCAATAACCAAAAAATACTTTCATAAACTTTATGTCAGAGACTACTCTAATACTTGTGTGATAGTCTAATGTACATATCACCCATATGTATTCTTAATTTTTCTAGGAATATTATTTCAACTAAATTCACTGAATAGTTTTTAATATAGTTCTCCTCTCATAAAAGAGAAACTTTTTGGAGACTTACTAAGGGCTCTTGCTTACAAAGTTAGTCTTCAGGGGTGCCTGGGTGGCTCAGTTGGTTAAACGTCTGACTCTTGATCTTGGCTCAGGTCATGATCAAACAGTTCATGGGTTTGATCCCTGTGTCCAGCTTTGCACTGACAGCACAGAGCCTGCTTGGGATTCTCTCTCTCCCCCTCGCTCTCTGCCCCTCCCCTGCTCATGTGCACGCACCCATGGGTGCGCACACACTCTCTCTCCCCCTGCCTCCCCCCACTAAAAAAAAGTCTTCAATGAAGAGATATCACAAAAATATCTTAAATACCTGGCAGGAATATGACCTAACAAAGTATGTGAAATTGCTCAGAATGAATTTGAAAGTCGTTTTTCTCTATATTTTGGAATATTCAAACTTTACCTGAAAAGCTATGTTTGCTCACTCATTTTCATATAGTCACTACAAGGCTGCAAAACATGGATACTTCAGAGATTTCTATTTTGATTTTCAAGCTTAAACTAATAAATTATGTCATGAACATGTTCTCATCTGATGTCATCACTACCCTATCTGTCTGCTATTTCTCTTCTAAAACTCTGACTAGTTTCTACTTGAATGACAATTAAACATTTTTAATCTGAATTAAATTTACATTTTAGGAGATTACTTTACATTATCATCTGGATATTCAATATCCTTATATTAATATATGAAACATATGACAGATCAATTTTATTTTTCCCTTCAAAAAGTTCTTCCAAACTATTATTTGATCACTAGTGGAAATCATTTTCACATAATTGTTAACTGAATAATCCTATGGTTTTATGAATTAATCCTGTATTTTGGCACTTAAAGATCTAAATCCTTCATATGCTGCTATTATTTGATTAACATACTTTTGATGAGATTATAATTAAAGAAATGGATTTCCCTTAGCTCTCATTTAGTCTCTAAATTTAAGTGCCTACCTTTTCCCAAGACCAAAAGATTTTTTACATTTTCTCCATTTTCCTGTGGCAGCCACATATACCTTAAATCAAATTTGGAGACCTTTATAGCTAAACCTAATTTTTCTCATTAAGTTAGGTAGATATAAGTATATATTAATTTTTATTGAATTTAATTTTTATACGATTTTTAAAGTAAGGTCATTAAATCTCCTAAATGGTATCAAATTGCTTTAATTACATGATGGTCTGACATATGTCTTGTGGATGAAATAATTTAAATATTTCAGGCTTTTTATATCTGAATTTTCAGCTTCTCATTACTTCTGATTTTCCTTTTGAGAGAAAAGTATTGAAGTTTGCTAAAGTGTTTCCTTCTGTACTTTATAATTCTCTTATACTCAAGCAGTGAGTCTGATTTTTCCCCATAATTACCTCAGCAGTGGAGCACAGTGAAGAAGAGTTGGACTCCTAACGCCCACTTGTTTTCCATGACACTATGGTGCTATGTAGTAGCAACTTCCAGAGAATAACTCCAGCCAATAAAATGATGGCAACCATGATAAAGAGGACAAAGACTATAGCCATTATTTATTAAATACCTCCCATGTATCAGATACTGTTAAGTGATTTAAATATATTGCATTATTTGATCTCCAAACAATACCTACTTACTATCCTTATTACACAGTTGAAAAGGCTGAGGTTCAGAGAAGTTAAATATTTTACCCAGGGTCACATAGCTAATAACTAGTAAGACCAAGATGGGAACTCAGTGACCATTTGGTAAGCAAATTGTTTCACCTTTATTTGTGGCTTTCCAACCTAAGTTATTGTCACAATCTGTTGGAGATTTTTAAAAAAATACAAATAATCACGGCTTCTAATTCAGCTTGGCTTTGGCTACAGAGATTTTTTTTTTTTTAATACAAATAATCACGGCTTCTAATTCAGCTTGGCTTTGACTACAGTGATGCTTGAGGCAAGAGCAAGGAGTTCTCCCTCCCAGGGTTTTTAGGAGCTTCTTTCTTTACTCTTGGGTTACCCCTAGGAATATGAAGATTTTCCGGGAGGTGTGGGGCTCAGGTACTTTTAGGGGATTCATTCTCCATTCCAGATCTTCCAAAATTGATCTGCTTGCTTTATTCCCTCTCATAGAAAAGATACACTTTATCAATCTCCAATATTAGCATGACACATTTCCACACACTGTTAAGTCTATAGGCCAAAGAATTTTTTTACAATGGATGATGTTAGGTGTTGAGAACATGAATGACTAATAATTAGGTATAAATTTTTTACAAATGTAGTCATTTCCAATTCTTTGATTTCAACAGAATTGAAGAAAGATCCAATTGAGTTGTCAATTACTTTTCCCATAATGTCATTTTTAATCTATATAATTGAATTCCTTCCTATAAAAACATCTTTCAGTCCCATCTAGTTACTTATGTCAGAAAAGTTTCCTAATTTTTACATATATGAAAATAAAAATAGGAATTGAATCTGTGGTAAAATTTGTTTCATTCTGCCAATATTATCCAGAGATACATGAAAATAAAACCTTATATAGCTTGAGGTACCTGGGTGGCACAATCAGTTGAACATCTGACTCTTGATTTTGACTCATGTCATGATCCATGGTTGTGGGATTTAGCCCTGCTCTGAGCTCCACACTGAGCATGGAGCCTGCTTGAGATTCTCTCTCTCCCTCTGCCTCTCTTCCCCACTTGCACCTGCTCTCTCTCTCTCTCTAAAAAAAGTTAAAAAAATAAAAATTAAAAAATAAAAAAAAACCTTATATAGCTCATTAAAAGATGCATTTCCAAATAATTTAATTTTGAAATCTAATGACTATGAGAGTCTGTAAAATCATTTAGTTCAATTGTGTACTAATAGAAAATATGCTAAATATTGAGTCCAGAAAAATTGATAATATCCACAGTTTATGGTTACCAAGAAATAAAAAAAAATATTGATGTACTTATCTATATGTCATTTTATCTGTATTTACTAAAGTTCAGTGATAGCTCCATATAAGGAAATACTCAAGAAGTCAGTCTGATTTTGTCCCATAATTGCCTCAATGGTGGAGCACAGTGAAGAAAAGTTAAAGCAGCTATAGTTCAGATGCTTACACTTGTTTAGAAAAAAAACGCATTTAATTTTTAAATTTCTTCAAGGACATTCCAGAAACTCAGTGAAGAAGAGATTGTATACGATCCAAGTGCAGTTTTTGGCACTGCTGCATTTTTACTATTTTAGCCCCATAGCTGCCATAATCACAGTCACTGACACTGGGTCAACCACCATCACTTGTATGTATATGTTACCAAAGAGTACTAAGCCATTTAACAATATGCAAGCATGTTTTTTTATCTGTCTGCAATATCCTCAAAAAAACATCCCTGAGCCTGAACTCTCCTAAATTACTCTGATCATTGGGAGTGATATTAATATGGAAAAAACATATATTGACACTTTCAAATTGTACCAAGTTATTTTCCAAAAAGGCTTTGTATCTGTTATAATCACCTCAAAAACTCACCATAGGTATTGTGCTAGTAACAAAACAAAAACCTCTACCTAAAGGACGATCTTAATAATACTTTATTAAAACTAAAATGAAGGACTTAAGGATAAAGTTAGCATTGTTGAAATTATCTACTCTGTACCAGAAATAGCTATTATTTAAAAGTATTTTCTTCTATTATTAAATATTGTGTCTTAATCATTGAAAATATGCCCTTGACAAGACTAAGAGTCAAGTAGTTTCTTGAAGGATAAAATATAGAAAATTTGGGTATTTCATTCAGGGCCACAAAACTTATTTTTAAAAATAATGTCCGTATTTATTTAGTGCCTGTGTATAGGGTTAAACTCACTTTGTTTATTTAATGATATTGTCATGTCAGAGAAAAACTGTGATGAGTTAGACAAGACTTTATTCAAGACTATTGCATAGGAATCAATACTATTATAATAGGAGAGAGAGATTGAACTCAACTCCCTTGAAACAAAAGGCAGGATAATTGAAGCATTGGGGCAAACTATGGGAAGGTACTAAAGGATGTTAAGGGGAGGCTGATCATGTGGTTAGGACATCTGTGTTTAAATATTGGTGCTTATGAAAGTTAGGCTTTTACCCTCAAACAGACACTGGGAGATAGGGGCACAATCTTTCTTGATGACTACATTTCAAAGGGAAGGCTCCCAGGTCCTTGAGAAAGACCTCTGAGATTGCAAAACTAGAAAGAGTCTGGAAAAAGATGTACAACTTGGAAAGACAGCAAAAAGAATGCAATTTCGAGTTTCCTAAAGTAAAACTCTAAGAAAAGGGAAGTCGAGGGAATATAGTCAGGAAGAAACTTGTCTAAAGTTTAGTCAAGCTAAGGGAACAGTAAGATTGTCTTGGCCAGTCATAACAAAGATGATTTTGGCTGTTGAAAAAAGTCAAGTACAAGGATGACTGTTCTTTCTTAGACAATTTATAGAAAGCTGAAATTACAATGAGGGCATAGCATGGCTTAATCTTAGTTGGACTGAATGTATACTTACAGGTTGGTAGTGCTCTGGAGCATAGTAGTGCCTCTTGACCAATGCTAGCATTTTAATTAAAGATTAATGATATCTGGAAGCATGAGTCTATCTGTTGTCTTGGGACAGGGTGAATGAGGTGATTTGCCTGGTGAATCCTGGGAGTTTTTGCCAATTAAGACTGGTCGTGTAGCTGTAACATGCCTATGGAACCATTTCACTATGAGGTCCCAGCATGAAAAAATTGGCGGCTTCTTGGTACAGAGGTGTTTCATATATTCTCAAGATAATAGTTCCAGACCTGGAGGCAAAGCACATACTGACAATCCAGGGATAAGAAGTCAAAGAGGCCAGAGCCTGAGATCTCCAGACCCCTTTCTCAATGCACACCCTCATGCTACTACTATACTGTAACTTTCATTTGTGATAATGCTCCTCTGTGACTGTAAACAATCTAGTGAGTCCTTTCAGAAATGGGATACTTAAGGTAATAGCCATGTAATTAATACATGTAATATATGCTAATACATTTTGATTCATAAATAGAAATGGTCTCATGTCAATCAAATAGAGATTATTCAATTCAATGATCTTTTAAGAAACTTTGATCATGTTGATAGTTGATAAATGTTTTTGTTTTTGTTTTTCAAATTTGGAGCATCTATATACTGATTGATTTCTGCACATAGGCTCTAAAATATGTATGGATCAAGCCAAAATATTTGAGACAGGGTTTTATAAAGTAGAGGCCTCCAGGCCAATGTTAAAAGATGAATTAATTGTCAACACTTAAAAATTGGGACATTTTACATATAAATCCTGATTGCCTTCTTCATTTGAAATATTGAAATACCCAGCCAAGTGAATATTGCCATCTGGTAACAATCAGCTGAGTATTGGCTTCTCTTTTTATACTAAGTCAGGCATTTTCTATCTACCATAGTCCACACTCAGCCTACACACATTTATACCTGGTTTCCAATCTGGTGTACAACCATAAGGCAACTGAAATAATGCCATTCAAAGAATAATTGAAAGAGATGGGGAACTTTAGAGATAAGAAATGACATAATCATTTCATTCAAATATTTCAAAGTTTTCATATGGAAGATTAATAAAAATATTTTGTGTTGTTCCAGTAATAATTTTGATATCTTAAATCTCTGTAGCACCTTATTTCATGTATTCCTCATACTACTTAGTGTCTATAAAGAAGACAAAGTTCTTAAACCCATTTTATAAAGGAGAAAACTTCATTAAGGAGCTTGCCGAGGGTCATAAAACTAGGAAAAGTGGAGAGGTGGGGATTGAACACAAATCTTTTTTGGACTTCTGGTTTTAAGGCCAAGAAGGGCACACAAACCCAAATGCTTCAGGGACCAGAAAAATAACACAGATGTATGGAGTTGCAGGGGGTGACAATAGGAAGTGGCGGGGTCTGTGAAAGATTGGAGGATGCCTCTGTCAATTAAAATGTAACTTAAAACAAAAGTGATGATGAGCCAAAACACTTGTGCCTTTGGTTGTGGATAGGGACCATCAATCTTCAACTTCTGTGGGATATGCTGCCTAGAATTATGGATATCCCTTCACAGCAAAACAGTCTAAAAGTGAGTTTACTATTGCTGTGAGTACTTAATCCACACAAGGATACTATACTAGGTTACCGACTCAGGATGAGTTGAATTAGGTGACTTTTAAAATCTTTCAGACTCCAAAGTCCTATGAGTAATTTTTTAAAGATACAGTTCTAGTATTTACAAAATACAAAATAGCCAAGGTAAAATGTGTATCCCCCCAAGGGTTTGTATTATATGCTATTGAATACAAAGGTAAAAGAAGTTACACTGAAATCTCATGTTTCCCAAGAGGTTGTAACACCCAACTTTTTCAGCCCTAGAAGTTGGTGCTAGGTAATTGTACCACTGATGGTAATGCTAGCTGCTTTAACAGTTAAATCCCAAAATATTAGTTTTCAAATACAATAGAATAGAAGTTTATTTCTCCTTCAAATGACTTCCAAAATGGGGGCTTCTGACTGGTGGTGGCCTTTTCCATAGCAGTGATTCAAGGACTCAGGTTCCTTCCTTGTGGTTTCCACTTCTCTGGGTATAGTTCAAAGGTTGTCCTGGAGATCATCTTCCCAAACAGCAGGAGGTGAAGAGGATATCACAAGTATTGTACATGGTAAATTTTTACATGCCATACCTGAGAATGATGCTTAACAGTCCTGCCCATATTCCACTGGCCAGAATTCAGTTACATGGGACACCTAATGCAAGAAAGGGTGCCAACTGTAGTCTAGCTGTGAGCCTAGGAGGAAAAGGAAATGGATTTGGTTAACGGCTATTCAATTTTTTTAATTTATTTTTTTAATATTTTTATTTATTTTTGAGAGAGAGAGAAAGAGAGAGAGCATGGGCAATCAGGGGAGGGGCAGAGAGAGAGGGAGACACAGAATCCCAAGCAGGCTCCAGGCTCTGAGCTGTCAGCACAGAGCCCGTCGCAGGGCTTGAATCCACGAACCAGGAAATAATGACCTGAGCCAAAGTCGGACGCCCAACCGATTGAGCCACCTAGGCGCCCCTATAGCTATTCAATTTCTGTGATAGCAGTGCTTAGGCTTATATCAGAGCTAGCATATATTCCCAAACTTTTGAAGTCTACACAATCAAAATAGCACACCTTAGCATAAAATTACATATACTTGTCAACATGGTTTCAGATTCAGTATTGCAGGTGATCCTGACAATCATCCTGTATGAGTGAACTAATCCTCTGCTCTGCTCCTCTTTCTGAATTATGATACAAATGTAAGCACATTACCTCTGCAGTCAGATACTTGGGTTTATTTTATTTATTTGTTTGTTTGTTTGTTTGTTTAAATATTTATTAGTTTATTTTTGAGAGAGTGTGTGTGAGCAGGGGAGGGACAAAGAGAGAGACACAGAATCCAAAGCAGGCTCCAGGCTCCAAACTGTCAGCACAGAGCCCATTGCGGGGCTCGAACCTACTAACTGCAAGATTATGACCTGAGCCAAAGTTGAACACTTAAGGGACTCAGCCACCCAGGTGTTCCAGATCCTTCGGTTTAAATCCCATTTCAACTACTTTCTAACAGTGCAAATCTTGGGTGAATTACATTACCTCTCTAAATCTATCATCTTATCTGTAATGTGGTATAATAGAAATCATGGCTAATCTTGAATAGTTATCAGGCATCAGACACTGATATTAATGATGTCATTTAATCCTAACAACAACTTAATGAGGAGGTTTTGTCATTGTCCCCACTCTCTAGATGAGAAAACTGAGGTACAGAAAAGGTAAGTGACCTCAGGAGTCACATAGCTAGAGAGTAATAAAGCCAATATTTTAACTTACTTTTAACCACGTTGACATTCCATTTTTAGTAGAATATGTACTTTGCAGGGTTGCAATGAGAGTCAAATTTAAAAATAAAAACAAAAGAACAAATGAATTAACGTGAATTAATGGAAGTATGAGTGAATGCATCCTTATGTATCTTATAATGTGACCAAGGAGGACTAAACAAACAAAGATATCTGAGTTCTGTCACCTCATAAGATTCTTTATAATTTAAAAGGCAAATTGCCATGGTAGAAAAGTACAATAACATTAACATTTTACAGCTTTCACAAGATTGTTCTACCATTAGGATACATGATCACTAATATAACTCATGAAAGAAATTTGGTTAGCATTCTTTTTTCTCTTCTACAACTAACTCACTTTCCAAGGTACATGGTGACATTTTGTGATAGTCATTAAGAAATATCTCAGATACACTAGCATTAACTTGTATTTTTTTTTTTTAAATCACTTAGCAACTTTAAAATTTGTTATAGAAACACCCATGCAGAGCAAAGTGTGACAGACAATGCTGCAGTAGCAGTGGTGATTATAAATGGTTCGTCTACAAAATGTGACTCTGCAACCTTGAAATGGTGCCACTGGGGTGTATTATGCATATGGCACTGATGCCCACGCAAAGATTTGTAATTACCAAGCACATGTTACAGGGTATAATTTCTTGCTATGGGAGAAATCAAAAATCTTGTGTCTCTTAGCTCAAGCATGGCTCATATCACTTTAATGTGTGACAAAGGAACCATATACTCAATTTTACATGTTACTTGTGAATGTCAAACAATGCCCTGGAAATGTCCAGCCAAATCTGTGTGCAAACCCCAAATAGAAGGTGTATCACTCAGGACAAATGTTTCTAGGTTTCATTTCCAGGGAAAAGGCTGTTAAATTTCCTTGGGGAATGAACTAAACTTTTTAGTTGCAAAAAGAAAATCTAAAAATAAAAACTCTCCTGAAGAATAAATCAGGAATAGGCAACACTTAAGGACTTTGGATATGTTTAAAGACAAGGCTCTGTTTCAAAAGATAATCAGATTTCTTTATCCTTGATAGTCTGAGGGCAATGGAAGAGATAACCAGAAATCTTCATAATCTGGAGCCCTGGAACCCATATCTGTGGGAAATCATGTCACTGTGTTTTGATACCAATTGAATCTGTAACTCTAATTCCTTAGTGCCTACCTCATAAAAGTGCCCTGTAGGGATGAAAAAGTTAAGCCTCTCAAGTAATTCCTTTACCCTTTTTGAAGAAGCCCAGGTAGTTGCTAAATCTCCCAATTAAAGAGAAGCTAACTTTCATCTTCAAGTGGATCATTATGCACAAACAATCTTCCCTCTTAGTCCAGAAATTGCCCCCTCACTCCATCTCTACATAGTCCTAGGCATAGAAGGTTCACTGGGGTCCTTACTATCATCTGAATTAAAAAGATCAAAGATAGAACAATGTAGCCCCCTCGCCTTCACGAATCTCCCTCCTTAAGTTTGCATTTCTGAGTTGTCATTTTATTATGCAAGATAGGAAAGATAAAATATGTACCTTAAAGCATAAAGTAGATAAAAATTATCCCATCCATCAATTCATGCCGACTAAATATCTGTTCCGTGCTTACCATGGGCCCCGGGTACTGCTCTTGATGGTTGGAATTTAGCTAGGAACCAAAGCACATCCCCATCTGCGTGCAGTTCACAGTCTAGTGGGAGAGAGAGAACAAAAGTACAATCCCGGTGCAGTAAGTGCTTTGAAGGAAAACAGTGCAGGCAAAGGGGCAGAAAGGGGTGCGGTGGCAAGGGGGAGGCCTCTCTGAAGAGGTGCATTTTAATTTGAAAGACAAAAGGGAAAAGAACTTCAGGATGAGGGATGAACAAATGTGAAGATCCTGGAGTGGAATGAACTTGTCATGTTCAAGAAGCAGCAGGGAGGTCAGTGTGACTGGAGCTAAAGGAAGTGGAGAAGCAGGGAATGTGGTAAGAGGTGAGGGGGGTTAGATGGAGTAGTGCATATTAATTTCCTCCTTCTCTACTGCCGAACAGGTCTTTAGTTTTCTCTTTTTTTCCTCTTTGTAGAGATCTGCGGTCTCCTTTTGACCAAGGCCACTGGTGTCTATTTACCTTATACACTGAGGTGAAAAATACTTCAGCCTGAAAGGAAAACATAAAGCACTAAAAACAAAAACAAAAAAAAAAAAAAGAAAAAAAAACCCACCCTGAAGCTATAAACCAGATCTATGGAACTGTTACTACAAAGTGTTCACCAGAAAGCCAGCTGAGGAACGAGTCTTTTAGGTGAAGAAAGTCATTCGGGGTTTGTACTCCATTGCTAGATGTTTGGATGATGAACGATTATTCTGCTTCTGTACTTGGCACTCAAACATTTATGCTTAAAATTACTTTAACCTGTAAGACAGAAATAGCCTAATGCCCTTCAAAAGAAATTCTATTACCACAAATATGCATTTGCAAAGTGTGTTTTCCTCTCATATTCTCTATCAGATTAAGTGAGGTCTTTAAAAGGCAACTCCATCAAGAGCCTTATGAAATGTACATGGAGATGCTAAACCTTTAGGTGCCCTTTATGATTAGAAGGGCAGCACAGCTGTATGCTGAGCAGGGTAGTCTCCAAATGATGGTGCCTCCAAATACATCCCCTTTTCTAGGAGCGGGCTGAAATCAGCACAGTAGAAGCTTTTCAGTTTCTTCTTTTGGAACACACACAGCAGTATCCATAAACATACCTCATTTTCATAACTGCATTACCTATAGAAGCATCATAAACATTTCTGGAAATGATATTTTTTCCTCAAATTTTTAAACTTAATGGAAATTTTAGAAGAGAATTGAAACTTCAAGTTGTATCCTTACTGAAACTGTCTCCCTTTAATGAAAAAGTACTCCATAAAGCTAATGTTTATCTATTACCATTTCCAGCTCCTTTCCCAATTCTTTAAAACTTCGAAAGCTGTAAGATTGCTTTACAGTAGAAAAGACACCCAACCGGGAGTTTTGCTCTAATCCTGGCCCTGTCACTTGGTTATCTTTATGTAATCTTGGGCAAGACACTGACTGCATCCTATAAAACTGAGAGATTTGCTCTGCCCTCCTCGAGGGTTGTTGTGAGTATATGAATGAATAAATGAATATTTTCCTCTTCTGAGCCTGAATGATTGGCTATGGCTCATTCTCCCCAGTCCTGCACCTGCTTGTCATTCTCCTTATGCTCAGCTGTTCATCCTCATGCCACTGCCCTAAACACTCTTGTTCACAGCATTCTTCAGGTCTGCTATCCCAAATTGCAACTTTTTTTTTTTTTTTTTTTTTTTTGCTGAATTCCTCACAGAAATTTGCACATTGTCTATCATGTAATAGTTGCTTTAAAAATGAATTGAATCCTGGGGTGCCTGGGTGGCTCAGTTGGTTAAGTGTCTGACTTCGGCTCAGGTCACGATCTCAGGTTTGCAGGTTCAAGACCCATGTCGGGCTCTGTGCTGACAGCTCAGAGCCTGGAGCCTGCTTTTGATTCTGTGCCTCCCTCTCTCTCTCTGCCCCCCAGCCCCCTGCTTGTGCTCTGACTCTCTCTCTCTCACACACAGATAAGTATTTAAAAAAATTGGGGGGGGGTGCATCTGGGTGGCTCAGTCGGTTGAGTGTCCGACTTCAGTTTAAATCATGATCTCACAGTTCGTGAATTTGAGCCCCATGTCAGGCTCTGTGCTGACAGCTCAGAGCCTGGAGCTTGCTTCAGATTCTGTGTCTCCCTTTCACTCTCTGCCCCTCCACCACTCATTCTCTGTTTCTCTCTCTCTCTCTGTCTCTCTCTCTGTCTCAAAAATGACCAAAAAAAACATTAAAACTTTTTTTAAAAAATGAATTAAATCCACATATATCAATGACTCAGTAATTCTACTTTACAATATAACATTTGCTAATTAGAATAAGATGATGTGCTGTTATAGATCTATCAGCTGAATCATGTTTCTCCCCATTCATCTAGCCGTTGCTGACAAATAGAACTTTCTTCAGTGATAGAAATGTTCTGTGTCTGTGCTCATACTGGAGCCTCTTGCCTCCTCTGGTCACTGAGAACCTAAAATGTGGCTGGTGTAACTGAGAAACTAAATTTTTACTTTTATTTCATTTTAATTAATTAGAATTTAAACAGCGACGTGGCTAGTGGTTTCTGTACTAGGCAGTGAAGATCTATACCAAAGTCACAAAAATACTCTCTAGGGGTGAGGGAAAGTTTTCATGGCCACTTGGATCCTTAAAACAGTTTAGACAGGGAAACCGCCTATTTATGTAAGTTGTGAAATTTGCTTCAGATTATACTCTATATCTATAGTCATCAATTTCCTTTATAAATAGTCTACACAGAGCAGACTAACACACTGATTATTGGTTTCAACTCCTTTCCCATTAGGGGTTAGCAAAGACAGTGTACCTGAGATGAGACAGCTTCCTATAGCTAAGGCTTCTGTTTTCAGGGGAGACCTTCTGAGCATCCTAATGATCACCAATTCTCAGACAGGACTTTAAAAATATTTTAGACGATTCTTAGACATAGCCACAAGCAAAGAGAAGATAAATGATTTTTCAGTGATGCCACAGGGTCAGTGTTCTTATAGGAACTGAGGAAGAAATATTTGAGTCTGGTAGTCAAACAGTATTTTCAGGAGAATTCCATTTTTATCTTCTTCGGGAGAGACTAACACATGAAGAACATTTGGATGTAGGTCTCTGTGACTACATTCTTTCCCTCAAAAACACAGTCAGAATTTAAAAGCTGTGGTCTTTTTTTAGCCCGTGCTGCTTCAGATTGTCTCTTAAAAAGCCATAATGAAGAACAACAAGTAAACAAAGATGGAGCAAATGCCCTGAGGTCCAGCAAGAAGAAACTCAAAAGATGATGAAACTTTGATTTGACAAGAGCCAACACAATAAATTCAGGATCAACTGTATGAAGTGCGACCATATAATAGATTCTCCAAATCTGGACATTTTGATTGTGAGAAGGGGCACTTTTCATAATCACACTGGGAATATAGGCAGAAATTGGAATTGTTCTAAATAAACATAGATGTATGGTACCCTAACTTTTTGGAAAAAAATGTGTTCTAGATCAACGTTCATAGTTTGACAGCAATGATTATGACAGCCCTGTTCTGTATGACATGCCCTGGCTCTTTTCAAAAACTTTTATTTTTAGCATTACCAGGAACCAGATTTTTTAAAAGTCAATGACAATTTCAGAAGTCCTGCTGTGCAGCTGCCTTCTAAGGAATGTCCTTCATAACCCTAAAGCTCTGTATCCACATTAGTGGTAGAGTCTTCTGATATTATAATACCTGAAACACATCCTAGGCAGGCCAGGGCCATGTGGCTCTGAGATCAATCAGATCAATGGTTGGCAAACTTTTCCTACAGAGGGCCATATAGTAAATATTTTACATTTGATAACTATATTACATTTGGTGGCATATCTTTTGCAGCTAATCAACTCTTGTTGTAGTATGAAAGCAGTTGTAGGCAATACAAAAATGAATGGGCGTGGCTATGTTGCAGTAAAACTTTATTTATAAAAAGAGGTGGTGGGCCAATTGATCTAGATAGACCCTAGCATGAGAGACATAGAAGTCAGAACACATTAAGTTTTCCTGTATTATATTGTCTTAGGGCTCCTCCTCACACAGATACCCTTCTTCCCTCCCTCCCTCCCTTCCTTCCTTCCTTCCTTCCTTCCTTCCTTCCTTCCTTCCTTCCATCCTTCCTTCCTTCCTCCTTTCTCCTTTTTTTCTTCTATCCTTCCCTTACTCCTTCTTCATTCATTAAAAAAATATATATGTATTAAAAACCAGCTATGCACCAGCAATTAGGATTTCAAAGATAAGTAAGGTATGATTCTTCCAAATTTTCCTTTGGATAAACTGACAACATGTGGAGCAAACATATGTGATATGGTTTAGTGTTAGAGAAACTAGGGCTCAAGGTCATAAGATAATTTAAACAAAGACAGCACTGGACTTCATTCACCTGACGCAGCCCACTGCACCATCCTTCACTGCTGCACTCTGGCATATGTTTGGATGATCCAGAGAAACAGTAGACCAACAGCAGTCCATTTTTAGAAGCCCTGTTTATAACTTACATTGTGTAAATAGTAGCATTTCCTTAATCTCCCAGAGATTTTTTTAAATAACTGTAACATAGCATTAATAATAAATGTGTTTTCTATATGGTATTATATTTTTATCAGAAAATGAAAATATGTAAAACAATATAATTGCAAAGTAATTAGCACCTCCAACATTTTTTATGAGATTGAATTAAATATTCTGCTACCTGATAAGTATATATTAATTAGTAGGGACATTTATGTAAAAGTGCTTTGTGTTTCTGTCATTGTATAACTTTTATTCCTAAATATTTATCTTAGAGTTGCAGATTTTCCTTAGATACAATTCCTAAAAATAAAACAAACTATCTAGATGTAAAGTTGAGATTGATCTTAACAGAAATGATTTAATTTCTACTTTGCAATAGAACCACACTTAGGTCACCAGATGCCTTCTGTGATTTACCTCATGTAACAAATGAAATGCATTTAATGGAAGCTTCAGCACATTAAGGCAGAGATAGAGTACCTCCAGTATACTTCACTTCATTAAACTTAAATATAATTTCTTTTTTTTAATGTTTATTTATTTTTGAGTGAGAGCATGCGTGTGAGCAGGGTAGGGGAAGAGAGAAAGAGGGACTGAGGATCAGAAGCAGGCTCAGCACTGACAGCAGGCTCTGCACTGTGGGGCTTGAACCCATGAATCATGAGATCATGACCTGAAGTGAAGTTGGATGCTCAACTGACTGAGCCACCCTGGCACCCCACTTAAACATGGTTTCTTAAAGAAATCAAGTATAACATCTAGAAGAAGTTTCTAAGATAGCTTCAAGAAATGTTACGTCATAGTCCTGGCATTCATGGAAATACCTATTTTACAGGATAGAAAATATTTGTTCAACTTCCCCTTACTACAAAATTAATTAGGATATTATATAGAATAAAATGCCAGACTTTACATTAATGCCTTCTATAATGCTCATTCAATCCTCATTAAAACCATGTGAGTGAATGTGGGGAAATAAAACTTCCCTGAATTTCTCAGTGCTCTTATAAAAAAGCCCCAGACTCCTGAGATTTCTTTCCCCTTATAAGCAGAGGAGAATCATTCTTTTCTTATCCCTCACCTCTGGAGTGTCTAGTCACTCATATGGGACAGTGGACCTAACTCATCACATTGCTCTAGGGTAAGGACTAGGGAAAGAGTGGCCGATGCTCTTAGTATTTACTGTGAAGTAAAAACAAAAACAAGCAAAACTCCTAGAGTACCTTTTGTATACATTTAAGATAGATTAATAAAGCTGAATATGAAAAACTCAACAGCAAGATAAATCCTGTATACAGATGAAAAGAAAGACATTTAATAGCATATAAGGAACTCTGAAATCCTTCCTGCCTTAATCTATTTGGGCTGCTCTACAAAAATAGCAGAAGCTGGGTGGTTTATAAACAACAACAACAAAAAAATATTTTCCACAGTTCTGGAAGCTGGAAGTCCAAGATCAAAGCCCTGGCAGATTTGGTGTCTGGTGAGAACCTACTTCCTCACTGATGGCTGTCTTCTCACTGTAACCTCACAGAGTGGAAGGGGCAAGGGAACTTTCTCTGATGGCTTTTATAAGGGCACTAATCCCATTCATGAAAACTCCACCCTCATTATCGAATTACATCCCAATAACCCCATATTCTAATACCATCACTTTGGGGGTTAGGTTTCAACATATGAGTGGAGGGTAGGGAGCTACATGTCAAACATGTAGACAGTAGCACCTCCTGTTACTGGGATGGCAGTTTGTTTGTTCCTGGCTGTTGAAGTGGTGGGAGAATTCCTGGAACAGCTTCATCTTGAGCCCCATCCCCAATGGCCATCTCCCCTGCCTTCTCCTCCAGCACTTTTAGGCCCTTTCAGCTGTTCTTAGGTCTCAGGCTCACCTGCATCTGTGTCCTTCCTGCATTACTCATGGACTCTTGCCCTTGGTGTGGGTGAAACAGCCCTGCTTTGGGTCCCTCCTCTCTGTATTACTGCACTTTCCTCCCTGTTACAGATGATGATCAATCATTCACTATTCTTCATTCCACACATGCCTTTGCTAGTTTGTTTGATTTTTTTTTTCTGTTTGCTTTCTTGCCTCACTTTTGTTTCCTTTCCTTTCTTTTTTTTTTTTTTAAGAGCCTCTCCTGACTTTCACTTTATGATGTGGGTTTTCAACACCTTATCTATAATTCTGAAATCCAAAATGTCCTAGAAACTGAGATTTCTTTGTTGATTGGTTGGTTGGTTGGTTTTTACTTATTGTCCAGCAAAACTCTCCTGACCTGAACTTGTTTAGGGGCAAAATGGGGCCCAAACTGATGCGAGGCTATTTGGAGACTTTATTTATCCACTCTGGTGTGTATATTTGTACAGTTCATGACAGCTCATTTTGTAATTATTTTAGAGTTCTGCCTCTGTTTCCCTGGAGTTGGGAAGTGGATTCTAAAACCTATCCTATGAACTCCGTATTACCATTCTAAAATCTGAAAAATATTCTTGATTTCCAAAACACACCTGGCCTAAGAGGTTCAGAGATAGAACTGGGCAATGTACTTTCTGAGCCAACACCCCTTCTAAGGTGATCAGCCATGTCTCAAAACTGTTTTCTCTCTGTGTCATGCCTACTCAACTGAGCATGAATTGCTATTAGGCCTTTCTTACCCCTTATGTTCAAATTAACAAATTCAATTGTCTGCTTATCTGAGGAGAGTTTTGGAGTGAAGACATAGATCTAAACATGAAAGTGTCTGTCCATTTAGAGGCAGAGAAACATAGTACTTTCTGAAGGGAGGGAATAGATGTTGGGGTTAAATTCTAGCTGGTAATGCTGACTGTGGCCGCAGACTAGGGACCTGATGACTTTGGGGGTGGTTATTGTGCATTAGAAGGGCTTTGAGGAGGCTAGACTCAAGGATTCCATGGGGAGGAGGGTTTTGGCAGATCACTCAGAACTGGAAAGGGGATTAGAACTTTGTTTTCAGTTTATTCAGTGGTAGGGGGCCCACGAGGCTGGGACTCTGGGGACAGGAGTTGAAAAGAGAAACAGAGACGACTTCACCAGAGCAAGATCCTTGGGAACCCAGGTTTCCTACCATAGAAATTTGAGAGAGGTTACTTTGGCAACCCCACCCAAAGAGTGGAGATTTGGGGGTTAGTTCACAACAAGCAGAAGCCTGAGAAAGATGGGGTAATCGGAGCTGGGGTCTCTGCCCTTTAACATTGATATGAGACCTGTGGGAACCTCAGTCCTCCATTCTAGGAAAATCCAGTACTGTCCCTGAAAATCTTAAGTTTTTAGATTTAGGACAGGCTTAGTCCAGTCATAAACTGGGGAGGAAATGCTGCATCTAAATGCATTCAAATATAATTAAAAAAAAAAAACAAAAACAAAAAACCTACAATGCCAAGTTGAAGGATGAACCACCACTTTGTGAGCCTGCCTAAGGGATTATTGGTGTGTAATTGCTTTTTCTTTCATGTGCACTATGGATGGTAGGAGATGTTGATCTTCTTGTCCCTCCATGCTTCCCTTTCTTTCATTGACTCATGCTTGTTTCCTTAGATACACACCTCTTCCTCCTTCTCAGTGCCCCATCCTTACCCCTTTGTTCCGTCCCCAGTACCACCACCCCCAACATTCCACTCTCCTGTCTTACAGGCTGCTCTCAGCTCCACATGTCTCTCTGTCCCTCTGGATGTTTGCACACTCTCACTCTGGCAATAGAGAAGACATTAACCTTATTTAAAGGTTTATTTATTGAAAAATAATACTATATAGTTCTGGTTGCAGTTTCACATAAAACTGCATAGAAAACTTTGTTTTCCTCAAAAGATCTTGTCCTTCTCTTACCCCTCCACCTCCATTAAATATAATCTTTGAATCTGAGTATGGTTCTTGAGTGTGTATATTTTTTCTACTGGTCACTTATTCTTAATTTCTAGAAATAACTGTTTTCTCTTATTTAATGTTTAATTCATACTAATTTTTTTAAGAGAAGCCACTGCCCTGTTCTAAAGAGTTAATTGTAATTCACAATTAATGGTCTTTAAAAAAAAAACATAATAAAGAGCATAATTGAAATGTGTCTCTTTGGGAAAGCATAGACATTAATTCTTTCCAACCATGAATTTCCCTAAAGCAAAATTCTAGCATGGTCAAATTTACTTTCCCATACTTGTTCAGTAATCTAGAGAATTTCACTCAAAGAATGAGCAAATATTGACTTCCCACCTTGGGAGGTAATTAGAAAAAGGGGGAAACTGGGAGTTGGGAGAAGAAAATGGGGATTGAGCATATGGCTAAGCAGGAGTAGAGGATTTTGCAGTAGTTGCCAGAGAGAGCAAGGAGGCTGAGAGAAAATACTTTGCGTCTCTATGTAATGGGAGGAGCAGAAGCCTTGAGTCTTGCAAGAGGAACTGGTGGAGTTGGGTCTGAGAATTCTGCTGCATTCTGAGATCCTCTGGTGAACAACCTGTGTTCAGGGCTTTGAAATATACACCATTTACTGCTAGAACAGATGTGTTGAGTAAGGTAACACAAGTATGCTGCCTGAAGCATGCAAGTTCTCCAGCAGCCATGCAGTAGGCTTGGACGTGGGAGACAGAAGTTAGTAACTTGGATTCACAAAATGAAAAAGAGACTGATCTCTTGAAAAAGAGACGGGGGCAGGGGGGTTGTTGTAGAAGAAAATGTCTCTCACGGTGCATGGTTTCTACAACAAAGCAAAATTGATTTCAGACGTTTCTTTGATAACAAATATAAGCAAGACCCTAAGCAAAGGGTGGTATGAAAATTACATGTCAGGACCAGTTATTATTTAAATTATGTAAAAATTACTGCTTTGTGAGGAGGTCTTTATTGTCTTAGCTTTAGCAAATGTTTGTAATATTTTAAGATTACCTTTCATGACCTTAGTTATTCTGACATTTTATTTATGCCATTAAGGTTTTTAGTTCTTCAACTTAAAATTATCTTTTTATGGGGAATTTCAGGATGTAAGCTTCACAGTTTTTGTTGGTTGGGCAAGGAGGATTGGACATTTGATTGAAGGAATTCAGGAGGCCCTTATCAGTATAGGATTCCTGAGAAGCAGTTACCTAAGTTTTGTTTAAATGCTTCAAGTTATGGAAAATTTGCCATCATACAGACAGCTCATTACTTGTGGGCATTTGTTTAGACTTTTTTCTTACAATGGTCTGAAGTGTTCTTCTTGGCTATTTCTTCTGCTCTCCTCTGTAACAAGATAAAATCTATGTCCTTTCCTAAGAGGTGACGACAAGTTTTACATGTGTGGTCCAAGTTCCTTCCCTTAATAGCAAGTCCCCTATACATTCCTTCACAACATGTCATTCATAATAATCAAATATGACACTTCCGCTACTCTAACTCCATTTTATCTGACATAGTTGGGCAGTTTCCTTCACTGCCGTGTGCTTATTCTCTGATTCTTCTTCCTTTCCTTTCCTTGACTCTTGTTCTTACCATTCATCTTCCCAGCCCTTCTTTCCACAGCTAGAACTCCCACCTTTGCCCCAGAGACTCCGTGCCCCTGGAAACAAACACACAAAAGCCTGGGCATGGGCCTGACGGGTGGCTCCTCACTCCTGGGGATAAATAGGAGTCAGACCTAGGTCAGGCCACCTTCTGGGTCAGAGAGAGAAATTAAAACTATTGTGACTCAGAGCTGCTAGTCCTAGCAAAGGGGCATCCCAGAGGCAGTGCCTCTAAAAGGTCCCTTGAGGAAGCCGAGCAGGGCAAGAAGAGGATGGGATCCCACTGGCCCAGCCATATGTGAGCCTGCCGCTCCGAGGCCCCTGGGAAACTGGCACCGAGATCAGAGGAGCCCAAGGCAGCTGGAGGGCTGTTTGATAATGTTTATATTTCATATTTGAAATGGTTTAAGAACGCAGATTCTCTGATTTTCACCAAATCAAATTATGACACTTTAATAAGGTGCTGGTAATATTGGTAGATCAGTCTTAGGGGAAATCATGCCAAAATCTTGTAAGGAGAGCTACTTCCTTTCCTAGCCACCCTGCCCCTAGCGTCTTCCTGGCTATAGGTTTCACTCATTCATCAGTTTTTTGTTTGTTTTTTGTTTGTTTGTTTGTTTGTTTTACTTTTTTCCTAGAGGACAGGTCTTAGCTCTGTTTCTGGGATACTTTGCTTTAATGCATAGTAAGTTTATGTAACTGATTTTGGCATTCACTTGATAAAAACAGCTGTTAGGTATTCATTCAACAAAGTCTGTGGCTAATTGCTAGGGATTTAGCAACAAATGAGACAGAGCGTCAAGATGGAATGGTAAGCCTGTGGGCTCCAGAGCCAGGCTGACTGTGCTTAACCCAGTTTAATTCCTACATGTAAACCACTTAGAGTAGCACTTAGCAGCCACTAAATATTTAATAACTGGCATATGTTAGTATCTTAAATGTATCCTGCTCCCAAATGCCTTGTAGTTTAGTAGACAGAACAAGAATTCCAATTGATGGTGATAAACTGATTGGAAACTTTGTTTAAGGTCACTTGATCAACTAAGGATCTTACAACTTCATTGTTTTTTGGCCATTTAAAAAAAATTTTCTCCATTTAGTTCATAAGGATATCTCAAGATTGGCCAATGACCTTCAAATACCATTGCTTAGTACATTATGATTACCAACACTGTGTGTAGAACATAAAGCAGGGTGGCACTTTTGAAAAGGTGTATATTGCTGTCAAAAGCCTAGCTGTTAATTAGGTTTCTGTGAAAAGTTGGGTAATGTCTTACTCAGCTTAAGCTGCTATAAGGAACCACCACAGACTGGGTGGTTTAAACAATACCCATTTATCTCTCACAATTCTGGAGGCTGGGAAATCCAAGATCAAGGTTCTGACAGATTTGATTCCTGGTCAGGGCCTACTTCCTGTCTTGTAGACAGTTTCCTTCTCACTGTGTTTATATGTGGAGAGACGGAGAGATCTGTCTTCCCCTTTGTCTAGGGCACTAATTCCATTCTGAGGGCCCCACACTCAGGACCGAATCTAAATCCAGTTACCCACCAAATGTCCTATTTCTAAACACCATCGCATTGGGAGTTAGGGCTACAGCATATGAATTGGCAGGGGTCAGGGGCACACATATCCAGCCCATAACAGTCACAAAATTTACCAATAGTTCAAACTCTTGATCTGTAATGAAGATCAACAGTACCAATACTATTTCATATGATTATTGTGTTTGCAGTGGGATGCTCTATATAAAAACCCAGTGCTCAGCATCTCAGAGGTCCTTCTGTCCAGGAGGTAATAACCTATGTGCATAATGAATTTTCAAGAATAAATACTGGAGGTAGAAACATCCACCTTACACTGTATTAATTTGAATACATGAATAAAATTTAACCTCCTTCCTGGTATTATTTTTCCATATGATTTTTGCAAATGTACCAAAAAGAAAATGATTGTAATAGCCTAAGAGGAAAACTAGGTACCTATGTTTTGAGAGTATAGTCCAATTTAGTAGATGGCATCTGAGAATCATTTCAGTCTTTGTTATCATTCAAACCTTGTCAGACAAAATTTTAATTGCTCTTAAACATTGCCGTTCATTGGTGTTTTATTTTTCTAGTTCCAATAAAAGGATCCTTTGCTTTGTGAATCTTAGACTTTTTTTTTAAAACATTGAAGCAGACATCCTGTGACTGTTGAGAGCCAAGAAAATATTCTAAAAAATACTTGGCCTGGCTCAGTGGCTTCTATGTGTGATCCAAACGTTCCCACCAACAGTTACCATAGTCCCTCAGAAGCTGCAGGCCAGTGGGAGCTCTCAGTTTGGGAAGAGAGTGTTTGTGAGTGGCAGGCAGCCTGTGGGCATGTAGGTGGGATGTTATGGGGCTGACATATGTGAAGCTCTTCCACTTTTACTGCAAAACTTCTGGAGAACAGGAATGTACCGGAAACAGTCTGTTAGGAGAGACTGAATAACATTCAGATGCACAGTATGCCTCCGGCAAACACTTGTTTGATCTTTGTTGAAATATTAGCCTGTGGAAGTAACATCTCTGCATTACCATTTTTGCCTTTCATTTTTTTTAATTTTTGTTTTTAAGTTTATTTATTTATTTTGAGAGAGACAGCATGAGTTGGAGGGGGGATGGGTGGCAGAGAGAGGGAGAGAGAGAGAGTCCCAAGCCGCCCTCACACTGCCAGTGCAGAGCCTGATACAGGGCTTGAATCCATAAAGCCATGAGATAATGACCTGAGCCAAAACCAAGAGTCAGATGCTTAACTGACTGAGTCACCCAGGTGCCCCCAATTTTGGCCTGTTAATACCCACCAAGAAAACCTGTAGTTTATTTGGAAGCAAACTGACGTGTGAGAGAAGGCCAGCTCAGTGGTAACTTTCTCACTTCCAAGTTGTATTGATTTGTTACTTAGTCTCTGCCACCCAGTTTTCGAGTACGTTAAATCCCCATCTCAGAGGGCTTTTGTGAAGATAGAAAGGGAGAGGGTAACTGGATACCTAAGACACTGCAAGTGCTCCAGAAAACAATGCCTCATGGTTATTACTGTTTTGTTCAGTTTGAGTTTAGTCTTTTTTTTTTAAGTAATTTTTTCTTATAAATGAGAGAACGTTGGCTGCAGATAGTAGAAAACCTAACTAAATATTTTAAGTAACAATTTATTATCTTAATAATAAGAAATCTGGAGGCATTTAATCTAGAGGTCAGTTAATTCAGTAATGCAACACATTTTATCAAGGATTTGCTTTTCTTTCCCTTTTACACTCTGATCACTAGCATGTTAAATTTGGTGCATGTCGTTTTAAGATGACACCAGCATAGAATTCCACCAGGTGTAGTTTATGAATCTCTCTCTCTCTCTCTCTCTCTTTCTGCCTCTCTTTCTCTCTCTCTCTCTTTTTCTCTCACTATACGAGGGAGGAAAACCTATCTCAGAAAGCCCCAGAGAAGACTTCCCCTTATGTTTCACTGGTTAGGATGTGTCATGTGCTTATGCCCAGACCAGTCATCAGAAAGGGGACAAGAATAGGATGTGGCCATAATCAACATTTTCTTCTGTGTCTGGGGGAAGGCCTGCAGTACACTTAGGTCTGAAGGTACCTAAACTTAGGTTGTGCAAGTTTTGTTAGCAAAGAAGGAAGTCAGTTGCTTTTGTGTAGACAGTACATGGCAATTGAAGAAGCAACCAATAGTCTACTCAAGCTTTGATTTACATTTCGGTATTGTTCAAAATAAAATAACAAGTGCAAAAGAGACAAGCTTTTTCAGAAAGCAACTGAAAGGTTTACAGAGCAAAGTTTAACCAATGGATATGGCTAAAGCCATCCTCAGCTGTGGGAGAAATGTGTTGGGTTTACATACTGGTAACAGTTATGGTGGCCATAAGTTGGAGATTGGAATAACTTTTTGAAACCGGTGGTTATTCTCTCCCATAGGATAAAAAAAAAATGGACACGTTCTCTTCTGATTGGGATAAATATAATTACGTAGAATCCATGTTTGCTGACCTAAAAATGTTGTGTATGTTTCTATTCTAGGTTTTTTCAGCTCCTGCTCCATGAAAGGAAAGCTGGGAGGTCAGGATAAGGAGACTGTCTTGTCTCCACCCCATTCCCAAATGCCCACATGAGCGAGAGATACAGGAGAACCAGAATTGTCTATAAGATGAAAATGTAGCTATTGGGACTCAAACTTCAAGGAAAGCCCAAGAACTGGGGAAAGATCCAATGCCAAATGTTTGACAGATAAGTACCTTATAAATAACCCTTTAATATTAAAAATACAATATTTTTAATACAGCCCAGAAGATAATGAAACAATCTCTCCCCTTTAAAATTAAAGGGGAGGGGCGCCTGGGTGGCTGAGTCAGATGAGCATCTGACTTCAGCTGAGGTCATGATCTCACAGTTGGTGAGTTCAAGCCCCACGTCAAGCTCTGTGCTGTATTAATGTAGAGCCTGCTTGGAAGTCTCTCTCCCTCTCTCTCTGCCCCTTCCCGACTTGCTTTCAATAAACAAACAAACAAACAAACTTTTAAAATATATGAAAAAGGGGAACACTTACTATTTAAAGGGAAAATAATTTATTTTATTCCAATAAAATCCATGGAATCTGTTAGCATTCTGAGTGCAGAAGAGAGGTATGGATTGAAATTAAGTGTTGTCGTCAATACGTAAAGTGTTGCTTTGTAGAGGATAATGACTGGTTCTTTTTATTCTGCACTTAAGTCATGGATGAAACCTGAGTTTACATTAAGGTATGAGGGTGTGACAGAAGATACAGAAAAGAATTTCTCGAGCATTTGTGCTATTACAAATCAGAGTAAGGTATTATTGGAGGCTATGTCCTATTCCTTTGCCAGTTTACATCAAAGAATAATTTCTTATCTGCTATGGTTTAAGTATGATTCAAGAAGGTTGGGTCAGATTATATTTCAAGCTTCTTAATAGTTCTTTAAAATAATTCTTAGCCGTGTTAAGGCTTCTTGGGGAAATGTTGATGTTTAGGCTTTCCTCCATGACAAAGACTGACAAACAATATCCAGAAATGGTTAGGCTTCTTGCCTTAAAACACACTTGTAAAAGCATATGTTTTCCATACACTTTTATTTATCTTTCTCATCCATTAGGCTACTGTCAACAGAGGTACTAGCATATCAGTGTGTGTGTGTGTGTGTGTGTGTGTGTGTGTGTGTGTGTGTATAATTTTCTTTTGGATGTAAGATAATGAGGTGCTGTGTGAAGAGGGTTGTCAGTGGAAAAAATCAATGATAGTTTATGTTTGGTAATACATAAGAGGATGTTGAACACACTGCTGATGACCTTGGAAATTTCTTTGTTCTTAGGTTATATATGTTAGTTTTATTTAGTAATGATATTCTTAAAATAGGAAAATGGAAACTGACAAATAAGAATGGAATGGGGGTGCCTGGGTGGCTCAGTTGGTTGAGAGTCCGACTTCAGCTCAGGTCATGATCTCATGGTTCCTGGGTTCAGGCCCGGCATCAGGCTCTGTGCTGACAGCTCAGAGCCAGGAGCCTGATTCGGATTCTATGTTCCCCTTTTTCTCTGCTCCTCTGCCGCTTGTGCTCTCTCTCTGCCTCTCAAAAATAAAGAAAACTAGTAAAAAAAGTTTTTAAAAGAATGGAATGTAATTCAGCTAATCTAGTTCATGTCAGAATTTAGATTCAAAACATTTTTATTTTTTTATTTTATTTTTTTTTGAGATTTATTTATTTATTTATTTTTTTATAATATATGAAATTTATTGTCCAAATTGGTTTCCATAAAACACCCAGTGCTCATCCCAAAAGGTGCCCTCCTCAATACCCATCACCCACCCTCTCCTCCCTCCCACCCCCCATCAACCCTCAGTTTGTTCTCAGTTTTTAACAGTCTCTTATGCTTTGGCTCTCTCCCACTCTAACCGCTCTTTTTTTTTTTTTTTTTTTTCCTTTTTTCCTCCCCCTCCCCCACGGGTTCCTGTTACGTTTCTCAGGGTCCACATAAGAGTGAAACCATATGGTATCTGTCTTTCTCTGTATGGCTTATTTCACTTAGCATCACACTCTCCAGTTCCATCCACGTTGCTACAAAAGGCCATATTTCATTTTTTCTCATTGCCACGTAGTATTCCATTGTGTATATAAACCACAATTTCTTTATCCATTCATCAGTTGATGGACATTTAGGCTCTTTCCATAATTTGGCTATTGTTGAGAGTGCTGCTATGAACATTGGGGTACAAGTGCCCCTATGCATCAGTACTCCTGTATCCCTTGGATAAATTCCCAGCAGTGCTATTGCTGGGTCATAGGGTAGGTCTATTTTTAATTTTCTGAGGAACCTCCACACTGTTTTCCAGAGCGGCTGCACCAATTTGCATTCCCACCAACAGTGCAAGAGGGTTCCCGTTTCTCCACATCCTCGCCAGCATCTATAGTCTCCTGATTTGTTCATTTTGGCCACTCTGACTGGCGTGAGGTGATACCTGAGTGTGGTTTTGATTTGTATTTCCCTGATAAGGAGCGACGCTGAACATCTTTTCATGTGCCTGTTGGCCATCCGGATGTCTTCTTTAGAGAAGTGTCTATTCATGTTTTCTGCCCATTTCTTCACTGGGTTATTTGTTTTTCGGGTGTGGAGTTTGGTGAGCTCTTTATAGATTCTGGATACTAGCCCTTTGTCCGATATGTCATTTGCAAATATCTTTTCCCATTCCGTTGGTTGCCTTTTAGTTTTGTTGGTTGTTTCCTTTGCTGTGCAGAAGCTTTTTATCTTCGTAAGGTCCCAGTAATTCACTTTTGCTTTTAATTCCCTTGCCTTTGGGGATGTGTCGAGTAAGAGATTGCTACGGCTGAGGTCAGAGAGGTCTTTTCCTGCTTTCTCCTCTAAGGTTTTGATGGTTTCCTGTCTCACATTCAGGTCCTTTATCCATTTTGAGTTTATTTTTGTGAATGGTGTGAGAAAGTGGTCTAGTTTCAACCTTCTGCATGTTGCTGTCCAGTTCTCCCAGCACCATTTGTTAAAGAGACTGTCTTTTTTCCATTGGATGTTCTTTCCTGCTTTGTCAAAGATGAGTTGGCCATACGTTTGAGGGTCTAGTTTTAGGGCTTCTATTCTATTCCATTGGTCTATGTGTCTGTTTTTGTGCCAATACCATGCTGTCTTGATGATGACAGCTTTGTAGTAGAGGCTAAAGTCTGGGATTGTGATGCCTCCTGCTTTGGTCTTCTTCTTCAAAATTCCTTTGGCTATTCGGGGCCTTTTGTGGTTCCATATGAATTTTAGGATTGCTTGTTCTAGTTTCGAGAAGAATGCTGGTGCAATTTTGATTGGGATTGCATTGAATGTGTAGATAGCTTTGGGTAGTATTGACATTTTAACAATATTTATTCTTCCAATCCATGAGCAGGGAATGTCTTTCCATTTCTTTAAATCTTCTTCAATTACCTTCATAAGCTTTCTATAGTTTTCAGCTTTCATAAGTTTTCTGTAGTTTTCAGTACAGATCCTTTACATCTTTGGTTAGATTTATTCCTAGGTATTTTATGCTTCTTGGTGCAATTGTGAATGGGATCAGTTTCTTTATTTGTCTTTCTGTTGCTTCATTGTTAGTGTATAAGAATGCAACTGATTTCTGTACATTGATTTTGTATCCTGCAACTTTGCTGAATTCATGTATCAATTCTAGCAGACTTTTGGTGGAGTCTATCGGATTTTCCATGTATAATATCATGTCATCTGCAAAGAGCGAAAGCTTGACTTCATCTTTGCCAATTTTGATGCCTTTGATTTCCTTTTGTTGTCTGATTGCTGATGCTAGAACTTCCAGCACTATGTTAAACAACAGTGGTGAGAGTGGGCATCCCTGTCGTGTTCCTGATCTCAGGGAAAAAGCTCTCAGTTTTTCCCCGTTGAGGATGATGTTAGCTGTGGGCTTTTCATAAATGGCTTTTATGATCTTTAAGTATGTTCCTTCTATCCCGACTTTCTCAAGGGTTTTTATTAAGAAAGGGTGCTGGATTTTGTCAAAGGCCTTTTCTGCATCGATTGACAGGATCATATGGTTCTTCTCTTTTTTTTTGTTAATGTGATGTATCACGTTGATTGATTTGCGAATGTTGAACCAGCCCTGCATCCCAGGAATGAATCCCACTTGATCATGGTGAATAATTCTTTTGATATGCCGTTGAATTCGATTTGCTAGTATCTTATTGAGAATTTTTGCATCCATATTCATCAGGGATATTGGCCGGTAGTTCTCTTTTTTTACTGGGTCTCTATCTGGTTTAGGAATCAAAGTAATACTGGCTTCATAGAATGAGTCTGGAAGTTTTCCTTCCCTTTCTATTTCTTGGAATAGCTTGAGAAGGATAGGTATTATCTCTGCTTTAAACGTCTGGTAGAACTCCCCTGGGAAGCCATCTGGTCCTGGACTCTTCTTTGTTGGGAGATTTTTAATAACCGATTCAATTTCTTCGCTGGTTATGGGTCTGTTCAAGCTTTCTATTTCCTCCTGGTTGAGTTTTGGAAGAGTGTGGGTGTTCAGGAATTTGTCCATTTCTTCCAGGTTGTCCAATTTGTTGGCATATAATTTTTCATAGTATTCCCTGATAATTGTTTGTATCTCTGAGGGATTGGTTGTAATAATTCCATTTTCATTCATGATTTTATCTATTTGGGTCATCTCCCTTTTCTTTTTGAGAAGCCTGGCTAGAGGTTTGTCAATTTTGTTTATTTTTTCAAAAAACCAACTCTTGGTTTCGTTGATCTGCTCTACAGTTTTTTTAGACTCTATATTGTTTATTTCTGCTCTGATCTTTATTATTTCTCTTCTTCTGCTGGGTTTAGGCTGCCTTTGCTGTTCTGCTTCCATTTCCTTTAGGTGTGCTGTTAGATTTTGTATTTGGGATTTTTCTTGTTTCTTGAGATAGGCCTGGATTGCAATGTATTTTCCTCTCAGGACTGCCTTCGCTGCGTCCCAAAGCGTTTGGATTGTTGTATTTTCATTTTCGTTTGTTTCCATATATTTTTTTATTTCTTCTCTAATTGCCTGGTTGACCCACTCATTCGTTAGTAGGGTGCTCTTTAACCTCCATGCTTTTGGAGGTTTTCCAGACTTTTTTCTGTGGTTGATTTCAAGCTTCATAGCATTGTGGTCTGAAAGTATGCATGGGTATAATTTCAATTCTGGTAAACTTATGGAGGGCTGTTTTGTGACCCAGTATATGATCTATCTTGGAGAATGTTCCATGTGCACTCGAGAAGAAAGTATATTCTGTTGCTTTGGGATGCAGAGTTCTAAATATATCTGTCAAGTCCATCTGATCCAATGTCTCATTCAGGGCCCTTGTTTCTTTATTGACCGTGTGTCTAGATGATCTATCCATTTCTGTAAGTGGGGTGTTAAAGTCCCCTGCAATTACCACATTCTTATCAATAAGGTTGCTTATGTTTATGAGTAGTTGTTTTATATATTTGGGGGCTCCGGTATTTGGCGCATAGACATTTATAATTGTTAGCTCTTCCTGATGGATAGACCCTGTAACTATTATATAATGTCCTTCTTCATCTCTTGTTACAGCCTTTAATTTAAAGTCTAGTTTGTCTGATATAAGTATGGCTACTCCAGCTTTCTTTTGGCTTCCAGTAGCATGATAAATAGTTCTCCATCCCCTCACTCTCAATCTAAAGGTGTCCTCAGGTCTAAAATGAGTCTCTTGTAGACAGCAAATAGATGGGTCTTGTTTTTTTATCCATTCTGATACCCTATGTCTTTTGGTTGGCGCATTTAATCCATTTACATTCAGTGTTATTATAGAAAGATATGGGTTTAGAGTCATTGTGATGTCTGTATGTTTTATGCTTGTAGTGATGTCTCTGGTATTTTGTCTCACAGGGTCCCCCTTAGGATCTCTTGTAGGGCTGGTTTAGTGGTGACAAATTCCTTCAGTTTTTGTTTGTTTGGGAAGACCTTTATCTCTCCTTCTATTCTAAATGACAGACTTGCTGGATAAAGGATTCTCGGCTGCATATTTTTTCTGTCTAGCACACTGAAAATCTCGTGCCAATTCTTTCTGGCCTGCCAAGTTTCAAAAGAGAGATCAGTCACGAGTCTTATAGGTCTCCCTTTATATGTGAGGGCACGTTTACCCCTTGCTGCTTTCAGAATTTTCTCTTTATCCTTGTATTTTGCCAGTTTCACTATGATATGTCGTGCAGAAGATCGATTCAGGTTCCGTCTGAAGGGAGTTCTCTGTGCCTCTTGGATTTCAATGGCTTTTTCCTTCCCCAGTTCAGGGAAGTTCTCAGCTATTATTTCTTCAAGTACCCCTTCAGCACCTTTCCCTCTCTCTTCCTCCTCTGGGATACCAATTATGCGTATATTATTTCTTTTTAGTGTATCACTTAGTTCTCTAATTTTCCCCTCATACTCCTGGATTTTTTTATCTCTCTTTCTCTCAGCTTCCTCTTTTTCCATAACTTTATCTTCTAGTTCACCTATTCTCTCCTCTGCCTCTTCAATCCGAGCCGTGGTGGTTTCCATTTTGTTTTGCATTTCATTTAAAGCGTTTTTCAGCTCCTCGTGACTGTTCCTTAGTCCCTTGATCTCTGTAGCAAGGGATTCTCTGCTGTCCTGTATACTGTTTTCAAGCCCGGCGATTAATTTTATGACTATTATTCTAAATTCACTTTCTGTTATATTATTTAAATCCTTTTTGATCAGCTCATTAGCTGTTGTTATTTCCTGGAGATTCTTCTGAGGGGAATTCTTCTGCTTGGTCATTTTGGATAGTCCCTGGCGTGGTGAGGACCTGCAGGGCACTTCCCCTGTGCTGTGGTGTATAACTGGAGTTGGTGGGCGGGGCCGCACTCCGACCTGATGTCTACCCCCGGCCCACCGCTGGGGCCACAGTCCGACTGGTGTGTGCCTTCTCTTCCCCTCTCCTAGGGGCGGGATTCACTGTGGGGTGGCGTGGCCCGTTTGGGCTACTTGCACACTGCTAGGCTTGTGATGCTGGGGATCTGGCGTATTAGCTGGGGTGGGTAGGCAAGGTGCACAGGGGCAGGAGGGGCAGGCTTAGCTCGCTTCTCCTTAGGTGATCCACTTCAGGAGGGGCCCTGTGGCAGCGGGAGGGAGTCAGATCCGCTGCCGGAGGTTTGGCTCCGCAGAAGCACCGAGTTGGGTGTTTGTGCGGAGCGAGGAAGTTCCCTGGCAGGAACTGGTTCTCTTTGGGATTTTGGCTGGGGGATGGGCGGGGGAGATGGCGCTGGGGAGCGCCTTTGTTCCCCACCAAACTGAGCTCTGTCGTCCGGGGGCTCAGCAGCTCTCCCTCCCTTTGTCCTCCAGCCTTCCCGCTTTCTGAGCAGAGCTGTTAACTTATGACCTCCCAGACGCTAAGTCGCGCTTGCTGTCGGAACACAGTCCGTCAGGCCCCTCCACTTTTGCAGGCCAGACTCCGGGGCTCTGCTTGGCCGGCGAGCCGCCCCTCCGCCCCGGCTCCCTCCCGCCAGTCCGTGGAGCGCGCACCACCTCGCCGCCCTTCCTACCCTCTTCCGTGGGCCTCTCGTCTGCGCTTGGCTCCGGTGACTCCGTTCTGCTAATCCTCTGGCGGTTTTCTGGGTTATTTAGGCAGGTGTAGGTGGAATCTACTTGATCAGCAGGACGCGCGGTGAGCCCAGCGTCCTCCTACGCCGCCATCTTCCTATTCCTCAAAACATTTTTAAAGGGATGGAGAAAATAAACATTCAGACGGATATACTTCTAACCCTTCATCTAATATTCCATTACCAGAACCCAGAAAAAAATTATTTATAGGAAGCTATCATCTTCCCCTTACATGGTTTCAAACATATTTTCCTTTTTTAGTTTCACGGACAAAAGGTGGTTATCTGAATAAAACTAATTAGCTGCCCAGGGAAAACCACAGCCTTTCATTACAATCAAAGTTGATGGGGGCTCATCCAAAGGGTTAGTATATTGTAGGCCCTGTCGATGCTTAAAAAGGACTTGGGTAATTCTGATAATTAATATAGAAACTAGAGCTGATCTTCTGCTTTGAAATTACATATTAAATTTAAAAAGTGAGACTGGCACAGTAACTAAAAATTAGAGACATAAAAGAAGTAAACAAATTATTACATACAGTCAGGAAAATGCAGTTTAAATATTGTAATCTACCAAGTTATGATATGAGATTGTCATACTTTCAAAAAAATTCATTGTTTAAATTTAAAAATCAAATGATCCAAATACTTTTAGTTTCTGTAGCCTCTGAAGTTCGTTATTAAAAATGAAGCTCTAATTATAAATCCTACCATACCCTTGGTAATTAATCCAGTAGTGACACCATTTATTCATTATATACCCTATGATGCTTTATTGAATATTACATTCTGAAGAATTAATTTTGCTTGTGGAAGAAGACCACTTTTCAAGATAGTGGACTAACTTTAGGTCTTTTGAAGTGTGTCAACCATATTTTATGATTTTCATCAATGTTACCTCCTATATAGAGAAAATGAAATCTTTAAAACGGAATCCTAGGGGCACCTGGGTGGCTTAATCATTTGAGCGTCTGACTTCAGCTCAGGTCAAGATCTCATTGTTCTTGAGTTCAAACCCCACATCAGGCTGTCAGCCTGCCAGCATGGAGCCACTTCAGATCCTCTGTTCCCCTCACTCTCTGCCCCTGCCCCCACTTGCCCTCTCCCCAAAATAAATAAATATTAAAAAAAAAAAACTCTGAACCTTGTTGAGTCTGTATATATGAAACATATGGGACTGAATATATGAAACATATATGAGATCGGATTTATGACTCCTATGGCAAAATGTTTTTTTTTATTTTAATTTTTTTAATGTTAGTTATTTTTGAGAGAGAGAGAATGCAAGAGGGGGAAGGGGCAGAGAGAGAGGGAGACATAAAATCGAAATTAGGCTCTAAGAGCTCAAGCTGGGGCTCGAACTCCTGGAGATCATGACCTGAGCTGAAACCAAGGGCCGGACACTTAACTGACTGAGCCACCCAGGTGTCCCTTTTCTCTGGCTTCTAACTGCATGTGGTATAATGTTCTAAACCTCTTAGGTAACCCCTGAGGCCCCCACAGTTCTCCCCCCCTCTGGTGCATCCCTTCTTGGCCAGCCCTCTCTCAGTTTCTCTAATGCACTGAGTGAGCTCTTTCCAATCTTGGGACTTCTGCACACAGTGCTCCCTTATTGGAAAGGTCTTGTGCCTACTCTGCTGGCTTAATGCCCAGCCATGCTTCAGGTTTCAGCTTAAGTGTTACTTTTTCGAAGAGGCTTTCTCTGTCTTTTCCATTTATATTATCTTCCCTTACATTGTACTCTGTGACCTAGCTCTCCTGAGCATTTAGCACAGTTATAATTATGTATTTGTTGCCTGGAGCCGTGCTATCCAATACTGTAGCCACTCGTCAACATGAGGTTGAATACTTGGAATGTGGCTCCTCTGAGCTGAGATGTACTATTAGTGTAAAAGATACTCTAACAACTTGGTACAAAAAAAGAACATAATATATCTCATGAATAATAATACTGATTACAGAGTGAAAGAATATTGTTTTAGATACATTGTGTTAAATAAAATATATTATTAAATTGATTTTGCCTGCCTGAGTTTGGTGGTTTTTAAATTTGGTCACTAGAAAATTTAAATATAATCTTTTCTTGTTCTTTGCACATTTGCCATGGGAATCGTTTCTCATCCTTTGATTTTAAGAGTGAATCACAACCTCAGGGTAGATTTCCTGGAGCACCACCCTGCCTACAGGTGCTTTTGGGCCATGCTCCTCCAGTATCCTATGTTGTTTTGTTTTGTTTCCCTTCAGAACATTTCAGTCTCTTCATCTATGTTTCCTCTGCTAGACTGTCAGCGTAACGTGTGTCTGTTTTCCTCACCACCATATTCTCTTGGCAGGTTGTAGATACTCAGTCTATACTTGGTGAAAGAAGTAAGCAGTTGAATAAATAAGTCTGGAGCTTGTGAGGCAGGTTGCGGCTGAAAGTTCACATTCACATTTGGATAGCATCTTCGTGGGCCAAACCCGATCATGGTGCTCCATGTTGCCTTGCAGCACCAGTCTGCCTGACTACCTGTACTTCCAAAACAACCCTCCAGGGCGGCCAGTAGGAGTGATAGGACCCACTGCTCTTCCCTGGAGTCCCACCCAGACACCCACTCTTTCTAGCTTGATTTTGCAATGAACTCAGATGGCTTTTGCACCTATTACATGTTTTGAGCAAGAAAAATAGGTGATTTGGGAGTTTTAGTGAAGGATGAAATAGAATGTTTTGGAATCTTAAGAATCTCAGTTTTGAATTTTGTTTTATACTTTTCATTTTCACATAATTTCACAAATGAATACGTCACTGGACTCAAAGATTATTGCAGAATCCAGCTATCCAGTTCATATTAGGAGCATCGGCATTCAAAATGCTAGAATGTACAAATATAGTGAAAGTTGACCCTACATTTTATCAAGAATCACTTGTGTGATTTTTCTATTAACTGTTCAATGAAATGTCACTCCTCAGGCTGACTCCTAGCCAGAGTGCGTTACATTTAGTTCAAGCTCTGTGATATTCAATTTGGTTAGCATTGTCTTTAAATACAAAACAACTGGTTTTGAAATCTGAATTTGTTTAACACTCAATAACCAAACTGAAGAGGCAGGCCACTGCTATTTGCTATGCATGGGATATCTATACTCAATGATAAATCTTGGTTTAAACTTGAATGTGACACTTCATAAATAGATAGGGAAAACTGCATAGTTATCCTACACACGTGTATTTGCCTGAACAATAGTTTAACACATGCAACCTGGCTGCAATCTGTACAAAGAATATCGCTAGAATTTTAATGTGGCATCCCATGGATGGAAGAGTAACCATTATAATGTTGTTAAGATTGTAGTTGTCCCCTGTCAGTTGAAAAACAATTCTAATTAGGCCAATGGTAATCTTGTGTACAAATTATCTACAAAAAGGGGAAACTGAATATCCTATATTTAGCTCACCTAAGAGTACTGCCTTTTGAAATGTGGGCTAGAGTCAATGTGTGGCTGATTTGATGTGTTCTTTTCTAAAAAAGAAAAAAAAAAGTATTACTACATTAATGATTGTTCACTATTATCATAAACAATATGGCAAGATGGTAAGATTATTTTTCTATGTTGCCCAAATATTTTTTGTTGCATAGAGTCTTCTATTTTCATCTCTACATACCCCTTACTCTTCTGGCAACAGAAATGAATGCTCTGGCTATTGTGGTGGGTATTGACCTGGCCAGAGGGTAGAGTCTATTCAGAATTTTTCAGCATTAGCGCATGTGAATGATCCAGGTGATAGGCAGGTGATCAAGACTGGGGCAATCTGATTCCAGTATGGGGACTATTCAAGGTCAAGTTGTGGAAAGTGAGACTTTCCTTCTCTAGTCATAAAATCTAGGGTGAGAGCCAGATAAACCTAGGGCTATGTCTTTTGCCACATGAAAAAGATGATCAGACGAAAGGAAGCTGACACAAAGATTCAAGAGGTGGAACATCAAACCAAAGAGGTCTCAGTCCTTGGTTTCAGGCCCAGAAGTCAGGAACACTTCTGCCTTTTCAGCAGATGGGTTATATGAGCCAGTAAATTTCCCATTCTCCACTTTAGCTGGTTCACATGGGGATTCGGTCACTTGAAACAGGAAAAGTTATGACTGATACATCACATTAATAAGGCAACAACTCAATAAAATAATGGAGAGGCCACTACATTCAGTATCCTTAAATCTAAATACATATGAAATGGCTTTCACCATCACTCTGCTTCTTTCAAATAAGTGGATTTTCCTAAAAGGCAAAAGGAAAAACAACTGTTCAAAAGACCTCAATGAAGCACTCAAATAATTGTTGCCATTCCTAATTATGAGTATTTTAATTAAAAAAAAAAAAAAAAAACCAGCATTTAAAAACCGCATTTTTTTCAACCTGATTTCTAAAAAGGACCTCCCTAGTAGGCAATTAGGACTGTCAAAGATAAATATTAAACTGTTGATGTAAAGTGGAATTTACATCTGAATATTCTGCTGCGAGTTGCCAGAAGCATTTGTCATGATGTTTTTCGAATCCTATCACCCTGAAGCAGCAGTGTCATCTGTCTTTGCTCGTAGCGATTTCCATGCAGCAACATTAAGAACAAACTTAATTGACAGTCAGTAGGAACCCAAGGGCAGCACACATGATCAATTATCTAAATATGCTGGCGGTTACCAAAGAGAATGGAGTTCATGAATCTCATATAACAAGGTTTTTATGTAAAGAGATTTTTGTTCCTTGGTGGCATAGATATATCACCTGAACCTGAGTTATTTTTTTCAAATATATATTAAATGAAAGTTCAATACACTTTCCCCCATTTGAAATCTTGAGAACTTTACCAGGGTGCAAACTAATCCTAAATAGAATTATCAATATTAAGACTGATAGATAGTTCCTATCTGTCAGCTTTTTTCTGAGGATTACTCTTTTGATGGAAGATTCCTGAAGGCCCCATCTTTCAACCATTTGCACAGGTTGTCACTGTACTGTGACAAATACATTTTGGGAAAAGAAAGGGACTCTGTGGCCATTGGATTCTGGGCATCATTTGTTCAAGATTCAAAATTATTGGATATCATATCAAGTCTTTGCTTTAGGAAGTCATTTGTAAAAGAGATAATTAATTTGTTTTATCAAAGGGAGTCATTTTGGGGAAAAATGGTTGATATGTTGTCTGAGAAGAGCTTGTACTATACATGAAGAATTCTGAATACTCAGCTATATACTCAGTTGAGAAGGCAGGCTTTGGGGTTAGGAGTCAGACAGATTTGGGTTTGAATCTCAACTCTGCGTTTTGCCAGCTGTGTAACCTTAGGCAAGTTTCTTAACTCCTCAATTTCTCATTTGTAAACTGAGCAATGGGAGTATTTCACTCATAGGATTATTCTGAAGTAATGTTTGATAAGGAGATAATGTTTGGAAAGGGCTGAGAACAGAACTGAACACAGAGTAAACAAACATTCAGTACTTCGTGTTTAAGAATATTTTCATGGGGGCGCCTGGGTGGCTCAGTTGGTTAAGCAGCCCACTTCGGCTCAGGTCATGATCTCGCGGTCCATGAGTTCGAGCCCGCGTCGGGCTCTGTGCTGACAGCTCAGAGCCTGGAGCCTGTTTCAGATTCTGTGTCTTCCTCTCTCTGACCCTCCCCCGTTCATGCTCTGTCTCTCTCTGTCTCAAAAATAAATAAACGTTAAAAAAAAAAGAATATTTTCATGGTTTTTCTCCAGCATTAAGTCTACATTGATGTATGTATCCTAGTAAGAACTGGTTCCTATGAGTTGTTAAAAGATTTCTTGAATATGCAAATTCTATAAAATCTGACAACAGTTTAGCAAGGCTTAATTTGTATATATCCTAGTAAAACGTCCTCTTTTCATTATCATTGTTTGGTGAGGTCTCAGAGGTGGTGATAAACTAGAATTTCTGACAGTCTAACAAAACTATTGCTTGATGAAAAGTGGACATCTTTATTTTAATTTTAAATGTATTATTTTTTTAATATTTCTATCTTTATGTACTTATGTTTTCATGAATTGATTCTTATACCTATTATATGTTAGGCACTGTAGTGGGTAATATTGCACGTACCTTGTCCCAGAGAGTTTATACAATCTGTGAGAGTTGTTGAGTCAGGCATACATAGCTACAGTAAAAGTCAATAGAAGAAAAATGAAAAGTGCTATGGAAGTTTAAGATCAGGAAAGATTTACCTCCAGCTGTGGGTATGAGAAAATGATTCATTTTTTCTGGAGTATTCCTTAAATCTGTTTAAACATTAGAATCATCTGGAGAGGTTTAAAAACCACCACCACCACCACCACCAAAAATAGTATCTGTACCCTCCCCAGACCAATTAAATCAGAAGCTCTGGAAATGGATCCCAGGCATAGGTTATTTTAAAACTCTCCCCAGGTGATTATAATATCTAAATACTTTTGAGAATAGCTTTCCTATAAGTAGAAGCAATAGCTTAGCTGATACGAATAGGGGTAGGTGGGAATTCCAGGTGGAGACATTAATGCCCACAAATCAACAATGAGACAGAGTGGAGCACATTGGAGAATGGTGAGTGGCATGGTCTGGTTGGGTGTAAGGAATGTTCATGCTTAAAGGCCGTGTTGGGACCAGATTATAGGGAAATATGAATTCAATATAAAGGCATTTAGCTGATATTTGTAAGACAACAAAGAACTATAGTGACATGATCAGGTTTGTTCTTTAGGGAGAGCATGTGAGTAATCTGTGATATCTGTCATCCTGTTGGTCATCTGTTTGTTTTAGCATTCATTCTCATCTTCTCCCTGGTAGAAATATTACTGCATTTAGGTATTAGGCACTCCTCACATAACTTGGGAGAATATGGTTCTACCTGCCTTCTCCTCCTGGAATGGAGTTTTGCTAACAAGTAATGCATAGCTTTCACCTGGCTACTGTTTATTCTCCAAAGGCAGGGTTGGGAGTGAAATTGGCCCAGTCACATGGCAAGGAAGGATTTATATTCCAAAGGAACCATGGTTTCTTCATCTTGCTGGAACAAGGAGTATTGTCTAAGCATCTGATGATCACAAAGAAAATCAGAGTTAGGATGAAACAGTAGAGCACAGAAAATGAAAGAATTTGAATCCTTAATAATATAACTGGGCTCTTGATTAGATTCTCCTCCACTCTTTTTCCCTCTCCACACTGCCCCCAGAACTGCAGTTATGTAAGATAATAATTTCCTTATGGTTTATGTCCGTTTGAGACACAGTTTCTGTTAAATAGCCAGAATCACCACTCTGATTCAACAGAGTTTGGGTAGAGGGAGAGTAACTGGCTCAAGGTTTTTTCTTTTATGTTTGTTTTAATTAAATTAATTTTTTTTAACTTACATCCAAGTTAGTTAGCATATAGTGCAATAATGATTTCAGGAGTAGATTCCAGTGATTCATCCCCTATGTATAACACCCAATATCATCCCAGCAAGTGTCTTCCTTAATGCCCCTTACCCATTTAGCCCATCCCTCCACCCACAACCCCAATGAGCAACCCTCAGTTTGTTGTATTTAAGAGTTTCTTATGTTTTGTCCCTCTCTTTGTTTTTATACTATTTTTACTTCCCTTCCCTTATGTTCATCTGTTTTGTATCATAAATTCGTCATATAAATGAAGTCATGTGATATTTGTCTTTCTCTGACTAACTTTGCTTGACATAATACCCTCTAGTTCCATCAATGTAGTTGCAAATGGCAAGATTTCATTCTTTTTGATTGCCAAATAATACTCCATTGTGTGTGTGTGTGTATGTATATATAGTGTGTATCTTTATAGTGTGTATATGTATATATATATATAGTGTATATATATATATATATATATATATATGTGTGTGTGTGTGTGTGTGTGTGTGTGTGTGTGTGTATATGTATATGTATATATACCACATCTTCTTTATCCATTCATCCATCAGTGGACATTTGGACTCATTCCATACTTTGGCTATTGTCAGTAGTGCTGCTTTAAACACTGGGGTGCATGTGCCCCTTTGAAACAGCACACCTGTATCCCATGGATAAATGCCTAGTAGTGCAATAGCTGGATCAAAGGGTAGTTCTATTTTTAATTTTTTGAGAAATCTCCATTCTGTTTTCCAGAGTGGCTTCACAAGATTGCATTCCCACCAGCAGTGCAAAAGAGATCCTCTTTCTCCACATCCTTGCCAACATCTGTTTTGCCTGAGTTGGTAATTTTAGCCATTCTGACTGGTGTGATGTGGTATCTCATTGTGGTTTTGATTTGGATTTCCCTGATGATGAGTGATGTGAAGAATTTTTTGTTGTGCCTGTTAGCCATTTGGATGCCTTCTTTGGAAAAGTGTCTATTCATGTACTTTGCCCATTTCTTCACAGGATTATTTGTGTCTTTTCGGGGGGGGTGTTGAGTTTGATAAGTTCTTTTTTTTTTTAAAGAAATAGTTAAGCTTTTTTTCTATATATATATGAAATTTATTGTCAAATTGGTTTCCATACAACACCCAGTGCTCTCCCAAAAGATGCCCCCCTCAATGCACAACACACACCCTCCCCCGCCTGCCACCCCCCATCAACCCTGTTTGTTCTCAGTTTTTAAGAGTCTCTTATGCTTTGGCTCTCTCCCACTCTAACCTCTTTTTTTTCCTTCCCCTCCCCCATAGGTTTCTGTTAAGTTTCCCAGGATCCACATAAGAGTGAAAACATAGGGTATCTGTGTTTCTCTGTATGGCTTATTTCACTTAGCATCACACTCTCCACTTCCATCCATGTTGCTACAAAGGGCCATATTTCATTCTTTCTCATTGCCACGTAGTACTCCATTGTGTATATAAACCACAATTTCTTTATCCATTCATCAGTTGATAGACATTCAGGCTCTTTCCATAATTTGGCTATTGTTGAGAGTGCTGCTATAAACATTGGGGTACAAGTGACCCTATGCATCAGTACTCCTGTATCCCTTGGGTAAATTCCTAGCAGTGCTATTGCTGGGTCATAGGGTAGGTCTATTTTTCATTTTTTGAGGAACCTCCACACTGTTTTCCAGAGCGGCTGCACCAGTTTGCATTCCCAGCAACAGTGCAAAGGGGTTTCCATTTCTCCACATCCTCTCCAGCATCTATGGTCTCCTGATTTGTTCATTTTGGCCCTCTGACTGGCATGAGGTGATATCTGAGTGTGGTTTTGATTTGTATTTCCCTGATGAGGAGCGACGTTGAGCATCTTCTCATGTGCCTGTTGGCCATCTGGATGTCTTCTTTAGAGAAGTGACTATTCATGTTTTCTGCCCATTTCTTCACTGGATTATTTGCTTTTCAGGTGCGGAGTTTGGTGAGCTCTTTATAGATTTTGGATACTAGCCCTTTGTCCGATATGTCATTTGCAAATATCTTTTCCCATTCCATTGGTTGCCTTTTAGTTTTGTTGGTTGTTTCCTTTTCTGTGCAAAAGCTTTTTATCTTCATGAGGTCCCAATAGTTAATTTTTGCTATTAATTCCCTTGCCTTTGGGGAATGTGTCAAGTAAGAAATTTCTGCGACTGAGGTCAGAGAAGTCTTTTCCTGCTTTTTCTCTAGGGTTTTGATGGTTCCCTGTCTCACATTCAGGTCCTTTATCCATTTTGAGTTTATTTTTGTTCCGTGTGCACTCAAGAAGAAAGTATATTCTGTTGCTTTGGGATGCAGCATTCTAAATATATCTGTCAAGTCCATCTGATCCAATGTATCATTCAGGGCCCTTGTTTCTTTATTGATTCTCTGTCTAGATGATCTATCCATTGTTGTAAGTGGAGTATTAAAGTCCCCTGCAATTACCACATTCTTATCAATAAGGTTTCTTATGTTTGTGAGTAATTGTTTTATATATTTGGGGGTTCCTGTATTCGGCGCATAGACATTTATAATTGTTAGTTCTTCCTGCTGGATAGACCCTGTAATTATTATATAATGCCCTTCTTCATCCCTTGTTACAGCCTCTAATTGAAATTCTAGTTTGGTCTGATGTAAGTATGGCTACTCCAGTTTTCTTTTAACTTCTAGTACCATGATAGATAGTTCTCCATCCCCTCACTGTCAATCTGAAGGTGTCCTCACATCTAAAATGAGTCTCTTGGGGCGCCTGGGTGGCTCAGTCGGTTGAGTGTCCGACTTCAGCTCAGGTCATGATCTCACGGTCTGTGAGTTTGAGCCCCATGTCGGGCTCTGTGCTGACAGCTCGGAGCCCAGAGCCTGTTTCAGATTCTGTGTCTACCTCTCTCTCTGACCCTCCCCTGCTCATGCTCTGTCTCTCTCTGTCTCAAAAATAAATAAACATTAAAAAAATTAAAAATAAAATAAAATAAAATAAAATAAAATAAAATAAAATAAAGAGTCTCTTGTAGACAGCAAATAGATGGGTCTTGTTTTTTTATCCATTCTGATACCCTGTGTCTTTTGGTTGGCACATTTAGTCCATTTACATTCAGTGTTATTATAGAAAGATATGGGTTTAGAGTCATTGTGATGTCTGTAGGTTTCATGCTTGTAGTGATGTCTCTGGTTCTTTGTCTCTCAGGATCCCCCTTAGGATCTCTTGTAGAGCTGGTTTAGTGGTGAAGAATTCCTTCAGTTTTTGTTTGTTTGGGAAGACCTTTATCTCTCCTATTCTAAATGACAGATTTGCTGGATAAAGGATTCTCGGCTGCATATTTTTTTCTGTTCATCACATTGAAGATTTCCTGCCATTCCTTTCTGGCCTGCCAAATTTCAGTAGAGAGATCCATCACAGGTCCTATCGGTCTTCCTTTATATGTTAGAGCACGTTTATCCCTAGCTGCTTTCAGGATTTTCTCTTTATCCTTGTATTTTGCCAGTTTCACTATGATAGGTTGTGCAGAAGATCGATTCAAGTTATGTCTGAAGGGAGTTCTCTGTGCCTCTTGGATTTCAGTGCCTTTTTCCTTCCCCAGATCAGGGAAGTTCTCAGCTATTATTTCTTTAAGTATACCTTCAGCACCTTTCCCTCTCTCTTCCTCCTCTGCAATACCAATTATGCGTATATTATTTCTCTTTAGTGCATCACTTAGTTCTCTATTTTTCCCCGCATACTCCTGGATTTTTTTTATCTCTCTTTTTCTCAGCTTCTTCTTTTTCCATAATTTTATCTTCTAGTTCACCTATTCTCTCCTCTGCCTCTTCAATCCAAGCTGTGGTCACCTCCATTTTATTTTGCAGCTCATTTATAGCATTTTTAGTACCTCCTGGCTGTTCCTTAGTCCCTTGATCTCTATAGCAATAGATTCTCTGCTGTCCTCTATACTGTTTTCAAGTCCAGCGATTTATTTTATGAGTATTATTTTAAATTCACTTTCCATTATATTGTTTAAATCGTTTTTGATCAGTGCGTTAGCTGTCGTTATTTTCTGGACGTTTTTTTGAGGGGAATTCTTCCGTTTCATCATTTTGGATTGTCCCTGGAGTGGTGCGGAACTGCAGGGCACTTCCCTGTGCTGTCTTGAATAACTTGCGTTGGTGGGTGGGGCCACAGTCAGACCTAATATCTGCCCCCAGCCCACTGCTGGGGCCACAGTCAGACTGGTGTGTACCTTCTCTTCCCCTCTCCTAGGGGCAGGATTCACTGTGGGGTGGTGTGGCCTCTGTCTGGGCTACTTGTGGTAGCCACCCCTGCCAGGCTTGTGGTGGTGGGGATCTGGCGTATTAGCTGGGGTGGATCGGCAAGGTGCACAGGGGCAGGAGGGGTAGGCTCAGCTTGCTTTTCCTTTGGTGATCCGCTTCGGGAGGGGCCCTGCAGCACCCGGAGGAACTTAGACCCGTGGCAGGATGGATATGGATCCGCAGAAGCACAGCATTGGGTGTTTGCGTGGTGCAAGCAAGTTCCCTGACAGGAACTGGTTCCCTTTGGGATTTTGGCTGGGGGATGGGTGAGGGAGATGGCGCTGGCGAGCACCTTTGTTCCCCGCCAAGCTGAGCTCTGTCGTCCAGGGCTCAACAACTCTCCCTCCCGTTGTCCTCCAGCCTTCCCGCTCTCCGAGCAGAGCTGTTAACTTACAACTTTCCAGATGTTAAGTCCTGCTTGCTGTCAGAACACATCCATCCAGCCCCTCCACTTTTGCAAGCCAAACTCGGGGACTCTGCTTTGCTGGCGGGCTGCCCCTCCGCCCCGGCTCCCTCCTGCCAGTCCGTGTAGTGCGCACCGCCTCTCTGCTCTTCCTACCCTCTTCCGTGGGCCTCTCGTCTGCGCTTGGCTCTGGAGACTCCTTCTGCTAGTCTTCTGGTGGTTTTCTGGGTTATTTAGGCAGGTGTGTGTGGAATCTAAGTGATCAGCAGGACGTGGTGAGCCCAGCATCCTCGTATGCCACCATATTGTCTCCCAATATCGAGTTTGTAAGTTCTTAATAGATTTTGTATACTAACTCTTTATCTGATATGTCATTTGCAAATATCTTCTCCCCTTCCCTTGTTTGCCTTTTAGTTTTGCTGATTGTTTCCTTTGCTGTGTGTGGCAGCTTTTTATCTTGATGAGGTCCCAATATTTCATTTTTGGTTTCTGGAGACATGTTGAATAAGAAATTGCTGCAGCTGAGGTCAAAGAGATTGTTGCCTGTTTTCTCCTCTAGGATTTCTCTGGCTTCTTGTCTTATGTTTAGGTCTTTCATACATTTTGAGTTTATTTCTGTGTAGTGTATAAGACAATGGCCCAGGTTCATTTTCTGCATGTCGCTGTCCAGGTTTTCCAGCACAATTTGCTGAAGAGCTGGTCTTTTTTTTCTGCTGGATGTTCTTTCCTGCTTTGTCAAAGATTAGTTGACCATGTGTTTGTGGGTCCATTTCTTGGTTTTCTATTCTGTTCCATTGATCTGAATGTCTGTTTTTGTGCCAGTACCATGCTGTCTTGATGATTACAGCTTTGTAATACATCTTGAAGTCTGGGATTGTGGTGCCTCTGGCTTCGGTTTTCTTTTTCAGGATTGCTTTGGTTATTCGGGGTCTTTTCTGGTTCCATACAAATTTTAGGATTGTTTGTTTTAGCTCTGTGAAGAATGCTGGTGTTAGTTTGATAGGGACTTCACTGAATATGTAGATTTCTTTGGGTAATATCAGCAATAATCAGCTCAAGGTTTAAAATTGACTAGGAGAGTGGTGTCTGGGTGGCTTAGTTGGTTAAGCATCCGACTTCTGCTCAGATCATGATCTCAAGGTACTTTAGTTCAAGCCCTGCATTGGGCTCTGTGCTGACAGCTCAGAACCTGGAGCCTGCTTCAGATTCTGTATCTCCTGCTCTCTCTGCTCCTCCCCCACTTGTGCTCTGTCTCTCTCTGTCTCAAAAATAAATAAACATAAAAAAATAATTGGCTAGGAGAATAGTACAATTAATAGAAATAAAAATTGGGGGAAGAGGAGGAAGTATCATTTCTTGTCATGTGTTTGAAGGACCACTGGAAGTAGGCACAAACGTCCAGTACCTTTTATGGTTAGAAGAAAGGATGAAGCTAATGGTACATATGTGTGAGTCATTTGCATGCATATATGGAATTTTAAAAGGCAAGTGAGATTCCCAGAATAGAGATTGGAATAGCCTGACCTTACCTACCTGAGTCTACAAATTCAATTCACTTTTGCATTTACGTCCTTGTCAGAGGGGTTTTTCTCTTCCTCTACTGCATAAGCAAGAACTTAACTGGGGATCACTATGCATAATTTCCAGAGGTTCCTAAGTGGGAAATCACACAGAATGCCATGTGTTCTCACCACAGAAGTTTAGGAGGAGTGGGGTCCTAATTCTGAAACATTAGACTCAGTTCTTTATCAAACTTCTGCTCTGCTTTGTCATTTGGACCTTGATGCACTTTTGTAGAGCACAGAGGTTGAAAGAATAGGAGTTCTTTTTGAGTCCTAAGGTGCAGCCTTAGAAAATACTCTTTAATTTTTGTTTCTGTGACCTGGTATTGTGATTGATTTCCATTTCAACAGAAATTCTACCACTAAATCTGAAATCTTTGTTTCTTTAATTGAAAAATGGAGTTTATACAACTTTCATATAGCTCATTCACACTGAGTAATCATAGGCATGTTTTATTTATTTTTTAGAATGTTTATTTACTTATTTTGACAGAGACAGAGCATGCAGACACATGAATTGTAGACAGTCAGAGAGAGGGAGAGAGAAAATGCCAAGCAGACTTCATGCTGTCAGCACAGAGCCCCATGAGAGGCTTGATCTCACACTCGTGAGATCATGACCTGAACCAAAATCAAGCGTTGGTAGCTTAGCCTGCTGAGGTACCCAGGCACCCCCACATGTGTGTTTTAAATAACGTGAGACCAATCTTACTGCTAATGACCAACTAGAAACCATGATTCCAGCTCTGAAATGATTGCATGGTCTTAATTATAAAACTGCATTTCTCTCTATAAATAAATATCAGCTTCATTCACCTTGAATTCAACTGAGCTACCTTTGGCTGCTAACACCTATGAAAAAATGTGGCCTTTTGGTTTAGGATGTTTGGTTCATAGTAGGATCTATTATCTCAATTATCCAAACATAGAAAGTAGGCACAGCCATAATCCTTTTTCTAGGATTTTTATGTAATCACTGAGTATATCTGGCTTATACATGATTCTAATGAAGAGCTACTTGAGATTAATTGTGTTTTTTATATCTACATAGAGGAACGTTGCTCATATACTCATATACTTAGACTCTATGGATACCTCTCCCTCAAAATACCAAATACTGCAGCCAGTTCTACCAGAATTTGATTCTTTGGATAGAGATTGTTAGCCTTCCTTACCTGAGACTTCTATATCTCTGTTTAACATTTTGCAAAGAAAGTGTCTATACTTGGTAAACAAATGGACAAAGAATTTCAAATCCTTTCATTTGGCTTGAGACTGGTCTTGAATATGTTCTAGTGAAGCATGATTTTCTAACTGTGAATTAATTTTATGTCTTACAATAACAGTTGGAATTTAAAAATAATTATCTTAATAGCTGATAGCAGAATTCTCTTGGAGGGAATTACATTTATTAGAAAAATTCCTTGATCAATGCCTATTGTAGAAGGCAGGTCCACAGGCCTGGACATGGCTGAGTCTCAAGCCTTCTGAGAAGAAAACTGATTCTCTCTGCCTAACAAAAGGAGAAGTTTTTGGAGCTCCTAGAACTGTTTAATAAGAAAGGATCATGAGGTAGACAATAAATGATAATGGCTTTATGGTCTGTAGGGTGTTCAGTCTGTTGATGTCCATTTCTCCAGTAAGATCCACTAAACTCATGATCCTGTATGTATGGATTTAGTGTAAACCAGTGATGGGACCTTCATGTTTCGGGAGAGGTGGTATAAATAGAGACACCACCTCTGGTTTCAGGGATCCAGAATCCAAAAATCCCATAAACATGAAAGGTCCAAGAGAATTTGCTGAAGTTCTGAATCTGTGCCAGCTAGGGAAATGGTGAAGGAGTATTTTGGGGCTTGAATTAAAATGACTTGGCTCAGGGGCACCTGGGTGGTTCAGTTGGTTAAGCGTCCGACTTCAGCTCAGGTCATGATCCCCTGGTTCGTGAGTTCGAGGCCCGCATCAGGCTCTGTGCTAACATCTCAGAGCCTGGAGCCTGCTTTGAATTCTGTGTCTCCCTCTCTGTCTGCCCCTTCTCCACTCACTCTGTCTCTGTCTCTCTCTATCTCTCTGTCTCTCTCAAAAATAAGTAAACATTAAAAAAATTTTTTTAAATGACTTGGCTCAGAGTGGCAGGGAGGACTCTGACTCTATCTGGGATTCACTCATTACAAGTTAGGACTGTCTTGGCCAATCCTTCTACACAGTGTAATTGGGAAAAAAGACAAAAAGAAGAAGGTAAAAGAAAGTGCAACATAGATTTGAATCTGAATGAGCTTAGGTGTTCAAGGACTAATGTGGGCAAATGAGGACAGAAAATCAATATGAGTCAAGATTGTGCTCATAGGATCTCTTCTGAATTCAAGTTTACTAGCCTTAATTTTCAACTTCTCATGCCTTTCACATTTCTCTGCATGCCTTTTCCCTATCACAAATCACTGGTTTGTTAATTGATGGCGTGTGTTTTTTGAAACTACTAATAACCATGTCAACACTAATACTTTATTTTGTACAGGTAACCCTTTACAATTTGCAAGACTTTTTATAATTATCTCATTTGATCTTTACAGTAACCTTGAAGAATATATAGGACTTTATCATTATTGTCATTTACAGATAAATTCCAGGAAGGTTAAGTATTCATTCTCAGTCACATAGTTAGCAAGGGTTGAAATTTCTTTTTTCTTTTTAATAGCTTTATTTGAGGTGTAATTAACATGTAATAAATTGCACATATTAAATGTACAATCTGATAAATTTTAACATATGTATACACCACTGAAAAAAAATCACCTCAAATAGTGAATATATCCATTACCCCCCAAAATTTCCTTGTTCTACTTTATACAATCTCTCTCTTGACCCTCCCACACCACCCTAAAACCCACTCCCAGGCAACCACTGATCTGATTTTTATCACTCTGTTAGTTTGAATTTTCCACAATTATATATAAATTGAATCATATAATATATATTCTTTTTTTTTCTGTCTTTATCACTCAATATAATTATATTGAGATTCAGGTTTAGCAAATAGCAGTAGTTGATTTTTTTAATTGCTGAATTGTAATCCATTGTGTAGCTATACCACAATGTATCTGTCCACTCACCTGTGGGCGGACCTTTGGGTTGCTTCTAGTTGTTGGCTACTCCAAATAAATCTACTGTGGATATTTGTGTACAAGTTTGCTTAAAGACATATTCTTTCTTTTCTCTTAAGTACATACCTAGTAGTGGAATGGCTGGATTATATGATGGTGAGTCTATGTTTAAATTTTAAGAAACTCTAAGATTGTATTACAAAGTAGTTATACTCTTGTATATTTTCCCTAGCAGTGTGTGAAATTGCCAGTTGTTCCACATTCTTACCAAAACATGTTATGGTCAATCTTTTTAATTTTAGCCACCCTGGTCTATGTATAGTTGTATCTCATTGTGATTCTAATTTGCATTTCCCTAATGACTAATGGTGTTGAAGATTTTTTCATGTGTGTATCTACATCCATGTATCTCTTTTGTTGAGATGTCTGTTGAAATCTCTTACTTACATTTAAATTAGTTTTTCAGTCAATGTTATTACTGAATTGTAAAAGTTCTTTCTATATTCTATATAAAAGTTCTTTGATGTATGTTTATCTTGTAATTATTTTCTCCTAGTCTGTGGCTTCTATTTTCATTTTCTTAACAGTGATTTTTAAAACACAGAAGTTTTTTTTTTAATTTTGATTAAATCCAAGTTATCAATTTCATTATTTGTGGATCATGCTTTTCATACTGCATCTAAGAAAGTTTTCCGACAGTTATGATATTTTGTCCTGAAAGTTTTATCATTCCAGGTATTGCATTTTGGTCTATCATCTATTTTTGAGTTAATAATGTTTTATATGGTGTGAGGAATGGATTGAGTGTTTGTCCCCCCCCCCATTGGATTTTCAATGGTTCTAACATCGCTTCCTGAAAAGACCATGCTTTCATCCTTTCTACACTAAATTGCCTTTGCTGCATAGCCAGCTTAACAGTTCTTAGACCGACAGTAAGAAATGAAAGCTTGAAAATCTATGATTCAAGACTCTTGGGTTGAAGGCTTTTAAATGATTTCCCCATTCCATAAGTCTCTTTAGTCAAAGACCAGAGTTCTCCTGTCAACGTTTATTATAGTCATCAACTTTGGGGTACGGTGTCCAAGGCACTTGTAAGTAACTGTGCTAATTAAAGTGTCTATTTCCTCTTAAGCACATGCCAAATGTTCATCTGTCAGTCAGACCGATCCAGGAGACATTGTAACCTCAACTGAGGAAGCCCTATTATTATATACTGAAAGGACTTATTGAGATAATCACTGTCAAAGAAGTCAAAGGAGAATATATAAATGGGAGAATGTAATGCTTGATCTGATCCAAAGCAATTAATATAATTTTCTGTTTCATTTAAATTTGCTGATATGACAGTTGTGCAGAGTTTGGATTCATGAGGATTTGATTTAAATCCTAATTTTTTTAAGAGGAAATTAATCCAGAAAAGAATAAAATTTAAAAATATCTTACAATAAATTTCCTTAACATTTTTAATTATTATTAATATAACAAGGTTAATTATATAGCTGATAATACAGTGTTCATTAATATGCTAAGATCCATCATATGTCAACTTTTTATTTGAAAACGGTTTGTAGACTTGGTTATTGGTCATTTATTATTTCTCATTTGTAGTTGAGGAATGGCTCATTTTAGTTTAACCTACATAATCAAAAAACTTTGATTTAGTACTTACATAGTGAATAAGAGTAATGTCTTCTCAGTATTTTATGACATGTTGTTTTGATGTCTCTGTGGGAAGGAAGACATTTCTTTTGAAAACCAGAAATAAATCCTCCTGAAGTAACTTGAAAACCTCTGCACGGTGAAGTTTCCAAGGACATACAAAAAAAAAAAAAAAAAAATCAGAGACTTGTTACCCAGGTATATCTTCTCCCTCATCCCTTAGGGCATTTGTGTCTGCTCTTCCTATAGAGAAGGACAATTCTGTAATCATGACCAAGGGTTGATTCAAAATTTTATTGAAGTTACCTACATATTCTTCATTTGGAAAGTAGCTATCTGTCCCTGATGGGCAGAGGCCCAATGTAACTTACGTTGATGTCTCCAATGGCTATGTTGCCTGGCAGAACAGGTGCTTACTGAAAATTTATTGGAAGATGTGGACAGATATCATAGATACCTTTAACCAACTATGACTAAATTAGTCTTAATATAAGATGATACAGAATATCATTAGATTTAAATAATTTGTGTCTCTTAATACATTTGAATTTCAGAAGGGGGAATTCCATATTATTATTTGGTAGAATCCTACTTTCAAAGGTATTACCTAAAAATTCTTCATCATCTAGAACATGTACTTTGACTAGTTGGTTTACATAAATGCATGAATATTATTAAATAAATCTGACTACCTCTGAGGCAGCTCTTCTCCCTTTACACTTGCAGTGCTTTCAATCAAATTAATAGAATGCTTGACTAAAACTAGGCTAAAATAATAGGGGTACTTTCATTATGTAAATAAGAAATTCAATTGCTGACAATGGTGTGGCTCAAAAATGTCATGGCTCTGGGTTGGCTTCCCTGTGAGTCTCTGGCCTTCTTAGGGCTGCTGTTTGTGTCATACCTTCACAAAACTATGTTCAATGCAGGAACCAGGGAGTGGTAAGAGGTTAAGCTTCTTCCCCATTTACTTCTTATCCAAGAAGGGAAAATATTCCTAAAAGTTCTTTTATTCACACTCTTTCTAGGCTTGTTTTATGTCACATTGATTAGAACCAGATTGTAAACTTCCTCCCTTCTGAAATTAATTCAGGGGCTGTTCTCACCATCTTGGGGTGTTCTCTCTTACTTAACAAAATGGTGCCTTATTAATAAGGAATAGGTGGTATTATATGGCTTGTAAATAATTAGCAGCTTCTCTGCCCTCCTTACTTACCACTGAATGCTGTTTGTTAACACTGGAGAGGCTAGCAGATTTGGGAAAGAACACCTAACTCATCATCTCTAAGTTCTGTGACTCTTTGAAGTATCTTGCCATAAGGTAGCCAATAAACTGTTACCAAGATTTTCATAGTCATTCCATCACCCATCCCCACCTGAGGATTTTGTTCTTTTCCACTATATCCTAACCCCTATCACATATATGTACTTTCCATCTTTCTCCCTACAGTTTAGGTATATTTTAATTTTCATTTTATCAATTTGATGTTTCTATTATTAGGACTAAAAAGTATTTACAACTGAGCCATTTTGTATGCTCTGAATCATTTTCCTTTCCAGTATAATGTTTTTCTTACTTATGTATTTTATCAATTTCATTTCATGAAGATATATTGTCCAAAACCTTTGGAGCTTTTCCAACTATATTGGTTCCTTTCTGGTCTTGTGCATAGCTATTGTCTTACAGTCTCCTTTCACCATTATTCTGGAGTGTCAGTTTACCACATTTGAGTTCAAACACTGTTTAAGAATTTCATGTTTTCCTCTTTCTTGGTTTACTCCCTTGCTTAGATGGTTCATATCTTTGAAGAGATTTTCAAGATTAGGCCACATAGGAAATCAGGTTTTTTGAGACTTTGAATGCTTAAAGAAAAATTTTTTCTATCTTCACAGATAACTGATGATTTAGATAGGTGAAGAATTTTTCTTCAGAATTTTAAGAAATTGCTTTACTGTTTTTTTGTTTTGTTTTGTTTTCCATCATTGCTTTTGAAAGGTTTAATGTCATTCTTATTTTTGATATTTTGTATGAGTATATATATTTCATACATACCCAGCTCCCTAGAAACTTGTAGGAACTTTTTCACTTGTCTCTAGAATTCAGAAATTTTACATTGATATGCATGGGAGAAGGCTTATTTATATTTATTTTTAGTAGTAATTTTATTGAGATAGTTGTAAATTCAGACTACTTGTAAGAAATGATAGAGATTCTGAATAGTCTTTATGTATAACCTTTACTCATTTCAAGTGTTAATAATTTACAAAATAATGGTACAATATCACAACCAGAATATTGATAATGATGCAATCCATTGCTAAAATTAAATTTTCCTAATCTTCCTTATATTTCATTTGTGGGTATATGTGTGCATTTAGCTCTATAAATATATGTTTAGCTCCATAAATATATGCATATATAGATAAGGATATTTGCATATCCACGATCACAGTAAAGATATTGAGTATATCATCTATCTTTGGAGAAATGTCTATTCAGATTCTTTACTCATTTCTAATATTGTGTTATTTGTCTTTTTATTATTGAGTTCTAAGTGTTCTTTGTATATTAACCCACAAGTCCCTTATCAAATACATGATTTTCAAATATTTTCAGTGGGTTAAAATTTCACCTTCTTTTTACTTTCTTGACAGTTCCCTCTGAAACATAAAAGTTTTTAAGCTTGATGAAATCCATTTTTTTCTTTTTTTATATAAAATTTTTTAATGTTTATTTATATTTGAGAGAGAGAGAGAGAGAGAAAGATAGAGTAGCAGAGAGAGAGGGAGACATAGAATCCAAAGCAGGGTCTGAACTGTCAGCACAGAGCCTGTCGCCGAGCTCGAACCCACAAACTGTGAGATCATGACCTGAGTTGAAGTCAGAAGCTTAACCAGCTGAACCACCCAGACACACCAAATCTATTTTTTTTTTCTATTTTTTCTCTGGTTGCTGTGCTTTTGGTGTCATATCGAAGAAACCATTGCCAAATCCAAGGTCAAGGAAATGTATACTTACATTTTCTTCTAAGACTTCTGTAGTTTTAGCTTTTACATCCAGGAGTTTGATTTATTTTGAATTAATTTTTGTATGTGGTATAAGGTGGAAATCCAAATTCATTCTTTTGCAGGTAGAAATCCAGTTTTACCAGCACCATTGGTTTAAAAGACGATCCTTTCTCCAATGGATGATCTTGGCACTCATTGAAATCAATTGACTGAAGGTGTATGGGTTTGTTTCTACACTCTTAATTCTATTTTATATCTATAAATGCAATAGCATCAAGAATCCAGAAATACATGTCTGTATATGTATGTCCACCTTTTGCCAATAGCACACTGTTTTTGATTAATGTTGCTTTGTGGTAAATTTCAAAATTGGGAAGTGTGAGTCCGCCAACTTGGTCCTTTTTCAAAATTGTTTTAGCTATTTATGGAGTCCTTTGCAATTATTTATGACTTTTAGGATGAGATTTTTTTTTGTTGGATATAGAAACTTGGACTTAATCCCTGTTTTCAATATAGTCCCCTACCCCATCTGTGCCAAAGATTCTCTGTCTACTCTCCAGGAAATAGGTCTCCACTCCTCTTCTGGATAGGGAAATAGTAGTGGCTAGCGGCACAGAATCTGGAAGAATCTCTAGATATCTAACTGCTTCTACTTCTTTTTTTAAAATACACACATTTAAGCTTTTATTCGAAGAAATATGAAAGGAAGAAAATGAACTCTCAGAGAAATCCTTGAGTCCATAGAGCTTCAGGTTTGGCCCCTGATTGCTTTCCTTTTTTGCTTTGTCATTAAAAAACTTTGCAATAATTGCCTATAAATTCAACTTTCATTTAATCTTCATATGTTTAGTACCTCCTTTAAACCAATTCCAAAAGTACCTTATGCCATCAATTTTTGAGCCTTTCATGGGTTCTAGGACCAAATGAAAATCAAATTGCTTATTGGTTCTCCACATTGTTGACTTAGGGCTCAGCTTTCTGGGATCTGCTGTCAGTGATGACATGTCTATCTGCTTTCCAGAATCTGAAATGTTGTAATTATTGCTTCCTCTATTCTTTTCTTCATCTCTGTGGGTTTATTGATATTAAAATACCTCTTTATTGTCATTAGAGTTTCAGGAAGGAGTGGGCTTAAATATATGTGTTCAATCTTCCATTGCCATCTTTTGCTGGAAGTCTTCTTAGCACTAGTTTTTTGTTTTTTTTTTTTGTAGCATTATTGAGAACTTCTTTCAATATGATTAAATTCTTTCACTGCACAATTTTTAATAGTTGCATCATGTTCTATTATGGAAATATATGATCATTTACTAAATAACTTTCTTTGGGGGACATTACCAGTTTTTTTTTATTTTGAAAGCAAAGCTGTGATGAACCTCCATGTGGAAAATTTTTCACATTTCCATAAGTATTTCCCTAGAATACATTCCCATATCTGGTATTATTCAATCAAAAGGTACATAAATGTATTAAAACTTTTGATATTTGTTGCTCAGTAACCCAACAGGGAGGTTTTATTGATTTCCTGTCTACCAGCTATTTATGAGAGTCTTCTCTTCCCCATATACTCATTAATGTTGGCCATTATCATTTAAAAAAATTCTCCTATACTTTTTTTTTCAGACCAGAAATGTACACAACACAGTTGAATTTGCTATAATGTAATTATTAGGAAGAATGGCTTAAAACCCATTATCCTAAAACTGAATATATTATATTTGGCATTATCTATAAATTTTAACCAATTTATACTAAAAAATAAAACCCTCCATTTAGCAGGTCACGTGGTTTGCTTATTTAGAAGTATGTATATTTCCTAATTCTTCCCAGCTATTTCAGTAGAAAACTCTCTTGCTCAATTAACTATTCACTAAGGAAAATGTGAGCCTTATTCACCATGGAATTGGTAGAAAATTTATAAATCCTACTTAGATAATTTTCTGTGCCACTCACTATAGAACAAAATTTTGGAAGGCTTGATCAATTATTTATTCATGGCTGAGCAGGTTTGGGACTTTTTTCTTCTGTATTTGTTAATTTGGGGAGAATAACTTGGTCTTGCCATAGTTAACTGCTCCAAAATTTCATTCAGTAATGTTAGTCTTACCTGTTGTTTATTTGGTCTTTAAAGAATATGAAACTGTTCTTAATAGCCTCAGATAATGTCTATGTACAAAGTTAATTTTTCCTGTTCATATTTATTAAAACCTTAGAGACGACTAGTAATTATGAAAGATTGTTTGAATGATAGGCAATCCATCTATCCCTCATGAACTGTGACTTCCGAATACCTTTTAACTGCTGAACCCTTCTTTAACATGGAATTTTAAGTCCTATTTGCTTGACTTTCCCTTACTCCTGATAAGGTGAGCAATTTCCATTAGATGGAAATGCCAAGAATACTTTGCTAGCTCTCTGAAAGAGTCATGTAATTGAGTGTCTCATTTTTACAACTGCCAAAATGGAGCCAGATTTTGTAACTATGTGTCTCCTCCTCATTTTTCCTATGGTGTAATCCATTTATTTACTTTCTCTCTGGCTATAATTAACTTACATTTGTATTTTCTTTTATTAAATATTGCTGGAAGCCGAGCTATCCCAGCCTGAGTGGCAAAGCCTGGGCTGTAGACGGATTGGTGACTGCAAGGCGGCCCACCGACAGTGAAGCTTCTTGTCCTCCCGCTTTTAGGTAATTTGGCTTTGAAAGTACCTGGGGTATTGTCTGTTGGGGAATTGCCCTCGGCAGGCCCCCTGGGAAAAGAAACATTAGGGAAGAAAATAAGGTTCCGCACGAAATTGTTCAGCCTTACGTTTAGCCCTTGCCATTCCCTATGGAGACTCCTCTACTTGCCGGAAGGATAGTCTCATGCATTTGCCAGCAAAGGCGGCCAACGAAGGAGAGACATATGGATCCGAAAGCCCCACTCCGGTAACTAAGGAGTGTATCTATGGACACAGGTCACTCTGACCCCTAGGCCCACCTGGCCCCCCGGAGGCATTCCAGATGATGATTGAACCTAGTCGGTTAAAGTACAGAATGGTTCATTGGCTCCTAGGTGCATTGTCTCTCTGAGAATGTATAAGGCGTAGGTTTCTAAGGCCCTCTTGGCCCCCTTCCTGGCATCTCGGACCCAGGCGAAGACTTTTGTTCTTCAAAACCACGAATGGTTCAGGGAAACAACTAAGAGGTCATGTCCCTGAAACTGTTCCACTTGAGGTGTTGAGAGATAAATGACCTTTCGTGAAAACAGCAAAGCAAATACTTTATAAATTATAGACAACCATAGATACATAATAAAAACAATAAAAGAAATTAATAAACAAAGGGCAGGAGGGAACGTTACGACAAAACAGTCATGTTATTCCTTTTTGGGTGATTATACAAAGGAACAATTTTAAAATTGGGTAATATTAGAAAAACATAGATGACGTATGTTACAAGGAAACCACTAGCAAATATAATGCCACGTTTACTGCAATAAATTGGCCAGTTCAACACACTGCTGTTGTCTGTGTCCATTTTTATTTTAGTTTTAGTTTTTTATTTTCCAGGTTTTTATTTTAGTTTTATTTTATTTTCACCGATGCCGTTCTTCCTTCAGGAACCCCTGGACCTCCAGGAGCTGGACTCCGGCAAAATATAAAGGACCCAAATATAAATATAAATCATAAGTTTGTATGTATTTATATAAAATACAAATATATTTTGTCAGTTTCTAATTCATTATAAAAACACATTAAGAAACAAAGGCAAAGGAAATTTTTTAAAATGGCATGGACAGTGGGGAGTCTTTAAAGTTTCCCAAAAAGGATGATGAATTGATTATATTTGTAATTTAGAAAGCTAATGCACGTAGCTCTGTCAAGATAGATTAGAGGAAATTCAGACTGGAGGCAGAATGGCAGATTAAGGACATTATAAAAGTTCTTGGCCTGCAGAATTTCACAGCCACAAAGGAGAATACAACCCTGCATATCAGACAGAATACAGTCTGTTCTGTTCTGTTACAGTTCTGTTCTGTAAAATAGAAACTACTCTAGGTTTTTCAGAGGAAATTTAATGATGAAAATTGTTTACCATGAGTGTTGGAAGATCTCTCACTTGACATTGTGAGGCAGTCTGGAGTTTAGCAACAAGCACTACCACTACTCTGAAGGGAAAGCGAGAAGGAGGTGATAGACAAAGCCCACAACTGGGGCAGTCATGCTAGAGCTGCATGCGTGGCAAGGGCAGGGTGCTAGGTCATGGAAGAGGGGAGAAGCTGTTTAAAGTTACTAACAGAAGATGCAACTGCTGCTTATGGTATCATCACCCTACCTCCAGTAGGTGAGGGAGGAAGAAATATTCTCGCTTCTCACCTTCTCACAAGCTCCAGTCAATTCACTGTCTCCCACTGGCTGAACCTACCTGGATGCCAGTGGACAAGAGAAGGAGGGTAATGTAGTTGTCCTACTGGGCAGGACAGAGCAGGAAAAGGACAGTATGGGTCTGAGCCTAAAGCAGGTCAAAGACTTGTACTGCATATAAAGGGATGTGGTTTGTGCCATAAAATAAGGGTGAACAGTTTATGAGAGAACCAGTGTCAAAGATCAATTTCTACTGGAATGAGAGTACAGCTGATGGCGACCCACAGACAACAATGTTTTGGTAGAGGAATGAAGGCTGATTTGGGAAGAAAGAGAGCAAATTTTATTATAAATATAGCTGCCACTAAATTTTAAGGGGTTTGATTGACTTACCAGAAGTGTAAAGGAGAATGAGACTTAAATACTTAGATTTTCAAAAACATGATCTTGCAGTCTATTTATGGGTGTAGAAAAATGTATGGAAGTTATTTTTTTTTTTTAGTGGATGATTTGCAAATATTTTTTTAAATGGCTTTTGGAAATGAATTTTGAGGATTCCAAAGAGAAGGACAATGCACTTTCCTGCCTGACATTCAGCTCAATTTCAGAAGTTGTGTTTCCTCTGTTCTGAAAGTTTGGGCAAGGGCTCTCAGCCCTATTGTTGCTGGAAAAACCACTGAGCAATTATGGCTGCAGCAGTGCCCAGCATTGCCACAAATAGCATGAGACTAAGTTCACTGTTTATGCCAGACCTCACACTATATACCATTATTCCAGCTCTAAAGCTATTATATGTTCCTAATACCTTAGCCATATTTGTCCCCATACATAAATAACAACTTACTTCCCCTTGAATTTGACCAAGCTGCCTTTAGCTGCTAATGTATATTTCTTTGGATTTTTACTTAGGTATAATTTTCCTTTGCTTTTTAGTCCTGGGATATAGTTATCTCATCTTCTAAATATATAGAATGTGCACATAATTATTCTTTTTTGAACATTTATAGTGAGTAAACCCATCATGTTTATGACTAGTGAAGACCTGTTTATAATTCTTTATGTGTTTCTATATCTATAAATAAGACAATTACCCTGACATTTTTGGGTCTTAAAATACATGTCATTCCCTTCTTTTTTTTCTATTTTACCCTACATGACCCTAGTCTATACAAGAGTTCAACATTGAATTTTACAGTCCAAATCTTTTAGCATTAAGAATTACATCTGCTTATGAGCTTTTTAAACATTTATTCATAATATTTCTAGGCATTAGATCTTGGCAAAGATATTACCATCATCCTAATATTAAGTAAAATTCTAGAATTTTCAGATCTGGTTGACAAAGGAATGTTCCAGAAGACTCATTTGGTGAAACCTATTCTAGCTCCACTTTGGGTTAGTGACCATGGGAAACCACTGACCCTCAGTTAAATATGTCATTATGTGCAGAGTAAAGCCCTAGACCTTTTAGATCTGGAAGGAAACTTCTAACTAGGTTACTTCTATCTTTATATATGAGGAAAGAAGATACAATTTGTTTTTCTGATATTTTATTGGGACATTTCAACAATGTTACAGACTGTTCTTCCTCTCTCTTGTTTTCTTGTCACGATTTATGTAGAATGTCCTGGAATATAGCCTGGTTCCATGCATTAGCCACTCTAAAAAATATGTCTATTCCTTATATCTCAAAATCACAGTTGAAATAAAATTATTACGTACTGAGGACTATTTAGTCTTTTGTCTTGAAGCCAGAAGACAGAACTTTTTATAGTTTATATATTTGGATTGTAAATAACAGCTGGTTTGAATTCTCAACTCTTCAATTAGAAATTTGATTAGTATGAATTACAGGGGTGATGGTGGGATAGAAGGCACCTGACCTCATCAAGCTGCTCGGATCTCTCACCAGGTGGATCTAATTTACCACACAAGATCTAGATGAGCAGAATCAGTAGCTCAGCTTTTCCTGGTGATCAATGATATCAAAGAATTGTTCTTGGGTGTATTGCATGCTTTTGATGGGCTCCAACTTCTCTCTCTCTCACTGTTTTTCTCTTTCCTTTCTCTCTCAATCTTTTTGCTTCCCTCCCTCCCTTTCTGATGAAAAGCATATATAAATGCAGGCTAATATTGACTTTTTGTAGGTCTTTGAAATTTCACAAAACCTTGTAAAAAGTTCTAGGTGTGATATGGTGACCCTGTTCTTTGCTGGGTACAAGCAAACACCTTAAAGACCTCAGAGTGTTAACGCAGCTTTCAAAACAGAATGGCAGAATCAGGCCTGAGGCATTGTTGCCCTGAATACTCAGAGGAAACCCAGTCTGGGATCTCATGAGTTCTCTCAAGGACAGCTGGGGAGTCCTAGAATGAGAAACACCTGAGTGCCCAGTGGGGCAGGAGGCCACACCTCCCAGGCTAGTCTATAAAGAGTCTGACGCACACTGCCTATGAGTCCATCTCAGTCTTCCTGGAGGAATCTCTCTTATCTCCACTCTGAGGCATAGTGATGCAACAGGGACTTCTGGAGCCAAATTCTGGAACCCCAATATGGCATTTGCTAAGGTCTGAATGATGCGGTTTTGGAGGGTGGGAGGGGAGTCTAGAAACGATGGCCAAGAAAGAATTCTTCAGGTATCTTTGTTGCAAATAGGTGATTTTATTAAAGCACAGGGACAGGACCTGTGGGCAGAAGGAGCTACCTCAGGATTATGAGGAATGACTGTTTATATACTTGGGAGTTAGGGGAGGTAAAGGCATGGGGAAGTTTCCAAAAGGATTTCCATATGCTAAAGAAAACTCACAGGATACTGGTGGTCTAGCTATTGTCAAGCTAAGGTTGTTTTTCTCTCTAGGCAAAGCATTAACCTTAAGACAGTAGGGAGTTCCTGGAGAAATGTTACACTCTGCCTGCCTTGAGTATTTGTCAATTGGCTGCAGGTTATAAGGAAACTTAATTTTATCTACCATTTCCTTGTGCCTTTGTTTCCCACATCATGAATAGCATTCCCCCCCCCCCATCTCTGTAAACTTTGAGATTTATTACGGTTTGCCTGATACCATGGTAATGGATTTACCATTCAAAATTTCCATTTGAGATACCTTCTAAAAAAAGCTGAGAAATATCCTTTCTTAAAGAGTATTGTACTCCTCTTGCGTTCCTCCCCTCATTTGTGTATTATCATATCTTTGGTATGTTTCAATCCCCAAGCACTGCATAGGCTGAGGTCTGATAAAGTAATTTGGTTAAACCTGCAGGCTCTTACCATTTACTGCCTCTGTGTTCTGTTTCCTTTTTAAGAAACTTGTAGGTATTTTCTGCCTATGGCTCTTAATATTTTTGTTTATACTGGCTTCTTTCACTACTGAATTTTTGTTATTAGATCATTTAGCAGAATTTCTTTTGCTTGTTCTCATGTTTTGTATTGCCTTTTTAAAGACTGGGGGTCGGGGTCACCTGGGTGGTTCAGTCGGTTAAGCATCCAACTTCAGCTCAGGTCATGATCTCACAGTCCATGAGTTTAGGCCCCCTGTTGGGCTCTGTGCTGACATTTCAGAGCCTGTGTGGTAGAATACCTTGCTAAGCAATGTGGTGGAGGCCTCTTCAGAACAAAGGAAGGCAATGTGGCCCAATCAACTCCCATACACATATGCATAACTCTGACATGACTCTTTAACTTGAACTGTGTCCAATCAGACTATATGTATCACCATACATAAGAGACAAAGAAGTAGAAATTACATAAAAGGCTATGCCCCACTGTGCTTGGGGCTCAGTTTTTTTCAGGTACGAACCCACTGAGTCCATGCTGGCATGACGAATGAAGTTGATACTTGGACAAAGAAAGCCTCAGTATCCCGTCCCTCTGTGCAAGAATCCTGCTACACCTGGTGCCTGCTTTGGACTCTGTGTCTCCTCTCTCTGCCCCTCCCTTGCTCATGCTCTCTCTCTCTCTCAAAAATGAAAACAATTAAAAAATAAAAATTAGGGTAAAGCAACATAAAATTTACAATCTTAACTATTTTAAGTGTGTAGTCCACTGGCATTAAGTACATTTGTGTAAACACTACACCATCCCATAATTCTTTGCATCTTATAAAACCAAAACTCTGAATCTTTTCAGCAGCTCCCCTTTCTCCCCTTCCCTCAGTCCCTGGCACCTGCCATTGCACTTTCTGCCTTTATGATGTTGACCATTCTAAGTACCTCATATAAGTGGACTCACACAACATTTGTCCTTTAGTAACTGGCTTATTTCACTTAGCATAATGCCCTTGAGGTGTGGCCACAGTGTAGCATATTGTAACAGATATTGTAGCAACAGATATTCTTTAAGCTCTGTTTTTTCCTGGGTGGAGAGGACAAGTGGCTGTGAAGTACCCAGGGGCCAGAGTAAGGGTGGTGGAAATGCCACTCTTTTTGGTTTAGGTTTTTGACTTTTTGATACATTTTTTAAGTCTTAGTGGTTTCATTGTAGGTTTGTCTTTTGTTCCCCCCAACCCCATCCCCTGCCAGCAACACTGTTGGATCTTGTTTTTCTGGGAAGTCCTTAACCATCCTGTACTCATCACTCTTTTCTACTCCATTCATTCTCTGTACTTACCCATTGTTTTGCACTTTATAATGTATCCTTCACACTTATCTCTTCATCTCATCACCCCCTAAATAGGTCTGGGGAGAGACCCATGTGGGGAGAGGCAGAGGTGGAGGAAGAATAGGATGTCACCTCTTCTGCTTCTTAAAAAAAAAAAAAATTGTTTAGCACCAATCTCTTTGTCCTTATCATTATTAGAGGTGTAGTTTTATATATAAAAGTCAGCCAAACTTGGATGTACCATGTTGAAATTGTCAAAGATTAAATACATATATTCTCTATGACTACAATAAAGGGACTTGGGTTGGGGAGGTAAAAAGGAGAACTTGGTTATCTGTCTTTTAGTCAAAAGACTTCTTGAAGCTGTACCTTGTAGAACCAGACATCTGGTTATCAGACTCATTGTACTTGTGGCTGTTGCTGTGGCAGCTAAGCAGAGTCCAAAGACTACTTTATATAAATGGTCCTTCTCTGGGACATTTTGAAATGGATGGTCTGTCTACATTAAAATAGAGAAGCTAATTTGCTCATATTGGGCTTGAGCCTTTATACTTACCATTCACCAGACCATGAAAGGACATGATGGTAACCCAAGGATGGGGGAAAAAAGAGGACTCTGAAAAATGTTAAAATTAATCTTCAAAATTCATTCTGTGACTAAGAAACATTTTAGTCTTGGAATCAGTACTAAATGCAAAACTTAAGCTCGATGAGCCATAATAGGGCTAATCATAAAATTCTTAACTGTAATAGCCTTTAATTATTGCAAGCTGTAGCAATGCTTTGTAATGCTAACAGCAATGAGATGTTACTACACTATTTTTTCAAACAGCAGAACTATTTCAAGCACACTAGAAAATTATCATACTTCAAAGTGCTCTCTAGGCTTGGGACCAAAAGCAAAAACAAAAAAAAAAAAAAGAGAGAGAAAGTAAAACCATGCAAAGAAAGAAATCATTCACCTTCTGTAGGTTTTTAATCTCAATTTATTGATATGATATAATTGTAATTGAAATTATAACTGAATTCCATTATTTCAGATCTGGGGAACTAAAATTCATAACCTTACTCATGTTAAAATGGAGAGTAATTTGTTCAAAATATCCTGGTGAGAAGAAAATTGCCTTATGTCTTTGAGGGGTCATAATAGTTTTCACAGTGTCTACAGTAAACCCATTGCAGGACATAACAGATAATTGAAAACAAAAGCTGAATATATTAAGTCTGTTGGTACCAAGGTTAAAGCAGTGAAATGACTTATTCAGGTTAAGTGATGCTATTAATGTGGTGCCTTCACATGCACATATAGCACATTAATACTTAATATGGTGCTTACTTATTTTTTTCATATAAAGCTTTTACTCTCACTTGTAATTTGAGCATTTCTTTAGAAGATTAGAATATTTTTTCCACAATGAACATTTTTTCTCTAAAAGCCTTTTATCAGTAGATTAAACAGGCAGCTGTATTGAGATCAAAGAGAACCTAACCTAAGGGATGAATCCTCACTGCCAGATCCAGGCCTATTTATTGTCCTATCTGGTAAAATGAAAACATACTTATAATATCAATATCAGTAATATGTAATGATAGAGTTTTGTAGTGGTGATGGAGGTTTGGAGCTGATGGCCAAGAAAGAATTCTTGAGAGGTCTTTGGTGCAAAAAGGTGATTTTATTAAAGCACAGGGATAGGATCTGTGGGCAAAAAGAGCTGCAGTGGGGTTGTGAAGAGTGAAGGGTGATACACTATGGAGTTGGGGGAGATAAAGTCAAGAGGACGTTTTTTAAAGGGATTTCCATATGCTAAAGAGGACTCACAGATTACTGGAGGCCTAGAGATTATCAAGTTAAGGTTGTATTTCCCTCTAGCAAAGCATTAACTTTAAGACTGTAGAGAGTTCCCAGAGATTAGGCTATTGATAAGATTGCCTTTTTCTTGTTATTGTACTAAGATTTTTATAAACTGATGGATCCTCTATCAACTTAACATTTTGTTTTCTGTCCTTTACTTTGTTTTTGGGCAGCCAGGAGTACCTGAGGAATGTTGCACATATCCCACCTGGGGGAGAGGTGTTGTTAGCTTGTGTTTTGCCCTCAGCTTGCCTTATGCTCCCTCATCACAGAGGCTCATGAAAGCACTTACACTGAACTCATGAATGGTGTCAAGACATATTTTTTCTCCAAAAACTTGAGGAAAAGGTTTTTTTTCCCAGCCATCTAAAAAGGAATATACCCCTGTTTTCCTCCCTTTCCATCTTTTCCCTCCTGGCATTTCATGTTTACCAACAGTAGTTTTTTATTCACTTGCTTCTCATTAACTCATTCTTTCCTCCCGCTGTTCCACTTTCCAACATTTTATTTCTACAGCTATCTTGTAAAGGATAAAAAGAAGCATCAAATTATATAATGTTTATTGAAAGTATTGATCTCAGGGTCATTAGTATTTACATAAAATTGGAGCCAATGAGAAGACACCATTCTTACACTCAGAGTAGGAATGAGGAAACTTGGAGTATCTCCAGTGGTGCTCATAAATACTGCCGAATAAGTTAATATTATTTGATCAGGCTTAGCTTCCTAACTGGACTCTCTCACTCTGGTCTTTATTCCCTCTAATCCAACCTGTTTGCTGCCAGGAAAAATTTTCAGGCACACAAATTGGACTGTCTTCTCAGATATTTAATGGGTCCCCATCAACCACCATAACACCATTAGGTAAACTGGGCTCATCCGTGTATGTATGACTTCTGCCAGCTGATCAACTAACACCTTCTTCCTCTACCCTCTTCCTCACCTTTCTCTCCCTGACATTAATTACTCCTGTGTTTCTCTCATTCTTCCTCCACTTCCCCAACTCTTTAGCAGCTTTAGTATTCATTGCGGATTCTACCTTCTCACAGTAAGCTTCCCCTGATACCTTCCCCTTCAGGCAGGCTAAGGCACAATCTTTCTTGGGCTCCCACTTCATATTGTGAGTACCTACACAGTAGGATGTGTGCTTGTGTGCTTTGTTTCGCAGAGACACAGGATTCTAAACTTGTTGAGAGCAGGACTAGAATTGAGATTCAGGTCCTTCTCACTTGAAAGCAACTGTGTTTTGTGTCCTATTGAATGTGAGAGATTGATAGCAATGGAGAAGTCGAAAGTGCCACTGAGAATTCAAACTTGTGTGATTTGGCACATAGTGATACCCTGAGTCAAGGGAGAATTAAGAAAGAATAAACTCCCATAATGAAGGATAGCTCCTTGAGAAAGGCCAATATGTAAGGCGTGAGGACTAGATCTCAGAAGGGGTCATGGAGGGAAGAGACAAATATAAAGGCCAAGATGGACAGATTTTTAATAAAATGCCTTAAAAGTATGAAAGTTTTTGGAATGAAAATAGACCATTAACAGGAAATCATTTCCAGGAAATTTCAGTATCTAGGGTAGATTAAGTTGTAATAAAACCTGGAGTGAGATGAGGTTGAGAAAATATAGACATACAATGTAGATTACTACATTTGGACTTGAAAGTGGGTACAGATGGGGGTTGTGTGGTTGGCGCAGGATGTTACTTTTAAGTGAGAAATGTATATATGGAGGTATTTTTAATGTACTTGTAGGTTGAAGGGAGGGAGATAGTTGGGGTGGAGGGTTGAATGTACAGAAAAAGAGAAATAAAATTGAAGCAACTAGTGTGCAAAGGTAAGAGGGGACCGATGTAGGGCACAGATGGAGAGTTGGCCTGGGGTTAAAGGAACTTTTGTGTCCATCTGGAGGGATGGATGGGATACTAGCTAAAGATTTAGATATGTTTGACAAGGAAGGGGGAAGATTGTATAACTTTATGTAACTTAATAACTCCTAATCCTGGTTTTTCTTTTGTTAACTGGAACAAACACTTTATTTTTTAATGTTTTATTTATTTTTGGTAGAGAGAGTGCACACATGCAAGTGGAAGAGGGGGAGGGTGAGAGGGAGAAAGGGAGAGAGAAACTGAAGCAGGCTCCAGGCCCCGAGCTGTTAGCACAGAGCCTGTCAAAGAGCTCAAATCCATGAACCATGAGATCATGACCTGAGCGGAAGTCAGATGCTTAACCGACTGAGCCATGCAGGCGTCCTGGAACAAACTCCTTTAAATTCAAATGATATTGTAGATGCTTGCTTGTCTTTAATTTGCCTTTTTGACATTGTGAGATCCAGGTGGGTACCACCTTGCCTTACTCTCCAACTTCTGAACCTATCAGTTGTGATTCCTATCCAACTCAGGTGAGCAATTATGTTCTGCAGCTTAATACAGGAAGGCAATTAAGAAGTACTAAGGGACCATGCCAGCATTTACCTCTAATTGTGCTATCTAAAGGTTTTTAAAGATTCTCATGCAAAAAATAAATTTCTCTTTTGCTAAGATGTATGAGTAGTTATTAATCCAATTAAAGCAAACAAGCTTTGCACTTGGTTGCTCTGCTTACCCGGAGACTTTTATTGCACAGTGAGGTTGGCAACGTGCATTTAATGTTTAGCAAGAGTTGAAGAGTTGTGAAAGATCCATTTCGGTAAAAACAAAATTGTACGTTAAATCCACAGACTCCAGTGCAGCCTCGGGATCTCCATGAGGAGGACCACATTTTTTTTTTTTTTCTCTTCTCTCAAATCTTTGGGCAATGTAACTTTGTGTAGACCTATTTCAGTTCATTCATATCTTAAGAAATAAACACTCTTAATTCTATACGAGTACATGGGGCATGGTTACCAATATTCCCTCAATCTCTACTATATTTAATTCATGAAATCCTTGCTTTCATGAGCTCATATGCCTTCAACTTTTAAGTATAGCCTACTTTAAATATTTGATAGGTTAATGAAAAGCTTTGAGTAATTTTTGTATATGGATTTTTCAGTGAACATCTTTTAGAACACTGAACATAAATAAGGCCTTGGGATTAAGTTTTTTGGCAAAATCATAACAGCTACTATCCATAGAGTCCCTACCACATGCTAACAGCTTGGCATTCATTTTATTTATTTGAGCGGTCCCTGTCCAATCTCACTGTTGTCAGTTTGGACTTCTGTATGTTGAGTCTTCAGCTCTTCTGTAATGAGAGTATTAGCATCGTGGGATGTTCTAAAATTCCTCCCAACCTATCCCATGGTTAAGCCAAAACCAGGAACTAAATAATTGCTTCTAAATAAAGCAACACATGAAATGAAACAAAGTTTTTCTTTACAGGAACTGGTTTAGAAAGTGATTAATGCAAGCTTGTTTAAAAGGACTAAGTAGCCATAAATAAAATGTTTGAATGAATTAATTCAACACTGAATAGTACACTTGTGTTTTTTAAATGTTGCACATAGACTGGAATTACTTGGCTCATTTTTCGTACTGCTTAGGAGGTTCAGAGTTCCTGGAGTTGTTTGACAGAATAGTGTAAATTCGTAGTTCGCATGTTTTCTTTTTTAACAGGGCAGTGTACAATTCACACAGTATTTGTTGAGCTCTTCTGATGTGTATGGAAGGTTCTGTGATAGGCCTCAGAAGCAAAGAAGCTGGGGTTACAGTCAGGGATTGGCTAGGAAGGATGCAAAAATCAGCTCTAAGTGTTTGCTGCCAGTGCAGTTCACACGCTGTCGTTGGAAAGAAAGGGATAATATAAATTACTACGACACATTTAACAAATGCAAAGTAATTAATAATGAATGAAGGTACTGAAAACCCTCCCATTTTAATAAGATTTTATGTTTAAAAATGTTAAAATTGATTTTTATATTTTACTTTTAAGGGATGATATGAAGCATGAAAATAAAACAGCAATTTATTTCCTGCTCCATTTACCTTCTGCTGTTCACCACCCAAAAAAGTGCCATTTTCCAGGATGAAGTCTCTTCAGCAAAGGGATCTGTTAGCACCAGAGCTCCTATACAAACTGACCTCCTGCTTTCTATTACAGCTGGCATTTGTTAAGTGTTTCACAAACTGAATAACAAGCCAATTAGCAATTAGGCATTATGACTCACGGTGGCAACTTTTAGAGAAAATATATTTACAAATTTATAGGAGCTTTCTTTAATCAAAAGATTGGCTGGTGGTAGTAATTAGTGTCCACATGGCAAATCTGTGGGGAAATATTTTGGGGATAGACTGGGTTTTGAGTGCTCTTTGTCAAGAACTGTGTTCTGGATTTTATTGTTCTTGCCAGGGAATAATTTAGCCCACCATGGTTTGGCAGAAAACCTGAGCCTCCTGGGGGTAGACACAAAGGACGAGGTTATATGATAGGCCTTATAGCAGTCTACTCCCAGAAATAGCAGTGACCAGAGTCTCCTTGTTTTTTCCTGCCACTTCCACCGGGTGATGCAGCAAGCTCCTAGTGATGCCTGCACACTCAGTGGGTTGTATGAACGGAGAGGCATCTGGAGCTCCAGGAATGCACATCTTTATCATGGATTCAAACCTGCCAGACCTTTGTCCCACAAGGATACCTTGTCCTTAGGATACACAATAGTAACCAAACCTGCTTTATGCTCTGGAGGGAGATAATATCTCCATCTTCCAAGCTGTTTACTGTGTAAACATCCTTGAAGGGTAGTCCAGAAAAGAAGGGCAATAGTGCCTCCGCATAACACCCATGGAAGATAGTCTCTTGACAATCCAAATTAAGAGAAGCTTTTCCACAAGTAGTTGCTATTATATGCCAAGCAGTGCTCTAGGTACTTGGGAGCATACTTACAAACACCTTCATGAATGCCCCCAAATGATTTCCACAAGAGACGCGTATATTCCTGTCTCACAGATGAGGAGCCTGAGTCTTAGAGAAAGTTAATTGCTTAGTTATAAACAATGAGGGCCACTGATGGGATCTAACCCCAGGCTTCTCTGACTCCCATACCCAGACTTTGAATTACTGCAGTCTGCCATTCTGAAGATCAACCCATTTTACTTGGCTACAGGGATTTTGTTGACAACTTTAATGACTCCATAGGAGCATGAATCTTAAAGGTTGTTCTGCAGAAGGGGATTATACATAGCAATTCGGTTAACGTACAATACCCCTCCTGATGTATATACTTGATTGACTAAATTGAAAAATGAGTGTCTGTGTGTGTGTGTGTGTGTGTGTGTGTGTGTGTGTGTGTGTGTAAAATCAGGCTCAGTTAAAGAACCTCTAAGTAGTTCTCTGGCAAATACTTTATTTATTATTTTCATTTGGTTCATTACTTACTTTGGGACAGTTTATTACTATTAAGTGGGTAATATGAATAGTCATAACTTGCAACTAGATATGGTTTTGTTTTGGACCACCCGGGAGTGTTGAAAATCACTTAGCAAAGGCCTGTCTAGTCCCACCATTTGTGAGCATATATTCTTATGGGCCGTTCCTAGGATCTGTTGTGTTTCTCCTCCTGTGGCAGCAGTTAAGCTGTTCTTTCTGCTTCAAGTGCTGTCCTTCCAGGGTATTTCATGATCTTCGCATGGTCTCCCACAGAGATCTGGCTGTTATCTCCCACAGATGAGAATCTTTTTTCCTCAGGTGAACTTCTTTAGATCTGATTTTCTTTTCATGGATCACCTTGATTGTGTATCAGTTCTATCTACACAGTCCTAATATAAACTTTGCTTCTGGCAATAATGCATGTGTTATTTATCTTTGAACATTGTTATGTTGCATAAACTATACTTGACACAAGGTAGCCTTGAGGAGGTCTAAGAGTTTACCCTTCAGGTTAACCCACAAGGAGGACACAGGGAATGCAATGTGAAGAAGACTGACATTTTCTTCCTGTGTGTAGGAAGGGTGTGTGCTCTCCACTTCCTGTCTTGGCCTGGTGCACCCAGGTTTTTGTGTCTTCCTGCATTAGATAGTTCCTGCTGAGATCTTGAGGGGGAATGCCTTCTTTAGTTTGTTCCTGAAAACATTCTGGATCTTTCTGAGCGTTGCTTGTTCTAAAGTCTCACTATATAGTGTAGCAGGCAAAAAAAAAAAAAAAAGTTCCCAGTGCTGTCACCCTTTTTGTAAAAAACAAAAAAAAAATGATACTTTCTTAATAATTAGCACTAATTAGTGTTGTAAGCAGATGGCTTTCCATTTTATTCCTACTCAAAGCAGAATATAGGTTATACTTCATTTTCCCAGATGCTACAATTTCTATGTGATAACACTCTGAAATGAGTAAAACGTAAATGAAATGTTCATGTTCACATAAATGTAAATATAAAACTTTCCCAGGACTTTTTTTTTTTGATGCTTGTGTTATGTGTCTTAAGTATATTTATGTACATATAATTGTAGGTTTATGTATATTTGTGACATAATCTAGCTATATATACATACCTCAGTTCTAAGATGCATATTTTTATACATTCAAATTTTTTGATATCAGCATGCTTCTTATTGATTGGTATATTTAATGTAGTGTTTCTTCCTCTGAAAGGCTATTAGCTTGTAGCACATTTATTGCTAAATTCTTGGGGCGCCTGGGTGGCTCAGTCAGTTAAGCGTCTAACTTCAGCCTAGGTCATGATCTCACTGTGAGTTCAGGCTCTCCGTCAGGCTCTGTACTGACAGCTCAGAGCCTGGATTCTATGTCTCCCTCTCTCTCTGCCCCTCCACCACTTGTGCTCTGTCTCTGTCTCTGAAAAATAAATAAATATAAAAAAATTAATTGCTAAATACTTGTGAACAACTAAATAAATGATTTAAGGGAGAGGCCCACTGATAGAAAATCACCACAGTTTATAATGGGAAATAAGCCTTTTTCCAGGGTTAAGTACTCAAATATGATTGTTCTCCCAACCAAGGTTTGAGTGGAATGAGAGGTAGAGTCCATGTTAGGCTTTAATATGGCATTAACAAGAAATGGCAAGTATTCCTGGGGCTACTGTAATTCCAACAACACAATCTTCTCCTGCCTAACATCACAGTAATCTTTGTTGGCATTAAAGCTATTTCATCTCAGGCAGAGTAACATTTAGTGGATGGATTAGGAGCCTTATCTTGCTAAGACCAGCAACATCAGGAATCAATAGATGAGTGATTTCTGCTAATAGTACCTAAGGGAGGAGTACACGTTTTTTTTTTTTTCCCTGAAGTTTCCAGAGATGATGCTAACACCGCAGTTGGCACACATGGTGAGGTAAAGGAATTTGATACATATTTTTTTCTGAATAATCTTCAAATTCAGATTAGGTCCTAGGGGATGAACAATTTAGTTTAAACTGAGCTGTTTTGATTTTTGGTCTTTTAAGCAACAGCAGGAAAGCAATGTAAAACTTTGTACCTTTTCTAGGTGTGGCAATTGATGCAGAATATAAACTTTGTTGAAAACATGAAAGTGAAAGGGCCTTGGGGTGGCTCAGTCAGTTAAGTATCTGACTTCAGCTCAAGTCATGGTCTCATGGTTTGTGGGTTCAAGCCACACATCGGGCTCTGTGCTCACAGCTCAGAGCCTAGAGCCTGCTTCCAATTCTGTGGCTCCCTCTCCCTCTGCCCCTATCCTGCTTGTGCTCTTTCTCTCTTTCTCTCTCAAAAATAAACATTAAAAAAAAAAAAAAAAACCTAAGTGAAAACTGCCATGCTACTTGTAAAATCCCATTTTATTTTTCATGAGCAGTTTTATTCACCTCTGAAATATTTCATTCCCATAGACAAAGATAAAATGTTTTCTTCTGGAATAATATTCTTTTCTCTTTAAAAATGATTACTTAGCAAGGAAAGACTTTCTAGGTCTCTATTTCCTCATCTGATAAATGGTGAAAATAATAGTTTCTCTAGCAAACAGTTTTTATGGGGAGCGAATTATAGAATGCAAGTAAGGTTCTTGGCCTGGTGCCATTGCAGGATTCTTTACCTCAATACCCAGAATTCATTGTCTTGCTGCTTTAAAGAATGAAGAGGTGGACACAAAGCAAGCAACAGGCAAAAGTTTATTAGAGTATAAGATAAGGTCAGAAAGTAAGAATAGTATGAAAGCTCTCTTAATAGAGAAGGGGCATCTGAAAGTGAACCCATATGACTATAGGCAAGGGACTTTGTTTTATGAGGTTCTTGTAAGCCCCACCCCCACCCCCACCCCATCCCTTCCCCCTTGTTACTTCTCAGGTTCTACCCTTACTGACTGGTAAGTGACGGGTAAGTGATGGTTCTACCCTTACTGACGGGTAACTCTAAGTGCTGGTTTATCCATTCCCGATGGGCTCAATTGCATTGTATGAGAGGTGGTCTATGGCCATAACATTCTTTGTGGGTCAAAAGTCTTATGGTCTACTACTTATTTTTAGTTAGGTCTTTTGTCAAATTCCTGAGAGGAATTTGGGTAGGTGGTGTCTGTTACACTCTTAGGAGGAACCTTAGACTTGAGGGGATTCGCTGTGATCAGATGCTCCCAGCATTGTTCCAAACCATATGCTTTCCCCAACCCAGGGACGTCAGGTCCTAACCTTTCCCTCTGTGCCTACTGAATCCTGTCTTTTCCTGTCTTAGTGCCTGACTGTAGTAGATGATTTGGCAAATAATGACATGGAACCCTTTCACATGCATTGTTTTAGATGCATTTGCAACTTGTACGTCTACCCTTCTCCTGTCAGCAAAATGTGTAGCTGGGTGACAGTGAAAGCCGGGCTTTGTTTTCCAGTCTATGTGTCCCTACTTTTGGCAGACATCTGCCCTGAGTCTGTCTCTAAGAAGCTTATTTCTCCATGTCCAGTGACTACAAAATGACCATGTGTGGCTCTGTGGAGGGCTGGTTTCCTCACAGTGCCAAAGGCCACTGTAGGCAGAGCTGGGCCCGCAAAAACCACTTTCACCTTCCATCTTTAATTACAGCCTTTTTTAATCTTGTGGTGAAAAGCACCTGCCACCACTGCCATCTCATCTGCTTCTCCCTCTTTTTTTTTTTTTAATTTTAAAATGTTTTTTAAGTTTAGTTGTGAGCGAGAGTGTGTGAGCACGAATGGGAGAGGGGCAAAGAGAGGGAGATAGAGGATGTGAAGCAAGCTCTGTGCTGACAGCAGAGAACCTGTTGTGGGGCTCGAACTCATGAACTGTGAGGTCATGAGTTGAGCCAAAGTCAGATGCTTAACTGACTGAGCACCCAGGCTCCCCTAGTCCTTTTCCATCTTGAAATACAGTGAGGCTTCCCTTCTTTGATCTCCCTACATTGAAGCAGATTAATCTAGCTCTTGTTGCTGGTAGAAAGTGACTTAAATTGAAGTCTGGAGTGCAGCCACCTGTAGATGTAATTCTGTTTTTTGTTTTTTGTTGTTTTTTTTGTTTTTTGTTTTGCTAAGAGATGTCATCAGCCAACAGCTAACGTTCTTCTTGGTTGTGCTTATTTGCAATTGGCCTCCACGTGGCATTAATGAGTAAGCACCTAGAAAAAAAGTACAGAGGCTGACCATAAGAAACTGATCATAGATCTACCTAGTTCAAGCCCCTTTCTTCATCTGTCTGTTTCTACAAATGGAATGAGAACACAACTGTGTAGCAGCAAACAGTTGTACCTTGGCCAGACGATAGGGAGGCAAGTCTCAATGCAGGCTTTTGGGGTGAACAGAGGGAACGTACTCAAGATACAGACCAATTCCTTGGGCAGTATCTTCCCTTCCATAGCATGGATGCCATTGTCATGAATGGAAAGGGTAGCCAGGGACCTAACATGTACTGACTACCATTGATGTTCTTGGAATTGTATTAGATGTTTATATTCTTTAAAAAACAATTGGCTATGAGTGATTACTTCAGACCTCTGGAACAACTATGGGAAATGTGTAGGAAAAACTACCCTGGCAGTTACTCTAAGACCTTCACTAATGCTTGTGGAACCACCAAAAACCTGGGCTGGGTTTATGAATTTTATACTGAAGATCATGAGGTGGACACACTCTGAAGCCATTGTAACTCCAACTTAAGAGTTGAATGTGTTCATATCTGTCATATTTTCATCTTCAGTTAATGAGATTGATTAGCCAGTTGATGAAGTTTGGGGATTTCTGATTACTTTCCTTTCTCCTGCTCACTTTTGAGCCATTTCAGCACCTACTTATTTAATATACGTCTACATACTTCTATACACACACACTCACCTACCCCAGGCTAGGGAAATAATAAGTACAGGAACTGAAAGAAGGTTCTTCAAAGTCTTTAGGAATAAGTCTGATAAAAAGACTTCAGGGAGAAAGGCTGAAACGTTTTGATTACCATGAAATTGAGGAATTTATTTTGAGGAGGTTTGAGAATATATTTTCCAGTTTGTGTGTTGTAACTGATAAGCAGACAATGGCTATAATAAAAAAAAAGTTCATTTAGAGGTAAGAGAAGTACAGTCCTTACAACATTGAGAAACTTTATGCATAATCTTGACTTCCAGATTTATTTGATATAGAACTAAAAACTAATTACCATTCATGAAGTGCCAGCAGAGCTTCTGGCTTATGATCATAGATGGAGTATATTCTATATCAACATGGACAGGACATTTTCTGGAATCTTAGAGTAGTCAAGGCTTTCCCCATAATTAAAGAAACATTATCATTATTGTTATCCTAATTAGCTACATTGTGTACTTGTACAGCACACACAAACACCCCATCTGGGGGAAGGAAAAGGCTTAACACTTCTACTATGTGTCTGGCACTTAGCCTAGCTCATTATATACTTTATTGCATTAAATTCTCAAAATAAAACAAAACAAAACCCAGTAACATCCATGGTGCCAAAACGTACTGAATTCCTTGAATGCCAGTGGGAAGGCCATTGTTCCCTACCAAGCTTACTTATTTTTTTCCTTTCTTCTATTCATTTGCCTTTATCTCTTCTTCCTGCTTTCTGTGTTCCTTTCTTCATTCTCCTCTCCTGGACTCCTTGGTCCTGGTTGCTGATACTTGTTCCTTTTCCTTCCCCTTCCCTGTGCTTTCCTCTCTGCATTCTGAAGTCTGCCAAAGTCTCCTTTAGCTCCACTGGTAACTTTTGTAGCTAAAACTGTTTCAGGCTTCTGGCATAAGTCAAACCACATTTGGCAAAATGTGTGTTTGGTATCTGGAAACTGGGTTATACTCATTCTGGAGCAATTAACTAGATAATTGCTCTGGCATAAAGACAGCCTTGTACTATTCTTGTAATGAAATAGATAATTTTAACTGTAGCTCCACCTAATAATTCTAGGGAGTGCTAAAAAACATGGCCCATTCTAGTTTTAGATCAATTAAATGTCTCTGAAGCTTTTTAATATGCTCTTTTACAGGAAGTTTACTGACCTTAATTACTGTGTTGTTTTTTGAGCCGGGAGTCCTTGGTCTCTCCTGAAATAAAAACCAAATGCTCTTTGAATTAAGTGTACATTGGAGGGGCAAAACCCATCCCTTTTCTTCCTTTAATTTTCTTTGGCCTGGACGTTTGACTGGTTTGTTCAGCACTTGAGATTAGTTGTGACATTGGAAAGAATTTTGGAAAGCAGGAAGATGATGTTCCTGGTCTAATGCTGGTATTTATATCATTGACTGGTCACTCCAGCTGATCTACAATCAACTGCATAGTTACAGAGAACCCATCCTATGTTCTCAGCTTTGTACTGTTCTACAAATGAAAACAACATGGTTCCTTGTCCCGAGAAATTGATCACGTAATTGGGGGATTTAGAGGATCCCACACACATAACGAGAACAAACTGTGCAAGAGAACTGGCGGTAACTTAAAAAAAAAAAAAAAAAAATTAAAGGCTGCTGGTATTCACAAGAAACAAGAGCTGTGTGACTAAGGAAGGTTGCTTGAAGGATTTGGGTTGGAAATGAGCCCTAAAGAATGTAGCAAGTAAGTGAGAAAGAGGGTGTCCCAAGCAAAGAGTTATGTTCCCTTGTGTCTTCTCCCACCTCCCCCTTTGTGATAAAACTAGGCAAACAAACCAATGAGGCAAAATAGATAAACCTTCAGGTTTTGGAATCAGATAATGTTGGTTTGGACTATTGTTACTACCTGGCTCTGTGACCTTTACCAAGTCTTAGGTCTATCATCTATAAAATAAAAGTGAAGATAGCACTTACATATGGGTCTCTACAAGGATTTCTTGAGGTTCTTTTCATTCACTCTGTTTTTTGTTGTTGATGTTATTGTTTTTGTTAATTTGTTTTAGCGCTTAGTTCTAGATCCTCTGCTGGGCTTGGGGGATATAGAGGTAAATATATTGGATACATCTTTGTTCTCTGAAAACTTACAGTAGAGAAGACCAATGGAATTGAATAAAATAATTTGCACAGTTCCTGACTCATAGCAAATTTTATAGCAGTCTATATTGGTGCATTATCAGCTGCTCTTTTCAATAATCATAGTATCCCAAGTGGGGAATTATAAAATAGAAGAAATAATTCCAAGTCTTTCTGCCAACACAGCCAGTGGTACTATGCAAATTGAATATTCTGTACTGAGTCATTAAACCTCTTTAAAAGTGTCCCGTTATAGAGGTTCATAATACACTGTATATATAATGCACACACACACACACACACACACACACACACACACACAAACATATACAGTAATATTTTAGTTTGGACATTTCCTTGAGAATAGGAATTTTGTCTTTACCTCTGCATAAGGACTAGAAAACTATATAGGGTAGAGAGGCTCCTCATCTTTTGAATGGTGATTAACTGCTACTTTCTTGACCTTCATGGCAAATAAAACTGATGTCGTTATCAATTTAGCACCACTGGTAACAATCTTTGGCACTCAGGCAATGACACCTGGGGACATACCTCAATTTAGTATCTACTTAGTCTTAAACAATTTTGTTGTCTTGTTTGCACGTATTTTGTCTCCTCACCCCAGAAGTTATCAATGGCTACTGACACAGATTCCTAAAAAGCAGGAATCTGAATCCGATTCAGAGATGAGCATGCAGGAAGTGTATTAGAAAGTGTGCTTGGGATCACACCTAAGGTAGAGAATGGAAGAAGGAAAACAGAATTGGCCAGAAGGAAAAGTTGGGTTGAGGTATGGTCTCCCTGAAGTCCTTGACCAGCTCATGGGGAGCTGTGAACCTGGGAGATCCTTGGTTGTCCCAAGCTGGGGCAATATCACCAGGCATTTATATGCCTGGGGCAATGTTGCCAGATATTTATATATCTCAAGGAAAGCTGTCCCATGAGTAGGGCCTGGCCTTGGATGAGTTGGCTCTCTTTAGCCAAGGTAACTCCCTGAGAAAACTGGCAGAACAAGTCCCTTATTCCTCGAGGATATGGGTGGGGTGTCACAGCCTCCCCTACATACACACCCTTCTCTAAAAAGTGAAGTTAAGGTGGAATCTTTATACTCTACAATGATATTGCCAATGTCTGCATACAATAATCATGGAATTGGTATTCAGATACTCTTAGGTTCTCTGGAAGCCCCCATTACAACAGAAACTTGACCTCATAGTGGGTCTCATTCTCTGAGATGTGTAGTTGTTGGGGTTACGGTCTGGGTGTTACCCGGATAATCCATTAGAAGACCATTCTTTTTCTCTGTATTTAGTTATATATGCAGCTGAAACTTCAGCTCTCTTTTAAGAGATCTTTCTCTGGTCCTGAGTCAGCATTTGTTCATGAAAATGTTAGAGTTAAATTAGATAGTTGCCTGTCATTTACTATCTTACCTATTACATGTATATTCTTCCTAATGTTGTTTACATTAGCAATAAAGAGCTCCTGGAAAGCAAAATGATGCTTTCGTTTCCATCAAGGACTGTTATCACTAGTTCAGTCATATTATAATACATTGCTGTACGGAGCTAAGCTAACGACTCCTCAAAACACTGTAATAAACTCAAAAATGATAGTTTATTCAGTTTTCAGTAACTATGAATTAAATCTCTCAGGAATGCATAAAATACAGGGCTTTCTAAGCTTACACTTAATTAATTTGTTGCCATTTATCTGACATTTTAATTCCAATTCAGATGTTAATCTTATATTGTTTAAAAATTTGTTCTTTAATGTTTTTATACTTTTTAAAGGTAATAGAACTATAAGGTATGTGTGGGGGAGGGTGGTAACTGAGACATAAAAAACCCATTGCTATGCTAATTAAGTGTGTTATGTGAAACTTCATGCTTTTAGAGAGAAAACAAACAATACTGAAATTTATTTTCTTGGATAAAAGGTGTTTGTTAAAAATATATACCATGAGCTTTCTAGTTAGGTAAATTTTTGTCTTAATGTCTTGAAGGAAGTGTTTATTTGAAATTACTGGGGTGGGGGGACCCCACACAAAAGAAAACATGATTGGCTGGTTACAGATTTAAGACTTACCATTTCTTATTTTCCATAGTTAAAAATAGGGCTGTTTTCAAACTTTGAGAATGAGTTTTACTCAAGTACAGTAATACAAGTTAAAGATTGATTTTTATTTTAATGAGCAAGGATTCTTACTCCCCTTCTCCCCACTTCCCATCCCCAACTAGTGTGTTATTTTCAGTCTCCTCTGTACTTAAACAAAAAAACTCATGGAAAATTTCAAATCAATGTAAAAGTATGAAGGTTAAGATAAAACCTGTCAAATAGAAAAGTATGAAGGATAAGATAAAACCTCTCAACTATATATGAAAGTATGAAGAATAAAACTTCCATGTGTCCATTACACAGTTTCATTAATTATTAATTCCTGTCCAATCTTGTTTTAGTTTTACCTCACCCACTTTCCTCTGTCTTCACCAGATTATTTTAATGTTACATTATTTCATCTGTAAATCAATGAAATTTACAAGTAAGGATTCTTTAAAACAGATAACCACAGACCTATTACACTGTAAAATTAACTAACTCCCTAAGAATATCAGATACCCAGTAAGTGTTCAAGTTGTCTAAGTATGACACATTGTTATTTTACTTATTTCAAATCACCATTCAAATAAGACTCATGTTACAACTGGTTGCTATAGCTCTGAAGTCTCTTGCTAGGTACATTTCCTCTTTAATTTTGTTCCTTACAGTTTGTTTGAGGAACCCAGGTCATTCTGTATAATTTGCTACAGTCTGGATTTTGCTGATTGCTTTCCCATGTGTCAATTAATGTGTTGTGCTTTCTCCTCTATTTCCTACAATTTGGTAATGAGATCTTGAGAACTGATCAGATTTAGCTTTGTTTTTCACAAGAATACTTCAGCTAACATATTTTACTTCCATCCAGAAGCATATAAAATCCAGTTAACTTTTTTTTTAATGATGCTAACAGCCATTAATGATTATTGCCTAGATCTATTATTTATGGTGTTATTTACTAAAATTCTGTCATTTCACTTCCTTTATTTTTATTAGCTGGAATACTTCAATAAAGAAATACTTCTCCATGTCAACTGTTGAGGTATCCTAATGTACAGTTTGTATACAGATTTCATTTTGCTTGATTCTTCTTATTTATTGGCTTTCAAAGTAACAGATTGGTTCCTAATATCTTCTAGATACAATCAGTGAATTTACCTACCACATTTGTACTTTTATGTGTCAGCCTATTTTAATTGTTAAATGTGTTTATGTTCAGCTGTCCTTCTTCAGCCAATGGGAAACTCTTCAAACTAGTTTATGTATATGTTCTTTTGATGCTTCTATAATACTTGTTGGCAACTTCCTAATTTTTTGCTATGACAACAAACCCTAGGTTCATTTCATACACTTCATATACAGACCTGGAATCAGCAATTTCTCCAGAATTCTGAGAAATGATATTAAAAATAACAATTTGGGTGTTAGGGATTATTTGCTTCTTGCTAAAGTTCGTTGTTGCTATTGGGTCGGTCATTGTATTTAGGCTTTTTCAGTGAACAGCTTTGTTTGTCTTTGTAAATTACATCAGGAGTTCTTACTGATAGTCTCACTTTTAAGACCATAGGGTTTTTTATTTAACTGCACTGATCTTGTATACCTTCTTTGTCTCATGCTGAAAATCTCTGTTCTCAAAGAAATCCATATAATTATTTATTTGCTTTATCCCATGATACACGGACATTTGACTCAGAATAAAATACAAACACTGCCACTGGCAATATGATTAATACACTTTAAGACTTTTTTGTGGTTCTTTTTATACTCCAGTTACATCTTACCTGGAATACATAGTAAAAGTTACTGTATTTCAGAGTCATTTAAAATAGTTCCCTATTTTGCTACCAACTCAGTACACAGTTGGGTTTATTTGCTATGCTTTAGCTTTTTGGAATTTGCCTTTTAAAAACTATTAAAATTATGTACAGTATCTTCATTGTTTCAATGTCCAATCTATAAACAACGTATGTTCAGAGAGGTCGAGCTTCTCTTCTTGACCCCTTCTTTTCCTTCTCTTCCCTGAGGGGAATACTGTGAGAAATCCTTGAACCTTCAATCAATTTTTTTTTTTCCTTTGGTACTTACAAAGGTTTTAGTCTAATGATTTTATATTAATATCCTTCTACATTAACCATTACTCTTTTCTTTCTGGATGTTGTCTTTTGGTTCCCTACCAGCACAACTGGAAGTAGATAATGACCTATATCCTTCTCCTCGTTGTCTCTTGGCCTTTATTTTAAACCATTATGCTTCCAGTTAATAATCATAAGGTAATGATTAATTTTGATCTACTTTTCATTTATTCCTCATTTATTCCTTTTTTTTTTTTTTTAGATAGATGTATATAAGAATGTAGAGCTATTACACGCTAAGATTTCTATATAAACACCAGTTAGCTTTAGTTCTTCAGGCACGCATTTGGTGTCCATCACTAGTCCTAAGTCATTGCCCCTCTATTTTTCTTACCAGTCCATTCTGAAGAAGAGTTATAGGCATAATATTCTTGGAATTCCTGAAATCGAACAAAATTTTATTATGGCTTTTATACCTGAAGGCATTTGTGCTAAATATTAAGTCATTCTCTCACATTTCCTTCCATGTTTCCTAGTTATTAGGTAGTCTTCTGTCATGAAATGTTTCTGTAGACAAATCGATGACCATCTCCTCCTTTTCTATTAGTAACTTGGTCTTCCTGTCTGGCTGCCTCATGGATTCTGTTTTTGTTTGTTTTTCTTAAGATTCATCAATTAGTGTATTTTTCTGTGTTGGTGGTTCTGGTTGTAATTCAAACTTCGTGTGTGTGTTTTTTTTTTAATATTTTTGAGAGAGAGGAGAAAGGAGATAGAGAATGAACAAGTGGTGGAGGGGGAGAGGGGGAGACAGAATCTGAAGCAGGCTCCAGGCTCTGAGCTGTCAGCACAGAACCTGACATGGGGCTTGAACCAGACTGTGAGATCATGACCTGAGCTGAAGTCAGACGCTTAACCAACTGAGCAACCCAGGTGCCCTATCCAAGTTTTTTATTTCAAAGTTGATTGAATTAAAATTTAAATTTCAATATGTTGTGTTATTATTGAATATATTGCAACCTCTTTACTTTGGTTTTCCCTATTTCTGTCTTTATCCCTTGAATCTTTTATACATCTTCATTTTTTTTTAATTTTTTTTTCAACGTTTATTTATTTTTGGGGGGACAGAGAGAGACAGAGCATGAACGGGGGAGGGGCAGAGAGAGAGGGAGACACAGAATCGGAAACAGGCTCCAGGCTCTGAGCCATCAGCCCAGAGCCCGACACGGGGCTCGAACTCACGGACCGCGAGATCGTGACCTGGCTGAAGTCGGACGCTTAACCGACTGCGCCACCCAGGCGCCCCTCATCTTCATTTCTTTTAATTTTTAGGATTTTTTTCCTTTTCTCTGCTATTTATCTTAATATATTATCCCCAGTATTCATTTACTTTTGTGTTTCATCTATTTCTGAAATATTTTTCATAATTTTCTTGTTTCTTTAAACTGTCTTTCAAGTCTTTTTTTTTTTTTTTTCCTATTCTAAATTTGGAGGGTTTTCTGTATCAGATTTATGTCTTTTTATTTTCTTAATTTCTTTGCTTATTTTCTTTGCTTAATTCCTTTGCTTATTATATTATCGTTTTTATCTTTTCAGGTTTTTTTTCTTTATCATGTGCATTCATTTGTTTATAGGATCATTATTCCAGACCTTGATATATTAAACAAATTTTGAAAGGGGTTTTATCATAATCCTTTTCAGTTATTCATGTTCAAATGTGACCATTTTTCCTGTTAGTGTGAGATGATGAATCAGGATAACTTACCTCAGAGCTTCAGAATTAGCTACTTGCACAAAGTGTTAAAGCTTATGACCTTGTATTTAATGTAGTACAGAAGCCATCTTTCTCATCTTCACGTTTATATGGACCTTCCTTTTTTTCCTCTGTTGTTCCTTTCTGGTTCAGTTTGGATTCTATTGCCAATAGTTTTTCCTCAGTGTAGACTTTTGTTCTAGAAGCAAGCTTCAGCTGGTTTCCGGAGTTAAAAGGCCCAGAATCATTCTACCAACATCTGACATTATTTCTTCTATTACCCTATGAATTAGAGCCCATAAACTTTGCTGCCATTTTTGGCTACTGTCCTTTGTGTGGCCTTACGGAGTATTCTGGTTTGTACAGGGTTTTCTGCATCTTAAGATCATCCAATGGCCTCCTGCTTTTTGTTTTCTCAAAGTTGGAGATCCTATAAGGGTCACATTGCCATTGGTGTCTTCTGTCTGCCAGTTTGTGCTTTCAGACTTTGGGGACTCCTCACAGCTACGCTGTTTCAGAAGTATTTTGCGAGATTGGGGTTTTGCTATTCCTAGTTGCTCTGTCAGTTATAGAAGGTGGTGTGATTCAGACACCCAAAAACCTTCCATCATCACTTTCTCAAGCCAGTATTTCAAATCTACGTTCATTTCAACATTTCCAAGCTAGAAAAGCTATACAGAAACTTGACATCAGAGGCTGTATAACTCAGTGTTTTATCAGATAACTTGATATTACATTTCTATTTCCATTTTCTAGAAAAAAACTTCCGTAAGTCTAGTGTTCTAGGAAGAAATAATGTATGACGATTCTGCATTTTAGCAGTGGTGAATGGGAAACATGGACAGTAAAGTTAGATTTGGCACTCATCAGTATCACTGAGTAGTTTACCATTCATTACCTTTCTGAGCCTCTGTTTCAGTGCTGAGCTCCTAGTTAGTAACCAACTAACAAACTTTATGAATGAATAATTGAATTTATTTGAGCCCTGGTAGCTTCCTTGAATTATTTTTTGAGTTAATTTGAGAATAATAAAGACTATGTGTACAAATGCCTTACACATCCTTCGGTAATTACCTTCTTTTTCTTCTGAAGACTCCTAATGACAAATGAGGATATTCTTATATGAAGGCATGCATGTGTTTGTATAAAGGGCACATGTGTGCATGATGCCATGGGCTTGTGTGAGGGCTTGTGTGAGGGCATGTGCATATATGTACAGCACTCCACTCCCCAGTACTAAAGATCTACATTCATCATAGCTTTTACGTGGTAATATTTAAGTGAATTCTAGAGTTAAAAGGGGCTAGAAATAACCTTTGGTGACTGACTTAGTTATATTTGAAATTGTTGACGATCCCAGTTCTGTTATGGGGGATCGTGGTTTGATTCCTAGTAGATTATCATTTGACCTGAGAAAAATCTCGGACAAAATCAACAAGGCTTGGAAATAGCAAAGACACTTCGTGAGGCTTTTGGTGGAGGCTTAGGTGGAGCAATTATAAGACTGGTGATTAGGAACAAGCAGAAGGAAAAAACAATTCCAATTTTTAGAAAAGATCAACACTCACAACAATCTAAAAAATGAAAGCTGACAGGCAATTGATGGCTGCACTTTACTTCCACTAACCATAAAGGCAATAAAACTGGATGGAGAAAAACAACTGATGAATGCCCAGGCTTTGCCTCCTAAAGAGAGCAATCCACTTAATAGAAGCCAGAAATGTCCTTTCACTTTCTCAGTATTAGTTTCTAGATTCATAGACTAGGTTTGGATCAAGCAAAAGCTGGGCAAACTGTTGATGGTAAAAATGGTGCTTCTTAAAGTAACAGATCACTGTCCTTAGCTCTGTGTCTCGGCCTTTCTTACATCCCTTTGGAGATTAACTTCAGTAAATGAATGGGATGGAGAAGTAGGGGCGATTGGTGATTGCTTGAGCATTGTGGCAGCTATAAACACCTCAGCTACAGTGCTATAGGTGGGGGCTAAAGTAATAAGAATTTTCAGTTTCAAGGTTTTAAAGATCCAGAAAATAGACATGGAGAAGATTATACATAGCATAGCAGAAATAGAAATACATAGATAAATTCTTGATGAATACAGGAAATTGAAAAACAGTGTGAGTCCATAAGCTTCCCTGTGACTTTAAGTCCGAGAAATAAGCTACAAACACCTAAGTAGGAATTGATCACCGTCATGGTAAATTGTCTATCTTTTGGCAAATGTTGAGTCTCAATAGAGTTCTTTTCATGTAAAGGTAAGTAAATACAGAGCAACTTGTGCATATAAAAATAGTAACAACAAAACTGCAGAATAAGAGAATGGTACTATCCTCTCAACTACTTACAAGAAGAACACGCAACTGAAAATGATCTATTTACAGAATCTGTGCAAGAACTAGAAATACAACATCAAAATGTTGTTCTGCTTCTTCAAGAGTGTATTGGAAGGAGAGAAGACATTTTGGTGAAAAGTTAGAATGTAAACCTACATTGGAAATAGTACATACTGGAATGACACTGTAGAGAATAAAATCAGTAATAACAAATGTAAAGTTCTCTATGAATACAAAGTACAAGCAGATTAATGTCATGACAATAATAGTCTAGAACTTACAGGTGTTTGTGAATTAGACATTAAAATATTTAAAAAATACAATTAGATACTGTCAGCTAAACAAAATATTTGAGAAAGTAGATTTGAAAAACTTCCCGTATTGATGTAAAAAGAAAGATTCACATCTAAGCCTTGTCCACTAAAAGCTTTTAAGAAGGATAAAGAGAAAAGAAAGTTTAATCACTCATGAAGTCAGGGTAAAGAATTATTGCTTACAAAGAAACAAATCAGGTGGACCTGAGACTGTTCTTCTATAGCATAAAGTACGTAGTAATAAGTAGGTCAGGATTTGGGGTGGGTGGGGACATCTTTGTGGGAGGTGTGGCCTAACCTGTAGTGATTGTCCTTTATATGGAAAGCAAAAGAGTCTATAAGGTATGGAATGACTCAGAAGAGAAGACACATTATCTAATGTTCTTCTTGATGAAGACTACTGAACATGATTACTCAAATTAATAACTTGAGTATGAGGATATCAAGCTCAAGTGATTGTTTACTTTATACAGAATTAACATACCTAAAGTGCTGTCAGATTACTTCTGTAATCTAGATCCAAACCTGAGGCCCATAATATTTTGCTAAATCCTTCCTCTCTTATTGTACATTTTTCCCTATAGTAGAAAAAGTCTTTCAAGTTAAGCACTAAATCAGATCAGTTATTCCACAGTTAAGGTGTAATCTTCTATGTTTGAAGACCATCTAAAATAACCTAGATCTAACCATATACAGAAATATATAAATTGGTAAGTATATGCACAAATTCTTAAATATCTATACACTGATATAGGCATCATTATAACTAGGGCTACTACATGGAGTTAAATGGTTGTGCCCTACACAAATGTGATGAAATGGGTAGGAATGGACAGAAATTTGGCCGTGGTCTTCCTCAAGGAGCACCCTAGCCCAGACCTATGTCTGCTTAAGGACAAACAGCTCTCTTTTCTTGATGGGCATTCCAGGTCTTGTGCCTACAGTGCTGCACAACTTTCTAGTTCTCAAGAAGGCACCATATAGACTACAAGTGTAATCTGTAGCGAGATTTACTAAAACATGTCCTTCTTTCCCCCACACAGAAGTTGTGTGGAATATAAAAGGCCATTTTAATTACCAAAGACCTTGAGTAATGACTTTCTAATCTTTATACTGAATGACCTGGGTCCTGCTTTTTAATTAAAACTAGTAAACCAGTGGCAGACTCTTATCTACAGCAAAACTGTCATCATATCCTAGTCCATCTAAGCCCAATAAATATTTGTGAGATAATGATACTTAAAAATTACTACTACTGGTACCAGCACACGTGGTGCAAATAAGCTGTTGCTTAGGTAAGGAATTCTGTGAGATTTAAGCCCTCCAATCTTACTTGACAGATAAAAGAGAAATTTAAAGAAATGGAAGGAGATGGGGCTATAACCACAAGAGCAATGCTGACCTAGAGGGAAGATCTGTAAGGAAATCAAAGTATCACTGGTTCTTATTTCTATCAGATATGGTTCTCGAATCACTTTGCTCAAATTTTACATAAAAGTCAATCTGTATAATTTTATGGTAGATCAATATAAAACCACATGCCATAAGATTAGAACTCACATATTTTCAGAACAAAAAGGTTAGCAGTAATTACATCGATGTGTTAATTTCCAAGGGGTGAGACTATTGGTGATTTTATTTTTCCTCTGCACTTTTAACATGCTGTAAATTTATAGACAATTTCAAATATGAACTAATCACTTAAGTTAAAATTGTTTAAAAAAAAATGTGTGGCAAGACTGTAGAAATAGAGACAATCCCATTATGTATAGCAGATTTCAATATTCTAGGACCAAGACTGGTCTATTGTTATTTATACAACAGTTAGCTTATTACAACTCTAATTGTACAATTGTACAATTCTAATTATGATGGCTCATAACCACAGAGAAATCCTACAGGAAATGAAGCCCTTGTGCAGATGCTGTCTTTATAAAAAAAATAGCGAAGGTAGTTTTGGAGGTTTAATTTAGTTTGGCACTTTACACACTAGATCACATTGTCATCTGAATTTCTTGGAATCCTACTTTGTCTTTAATGTTTTTTTTTTCCCTACATCTAAACAGAAAAGTTTTCTAAACATTGCCTATTAATCCTTGAATTTTGCAATAAAAATTAACAATTTTTATCTCCAGTGTAGGTGAGCCAACTGATAGTTTAAAAGCTTTGCCTCAGTCAATGGAAATGCGGAGGAGGGGCTTTTTATTCTCCAGCCAGTAGCCATGTCAATAATAAGCCTGAAGAGGGGAAACCTGGCTCAGTTGGCTAAGCATCTAACTCTTGGTTTGGGCTCAGGTTATGATCTCACAGATGGTCAGTTTGGGCCCTGTGCTGACAGTGTGGAGCCTGCTTAGGATTCTCTCCCTCTGCTCCTCTCTTCCTCTCTCAAAATAAATAGAGACAATCTGGAGAGACAATCTGGAAAAAGTTTTTTCTTAAGTTCGTTTTTTAGATCCCCAGGGACAGACTTACTCAAATCTTAAGAGGCTATCACTAGTGAGGCTTTATGCCTGCCTGAGAGGTCCTTAACATTCCTGTTAGCTTGACTACACTTCAGCAGTCTGCTTCTTGACTTCCATTAGGTCCCTGACTTCGATTTTATTAAAGCATTGACTTTGGAAAACTTGTAAATTCTTTCTCTGTTTCTTTGAGATGTAAATACTCTCCCAGTGCAGGAATGTCATTCTCAAAGACCTGAGAGCTATCCCTCTGAAATGCAGTCATCAAGAAAGAAAGACTGTGCCCCTATTTCTCAGTCTGTGTGGGAAGGAAAGAGCCTAACTTCACCAGGTACCAATTAGGAAACACAGATGGCCTGATCACATTGACCAAGCCTCCCTTTCACTTCCTTCAGTACTTTTTCCACCAACCCATTTTCTCCTTCCTTTTACTTCAGCAGCATTGAGTTCAATCTCTTTATCTGTGGCAATGGTATTGAATAAAGTTATCCTTGCCTGTTTTAACTTTGCAGTGCAATTTTCCTTATACATACTGTATAATGATATTTGTTGAGTTAGATTATTACATCAGAAAATACCAAATGTGGGGCACCTGGATGGCTCAGTCGGTAAAGTGTCTGACATGAACTCAGATCATGATCTTTGTAGTTTTTGAGTTCAAGCCCCACGAAGGGCTCTGTGTTGACAGCTCAGAGCCTGGAGCTGCTTCAGATTCAGTGTCTCCCTCACTCTCTTTCTGCCCCTCCCCTGCTCACTCTTCATCTTTCAAAATAAAACATTACAGAAAGAAAGAAAATACCTAAGACTCCAACTACTCTCTGGTTTAGATAGCCTTGAAAAACCATATGCCTCCAAGAAGCCAGGAGGGAATGGGGTAAGAGTTGATGTGACACCCGTACCTTCCATTTCTTCCTTCAATGTTAATATCATATTTCTGTTGAGAAGAGTTTAATTATGGTTTTTTCAAACATTAAAATGAGCTTAGTTAAACACATTTAAAATTTTTTTATATGTTTGAGACAGTGAAAGCCTGAGGAGGAGAGGGGCAGAGAGAGAGAGAGAGAGAGCGAGCAAATCCCAAGCAGGCTCTTCACTGTCAGTGCAGAGCCCAGTGTGGGGCTCTATCCCAGGAACTGTTAGAAATCAAGAGTCAGACACCTAACTGAGCCATGGAGGTGCCCCTACTCAGTTTCATGTGTCTACTGCATGTGCGGTATTGAAGAAAGTTACTTCAGGACATTTACGAATCAAGCCCTTTCAACCTAAATGTCATCTGGCAGGGCTCTTACAGTATAGTTTGGGCTACAGTTTCCTCTGTTTCAAGTTTCAGCATCCTCTCTCTTGAGATTTTTCTTTTTGCCACTTTTAATCTTTTGGTAAATCTCAGCAGTGATGGGAGGTAAAGTGTGAGCTCAGTAGTCCATTTTGAATGGAAACCTGAGCACTGTATTTGGATTCATACCTTTGGTGCCCTTGTTTTTTTGGCTCTTGGTCATTTCTTATTCATAAATGCTATATGGTTTATTGCTCTACCCATGTTTTTATAGTTTTAAGTTGAGTAACTTTCCACAAGTGTTTATGTGGGGTTTTGAACTTATTCCTAAAGGACTATCACTTTATTTTTAAATGGTGATACCTATTCTTTGAAAAATAGAAGTGGGCAGAACATGGGGAAGGGAGATTCAACTAGAGGCTTTTTGCAGTGTTGGGTAATTGTGTGTTGTACTTGTCACTAAATCTTTCCTTTAACTGGGGATACACTTCTTAATTTTCCCTTGTGGATTCCAGTGGAGCCTTGTAAATTATAAGGTCTCTAAATTACATGTGTGACAACCTAGAACCTGTTCCATCTCCTTCTGTTACTGCACTTGCCCCCTTGTGGTCTCCTTCCACTGGAAGGCAGGGTTGTAGATACAAATGTCTTTTCAGTGGGTTTTCTTTTATCTTCTTCTCCCTTGCTATTCAGTGATGTCAGACCTATTCTCCAAAATGACATACTCACTTCCAAATGACCACTGTATACATACCTACTAGGAGTGACACATAAGGAATTCAAGGAGGTATGTGTTGGTAATTAACCTGGCCTTTTACTTCTCCCCAGATTTTGCTTTCTAGGACTAGTGAGTTCCATAAATTGTAGTTTAGAATTATGGTAGGCCTTCTGACTCATTTGAGAATAAGTTTTTCTATTTTTCATTCTGTGGTGCTTTTTGGTTGAGCATTGAGAGGAAAATGGGAAATAAAATAGATTATGCCTATGTTACCAAAATTTGCAATTGTGATTTTTAGTTGTGCAATTGTCCATCTCCCCTTCTAGACTCGAAGTAAACCTTAAGAGAACAAGGACCTGTGTGTCTTCGCATATTTGACTCCGGCAATGCTTCTTCTAGGCTCCATATTTGATTAGTTATCAATCCTAGCTTCTGAGATTCTGGTGGATCTATTCTCTGTGATGGTTTCTATGCCCCTTTATAGGTCCTTTTATAAGGTCTAACTTTGGTCCAAGACAACCATGAACATTTGTGCCGTGGATGGCTAAGTCAGCATATTCTCAGTGCTTCTACAGCTACACTTCCCCTTTAGAGTCTCCCAGGGTGGAATTAAACAGCAAACACTCCATTTCAGTCTATCTCTGTGTTCTCCTGAAGCTCCCTAATTTGACTTAAGTGAGTGGGAGGGAATCTCTTTTTGAAGTAGCAGGAATGGCTTGACCATGCACTGCTAGCTCTTTAAAATCTACATACACACACACACACACACACACAGTCTATATGTTTCTAGACAAATTAATCTAATATATAAAGCTCTAATATATTTCTTTATAATTTCTCTCTATACATATGAAGTATACCATTTTATATAACAAAATATACATTTATATATAATCTCTGTGCATATATATACTTAGATATATTTTAACTAAGGTTTATGAGGTAACACATAAATTTACATAATGTATAATCTTACTCTATATTGTATGCTATGTATTACATGCTACATCCTTCCTATATTCTACCTATATAGTATATTATATATTTAGTGTACTATTACGTAGTATATTTCAAACTGTACATGTATACTAATATTTAACATGTGTTAGGTATAGCTATCATATAATCTATATTATACATATAAATTATATAGCCTTTCTACATAGATTATATTATCTTTGTTAAATTATTTATCGTCTACCTGTATTTTTATCTTGTTGAACTACTTGAGATTCATGTACAGACATCATGACACTTTATCCTAAATACTTGATGTATATCTCCTATCTACAGGATGCTCTCCTACATCATCAGAAAACAATATTCACACATGAAATTTAACATTTATATGGTATTGTTATATAAATTAACATTTTAAAATACCCAATAACATTCTTCACAGCTGTGCTTTAAAAAAAATCAGGATATGATAAAAAAAAAAAAAAAAACACCTGTTGAATTTAGTTGTCAGATCACTTTTCATCCTTAATTTAGAACTGTTTGCCTCCCTCCCTGATCCTTACCCTTTTTAATTCTTTTAAGACTTTGACATTTCTGAAGGCCAGTTGTCTGGATTTGCCTTAGCATTTTCTAATGTTACGCTTCAAGTAAACCTTTTGAAATGAGCTGTACATAGATAACTGGGTGTACCATCTGTAACATCACCCTAGGAGAAATGTGATATTATTAAATATGCTCCATTAGATGATTTGTTAAGGTGGCACCTACTAGATCTCTCTATTGTGCAATTATGTTTCCCTTTATAAATGAGTAGTAATCTGATAGTTTATACTTCAGACTGTTAATATCCTGATCTCTAATCAGCTTTCACCTAAATGTTTTAACATCCACCAATCATTCTGGCCTGCATTAATTATTAGAGTGGTGGTTGCAGAATGAAGTCCATTCTTTTTTTTTTTTTTTTTTTTTTTTTTTTTTTCATGAGTAATTTAGCCTTTGGATTGTGGGCATTTTGGCACCTATTTCTAGGTTTTAGCTTTTGGTACATTAGCCGAAACTGATACATATAGAGTTCAGAATAGCATCCTGATATGAATTGTTGTTAATATTTTTTCAGAGCAGAGATTTCTGCTGTTCTTATTATAAACACTTCAAGGCTTAGTACATTTCCTTCAGAATGGTAATTGCCCCCTAAACTGTATTAATTAGTTTGATTAAATGTGAGAAATGTTGTGTATGTATGAATATATATCTTTGCATTAGAATTTTGGACTGAGCCTATATGATCAAAAACCCTAGATTAAAATAATACATACAGTGGGGCACTTGAGTGGCTCAGTTGGCTAAGTGTCTGACTCTTGATTTAAGCTCAAGAGATCAAGCCCTACATCAGGCTCAGGCTGACAGCACAGAGCCTGCTCAGGATTGTCATTCTCTCTCCACCCCTCCCTCTGCTCTCACTCTTGCTCTCTCAAAAATAAATATTAAAAAAAACAGAAATTTGGAATTTTAAAGAGCTTACTGGGTTGTGTCTAAAATATTTGACACTTGGGAGGTAGTATACTATACTGGTTAAATGTAGGTTTTAGACTTAAACATTTGTCTGACCTTAAGCATAATCCTTAAAATTTCTATATCTAATTTCTATAATATTTTCCTTCTTTCTTTTTTTTAAGTAGGCTGTATGCCCAGTGTGAGGCTTGAACTCATGACCCTCAGATCAAGAGTTGCATGCTCCACTGACTGAGCCAGCCAGGAACCCTAAATTTCTATACTCTTTGAAATGGGACTAATAGTGCCTACATTTCTGATAAGTCTTAAGGTAAAATGACATAAAGTAGAAATCTTTTGGCATAATGCCTGACTCAAAGCCATGCCTTGAAACACGACATGTGATAAATGTTAGCTAGTACTATTTTTGCTCCTGAATTATAATAACAAAAATGGCACTGTTGAACATATTAATTATGTATGCTTTGAGTGCATACACCTGCTATATATCCAATAAACAAGTGAAATAAATACTAAATGCCAAAATTTGACATTATCTGTTGGTTCTTCTGTGATATGGATATTTGTAAATATTCTTTATGAGTTTTGTTTATAGCAGATATTTATAAATTAAAAAAAAAACATGGTAGATTTCAAAAAACACAGTTTATACTTTCTCAAGTCATGACATGGAATTTTTTCAAACACCTTTCTAGAGAGACAAATGCAGGTTGTTTGGGGCTTATTTTCCCAAACACGGTGTCTAGTTTTGTTTGGTAATTTCATATCTCATGATGCCTTCTTTAGTTTCCAGACAAGATTGCCCCAGTAAGGTCTGTTCCTTGACTCTCCTTATTTATCTTTTTGTTTTTTTCTAATTTTTTTTACATTTATTTATTTTTGAGAAATAGTGAGACAAAGCGTGAGCGGGTGAGGGGCAGAGAGAGAAGGAGACACAGAATCTGAACCAGGTTCCAGGCTCTGAGCAAGCAGTCAGCACAAAGCCTAATGCAGGGCTTGAACCCACAAACTGGGAGATCATGACCTGAGCTGAAGTCGGACGCTCAACCAGCTGAGCCACCCAGATGCCCCTCTTTTTGTTTCTTACGAAGACATCCAGATTCACTTTATCTTTCTTCCAGGAACCCAGCACTCACAATTTTCTATGGTTCTTTTTTTTCTATCTTGTCAAGCTGTGGATACTGTTCTCTGAAAAGTTAACACAAAGTCCATCTGGTATCTCATAACAGCATGCCTTTGGTCCATTTTCATTTTATCATAAATTATCTTATCATGATGCACAGAGTCCTTGTAGTGTTAAATTGAAACAAACTTTCTGAAGCCCATCCTTGGTTGTCTGCTCTTAATGGTTTTGCCTTTACTTTGAACAGGTTAAGTGCACTGTAGAGCAAAATGAGCTGTGAAGCCATGGAATTTTTAATGACTCCTAATGTAATAAAAAGACTTCATTATGAAAGACTTAAATGGTAATATTTATACAAATCTTATCTAATTTAGGCTGGCTTCTCAGGCTAGAGAACCTTCACAAATCATCCTCACCTCCCTGTTTTTCATTCAGGATGAAAAAAAAAGTCTTCAGAGACTAGGGTGGCCATGGAAAATGAGCACTTGATGATCCACCTAGAAATGAAAAAAAAAATAGGAAGAAGGAGGTACTGAAGGAAAATGACATTTAATTGGCTTTCTCTATTCATATTGATTTTTGGGGAAACCATGACTCTATGTGGATAATGTAAACAAACATTTTGGAAAGGAGTATGGTGGTACATGTGCATGGTATGTTTGTGGGCACAACAGGATATTAATATATAGATAATTCTGTGCCCCAACACATTTTTTATTTTTTTCTGTGATTCATAGACACCTGAACTAAATTATATGTATTACAGAATTTATATTATCAACTGTACATCTTCTTAAGCTTGTTCTTGAGAGTACACAACATTCTATCTTTAGCACCACATGGCACTGGCTGTCTGCTGTATAAACCCAAGGTAAGGCTGCCTATGAATGGGTCAATGAACGGGTAATATTGGATCATGCTGAAGATCTGGGTTCTACTATGTTTGAAGTATTTCTTATCCTAAGGCAATAAAATTCTGCTAGAGGAGTCGTATGTGATTTGTGAACTTGGGAGCTTGAAGTCCTCTCTTCCATTAAGTTGTTTTGATAGGAAGTCTCAGTGTTGGGTGGAAAACTGTGTAGATTTTTTTGCCAAACTATTTCTGACAGAAGTATGGTTGTCCATCCTGAGACTGTGGTTTTGCCTAAGTTTTCTATGCTAAAATGCCTCCATGTGGACAGCGATCCGAGAACAATTATCAATCACCTTATGTGTAGGAGCACCTGAGTGGTCAGACAGGCATAGCCATCTTGGCTAGGCTTTTCAAACTGCCTTGATTTGAGCCTTGGGGAAGGAAAGAAAGGAGGGTGATTAAAGGCTAGAGTTAGGGAGAGTTTGGACCCAGCATGGGAGCAGAAACACTAGATGGGTAGCACATTGGTGGCAGTGTTCTTATCTTTATACATACACCCAACACTGAAGGCAAGCAAAGATTTTGCTGTTCAGAGTGGCAGATAGGAACCTAATAAATTGCTCATGCCCTCACTCTATTGAGTCTCTCTAGCTCAGATGTTTGGGTTAATTGCTACCTTCTCTTGAACTGATCTGGTACTAGTTTATTTCTCTCCTTCCAGCCAGTTTTCATGTATGACTTGTTCTATACTTACTGTGCTTGTCACTCCAGCCTCAAAATTTCGTCCTCTTGTTCTTCCTTCTCTTGCCATTCTGTATATCCCAATCTCAGTCCACTGTAAACCCTACGTCAGTGCCCAGCTAGGCCACTCTCTGTTGTCCCCTATAAGGATGTGTGATAGTGGCTGGTAAAAGTTGGGACAGATGTCCATTCAGTCATACACCTTATTTTCCTGTACAGCCAGAAATTGGCACTACTTGCATTTACATTTTCAGAGCTATGAAGAAGACTCAAGTGCCACTCGTTGCCTTAATTTGGAGAGCAAGATGGAGGGACATCATGAGCATGAGCAATGAGTTTTCTAAAAATAGTGGTAATCCCTGCCTGTCTTGAGTAATTTTTGGTAGGGTCTAGTGATAGTATTTATGCTATGTTACATTAAAACTTATGAATTAATTTATAATACTGCCAAAGCTAATGGACTCTCTTTGGCTCATTTCTTGGTTAACATCACATTCCATTCCTGAGATAGTTTTCTCTTGGCTTTTGTGATCATACTTCCATATTTTTTCCTATTGTACCTCCTTTGTTAGTCTCTTTGCCAGCTTCTTTCCTCCTGAAACTTAAAGTATCGTAGGGGCTTTGGGTATGGTCCTAGCCTCTCTTCTATGTATTCTTTCTCCCTATATCACCACATCCTTTCTATATGCTCATGGCTCACAAATTTATATCTCCAGATCACATTGCACCCTCAGGCTTAGCTTAAAACCAGAGTCTACCAATTTTTTCTCTTTGCCATCCACATCTTGTCCATGAGAAAGTCTCACCATTTGTCTGCATGTTTCCTCCTCTTCTATCCCAAACCCCATCATCTTTCCCCTAAATTGCTGTAAGTTTAGCATATCTTCTTCCTTTCATGATTCATGATGTTTAAGGGGCACCTGGGTGTCTCAGTTGTTTGAGCATCCAACTCTTGATTTCGGCTAAGGTCGTGATCTTGGGGTCATGGAATCGAGCCCTGCATCAGGCTTTGCACTGAGTGTGGAGCCTGCTTAAGATTCTCTCTCTCTGTCCCTCTACCCCTCTCCCCTGCTCACACACACACTTTCTAAAAAATAAAAATAAATAAAAAAAATTAATGAAAAAATTATGCTTTGCGACCTTTAGTAATCCAATATCCACAAGAAAATCAGTGATGCAAAAAATGCGTTTAGATAGATAAGTGCTTCTCAAATCATTTAACTGGCTTATTGTACCTAGAACAAAATAGATGGTCTATAAGGCTATGATCTGACTCCTGCCTACCTCATTAGTCACATGTTTATAATATTTGCTGTTTTGTAAACTGGCCCCTTTATACAGAAAATAAGGACAGACCAAAGGAAGAGGCAGACCACTTCAGTCTGGTTCATGACAGGTTTAATAAGCAAGGGAACTTATGAGTCTTGTTCTTGGGCAACTGCAAGACAAATAGATCTCTGCACCTGCCTGCTAGAATATTAAAGTTCATATAGGGACCTTAATTGGGTTTAGTCACCTATATCACACACATGTTCTTAACACCACCTTACTCTCTCAAAGCTGTGTCCTTGGAACAGCTTCCACTGTGAGAACAGTAGGCAGAGTGTACATCCCAAGGACAGGGAAGAGGGTGAAGAGCCTCTCATTGCCTAGTCCAGCTCTTACGTCAACCAACCGTCAGGTCTTCTCAATGACCTTCAATAACTAATTTAACTCACTACTATCTAGGTGTACTGCCCTCCTTTCCAATCTTTAATTCCACTAAGCTCTTTTGTGCTTCATTCTTTGCATATTTACAATTCCTTCTCTTTTAACTTTCTTTAAATTTTTTAAATATTTATTTACTTTTCAGAGAGACAGAGTGTGAGCGGGGTAGGAGCAGAGAGAGAGGAAGACAGAGAATCTGAAGCAAGCTCTAGGCTCTGAGTTGTCAGCACAGAGCCTAACCCGAGACTCAAACTCAAGAGCCACGAGATTATGACATGAGCAAAGTCAGACGCTTAACCAACTGAGCTACCCAGGCACCCTATCAATTCCTTCTCTTTGGAAGGCATGACTTTTGCCTTGGTACCCTGTTGTTTCTCATTCATCCTTCAGATGTGTCCAGTTTACCTGAAGTCTACCTCTAACCAGATATTGTCTACCTCTATCACCAGCCTTTTTATAGCTTTCATATTTATCATGATCTGTAATTACCTAATTATTTACTTTCCTTTCCTTCCTCTCCACTGCCCCCACCTCTCCAGAATGTAAACTCTGTGGGCACAGGTTGTTTGTCTGCCTAGCTCTCATCAGTATCCCTAGAGATCAGCACTTCCTGGCACATAAAAAAATGCTCAATAAAATTTTGGTAAATGAATGCACAGAAGGATATGTATAGCCACATCTGGCATCTAAAGGATAACAGTACATTCTTTTATTCATTCAAGTAAAGCTTGTCTTTCTTTTTTTAGGAGTGGGTATTAAGAGAGTATTAGAAAATAGAGGGTCCATGGAGCTCTTTGTCATGCTGAAATAGATTATAGTCTAAATATATTTGGAAGCCTCTGTATAAGGGTTTTCTTAATCATCTGTATGGCAGGTTTAACCATGAAAATAAAATTCTTGGCTTAGTAGAACCTGAAACAAAGCTAGTTTTTCATGTACTGCTTCCAGATCAGGATTCAGCTGCAAGAAAATAATGAACAGAGTTAATGAGGTAACAGTTAAGCCAAACTGTGTGAACGCCAAGCATAAACACCTAGCCCAGGTTGTCTGTAAATCTGAAATCAAAAACACCCTGAAAAGTGAAGTTGTGTTGAAAGTCTATAGCAAATTCTTTTTTTGCAGCAAACCCTGATTTGAACGTAAATGGGGCAATTTCAAGTCTTTAGCTCCAAATTAATGTTTCCCTAGAGAAATTGTAATGTTTTCAGTTAATGCGGTATTTGCAGCTCATGTGCATGAAGATCCACATCTCTGGGGTGCTTTGAGTAGCTTTTAGAATGATAGTCCATGCATTCTGGGCTGGACTTAGAGTGGTTCTTTTGTGGTGTTCCAGAATTATATCAATGGATTCAAAATACATCCAACTTCTTTTCATCACTTATTATATAGGTAAGCACCTGTTAAGGTGTGGGGACATGTTTTTTTCCAGGAAATTAAAACATAGAAGCTTCTGATTATAATTTATTTGGAGGAGGAAAACAAGTTTGTTTTTTAGTAAGTGATAGTCAATATTATAGAAGAGATTGCAGCAGATAGGTGGTAGCACACAGAATAAACAAATATAGGCAGTAATAAAGCAGGTCTTACAGTCTTAATGACTTTTCAAATGAATGACAAGTGGTGACAATGTTTATAGTGTGATCCAAGTTGAACTGGCCATCGCTAATTACCAGGTCTTTTGTTTGTGCTTGGCTTTCATACAGACTGACTTGCAATATGCCAGATTCAGTCAACTGCAAACTTAAACTGAACATTTTCTAGCACTGACAACTCTTCATTAACTCTGACCATCATTTTACTGCAGCTGAAACCTCATCTGTCTGGAGGGGATACATGAGGAACCTGCCTTGTTTCAGGTTCTACTGAGAGATATTTATGTCCTCGGGTGCTGCTACTGCAATTAGTCAATCCCATGTTTGATAAATCTTATTTCTAAGAGCTCAGGACTGCATGTTTGATAGCTCGTAGATTGTTTGACATCCAGTACTATTGCAAGCAGCGTTAGTTCTAAGGAAAAAATAATAGACTGCTAGTGCATTTTATTTTCTTTCCTATACCTGGTGCTTTATTCTCTTTGTTTCTTCAATCTGTCTCCAATGGACCCTGGTGAACTTAGAAACCAGCAGTTAAAAATAGAAGCTTTCAAGGACAAAGAAGTGAAATGACTCTAGGTTGGTAAATATTCTCTGTCCTAAAAATGTGAGAATAAAGCACTGGATAAAAAACATGTAAATAGAGTGTGTGAGTTTCAATGTATTCAAAATGATGATTTCTTACATGGGGAAAAAACGTTGCCTTCTGAATGGAAATACAAAGAAAAGTTTCTTCTTCCTTACTCTTGTATACTTTGCAAGAGCAAAGAAAGTAATTTCTGCCATTAATTAATAGTACTTTTCTGAGGTAAAATCCATGTGCTGTAAAATGTATGTACCTAAGTGAACACTTCATTGAGTTTTTGATAAATGTTATACCCATGTAACCTACACCCCTATCAAGATGTAGAATATTTCCATTAACCCAGAAAATATGTCGTTTTCTCATATCCCACTCTCAAGATACAAATACTTCTCTGATTTCTGTTCGCATAATTAAGTTTTGTCTGTTGGTGAACTTTATGTAAATGGAACCGTTATTTGTTATATAGTGACTTAGATCTTCACTGAAAATAATATTTTTTAGACTCATCCATGCTGTTTTGTTTTTCTGTGTTTTGTTCATTTTTATTTTTGAGTAGTATTTTGTGTAAATATAGCACAGATTTATTTTAAAAAATCTGATGGATGTGTGGGTTATTCCTACACTTGGCTTTTCTAGATAAAGCTGCTTGAATGTTTTTGTATAAGTCTATATATCTATATTTTTATTTTGTCTGGGTGAATACCTAGACTGGTGATTATTCTGTCATAGAGTATATGTATGCTTGACTTTGTAAGAAACTGCCGATTTTCCAAAGTGATTGTACCATTTTACTTTCCCATCAGTAGTGTATGAGGGTTCTAGCTGATCCACAAATTCTTGACAATAGTGTGATTGGCCATTCCAGTTGTTTTTACATTCTGAAAGTTTTAATGTGCATTACTTAGGTGACCAATGAGTCTGGGACACGTATGCGCCCACTCTGACTTTGGATGAGGAAGGAAGGAAGGTTTGTTCACAGAGGTAGATAATACAGGAGGAGAAAAGGAGAGAGCTAAAGAATTTAGTTTTCAGTATATTGGAAATACAGCACTTAATTTCAGGAAAAGAGTTTGGGAGACATAAGTTTAGAAATTTATGACCTGTTAAACGTGAAAGCTTATGCCACTCTTAGTAAAAGAACAAAAGTTCAGTTTTGTAATTTCATGAATTGTCACAAAATAACTTTTTTCAGCCTTTTCTACCTCTCTGCCGCATTAGAATGAGAAACCATCTGATCATGAAAAGAGAAGGTTTTTGTTGTATTGAAGATACAGGTCTTTCTCTTCACTCCAAAATAGATGAGGTTTGTTGTTATACTGAAAGAGAATTAGGAATATGTGTTTTCGAAAGAATGAAACCTTTCTAAATTCAAGTATGAGTATTAATAATTAGTCCTTTCCAGACCTTGTAACTCCCTCGTAGGTAGGAAAAAAGACTTACCAAGAAGTATGTGATTGTCTCTGTTCTGGGCTCTTTGAGAAGTTCTAGCTCTGTTCCTGTCACCTTTCTGCAAACTTATACCTCACCCACAAAGAGTTCTTCCATATGAAGTGGGTAGATGAGTGATTGTCAAACTCTGCATCTCAACAGATCTCTTACAGCATTCAGGATTTCAAAAAAACAATTCCTAGGCCTTCAGAGATACTGATTCACTAGCTATGGGATCCGTTCTTGGAACTGGAATTTTAAATTAAATACCACAGGTAATTCTGAGGCAGATGAGCTGCACACATATTTTAAGAAAAACTGGTATTGATAAACAGTAAAAACTTGTAGCTCTAGTTTCCACTTGATCCTTTTTACACTTAGAGTGAAAGTCTGAAATCATAGGATTTCATACCCTGTTATCTTATTCATACACAATAAGGTGTTATCTTCCTTTTAAATTTACTAATAAATTAATTTACAATCCATTCCACCTATTAAAATGCTCATCTGAAGCCATTCTACTTGAGCCCAAAGAACCAATTTTATTTTTCCAGCGCTTACCCTCTCAAACTACCAGTCTGTGACTTCAGGAAGGGCCCAATCCCTTTCCAAAATTTTGTGGTGGTAAGAACATTTAACATGAGATGTACACTCTTAACAAATGTATAAGCACAAAGTTGTATAGCAGATCTCTAGAACTTTTCATCTTGCAAAACCAAAACTTTATACCCGTTGATTAGCAACTCCCCATTTCCCCAAACTCCCTGGACCCTGGCAACCACTGATCTGCTCTCTGCTCCATAATTTGACTATTTTAGATGCTTGTGTAGGTGGCATATGCTGTTTTTTTCTCGTGTGACTGGCTTATTTCACTTAGCATAATGTATTAGGTTTCATCCATCTTTCCTATAGCAAGATTTCCTTCTTTTTTAAAGGTTGAGTTAGTTTAGATGCACCCAGAATAATTTCCCTTGGATGAACTCAAAATCAACTGCTTTGGGATATTTACATCTTCAAAATCTCTTTAGACTTGACAATAATGTAACCTAATGATCTGAGTGAACTTCATATTTACAGTCCCACCCACACTCGAGGGGAGAGGATTATACAGAGTGTGTTACACCAAGTGGCAGGAATTTGGAGGACTGTCTGAGAATTCTGCCAATGACATTTCCTCCTGATGGATGGTTAATGACTTTTTTGTTGTTTAATGGATATACTTGATCATTGTTGCTAGGTGATAAGTACTCAACAGACAAGTGACCAACTCTATTGACCTGTATCACACAGTGTAGATACAGTCCATTTCTCAACAAATAAAAATGACTTCTTCAAAATGAAAAAGTAGATTCATCAACTGTTTTTATCTTCTATATAAACCATACAAGCTACAATTGATATACTTTAAAAGCAAAAAAATCTAATGCTAGAAATATGAAGAGCTATTTGGTGTTTCTTGCTAGTATTTGTAGGAAACTCTTTCTTTGTAACTAATTCCTACTCAGATTCTTATTGAAATCTGGTAGTTAAATCCTACAAGTTTCACTAAAAGGACCATCTTCAGGATAGAAATCAGAAAATACCCCTAATTATGGATGCCTATTTAAATTTATAAAGAAAACTAGGGGCGCCTGGGTGGCGCAGTCGGTTAAGCGTCCGACTTCAGCCAGGTCACGATCTCGCAGTCCGTGAGTTCGAGCCCCGCGTCGGGCTCTGGGCTGATGGCTCAGAGCCTGGAGCCTGTTTCCGATTCTGTGTCTCCCTCTCTCTCTGCCCCTCCCCCGTTCATGCTCTGTCTCTCTCTGTCCCAAAAATAAATAAACTTAAAAAAAAAAAAAAATTTGAGCTGTATCTTAAATTGTTTAAAAAAAAAAATAAAAATAAATAAATAAATTTATAAAGAAAACTAGATACTTTGTCGAAGGGGGGAAAAAGGAGCATTTTAAAACCCCCACTGATAGTTCCTTAAGCAACTTAATATTTACTTTTAAAATGCTCAAGTACTTTAGAAATGCACATTTTATAAATAGTTATACAGAATTGAACATACTTTAAAATAGAGGGGAAGGAAAACAGATTAGTGGTCTAGAAGAATCTTTTATACTTCATTCTTAAATCATAATTAAATACATGCCATGCTGATTATCACGTTACACTCATTTTTTGGTGATGCATAGGCTTTATGCATGGCAGCACCCAACAGCTGCTCTTAAAATTTCGCTCTTCATGTGATTTATCTTTAAGCCAAACTTTAAGTTAGGAGAAGGAGCAAAGATTAGCCACAGACATGTACAATAAGTAACCCTCATAAAGTTTTAATTTTTTTAAGCTTGTTTATTTTAAGAGAGTGAGTGAGTAGGGGACGGGCAGAGAGGGAGTGTGGAGAGAGAGAATCCCAAGCAGGCTCCACACTGTCAGCCTTGAGTCAGAAGCAGGGCTAGATCTCTTGAAGTATGAGATCATGACCCAAGCTGAAATCAAGAGTTAGTTGCTTAACCAACTGAGCCACCCAGTCGCCCCACCCAGAGAAAGTTTTTAAAGTCTCCTATATAACACATTAACAGTTCAAGAAAGAAAATAAAGGTACCCAAAGCAATGTTCACTCTTTGTTGTCCCTTTGCCATGGCAGGTTGCATCACTTCTGAAACATGATAGTTGTGAAGCTTCTTTGGCCTGTAGTATGTGTGTATGGGGGGGGGGGGATGTGGGGGGGTCACTAAATATGTGAACTGCGAACCATCATTAAGAAGTGTGCCAAAGTGTTTGCTGGTGGCTTCCTCTAACAGTGAAGGTATTTTTATTTAACATCTTATTCTGCAAGAAAAAAAAATACAAGAAGAAAAAGTTGGAAGACTAAAGGAAAAGAAATGAAAACTTGAACCTTTTTTCTTTACTAAGTTGTGGGTATTCAGTGGGAGTCGTCATCACGGAGAACCAGGGCAGGCCCAAACTGGTAAAGGTGAGTATAGCTCTTGGGGCTGGAAACAGAACAGAACACATATACAGAAGCCCAGAGATTGCTCAGAGAGCCTAGGCCTGTGTAGGGTGGGGCTTCCCCTGAGTGTCAAAGGGTCTGGCAGAATAATTCCTCTGGCTGATCTAAATAAAGATGGTGAAGTTGGGGGTATGCAGTGTCCAGCTGCTACTTAAAGAATTTCTACTTGATAACATCACAGTTCATACAGTCTAGTCAATAATCTGTTCTTCATTATTAGTATTTGAAAGGAGTTAAGAGTGGGGAACGAGTTGGAGATTGTTAATTTTCACAGGCTATGGCATATCTATTTTTCTTGTAATTTGTGCCAGCATGATGGACTTATCCCATAGTGTTCTATAGTTGTTTGCAACAAGTTACTATTTCTGTAGCAACTAAAACCCTGAAGTTGATTTTCTTTGGGAGTTAAATTTTCAAAGTAGGTTTAATTATAAAACATACTCATTGTAATAGTTTTAATGTAAAAGTTCTCCTGTAGAAACTATAGATGGTGATGCACTATGCTAAACAGTTTCCAAAGTGCTTGTCCTACCTTGTTAATACCAAATACTAGTTGAGCCCTGGAAATATTTAATTTGAGAGGAGAAAAAAAAAGTCCTTTCATCAAATATTTATTGACCCTTACTTTGGGCACTGTTTTGAGTTGTTGAGCATAAAAGAATGAAAAAGAAATGGTTATTGCCCTCAAGGAGTTTACAGTCTAATAAAAAAAATCTATATCCTATGTTCTCTTATAATTAAAAAGAAAAATTCTATCCTCATGTAATTATTTGTTTAAAACATAACTATGAAGATAAAGGGGAAGGAGAGTATAATATCTAATTTCTATAGAAAACTTCCATAATTGAGCCACTGTTCTAGGTACTTTTATAAATACTGTATTCTGTGTTGCTGTGTAAAATACAGTAACAAAATCTTAGAGGTATACAAAGTAGGCATTTATTTAACTCCTACATCTGAGGAGAAGCTGGAGTTGGCTGATCTAGGCTGGTTCACCTGGACAGCTCTGCATTGTGCCTCTCCTCTTCCCCCTGGGACCAGGGGCTACCCTAGGCCTCTTCTTTCCATGGCAATGGCAGAGTAGAAGCACATCGATTGGTACACCATCACTTTTACCCAATTTTATTGGCCAAAGCAGGCCTATGGCCCAACCCAAGTGATAGGGTAGAAAAATGACCCTTTTAGAGGAAGGAATTAAAAAGTCACATGGTAAGGACCATAAAGATAAGAAAAGCTGAAGAATTAGAACCAGTGATGCAATCTAATACGTGCATTAACTTATTTCTGGCAACAACTTCATGAGATATTCCTTCATACTGTGAAAATTAAAGAGCAGTGTGATGGAAAACATCTGAAGGCAGACTGTACTGAGACTTGTGCTGGATCTAGTAAGTAGCTGTGGCTTTTAGCACTTAACCCTTTTATGTCTCTCTTTATATGTAAAATGAAGAATATAATTTTACTTGCCCTTTGGGGTATTACGAAAACACGTAACTTGGTGTCAACAGTAATAATGAGTAGAACAGCTGATGTCTTAAATTGTACCTATTGTTCTTCATCTTCAAGACATGGTTCTCTAGCTGTTGTTCACAACTAGCTTTTATTAAAATATTTTGAAGGCCCTCTTATAGGTATTGTTGCATTTTAAAATAAAACAAAAATATATACTTGTTAGTAAAAGCTATACATTAACTTAATAATAGTTACAAATTAATTTCCACTTACCATCAAACAGGTTTTTGGAAATGTCCGTTAGTTTTCATTAAAACCTCTATTTGCAGAAAATATGCTCTTCATCCAAATGTGAGATTTTTCTTTAACTCCTGTAGACTTATTATTCACAAATACAATCCATAATTTTCAAAGTTGGAGAAAGGTATAAAGATTTAAATCTGGGTATTTGTAATCTTACCTGAAGGGTTTGTGCTTGAGGAGAGATTATTTTATCTTGTGACAAACTACAGAAAGACATTTATTTAATCACAAAATACAGAATGTTTTTTTTTTTAATCTTTAGAGAGAGAGAGAGACTGTCAGTGAGGGAGAGGGGCAGCGGGGGAGAGAGAAAATCTTAAGCAGGTTCCACAATTGGAGCAGAGTCCAGCATGAGCCTCAATCCCACAACCCTGGGATCATGAGCTAAAATCAATACTCAACCAACTGAGCCACCCACCCTCTAGACCATCTTTCAGACAAAACTTGTAGCAGACACAATGAACAAAGATGATGAAGATGCTGTCTTGAGAGAGTTTGCAATCTAATGAATTTTTTTGAAGAAATAACTGATTAACAATGTTAGTTCCAGCTGTACAGCATAGTGATTTGACATTTGTATAAATTACACAATGATCACAAGTCCAATTACCATTTGTTACGATACAAAATTAGTACATTATTATTGAATATATTCCCCATTCTTTACTATATCCCATGACTTATTTTAAAACTGGAAGTTTTACTTCCTGATCCTCTTTTTCTGTTTGGCATCACTCCCCCCCACCCCAAAACTCCCTCTGCTGTGGCAGCCACCAATCTTTTCTCTGTATCCATGAGTCTGGGTTTTGTGTTGTTTTGTTTTGTTTTCACTTTCCACATATTAAGGAAATCATGCAGTTTTCATGTTTGTGTGACTTACTTCACAGCATAATATCCTTAAGGTCCATTCATGCTGTTGCAAATGGCAAGATTTCCTTCTTTTTTTGTGTGGCTGAATAGTATTTCATTATGTATGTATATACCACATCTTCTTTATCCAGTTATCCATCGGTGGATATTTTCACTTGTTGTTGTATCTTTGCTATTGTCAACAATACTGCAATGAACATGGGGGGTGGGGGGAGGGATGCATATATCTTTTCCAATTCATGTTTTGATTTTCTTTGAATAAATCTCTAGAAGTATAATTCCCAGATCATATGGTAGATCTATATTTTTATTTGAGAGAGAGAGCATGTGTGTGAGACAGTGGCAGAGAGGTGCAGAGGGAGAGAGAAAGAATCTCAAGCAGGCTACATGCTCAACACAGAGCCTGAAGTGGGGCTCGGTCCCATGACCCAGGACCTTGACCTCACCTGAAATCAAGAGTCAGACACTCAGTTGACTGAGCCACCTAGGTGTCTCTATTTTTAATGTTTTGAGGAACCTCCATGCTGTTTCCATAGTGGTTGCATCAACTTACATTCCAACCAATAGAGTACAAGTATTCCCTTTTCTCCACATTCCTACCAAGCACCTATTTCTTGTTCTTTTTGATGATAGCCATTCTGACAGGTGTGAGGTGATATCACCTTTTGGTTATGATTTACATTTCCCTGATGATGAGTGGTACTGAACATTTTTTCAGGTGCCTGTTGGCCAATTGTATGTCTGGGAAAATGTCTATTCAGATTCTCTGCCCACTTTTTAAATAAATTTTTTAGTGTTTATTTTTGAGAGAGAGAAAGCATGAACAGGGGAGGAGCAGGGAGATAAGGAGACAGAATCAGAAGCAGGCTCCAAGCTCTGAGCTGTCAGCACAGAGCCGGATGCGAGGCTTGAACTCAGAAACTGCAAGATCATGACCTGAGCTGATGTCAGACGCTTAACCTATTGAGTCACCCCCTCTCTGCCCATTTTTAATCAGATTAATTTTTGTATTAAGCTGTATTAGTTCTTTATATATTTTTATGTTATCCCCTTATCACATATAAGATTTACAAATATATTCTCAGATTTAGTAGAATTGCATTTTGTTGATGGTTTCCTTTCCCATACAGAAGCTTTTTAATTTGATGTAGACTATTTATTTTTGTTTCCCTTGCCTTTGGAGTCAGATCTCCCCCAGCAAAATTGTTAAGACCAATGTCAAGGAACATGCCATTTATGTTTTCTTTTAAGAGTTTTATGATTACAGGTATTACCTTGCCTTTCATCCATTTTGAGTTAATTTTTACATATGGTATAAGATATTTGTCTAGTTTCATTGTTTTGTGTGTAGCTGTTGAGTTTTTCCTGCACCATGTATTAAAGAGAGTCTGCTTTCCCCATTGTATATTCTTTCCCTTTGTTGAAAACCTATTGATCATATATATGTGGATTTATTTCTGAGCACTTTATTCTGTTCCAATGATCTATGTTTTGTGCCAATACCATACAATTTAAATGACTGTAGCTTTATACTATGGTTTGATAACAGAGTGTGTGATACCTCCAGCTTTGTCTTCTTTCTCCAGATTTTTTTGGCTTTTTGGGGTCTTCTTTGGTTCTACATAAATTTTGAAATTAGTTTTTCCAGTTCTGATTTTTAAAAATGCCAGGGAAATTTATATAGGAACTGCATTTAATCTGCAGGTTGCTTTGGGTAGTATGAATTTTTTAACAATATAAATTCTTCTAATCCATGAGCATGGAATATCTTTGCATTTATTCGTGTCTTCAGTTTCCTTTATCAGTGTCTTACAGTTTTTAGGGTACATGTCTTTCACCTCCTTGGTTAAATTCATTCCTAGGTATTCTTTCTGCTGTGATTGTAAATTGGGTTACTTTCTTAATTTCTCTTTCTGATAATTTGTTATTAGTATATTAAACTGCAACATATTTTTGTGTATTAATTTTGTATTGTGAAACTTTATTCTTAAAGGGTTTTTTTTTTTTTTTGGAAGTCTTTAGGGTTTTATGTGTATAGTATTATGTCATCTATAGATAGTGACTGTTTTTACTTTCTTACTTCCCTTCTGTATACATCTTATTTATTCTTGCCTAATTTCTGTGGCTAGGACTTCCAATACAATGTCAGGGGGAAAAAAAGTGACAGTAGGCTTCCTGGTCTTGTTTCTGATCTTAAACGGAAATTAGCTTTTCACTGTTGAGTATATTAGTTGTAAGTTTACCATATATGGCCTTTATTATGTTGAGGTACATTTCTTCTATACCTGCTCTATTGAGAGTTGTTATTATAAATGGATGTTGGATTTTGTTGACTGCTTCTTCTATTGAACTGATCATGAGTTTTATCTCTAATTTTCTAATGTGATGTATCAGGTTGATTTTCCATTGATTGACCCATCCTAACATTCCTGTAATAAATCCCACTTGATTACGGTGTATGACCCTTAACTGTTGAATTTGGTTTACTAATATTTTGTTGAGGATTTTTCATTTATGTTTAGTGGAAATATTGGCCTTTACTTTTCTTTTTTGTTTGGTGTTATTATCTGGTTTTGGTATCAAGGTAATGCTGACCTTGTAAAATGAATTTGGAAGCATTCCCTCCTCTTGAATTATTGGAGTTTTAGAAGGATAGATATAAAATCTTTGAATTGGTAGAGTTCACCAATGAAATTGGCCCTGGATTTTTGTTTATTGAGATATTTTTGATTACCAATTCAATCTCCTTGCTAGTAATTGGTCTATTTAGATTTTATATTTTCTTCATAAGTCAGTCTTAGAAGATTTCTTCTGGGTTGTCCAATTTTTTGTTCATAACTTGTCTTATCCTTTGTACTTCAGTTTAGTCAGTTGTAACATCTCTTCTATGATTTTTGATTTTATTTATTTGAAACTTTTTCTTTTTTTTTTTTTTCCCTTCTTGAGCCTAGATAAAGGCTTGTCAATTTTATCTTTTCCAAGAACCAGTTCTGTTTCACTAATCTTTTCTATTGTCTTTGTAGTGTCTATTTCATTTACTTTCATTCTGATCTTTATTATTTCCTTCCTTCTAACTTTCAACTTTGTTTTCTTTTTCTGGTTCTTAGAAGTGTATAGTTAAAATGTTTATTGGGAATTCCTTTCTTTCTTTCTTTTTTTTTTTTTTTTCTTTTTTTCCTTTTCTCTTTTCTTTCTTATAGGACTATATTGTTATGACCTTACCAATAAAATTGTTTATGTAGCATCCCATATATTTTTTGGTATATCATATTTCTGCTTTCATTTGTCCCTAAGTATCTTTTTGATTTCTTCTTTGATTTCTTCTATGACCCAGTAGTTGTTAAGTAACATGTTGTTTAATCTCAACGTATTTGTAGTTTTTACAGTTTTCTTTTTGTAATAGATTTCTAGTTATGCACCGTTGTGGTCAGAAAAAGATGATTGATAGGATTTGAATTTTATTGAATTTATTGAGATTTGTGATCTATCCTGGAGAATGTTTTATGTGCACTTGAAAAATGTGTATTCTGCTTTAGGGTGGAATGTTTTGTATATACCTATTAGATTCATCTTGTTTAATATGTTGTTTAAGTCTGATGTTTTGTTAGTGACTTTGGATGCGATGTTAAAGTCCTCCATTGTTACTGTAATTTTGTTTTTCTCTTTGTTAATATTTGCTTTATATATTTTGGTGCCTCTGTGTTAGGTGCATATATATTTGTGTGGTCTATCTTCTTGTTGGATTGATTCTTTTATCACTATGTAGTGTCCTTTGTCTTTTACTGACAAAGACAGTATATATATATAATATATATCTTATGATATATATAAGATATATATTATATATATATATATATATTTTTTTTTTAAGTACATTTTGTCTGATAGGATATAGCTTCACCAGCTTTCTTTTTGTTTCCATTTGGATCAAATATTTGTTTTTCCCATTCCTTTACCATGTCTATCCTTACTTTTGAAATAAGTCCCTTATAGGCAATATATAAATGTATCTTGTTTTATCCATTTAACCACTTTGTCTTTTGGACAATTTAGTACATTTACATTTAAAGTAATTAGTGACAGACACGTACTTACTGACATGCTGTTAATTGTTTCCTGGCTGTTTTTGTGCTTCTATGTTACTTACTCTATTCCCTTGTGGTTGGTTGACCTTATTTAGTGTTACGTATACATTCCTCATTTCTTTTGCGTGGTTACTACACATTTTTGCTTTATACTTTCCATGAGGTTCACATATATCATGCAGTGTGTATAACAGTCTATTTTAAGTTGATGACAACTTAAATGTAAACATATTCCAAAACTCTGTTTTTGCTCTGCCCCTTACATTTTGTTTTTATGTCACATTTTACAATTTATTTTATGTATCCCTCAACTAATTTTTATGGTTTTGGTTAATACTTTCATCTTGTAACTTTCATAGTAGCTTTATAAGTAATTGATCTACTACCTTTACTTTGTACTTACCTTTGCCAGTGACATTTTTACTTTCATATGTTTTCATGTTAATTGGTGCCATTTATCTTCAGCTTAATGAAGTCCCTTTAACATTTCTTGTAAGGCTGGTTTTGTAATGATGAACTCCTTTAGCTTTCACTTGTCTGGAAAACTATTTTTTTTCAATTCTAACGGTAATCTTGCCTGGTAGAGTATTCTTGGCTAGAAGGTTTGTTTTGTTTTTGTGTTTCCATCCCCCCTCCCAGCACTTTGAATATATGTTATGCCACTCCCTTCTTCCTCAAAGTTTCTGCTGAGAAATCTGCATGCAGATAGCCTTATGAGGGTTCTCTTATGTGTAACAATTTGTTTTTCTCTTACTGCTTTTAAGATTCTCTTTAATTTTTGACATCTTAATTATAATGTGTTTTGGTGTGTATCTCTGTGCTCATCATATTTGGAACTCTCTGGGCTTCCTGAGCTGAATTCCTCTTTCTTTGCCTGTGTTAGGGAAGTTTTAAGCCATTCTTCCTTCGGGATACCTATAATGAGAACGTTGTTTGGCTTGATGTTGTTCTATAGGTCCCTTAAGTTATCTTGATGTTATAAACGTATTTGTCTTTCTGTTGCTCTGTCCATTGCCTTGGCTTCCAGCTCAATGATGTGTTATCCTGCTTCATCTAGTCTGCTGTTGAAATTCTCTAGTAAATTTTTCACTTGAGTTACTGTATTTTTCAGCTCTGTGACTTCTGTTTGATATATTCTTACACTTTCAATCCCTTTGTTGAAGTTCTCACTGTGTTCATTCATTCTTCTCCCAGGTTTGTTGAACATTTTTATGAATATTACTTGGAATTCTTTATCAGGTAGATTACTTACCTCTGTATTATTGAGGTCTTTCTGATGTTTTCTCTTAATCTTTCATTTGGAACATATTTCTCCGTTTCCTTATTTTGCTTGACTCTGTTTATGTCTGTACATTAGGTGAGGTAGCTACCTCTCCATCTTGAAGGAGTGAACCTGTGTAGGTAATGAAGCTTTTTGTTGAACCTTTCCCTAACTCTTGGTTGTCTCTCAAACCTTTATGATGGTCTGAACTACCTGACTTATTTTTGATATGTCCCCATTATTGAGGTTGTGCTGAGATCTATCAGTGGAGCAATCTCATTTAGTACATACTTTCACTCTGGAAACAAGAAATTCGGGGAGCATCTTTTAAAATATGCAGATACAGTTCTTTGGGGCTGCAGTCATAGTTCTAAAGATCTTGAGGTGTCACCTCATTGACAATTGCAAAAACGAGAGTCCACATGAGTATATAAGCTTCTTTATGAGAGGTCTTATCAAGCTGTAACAAGACCAAGAGGTGTTCAAGGATGGTATCTCTGCTTATGTTTCCTGGGAGTACCTCCTTAGTTTCTAGATATGTGAGAAACCTGAACTCTAACCATTAGGCTAAAGCTTCAGGCTAAGTAAATGGCACTTATGCACAGGAAAACTATGGTTATATTTGAATTTGAGGGTGGTGGCCTGCCAAAAAAATGTCTTTCCAATTATATTTTCCCACTAAGCTCAGGAATGCAAGTGTACTTGGCCACCAGGGCCAGGTGATCAAGGGGCATGCCTTATGTGGATTGCAAGTGCCAACTGCCTTTAGCTACACAGCTGGAAAGCATGGGAGGTGGGGCATGCTCATGGCCTTCAGAGAGAAAATGTCTTGTTGCATGTGTCCCAGGGCTACAGGAATGCAACAGGAAAGTGCCTTGTCTGTGCATGGCTTTAGGCTGGGAGGGGGGGAAATGCCATGACTTTTTGCACTTGCCAGGCCCAGCTAGGGAATCAATGTCATAACAGCCTGTGATTTCTGACTTCAGCAAGATGATGCTGTGATCTCTCATGCCCATCTGTCTTAGCAAGGTGGTAAAATGGTGCCATGTTAGAGCTCACCCACTTGTGCTAGCAGGATAGGCGGAAAGTACAAATTTGGCATCTGCCAGAGCCTCTGTCACAGGGAAGAGTTTCAACTATCCTCTTCCCTTCTACCAGATGTTTTTAGATTAGCAATTAAGTCTCTTTCACATATATAGTATAGGCACTCTTGAAACTGCTGCTTTCCACCCCCAGGCCTGGGGAAGAGTGAGACCATATGTGAGCCTGTTAAAAGGGTAAACTTAGTTTCTTGTAACATTTCGGGTCTCCTGTACATCTGCTCCATTGGTTTTCCAAGCCAGATGTTTTTGGGGTTTGTTTTCTGAGTGCAAATCCCAGGAGTTGGTGTGCATAATATAGGGTACCTCCCTACCTCTTCTGGGAGAAGTGCTGGACTGGTGAGATCCCTCCCACTTGTGTGTCCCTGCACTGGGGGCAGGGTTTTTGGTGAGACCTTATCTCTGCCTCTCTTAATTGTCTTGTGGTCTTTCTATGCTCTGCTGTGGAGAAACAGCTCATCTAGTCTTCAGATATTTTTCAGAGGGAAATAATCCATGTGTACTGTAGATGTGGAGTGTCCCTGGGAGGAGGGGAGTTCAGGATTTTCCTATGCTGCCATTTTTCAGATGTCTCTGAAGAAAATCTTTTTTTTTTTTTTTTTTTTTTTTTTAAGTAATGATTATAATGTGAAGGGTCTAATAATTACCTTCACAGAGTTCTGGGCATGGGAAAGGGAAATAGAGAAGGCTAGGAGTGAACCAAGCAGAGAAGTATACAGACTGGAAAAAATAGGGACTATCAAGCAGGCAGAGAAAACAGTGAGTGCAAGTTGAGGGGCTCTAGCATAAACTCATTAAGGATGCATAGAGTATTGAATTGTTGATAGTAGGAATAGTGATGACTGCTTTCCAGAGATGACTCTGGAAAAATAGGCATGGATCAAATCTTTAAGGGCTTATGTAAATAAGGATTGTGGACTCTACTTGAAAGCATTGTGCAGCCATTGAAAATTTTTAACACAATCTCATTTATATATGCTGTAATCCCTTTAATACCTTGTGGGAGATGAGTTGTCCGAGACTGTAATACTAAATATAGGAAACTGTTACTTTCCAGTAAGAACTGCTGGGGCTAGACTTAAGACACAGGCAATGCAAGTGGGAAGAGAAAAAAAAAAAAAAATTCCAGAGATATTAAGGATCTGGGCATGGAGTAGCAATGACCATCAACAAGACACTTCCTTTCAGGATTTGTTTTATTAAACACGAGGGTAATGCTTCAGTTTTCCTTATCTTTCAGCTTGGTAAAGTAAGTACATGCAAATACATCTCTCTCGATTACAGCTATCCATATCTTAGAATTGTTTTCCCTAGATCCACAGAGAATGTTTTAGGCATTACCAATAAGCACTTGTTACCATAAACCAAGGGTGGATACTTGGGCCATTAGAATTGTTTGGATGAAGAGCCAAATCTATCAGGTGATAAAACTGGTCCCTGAGGGAAAAATGCTTTCACTTAATTAAATATGGTCCATTGGAATCTTAGAACTTGAACGTTTAAGTTAACCGCATAAACCCATTGTATAGATAGGAAGAATACTGAAGTCAAGAGACATTAAGTTGTCAGTGATAAAGTGCTACTAAAATCCAAATAGTCTTAGTTTGCAGCACTTTCCATCATACCACACTGCCACTACTGTTTTATTTGAAAATTATCTTTGCTTGGATTAAATTGTTTTTCTTGTAATCCTTGAATGGGTTTTTAATCATCTTTTATTTAATTTCAACATTTTATCCCTATTCATTTTTTTCATTTTGTGTTTTTAGTTCCAGTTGATGATTTCCCTTTAATGGAATAAAAATTTAGTTTTATTTTGTGCTGCACAAGAAGCAGATAGAAATAAAACTTTTTAAAAGAATAAGCCTCAAATGCATCCCCCAGTAATTTGATATTAGAGTACTTTTAAGTAAATTATAGTTAATTAAGCATGCAAATACACTAACTACTTTAAGTACCTAATTAGCTACGTTAACTGAAATAATTGTCCTGAATAGCGCATTTTTAAAAGGCATTTTTCAAGGTGCTACATAAATCTTTGTCTCTCATGTGAAAAATGTAATTACTCTTGGAAGAAAAAATATGGTAGCAGTTGATTGTTCAGGAATACAAATGTTGTAGCATGAAATACTAGCCTCTCTAGACCCCAGTGTCTTCATCTATTAAATCAAGTGACTGACCTAGAAATTTACAAAGGTTCTCCACTTCTCTAAAGTCTTGTAATCATTCATCTATGAGCCATGATCTATAACTCATTTTGTTTCTGAGATCCTATACATTCACCTAAGTCTGACTTCTTTTATACCATCTGCACCCATGGCACTATAATAGCCCTACTGCGTTTCGTTAATACCTATGTTCCATGAAGTGGCTTACCACTTGGAAATTCTATTTCATTACCTGGAAAAAAAAAAAAAATCTCTCCAATTCTGACCTATCCTCAGTGTCTGCATGGACTCTCTATCTTTTGGTCTAATTTTTTGCTTTCATTCAAATAATCTAACAAAAGCTTTCTGGAGTTAATGTACTATCCCCATTTGAACAACTCAGTGCTCTCTATATCCCAAATAATTTCATGCTAGAGCCTCTAAATTTGCATCTGATCCCTTAGAACTGGGCATTGCTTACTAATATCTAAGTCTGTGGTAGATATTTTTAAAGTCACACCAAAGGAGGAATAAAGAACACACTGCTTACACCATGCCCCCCACTTTCTTTTTTTTTAACATTACCTTTATATGTTCAACATCCATTCTTACCTTGGTAAAATCTAAAGTTAACCATCACCCCTATTCTCTTCTAAAACAATATTAATACCTTAGAATTCTTAAGTGGTCTTTATCTAACCTATTATTATATAGCATTTTAGTTTCATTAGTTTTAAAAATCAACTTCTGAGCTTTAATTTACAAAAAATAAAATACATGTTAAGTGTGCCATTAGGTGAGTTGAGTTTGGACAATGAATACACCCATCTATTTGGTTTTTAACATCCCCAAAGTTGGTTACTTTTGTTAGGATGGATTACAAATAACCACCAATAGGGTTCAAGCTAATTGGTATTGTATTTGAATTTAGAATTATTTGCAATGCTTTCAATTCCTTTGTTTCTTAATGCTTTTTTCATTCTACTATCTCATTCTCTGTTCAATTTTACTTGTCCAGAATTAAAATCTTTAGTCTATTGCATATAGAATTCTAGTTTTGAGTAACTTGTGTTTCAGTAACATTAAAGATACTTCTTTTCTGCTATCCTTTTCCATTGTTGTTAAGACAGCTGTCAGTCTAATTGTTCCTCCTTTTAAGTAATTTATTCTTTCTCATTAGCTGCTTTTAAATTTCCTGAGGTTTCACTTATAACTATGCTGTTGTGATTTTATTTTTATTTACTCTGCTTGGGATCTATGGAGCTTCCTGAACTGTAGAAATTTTCTATCAATTTTGGGAAATTCTTGTTCACTGTTGCTTCAAGTGATGCCCTCCATTTTCTTTATTTTTTCCCTCTGTTCTATTCAGCTAAACATAAGACTTTATTATCTTTTGTGTCCTTTAATCATCAAATTATAATCTCTAGCTCTCTGCTGCATTCTGGCTATCCTCAGCTGCATTCTGGGTATCCTCAATTATATATTGATATCTGTTTGGTTGTTTCTGAAATGTTAACCTGCTCGTGGAGATTTTAATTGGTAATATCTGTATGTTTTCCTTTTAGAACATCTATTTTTCATAATGTCTTAGTCCTATGAGGTCTTTACCTTCTTATATTTCTTGAGTTATTTTGAGAATACTTCATATCTCCATATTAGTTTCCTAGGACTGTTATAATAAAGTACCACAAACTGGATGGCTTAAACATGGGAATATACTGCCTTGCATCTCTGGAAGCTAGAAGTTCACTGTCAAGGTGTTAGCAGGGTTGGTTCCTCCTGAGAGGTGTGAGGGGAGGCTCTGTCATAGGCCCCTCCTTGCTGCTCACAGTTTTCTGGTAATTTTTGGCACTGTTCACTCATAGAAGCATAACCTTGATCTTTGCATTTCTGTTCACAAGGTGTTCTCTCTCTTGTGTGTGTGTGTGTGTGTATGTGTGTCTCTGTCCAAACTTCCCCTTTATTTAAGGAAACCAGTAGTCATAATGGATTGGGACCCCACCCTTTTCCACAAGGCTTATGTTACTTTCCAAATAAGGTCACATTCTGAGGTCCTGAGACTTAGGACTTTAAGGTAGGAATATTGAGGGGTAGGTGGTAGGGACACAGTTCTACTCATAACAGTCTCAAAAAAAAAGTGGATCTGAAATTTGAGAACTTTGAATGTTAATTGTTTGGTTTTCATGTCCGCTGAGTAATTGGTTCCTTTTGGGTTTTAAAATTGAATGTCTATTTGAATTTTCAGTGAGGGGAATAGTAGCTTTTATCTATGGGGATTCTACAAGGCCTGTGTGGGAAAGAGAGTCCTTCATAAGCAGTTTTGCTTATACTTCTGCTACAGGCAGGCATGAGAAGGCACAACTTCAGGGATATTTTTGTTGTCACCATTATTTCCAGCCTTGGGGTTTTCTGCACCACATGTCCAGTGACCATTTGTACTCCAAACCCACAAGAAAAACTAGAGTTGAAAATTCTCTGTAAATGACATTTTCTATTGAAAGCCAGGTTAAAACACCACTTTCTTGACTGCCTCCTGGGCTGTAAACCTGAGATTATTTCAATCCTTCCTAAACTAAGACTGGAGCCCTCAAAGGGACTGGGATTTATACAAAATTTTCATACCCACTGCCCTTAGTCAAGTGCCCAAGGCCTTCTAATGTGTCCCATGGAGAGTAAAATATCCCACCTCCAGGCCTAAGACTCCAGACCTGCTGCTTTGGCTCACAACTTGTTTTTCTCTCCTGCCATCTGGGAATTTTTCTTTTTCTCATTATTTTAAAAATCTCAGGCATAATTTGTGAAGTATGTTTGACCCTCATCCATACACACCAGTAGAAGGAGAGTTTCTTCATTGGCTTTTCTTTATTTGCTAGAACCAGAAGTTCTAGAAATTCCCTTTTATTTAAGAGTTGAAGATAAATGCTCAAAAGGTTATAGTGCCTTAGCTAAGGTCACATTGTTTTTCAGAATTCTAGTCTTTTGACTACCTATTTGGTGATCTTTTATCTTCTCTTATTTTCTTCCTTACCCACTATTATCACCACACTTGATAAAACAACTCAGAGGTCTTTTGAGTTCATGTCATTTGTCCCCAGATTCTAGGCAACCTCCAAAGTCTTCTGAATCTTAGAAACCACAAAAGTAAATGGCTTGATCATTTAGGCAATGAATAATTTCAATACTATTAGTGATGATTATAGGGAAAGATTCTCCTCTTCTCTAACCAAATACTGAGTGACACTATGATCTTGACATTGTCTAATTCTGCTTAGGTCTTTCTAGGCCTTTAATATTAAAAGATCTCATGTGATTTTAAGGTATGAATTTGACATTTCTTCAACTTCAAATGTTACTTGACCTGAAGGCAGGTTTAGGTGATTCCTTAATTGAAGTCTCCTTTAGTTGTTCTGAGGACATCTGCATAGATTGAGCCACAAGCTGACTTCTGCCATGAGGCTAGCAGGAATGGGATTTTTTTAGAGAAAATCTTGTGGAAACCAGTATAATTGAGAATTGGGTTTATTGGGGTTTTTGTCTTAGTCTTCATTTAAGATTATCTGTATTAGTTTAAATTCCATTTCCCATAAGGTCAGACTGACTCTTGTTATATATCAATACTCCTGTCAATCTCTCAGCTATAATTCACACTTAAGACTCTTGGATAAAAGTTCATGGACACCACATGCCAATCAATTAACATTTGAATTGGTGTGTGAAATTAATATTCAGACACTTTATAACACATTTATCCCTCTATTTTCAGCTTCATCCTCAAGTTAAAGGACTTGAGTGGTTTTTAGGATAAACCTAAACATAATTTTGCTCTACAAACAAAGAGGGATTTAAGGAAAGGAGCATACAGAGAGACAGGAAGCTGGACCTTTGCTTAGATGAACTAGGAATATACCAAAACATGAAATCTCACTGAATTTTGCAAGAATGAGTTAGGAATCAAATAGTACCTGGAAGTTACCCTTGGTCATTTTTTGACTGTAAAGAGCTGGGGAGCTGGAGATGTGCACACAAGTTGATGCTCACATGTAAACATACACCCCACAGCTACAATGTGCCTGATTGGCAAGCAAGTTAATTTACATTGCTATTAGATGTAAAAAGAATCTTGCGGTGACATGTATCATATCAAGGAAAGCTAGCATTGATCTAGATGATATGGTTGGTAAACTATGTCCCCAAAGTTTTATCTTTGGTTGAAAAGAAAGATTTTCTTTGTAAATGGAACCCTAATCATTTCACTTCCTTGCAAATTTTGCTATATCTTACAAACCTACCAGAAAAACAGAAGTGACACTTATGAAGATAAACTACTTTCCATTAACCTGTGAAGCAATGGAAACCTTAGGGAAAAATGTATTCTTACATCCCAGTCCAATGCATAAAACGCCATTGCTTTATTAATACATAGTGCAAGTATGAAATTGTATACTTGATCAGATTTCAGTTTGCTACTATTTTGAAAGGAAAATAGATAGAAAATTCCATGAAAAACCATACCATAGTTACCTGGGAGACCTGAGAAGGCTTTTGGGATATTGCTCAAGAAGGTTTCTTTCATGAAGTTTTCAAAAGAATGCTAGCGATTAAAAAGAACCAACAAATTCATAAGGGTATATAATTGCAAATGAGACTCTTGATAACTGTTCTTAATGAATAGAGACCTCCTGTGTGATAGTGTTCATTATACTTACAATATTTCAAAACTTTAGCCATGTGAAATAATCCTAAGAAATATGTTTACCCCTAGGTTCTGCATTACATTCAGAATTCACTATTTTAATGGATATTTTCCTACTATTAAGCTTTATTTCATTATTTGATATTTAGCATGTTGCCTTTCCTGAATTGAGGAGTCTTCTCCAATTGCAAAGGAAATAAAGAGGCTTGATCATCAGAACAGGGAAAGAGAATCACTGCAACTCCTTTTGTATTACAGTTCCCGTTTTTTCCATCAAATTACCTTACATTTCCAAATAGGTTATCTAAAAGATATTTTGTAAGATACATATTTCTTTTAAACTGGTATTATTTTCCTGTATAAACTAGGTGATGGGAATACTTGATGAGTGATCAACAGTATTTTAGGCTTTTTGTTAGTTTATTCTTTTCCTCCTTTGATAACAATTTGGCTACATGATAGGTCAAACAATACTGAAACAAACTATATTACATCAGGAGAATATCGTCTACCATAGTTCACCTAGTGAAGTGTGCAGAAAATACCCTGTCCTGGGAATTGAGAAACTCAAGCATCTCAGCTCATTCATATTGAAATGAACAGGATTTTTTTTCTATCCTTCTTTCCTTCTTTGATTTATAAACCAATTCAACATGAATTTATCTTATTCTTGTTAGGAACAAAACAACAGCAGCAGCCTTGATACCTGCTTTCAAAGGGCATATAATTTAGTAGGAGATACAGAGTAGTGAAAATGCAGGCTTCGATAATAGATATAATGCATAGGACACTATTGATGTCCACAGGGGCAGTTACAAAATGGTGGTGGGATCAGTAGTCTTAAAATGGAGAAAGAAAGGCTCTGAGTTGAGTTTTAAAAGACAGAGCTGGGGTGCTTGGGTGGCTTGGTTGGTTAAGTGTCAGACTCTTGATTTCAGCTCAGGTCATGATCTCACAGTTGTGGGTTCCAGCCCTGTGTTGGACTCTGTGCTGACAGCGCGGAGCCTGCTTGGGATTCTTGCTCTCTCTTTCTCTCTGACCCTCCCATGCTTGTGCGGGAGGGCGCACGTGTGTGTGCGCGCGCGCGCACGCACACACGTGTGCACTCTTTGCCAAAACAAAAAAACATTAAAAAAAGTTGATGACAAGCAATGAAAGGGCATTCTGGTTGAGGAAAAGATAGGTATGAAGTCACAGAGGCATGAAACAGTGTGATTTGGAGAAGTTCAAACAACTTTATAATTTGAACAAGGAATGTGGGTAGGGAAGAGAGTGACAAGATTAAACATTATTAAACCCATTTACTAGTGGAAGCTGGCAAGTAGCAAATAGTGAAAGGATTAGTGTGTAAGGAAGATGGCTCTGATAGCAACATGGGAAGGTTGTTAGGAGGAATCAGAAAACCAGTGGAGGAACAGGGAAGACCTGAACTAATATTGCAGCAGTGAGTTGACAAGGGGGTAGGTTATTTAAGGGATATTGAGGAGGATTGGGCAGGTCCATGTGACTGGCAGAATTGAAACTGGGATAAGTGAGACGGTAGAGTCTGACGCCTTAAATTTCAACTGGGCCAGATGAAAGGATAATGGAGACATTCACAAAGAAAGACTATTAGTGTAAGTGTAACTTATGAAAGTATTACAGTGAATTGGTCTTTAACTTGTAGAAGGCTGTGCCTATAGCACAAATAGAGATACTGTGTAACTAACTGTTGAATACAGAGGTCTGGAGTTCAGCATTCTGAACTATAGTTACAGTTCCGGGAGTCTCCATCATATTCTATCTGCTCCATGTATCTGACAGATATGTTTTAAGAAACAAGCAATATAGTTTCAGGGAAAATACATTGCTTTTCACAATTCTATAGTAGCTACAATTTATTGCATGTACTAGGCATTTTACACAAATCCTTGCTACAATGCTATGGGATAGGTATTTCCTAAGGCTTTAAAGCCATTAAGCAACTTACCCAGTATCCCACTGCTTGTAAATGCTGGAGTGAGGATTTGAATGTGAATCTTTCTAAAAGCCTGTGGACCACCATGTCTTGACTTTTGATTTACCTCTTCAGATAATATAAACTATTTTTACTAGGCAGCTTGACATTTACATTTAATGGAATTAGTTCTTAAAAATTTTTAAATAAGAAGATAGCAGTAAATATTAGGCAAAGTTCTGTGAAAATGTTTTTCTTTCTGTCCAAACCAAAAAAAAAAAAAAAAAAGGTAAAGATCTCTTTGAAAGTAGCAATTACACACACAAAACAAAAGCAAAGCAAAACAAACAAACAAACAAACAAAAAAAAACCCTAATGTCTATAAGTCTAAATATAATGAACTTCTATTTGTGTGGAACAGTTGACAAAGTGGGTTTCATTAATATTTTTTAAAACTCTGTATGTTAAAAATGTTCTGATACATGATGCAATTCTTGCAACAGACAGCTGAAACAGATATTTTTCTCATTTTATAGTTGCACAGACTGAAGCACTTCAGCACATCAAACAGTTGCTTCCCCTCTTTGCATATTAATGAGACTCTGGTATTGAAAACTATAATGCCCTTATATTGATATGTTGGAACAGCCTATCAAAGAAATAATATCCAGTCAAATTGTGGCATAAGTTTTAATCTCCTAAACTCTCCCAAGTGATCAATATTTTTTCCTTATAAGAATGATGATTTTCCCTTCACAGAGACTGAAAACTTAAACGTTAGTTGCTACTTAGCCAAACTACAACACAATTTCATTGATTAGAAATGATGAGGGGTGCCTGGGTGGTGCAGTCGGTTAAGCGTCCGACTTCAGCCAGGTCAGGATCTCGTGGTCCGTGAGTTCGAGCCCTGCGTCAGGCTCTGGGCTGATGGCTCAGAGCCTGGAGCCTGTTTCCGATTCTGTGTCTCCCTCTCTCTTTGCCCCTCCCCCGTTCATGCTCTGTCTCTCTCTGTCCCAAAAATAAACGTTGAAAAAAAAAATTAAAAAAAAAAAGAAATGAATCGTATTCATAAATTCAACAGCATTAGGAAATGAAAATATATAATGTAATACTTGAGGAAAAGTCATTTTTATGAAAGGAAAGCAGGCTTCCCAAGGATATTCCAAAAAGAAAAACTGTAACATTTGTTTGATCATCTTTTTTTTTTTTTTCTTACTAACAAGTCAATATCATCTTCACAACCCATTTACTAGTGGATGTTAGTAATAAGAAAGCTTGGTCAAATGGACCATCGATCCATACAGACAGCTATAGCCTGAGAGCACAGTAACAGTTTGAACAGTCTGAATTTACCATAGTAGGTTCACATAAAGATGCTACCAGTGGAATGGTGTGTATGTTTATTGCTTACACAAGAACCAACTCACCTAAAAATATCCTATAGAAGTATCCTTAAATTACACACTTAAATTTAGGGAAGGCACTGTTCTAGTAAAAGATTCCCTGCAAAGTTTAGAAAAACATTTGAACATTATGTAACACACAGAAGAAGCGGATATTTTAATATACTTCACATACTTAATTCAGAATTAGAGAGCTTATAAGTGATGCTAAATTGCAAAAAACTATATTGAGTCGGATTCAGTGGGTACTGGCTTACAACAGAGAGTAACTTAGTAAAAAATCATGGTGTCGTTTTTCATCAAAGCAAGAACAACCTAAAAGATACGCAGTTTGAAAATGGGTTCCCTTTGATTTACTAATAACATTGGAAAGGAGCATGACATGAAATGGGAGAATGTGAGTTCAAGGTTATTTGGGGCTTTATGTAAAGGGACACTAGTACTTGGGAATAAAAGTGCCGATCCTTCACTCTGTGACTTGAGTAATCATTCCTTGATGAAAGGTCTTCTTGGATAAAATGAATACTGAAAAATACTAGAATCCTAACTGAGATTTAAAGAGATTAGAGAATTACTTTATGAACTAAGGCTACATCAAAATCAGGAACCAGCCCCACTGCCCATTTGCTTCAGAATCCTAGAGTCCCTAGTATTTCATTCAATTGAACAGAATTTTTATTGGTGGTCTTGTATACAGTTGCAGGGGCTCTGGTACAAGTACTATGGGCAGCACCCAGATAGGTCAGGGTTAGTCCATGACCTCAACAATTTTACATTTTGGATGAAGGATAAGAGAAGTGCAGACATAAAACTGTATAAAGCACAAAAGGAGAAATTTTTCTTCAGTGTAATAAACCTAATATTGTACAAAGTCAGAGAAGAGGTTGTACTTGGAAAACCAGGAAGTGTTTTCTAGAGGAGGGAACTTCTGAGATTGATCTTAAGAGTGGGTAGAATCCGAAAAGAAGAGTTCTAATGGGGAGAATCTAAACAGAGGTTATAGGCTGCAATGAATTTGGGGTACTAGGCATGCTGAGCATGGAGTTTGATTGAACTGGAAGCCTTTTGGAGGAGAATAGGAAGCAACACGGCTAGGGAGGTGTACTGGGGCCTTTACTGATGGGGGCATCAAGTGTCAGATGAGGAAAGCAGACAGGAATTCTTTATGGCTTTTGATAGGCAGATGATTTGAAGCATGGGTATGGATGTCTGGTGGACCTTGATGTAAACCCAAAGTTTGTCTTTATGTGATGCATTTCCTTTAATAAAAGTAAATTTCTTACAGCATTGATCACCCTTTCCGCAATAAAAATGTGGATTTTTTGTGTGTGTGCCTACTTTCAGGAGTTATGAGACTCTGATAAAATAATGTTGCTTATTGTACAAAGTACATCATTAAATATATTTTTTAATTTTTTAAAAATTTATTCATTTTTGAGAGACAGAGAGCAAGCAGGGGTGGGGCAGAGAGAGAGAGGGAGACACCGAATCCAAAGCAGGCTCCATGCTCTGAGCTGTCAGCACAGAGCCCAACATAGGGCTTAAATTCACAGAATGTGAGATCAGACCTGAGCCAAAGTCAGATGATCAACTGAGTGAGCCACCCAGGTACCCCAATCATTAAATATTTATGATTGCCATTGTTATTGCTGCTGTGATGAAGAAAGATTTATCTAACGGCATTTCTCATGGTAAATTTGGATAGGGAGATACTGATATGGAAAGATCTGTAAGGAAGCTAGGCAGAGAGAAACAATGAGAAAATAAATTTACAGGACTTAACAATAGGTTTTTACATATCATGAAAAGAGTCAAAGGTGACTCCAAAATCTGATCCTTGTTTAGAGAGAAATAATAGCCACGTAGGTTTAGGTTTTTCTTATGGAATAAATGAGTTAGATTTATAACATGCTGGTTTTGCGGTTTGGATTAGTCATTTAGGTATGTTCTAAAGGCAGCTAGAAATGGAGGTCTGAAGCTTAGGGAGGGTGAATTTAGTGAAGTGAACTTGGGAAGCAACTGCTGTGAGAGGTACTAGTTAAAGACCTAGTAGGGGATGAAATCAACTAGGGCTACTGTGTAGACACAGAAGGTAGTGGATGTAATCTGGAGGGTCATCTACATGTGGGGTCCAGGAGGAGGGATGGAGTATCATCAAGGAAGAAGGAGAACATAGCAGGGTAATCCTGATGGCACAGTCTCATGAGAACCAAACAATGAAATAGGAAGTTTTGAGAAGGAGATGGCCGCAAAAATAACAGAAATTTAAAGAGAATGAGGATTCTAAAACACTCCCCCTCTATTTGGTGAAAATGAGGCCTTTGAAACAATAGTGAGAAGAGTATTGGGAGTAGAGTTAAAATTGGAGTAACTAGGAAAGTGTAAATAGGAGTAAATAGGAAAGTGAATATAGACTATTAAGAAAGTGAAATAGCAAGGATAAAAAAAATAGGGCTTGAGTATGAAAAGATAGCAAGAACAAGGGAAGATTTTCAGAGTTGTGGGGGGGTGGTGCTGGTATGGGATCTGTGTATGTTTGTAGGTAGAGAGACTAGAGACAACAGAGCTAAAGAAGAGAGAAGAGAAGTACTCTCCTTAGAGATACTCTGGAGTTGGAATTAAGACCCTAAGTAGAGTTGTGAAGTCTGGTGGCTAGTCTTGAATGACTGCTCAGATTTTTTAACCAAGAACATGTTGCTCAGTCTCCTGCTACTAAAGGACCCAGTGATAATATGGCTGAGTTGATATCCATGGTTTTTGGTAAGCATTTAGAGAACTGAGACTGAGGATGAAACAGCAATATGTGTTGTCAAAACAGCAATGAGATGAGGATCCAGACAAGCACAGGTTAAAGTGCTGTCTCTACTATTTACTAGCTATGTCATCTTAAGGGAGTTTGGTGATCTTCAGAAGCTTCAGTTTCCTCATCCGTAAAAGAAAAAGCATTTATGGACCCTTTCTGTTTTCTGCAATAGGCACATGCAGTTGCTAAATTTGGTGTGAGTTATTCCTATAATAAGGTATACCATCTACATTTTCATTAATGTTCTAGTTGTACTATTAATACTCTTACTGTATTTTTCCTGGCCATGAAGTTACTCCATCATCCACTGAAGTAATAATTTAATAAATGCTTTCCAGTTGAACAGAGAAAATCACTGTATGTTCCTAGAGGTAATTGTTTTCCTTACCATAATCAGGAATTAATCTAAAATATTGATTTAGTATTGTCTAAATGTATATTCAATAAAATATAGCATTAATTCAAAGTGAAAAAACTGTCTTCTCATTACTGAGATCACATATATGATTATTACCTTTTAATGTCCTGTTCTGTCATCTTAACTTTACATATGAGTGGTATCAGTGGCCTCCTCAGAGCCCAAACATCCTTCATAAGAGCCTCATGGAGAGTGGTTTCCCCCTATCTTGAAACAGATGATTGTTCTCAGAGCTTCCAGGAGACGTTACAGATAGTGTTCATAGGTAGTATTCGAGCGTTATTTTTTAAGAATCTTTTTTATCTTGAATTAGAAAAGAACATTCAAAGGCCTATTACGAATATTCACATAGTGCTAATTGTTAAACGACTGTCCTTTGCACTTTTTCCAATTGCACCTAGAAAAGCAGAGTTCTCAAGCTGATTCCCTGGATAGCAAAATCGGTCATAATTTTATAGAAGGATGTGAGTTAGGCACAGCCTAAAAACAATAGATTTCTAAGACTGAGGGCATCTGACAAGCTCTGGATAGGCCCACTTGAAAGCAGCAGTGGAATGATGAAAATGTATTTTATTTTCTGATATCTCTAAGATTTTATATTACTCCTCTCTGATTCATCCACAGAGATGGCATATTACCCTGTAGTAGATACTAACAAGCTATTCTAAAAAGGCCCAATTTAGAGAAAATGGATTTAGTGTAAATTAAACAGGATTTTCATGAGACTTAATGCAGATCTTCCTAATATGAAACAATGATCTTTCTCCCCTCTTTTTTTTTTTTTTTTTTTAATGGACAGAATCTATCCTCTAAATGAAACCTTAACCCAAAGATAAATGTTTAAAACTGATGGAGGTGGTAGTGATCTGCCAAGGGTTAGGGTCCTTTGCCTGTTCTTTTACTCCATTAGGGCTGCTATAACAAAATACCACAGACTGAGTAATTTACCAACAACAGAAATTTACTTATCAAGTTCTGGAGCCTAGAAGTCCAAGACAAGTGTGCCAACAAGTTTGAGTTGAGGGTCTTCCTCTAGGTTATAGAACTTCCTGTATTCTCACATGGGAGAAGGGCACTCCAATGTGTTTTTTCAATATCACAAAGCAATTAACTTCATCCTCATACTACCTACTGGGACATAGCATCAAATCCCACAGGCTAAGGGCTATGGCCACAAGACTGTCTCCACTTGAGCTGCCAATTGTAAGCTGGTTTTTGCACAGGTTGTTACCTGTGTTTCTGGCTATAAATTGGAGGTTCCCACAACCTCTGCTCATGTTCAAGTAATTTTCTAGAGCAACTCTTGGAACTCACCACTTACTTCTATTTACTAGTTTATTATAAAGAATACTATAAGGGACACAGATGAAAAATTAGATGAATTGGTACATGGGGTTGGGTCCAGAATAGTCCTGAGTGCACTTCTGAGTGAACTTCTGCATCATAGAACTGGGGTGTGCCAACCTCTCAGCACATTGATGCATTCTGAGTTTTTATAGTGCTTATGTAGAGCTTATGTAGCTTTTCCTTCTTACCTTCTTACCAGAGATTGGTGGGTATGCCTAAAAATTCCAACTCTCTAATCACTTGGTCTTTCTGGTGACCAGCCTCATCCTGAGGCCATCTAGTGTCCCCACTCCAAGTCACCTCATTGGCAGAAACTTCAATGTGCTCAAAAGGGACTCCTTAGGAGTAACAAAAGACATTCCTATCAGGAAATTCTAAGGGTTTTAGGAGCTTTATGCCAGGAACTGGACACAAAGGCCAAAAATGTCTTCCTATACCACATGCCCCTACCCTACTCATAAAGGTTTTGCCCTCATGACATAATTGCCATCCCAAGACCCTACATCCTAATACTACCATCTTGGCAGTCAGGATTTCAACATGAATTTTGAGGGCGGACTATAGCACCTGATTTCTGGACTTTAAACTCTTTGAAGTTAAGGATAATGTTTGGGAAGCCAGTAAAATGGAGTTTTTCCTCTATGAGCTTTGACTATGCAAAGATCACACACCAGGAATAAGGTATATTTGCTTTTATACTAGTGAGCGGAAAAGAATAAGAGGTAATTTTGGAGTCTGCAGATCGAGGTGACAAAGTGAAAAGAGAAGATTTGAGCAGAAAACTTGAGTAAGAGGGCGGGTGGAAGCTCTCTTGTCCTTGAGATTACACTGAAGCAAGGCATAAGGAAGAGAAAATCATAATAAAATATATTGAAGTCATACAGGGTTCCAAGCATACTAATTATATTTCATCTTCACAACATTGTTCTGAAATAGGTGTCCTGTCCATTTTACAGATTAAGAAATTCAGGTTCAGAGAGTTTAAGTGACTTGCCCATTATTTCTAAGTGACAGACTTTGGATTTGAACCCAGGTCTGCTTAACTCTTAGCCTAAAATTTCCACTACAGGGTTCTAAATTGAAGTAGGGCAAGGGGTGGAGAAAAGGAGGGATTTGCTGACATTGATGGTCTCTGTTTACGTTTCACTTTTGTTTGGGAACTGTCTGGAGGGAATGCAGGTGTTACTCAGGAAGTACCAGGATAATACTAAGAGGCTACCTCCTTACTCCAGCCTGACAAGCCTGGGCTGGACCTGACCCTCTCATTGCCTAACCCTGCCCAGGTTGAGGAATGAATGCCCACTAAGAATGTGCTATTCTTAGTACTCATTTAACTGTCACTACATCTTGTTTTTTTAATACCCTTGCCTGACTCGATAGCACCTAGAACTGTAAATATAAATCTTTTTTTAAACATTAAAAAGACATATGCTTTATTAATATTTAGGGTCACAGGGTAGAATCTTAGATTTAATCTCTGCTCTCAGAGGTTAACTCATTACACCTTGGATCATAGCTCAGATTGCTGGGTTATCTGCTATGGACTAGGCAGTCTGGGGATGAAGGGAGTGGGGCAGGACTCTGATTTCATCTGCCTTTTGTGGTGGCACAGGCAGCAAGGATACAGGTCTCCCTGTAGTGTCCACAGACACTGGGTTGGGCTCAGGAGTTTAGTCCAAGGGAGAACCTAGCAAGAGGAAGGTGGGTCAAGGTTAGGACCCTATGATATTAGACAATTTACTGAGGACTTCAGGGACATGGAACAGGCCAGGGATCTAGGAAACAATTCTAGAATATAGATAGGGTCTAATCTAAGTCTCTTTGAAAGATTAATCTGGTTAAGAGTATTGAAGCCAAGTCTGGAAAAATAGAGTAAGTGTAGCTCTGTGCTGAAGTTTGGGTTTGTTCCCTGAGTTCTTGGTCATTGGTTTTCAACCATGAAGGAGGGCAAGTAGGTGGTGGGCTCAGTTTCCTGTTAGCTGAAACTGGCAGGACCTAACATGTCTTCTTAGGGGACAAATGAGCAGGGCTTTCATTCCAGGAAGAATGACCTTCAGATCCTATCTCTACCATTTAATATCCACTTGGAGAGTTACTCAGCATCTCTATTCCTCAGTTTCCTATTTGCATGGAAGAGGGATAATAGCCCATATTTCAGAGGGCTGTTGGGAAGATTAAACTGGGTAAGTACAGTGCTTAGAGTACATAGTGCTATGTATTAATATAATTAATGTTAACTATTGTTACCTAGATCAGCTTCTAGACTAAGACAACTAATAATATTTGTGCATAAGATATGTTGGTAAAGAATATCTGGTGAAGAAATGGTGAATAACATGTGTCCCACTCCTGGTCTTGGGCAGACTTTGCTAAGAGATCATGGCATTCTTCCCTAACAAACCTAGATGTTGCTTCATAAATATTCTCCATATAGAGGTCTAGACAGTCCCTTCTAATTAGTTAGGGCTAGAAAGCTATTTAATATCTTTGTTTTAATGTGTGAATTTCCCTCATGGTCTTCCTAACAGATGAAGATCCAGCTTTTTAATAAACCTTTCACTATCAATGACCTTACTGCCTCAAAAGTCATCCATTTAATTGTTAGATGCCCCTAATTATTACAATTGTTGTGGGGAATCTATTTATTTACTAAATAAAAATGCTTTAAAAATCTAGTTTATCTGAGAGAGATTGGATTTTACTGCCATATCCTATGCACAAATATATTATCACATAAGAATATCCATCAACTTTTAAGTTCATATTTACTGGTATTAAAAAAATTGTCAGGGGGTGCCTGGGTGGCTCAGTTGGTTAAGCATCTGACTTTGGTTCAGGTCATGATCTCACAGTTTGTGGGTTTGAGCCCCACATCAGGCTCTGTGCTGACAGCTCAGAGCCTGGAGACTGCTTGGGATTCTGTCTCCTGCTCTCTCTGCCCCTCCTCCACTTATGCTCTTTCTCTCTCTGAAAAATAAAATAAAAACATTAAAAAATTTTTTAAAAAGAAATTAGCAGATATTTCTTTGTAGGTGTTAATTTGCATTTGGCAGCTGGCCTTCAATAAAAAGTTCAATGTTCTTGCAGATATAACTTTGACATTTATTTTTGGCAAGATAAATACTGTTCTAATACTTTTTTTTAAAAATAATATCACACACATAAAAGTAGCAGCAGTATAAAAAGAAATAATCTGAACTTTATGAAATATTTTTGAATTTGTATATTCCATTGATTCTAAACCTGATGTCTAATTTAATAATGAAATTCAATTACTTAAAAAAAAGAAAAACTGAAAACCAAAAGCCAAAACTTTAACAATGATAGACCTGAATATTTTGGGTGGAAATTTAAAGACAGACCTATTCATTCTGGATTATCAGTTTCATTTATATAAGATTGTTCGTCACTTCAGGGGAATAAAAAACCAAAAGACACCAACAGACTTCTTGTTAGTTTTTCTTGTTTTTCCCTCTCCTATATAGATATTAGTTCTGCTCTTCAAATAGTTTAAAGAGAGAGTATGAGTCAAAAGCTTTCTTTTTTTGTTGTTTTACTTTGTTTTTATAACCTCCTCATGTCCAGTGTAAGTTTCTACCATTCAGACCGCAGTCTAGTTTGTTCATCTTTTGACTGTTCCCTAGAGATGTCTGTGTCTACATGAAAGTAAAAAAGCCATCTGATTTGACCTTTTCAGAAGATGAATAGAATGTTTTTTTACTTGCCTATAGATGGAAGTAATTTGGAATATTTTACACAATGTTGTTTCCAAACTAATAGGAGATAAAATGATAAGCATTTATTAAACATCTGTGTTACGTCAGATGTTTAAATACTTATTTTAATGCCTCTAAAAGGTGATTTATGTAATATTCATTTTATGGAAGGGAAACTAAGGCTCAGAGTTGAAGTCACTTGCCCAATACTTCTCTAATAAGTGGTAGAGCTGAGATTTGAATCCAGATCTGCCTAGCACTGCCAAACTCCTTCCCCTTCCACTGAACCACCCTGACTCCTACCCAGATTGAAAACTGTTTATTGAAAGTATGGAACTGGAAGAGGAAAGGTATATCTGTTCCTCAAAGTGTATGTTATATGGGAATCAAACATTCTGCACATCTTATGCCATATACATAAGGAAAAAAAGTCTTAGAAGAAAATACTCTCAATTGGAAGGAATTTGTACAAAACCATGAAAGTCATGAGATTCATTATTTTCTCAAAGTCTAAGATCTAAAACAGAGCATAAGTAACCTTCAGTTTCCAGACTCCTCAGGAGGATTGTTATTCTTCTTCTTTTCATTTTACAGCTAGCTGTCTGTGGTTTTATTACAACTTTAATTGGCTACAGCCTTTAATTATGGTTAGGTGAATCTATTTGTGTGAAATAACAAGCATAAACTTTCTTCCATTTGCAAAAGTGAACATTTGTGCAAATACAGATTTTTTTGCCAATGTATTTATCTTTTATTCTAGTCTCTCATTTCTATGTAATTTGTGTCTTTGAGATTTTATATTGTTAGATGTGGAATGTGACAGGTAGAAAAAAGGCACAAGGTCATTTCATTATTCTCTGAATCTGTTTCAGGCACATCACTTTCTTAGTTTAAAAATCTGTATGATAACTTGCAATTTAATCTTCTGTTTTAAATGTCTTCTTTCCTGATGACACTCCTTCAGCTATTTGATTCATTGTAAATGCTGAAGCAGTTACCAAATTCCTCATTGAGTGTTCTATGTTTTACTTAAAAAATGTAGGTTAAAAAATAAAACCCTTACTTGATTCTGGGAGATGGCGTAAATGGCAGCCTAATTTGGGGATCTTCCTGAATCTTTACATAAAAAATAATTCGAAAGCAAAAACAAGAAGTACTACAAAACATTTGCAGTGATACTAGAGGTCACCACAGCTCCCAGAACCCCAAGGTACATTCAGGTGGGGATCAGCCACTTAGAGCCACCACACCTGTGTGCCATTGGCTTTGTACAATTGACAGTGAAGAGAAGTAATATGGTGAAACACAGAGATACACCCTTCCAACTCCTCTTTAGGTTGCCTTGCTGGAAGAGTATGGTTAGCTCTTAAATTTCTTCAGATCCACTTTACTTTTGAACTTACAAGTTTTTGGGGATGACAGTCCAGCCATTTCTGCCAGAAAAGAGAACCTCAAATACAAATGCAGACCACAGATCTGGACTGTGGCTTGATGTTCTTCTTGCCCGATCTTGCTTTCTTTTCATTCCTTTCAGAGTGTTACACTTGAATTTCTAGCTCAGTTGCAGTGTCTGTTTCTGGGATGATTCTACAGACCCAGCAAAGCCAGGATTGTTCTGCGAAATCAGGCAATAAGATGGGTGATTTGTGATAGTTTCTGGCACAAGGTGGTGGCTGAAGGTTTTTGGTGGAGGAGACTTACAGGTGCAACAGTTTGGGCTTTGAACATGTATAAGGAGAGAAATGAACACAAAAACAATGGAATTGGCTTCTTGTTAGGTTTTATGGATTGTCTCCAAAGGATTCGTGAAAATCTGAGGACGATTAACAGATTGTTAAAAAAACTATATAATCCAGAAAGCTTCGTTGGTAGAACTTATAAAGAGGCCCATATTTCTTAAAATAGGAAAGCAGAAAACCAACTGGAAACCAAGCCTATTCCCTTAGGGAAAACATACTGTTCCCTAAGGTTACAAGAGTCCTCCTTGAGATCTCCTACTTCAACTTCCGGCTACCAGATTAATAACTAGGGTCAAGTTGCAGCTTAACCCACGTAAAGACATATTGGGCCTGATAAGTGAGGTCCTAATGGGGCTGCAAAGATTAGCCACCATGTACTAAAAGAAACTGACAGAGTACCCATACACCTGGATTTTGAGGGTACTAGACCCAAGGGAACTACACTGGGTAGTTCTGGATAAGGAAGATCTCTGGATAAGGGAGATGTAATTGATCTCAATAAACTATTTTGGGATATGAGATGAATCATCCTGGCAAGGACCTCAGAAGATGGGACAAACTCACTCATTGGACATCTCCTAGATACCTGGAAAATGTGATTGCCCATGCTGAGAGAAACTGAAATGCCTGAATTGTTTAAGCAGAGGGCAAAGAAAAAGGTTTTACATGTACATTAGAGTGGGTATCCTGGAGTTGCTACAATACAGCCAGGAGACCTGGTAGAGAACTCTTAGAGGGTACACCATTCACCAAAACCATTAGAAATGTAATAGTGGAAGGGAACCAGCTTCATGAAGAAATGTAATTGTGGCTCTACTCTGAAAGGAGGGCTGATGGTAGGAGACAGGGTTACAAAGATTGGCTTGTTGATAGCAGTGGGGACTATGGGTCCCTGAAGAGATAGGGGCCAGGTAATGGTTCTTAACCTCTAGATATTATTAAGGAAGAGCAAAGTGAGCTTGACCTGCAAAGCATTGTAAAGATGATTAATAGACATAGTGTTTTCAGGGACAGAATGGTTCAAGAGCCAGTGAGGTTACTGCTGAATATACATAACAGCAGAGAAAGAAATAGGCAGGGAGTGAAAATGGTTGGGCAGGGGACTGAGAGCAATTTCATGGATGAGACACTGTGATGTCTAATTTCCAGAACTGAGCCATTTTTCAGACCTAGAATTCATTTGCTGAGGTGGAAACTAGGTTGCCAAAAGGAAAGACTCTAACACCATGACAAGTATATGCTATAATAATTGTTCTAGTCCTTCCCCACAGGTCCAATGGGCCACTGGTGAGAGTCCAAAAATTGGAATTTGTATTGGGGGGGGAGAAAAAAACAACTCACTAGTGTTTAAAAAGCCATATTCCCCACATAGGTCAAACCTAAACCTTGAACATAACATAACTTCTGACTTAGAGTGGTTGGTTTCGTGACCAAAGTGGCCTGGTTCATTAACTGAATGGACTGTTCTAGGACTCAGGTCTCTATTATATAAATGAAAAAAACATTTTTAGTATGCTACTTTTGATAAACTAGATAAAATTCGTAGTGACTAGTCGTAATTTCTCTCATTGTGCTTTTTCCCCCCTGCCCTTATCTTCATATTGAATCTACAGAAGTCTCCATGAACAGATCCAGACCCACTCAATTGATAGAGCAGCTAAGGATGGAGCAAAAACTGTTTGAAGTCTTCATCTCAAGCCAGTATCTGGTGGGCCAGAGATGGCCCTGAGATCTGTGCAGCTTCTGAGTCTCTCAACATTCACCATGTTTTGTTTCTCTGTAGCCCAATCCTACAATAGAAATGCATTTTTTATCTCATTCTGTTTCTGTCCAGTAAGCTTTTTCAGTTTGTTATGCCCAGAATTCGTGATCCCCAAAGACCACCAGGGAGCCGAGTCCGATGCAAAAGCAAAAGAGCCTTTATTCGAGCTAGCTCCAGCTCAATCCCCTACCTGCACCGACGCAACGGTGAGATACCGGGGAGAGAGAGAGAGTTTCAAAAGAACAAAGGTTTTATTGGGGTCTAGGGGCAGTTGGTGAGGTAATGGCTGTGGCCTCAGCCGATCGGCTGGGGAAGGGTCAGAGTCCTGTTTGGGAAGTTTGAACGGGTGAGCGGGAGGTTACTCAAGGGGAGGAGGTGTGGTCAAGGTGGAGGACACAGAACAAGATGGAGTCGGCCTGCGTAGGTCCGCCCTTTCAAGTTTTCCAGTCTCTCCGATGAGGAGTCCTAATTTGGATCCGTTCTAATAGGGTATAGTTTTTCGTATTCCCACTTAATAGTTTCTTGCACCCAAACCTCTGTCTTACTTTACTCAACAGCAATATCTATTGCTTTGCCAGGAACCCATCTGTTCCTCTACTCTTCTAATAATCTGGATTCCTCCAGTCCTCTTAACCCTCCATAAAGCACTGTTCACTTGTTTATTGCTTCAGTCTAATACGTCTTTAGGATATTGTGCCTTGAACTTCCAACTGGAATTTTTGGGTTCTAACCCAGAAACTGGTTATTTTCTTTACATTTTGGCCTGGCTTCAGTATGTCTAATGCAGTAGACTGGTGTTTTTGTGACATAGCAATAGAAAATAAAAAATGGTTGTTTATATTTTTTATTAGTATTTGCAAGAAGTAACTAGTCTCTTTATCTTCATAATATGGTGAGAGAAAAATCCAGCTTTTTTTTTTTCTACTGAATGAGCTATTTTCCTCATGTCAAGAGGAAAATAGAACTGTGTATGTTCTAAGATTTTACCCTACTTTCAAGCTAACATATTTGCTTGCTACAGTTTCATGATTACTAGAAGACCTGAATCTCCAGGATCAGAGATAGAGGACACTATTACAACAGCAAATGGAATGAGTATCGCAGGAGTCTGGGTGATAGATGAGGAATCGTGAGCTAGGGAACCCAAGTCTTTTTTTTTTTTTTTTTTTTAATGTTTATTTCTCAGAGAGAGTGCATGCACATGAGCAAAGCTGGGGACAGAGAGTGAGAGAGGGAGAGAGAGAATCCCAAGCAGACTCTTAACAGTGCTTGCAGAGCCTGAGCCAAGATCAAGAGTCAGAGGCTTACCTGGCTAAGTCACCCAGGCACCCTGGGAACCCTGGGTGGGGTTCCCTGAATCTTTTATAATGGGCAGTGTCTTTTGGCCTAGATAGAGACATTCTCTTTATTATATAGGACAATAAGAAACTTGACCTTTGCCCTAGAGGGAAATAGTGTCACTATGTTTAAGTCTGTTTTCTCTATAAATACCCTTTTAAAGATAGTTTGAAACAAAGGCAGTCCATGCTTCTCATAAAGCCAGATAGCCATGGAGTATTGTCACCTAATAGCCCACACTTTGGAACAATTCAGTCTGTTATCTTGCCCCAAAACATTATTTTGAGATTGTTACTCTTTAGGTTTTGTTTCTTTTGTTTTTGAGAGTGCTACTCTGTAATCAATTAATCCTTTTATTCTTAAGACTCTGCTAACTTACTCTAGGCATTTTTCTTCTAAGATTATAAAGAGCAGAGCATCTAAGAGAAAATCCTAGAAATCCTCTTAGGGGCTCTGTCTGCAGGAAAGCCAGGGCCTTTGTGCGAATTAATAGGGCCAGGATGTATTAATGTAATGATACAGCCTGTGGCCAAACCAGAAAGACTATGTCCTTCAAACCTTGATTCATAGGGTGGTGTACTTTGGAACTTCAACCAAGATTTTCTGTATTATGATTTTGTTGGGACTGCAGGAACTCTTGTTTCTCTTTGGTTTCTCCTTTGAGATACAGTCCTTGCTTGGAGGCATACAATTACTTGAAAGTAAGAAAGGTGAGGAAGAAATGAATGTATAAAAGCTAGTACTACACCAACTTAAACATCATTCTAGTTCAGGGGATTCACAATTCTGCTTTCCAAAGACCATTTCTTGTACTAGTTGCAAAAGAATCACCTGGAGAACTCAACTAAAAACTAAAATTAAAATTAAAAAAAAAACTTTATGGGTTCATACTTACTGAATCTGAATCTCTGGAGTGGAGGCCAGAAAGTTTGTGTATTGACAAGGCTTCCCCAAGTGATTGTAAGATGCAGCCAGTGTTGGGAACCAGTGACTGCAGAAGTGTTTGAAAGGGGCAGAAACTTTTTTTGTGTGTGTGGATAAACTCTCCACCTTCATTGTAAAGCTACTCACTCTGGGTAGGTACTATGGCATGGAACATTTCAAGTTAAAGACAGTATTCATTTCTCTACATAGCTGGTTTAAGAAGCTCAGGTGCTTAGATGGGCACAGGTCTGAATATGCTTATCAAATTATCTTGAAGCATTTAGCTTTAACTGGATGACTAAGATTTTGGAAACTGAAGATTGGCTAAGGATTGGCACAAGTGTGTTAAATGCCGAGTAATAGTACTTGCTTTAATTGAATTTAGTTAATTTCCTTTCTGCTCTTAGTTTGCTTTTTTTTTTTTTTTTTTTTCTTTTTATAAGTTTCTGGTTGGTCTGGTTGGGATTTGATTTTTAATAGGGTGTATGCAGACTTGCACTGAAAAGTAGTTCCTATTCAGATTAAAAATGAACAGAATTCATTCTTTTAGTTTTCAGATGTCTGGGTCTATAAAGCACAACTAAATTAGGTGCAGGACCATAAAATTAGCTCCAGAAAATTCTCTAGAGGATATCCTGATGGCAGATAAATAGCAACCTATCCACTCCTTACCTCATAGCTTGACTGTGAGGCCATGTGGTAATTTGGACCCAATTTTGCCAGCTAGCCTGAGGATAGCATTCACATGGCATTAATAGCAATGTCACCTTCCTTGGCACCTATGGCAGATGTGGATTATCAATCATGGGATCCTTTTTCACTAGGTCTTGATGTGACTTCCGAATCCCTCTGAAGAATGATCAAGGCAGCACTATCAATTGACTAGAACTGCTTCATTAAATTATCTGTAGTGTGGTGGAGTGAAAAAACTGGGGTGGGGGGGGGTAGGAAAAGGCTTATCTCTGACTTTGAACAAGCCATTTCCTCTCTCAGGGTTTCCTGTTCCTTTGCTTTCAGTGTTTCTTCTTTTCATTGAGTTTCTGTTAGTGTATGGCTTTGTTGCTTTGTCGTTGCAGTAGTTAGAGGCATCAGCTAATGGCTATAATTCAATAGTTTTTAAAAATATAAGCCAGCTCATTTCATACTTGGTTATACTTCAGCTTAACACTAGATGATGTCTAAGATGTGTTTCAGTTTTAAAAGAGCAACACCTGTGGCCTTATATATTAACTGTTGTCACAATGTAGTAGGCTTCTTTAGGGTAAAATAAATTTGGAGATGGGTAGAAATAAATTTATGTGAAACTCAGAATTGGATAGTTAGATCAGATTCTCTTTGAGGTAAGGAATTCGTTTGCCCTGAACCTCCCTTTCTCTAAGACCTCTTCAATTTTCTAGGATCTGAAATCTCTATTGTCCTACATTCTGATTGGATTGTCATGGTTTTTTGTTATATTTATCTCTTAGACTGTTGGCCAACTTCCATACAAAAACTTCTGAAGCTGGAAGTTGATAAAGTACACAAACGTATGTAAAACCAAAGATGGCCCTACAACTTACCCAGAATTCTTCCTGCCTTGATTAGTCATTGACCCACTCCTCTCTATAGTGGCACTTTATCAGGTAGCTAGCTCCTGTGGGACAGTGGCATAGTTGCATTGTCTACAGATGTGTTTTGGCAACAGAGTAGACAATAACCACTTACTGGGAGAGCAATGTCTTCCTCCCCACCCCCCCCCCCCCCAGAAACCATCAGCTTAAAGGGAAAAACAAACCATCAGTATACTAAACTTGAGTTCCTACTCCAAGTGATAACCCTGATCTTAAACTGCTAAAACCTGAAAGTTCTCCTTTTGAATCTAAAGGAACCACGAAGAATCATTTTTTTTTTTTTAAAGATGTAGTACATGAATAAAGTGCTGTGCTCTTGGAGGGTGTTATTCAAAATACAAAAGGTGTTATTCATAATACCTCTTTTACTGTAGAAAATGCATGCTTGCTAACTTGAGTTTCAGCTGTTGTTAAAAGAAAATCTGCAGATAGAGCAAAAGGGCAAAAGGGTGACATCTGGCATAACAGACTTTCTAAGATGGTTTTGGCATAAAGCCTGCATTAAACAGCAGAAGAAGGAAAAAAAATCTATTGGAATAAAAAGAAAAAATGAGGACAATGCAACACTGACTCTGAATTTTTCTCAAGCCTGTTTAAAACCAGTGCAACTGTTTTGTTGTTGTTATGACCTGAAATGGGCCATCACCTCTAATATTAGCTCTGAAAGACAAGAGAATAAGACTACGTGATATTTTTTTCAAGTGAAGGAGGTTGAATCATTTCACAAATTCTCAGCCACTATACATCTTGACTTCACCTTTTCACCTGCATGAGTATTGCACCAAAATGTCCACATTGTTACAGGATCTCCGCCACTTGACTTGTTTGGATACTTGCTAAACATGAGGCATCAAATGTTATTTGAAGTCGTAAGGAATATATTTCATATTCAAAACAACGGTGGCATGGAAATTATGATCTCTGTACCTTGAAAAGAATATACTACTGGATACAAACAAGGACAAGTTAGGATAAAGTTTTAAAATCAAATAATTGCTTAAGACACTAAAAGATAAGAATCATAGAGAATAAACTTTGCAGGAAGCAGGTTTAAGACTAACAATTTTGTGGGCTCCCATTTTTCTTAAAATACATTATTAGGCCTGCATCATCTCAGCTTGAAATTGAATGGGTAAGTGAGAGAGAGGCAGGAGCATAACTATAGATTCTGGATGATCAATAGCCTATTGTTTGACAGCTCCAAGGCAGTGATTCTGCTGAATTCTTAGTGACTGAGTCCTTGGGTTAGTTCTGATGTGAGCAGTTTCAGTTTGTGCCTCTTGCTTTGAAATGCATGCCCATCTGTGAGGTGACCAAGCCATGGCAACAATTCTGTTAAAAATCAGCCTTTGTGTTTGTCCTTGGACCCCATTCACTTAAACCAGAGCTTGAACTTTACTGATGTAAAGGACTTAAGCTTTCACCTTAGTTTCTCACATGAAGATGAAAGTGAGAATATTATCCATGTTATGACCTTGATCTGCACATGACTAGATCTCAGTAGGAGTTTGGCATGTGAATTGGGGACACAATATGGCCTTTGAGAGTTGTTTATAAATAGAACCTGTGTTGCCTTACATGATTTATAAAGCCATGATTCCAGAGATTGAGCAATATTTGTTGGTTGAGAGAGAGAGTAAACTGTAATGACAAATAACAGAATGCTACTTTATACAGCAGCTATATAGGGTATAGCTTTCTAGGGTAGAGTTCCTTGGCCCAGACATTGATTACATGAATTTTTGTTCTTAATTTCTCATTAATTCTAATACTAAATGTGTAAGCCTTCCCCCCATTTTTTTTTTTTTTTTAAGAAGAATTCTAAATAAAAAGAGACTGGGGAGAAAGTGTTAAACGAAGGAGAATGAGATGCTAAGAGCATTTAGAGTTGATCCATCTTGAGCATTAATGAGAAATTTAATCCTCCTGAGTATTCAGGGTGACCTGAAGATAAAAGACCATGAATTTAAGTGTTTCGTTTGTTTGTTTGCTTGCTTGTTTTTCCCCTCATAGTCCTTAATCGGTTACAGTGGTTATTCCTTTTAGGAGTTCTCTAGAGTTCCAGGGCCTACTCTCTATCAGATTGAGTTTGGATATACAAAGAATGGATCCAAAATGGAAAAGAATGAGAGTCACACAAAGATGGGTGTGAATATTTAGAGTTAAGGAAGTGGAGAAGAGTGAGGACATAGGCTCTGAAATCAGATTGGGTTTCTCATCCTACTTCTGCCACTTACTATCTTCATGAGTTACTATGTCCAAATACTCTTTTTTGTAGCATGGGAATAATATGGATGGATATGGTGGATTAGTACTTAAGTCATTCTACCTTCTTTGTAGTTTGCCTTCTCTGCAGTGTAGAAAACTAAAAACTGTATTTCTGAACTGTATTTGCTTCCCTCCATGAAGGATAAACTTACATAGGAATTGTTCTTCTGACAGAAGCAACTGGAAAGATGGCAAAATACTACTTACAAAAGTGTTTTCAAAAATTGAACAGCAAGCACTGCGATACTATGACCTTTGAGAGAAAGGAAACAAATGAAGAGAGCCCAACAATTTTCTCAGTTTACTGCCCAAGAACACTTCTGAGATTACAGGATAGGGAAGGGAAGCCAAGGGAAGCCAAAGAAAGTCTGGTAGCTTTGCTGAAGCAAGGGAATAGAGATTGAGACTAGGGAAGCTAAGGTGGCTATAATTTGCAAGACCAAATGTTAGAAAGGAGGAAGCTGTAAAGAGAAAGAGCTCCAGAGATTTGCAGAGGGGTCCTATTTACTCTTTGAGTACTGATAGGTGTTAACATGAGGTGTAATTTCATGAAGCTGGGGAAAGAAAAAGCATGGGAAGTCAGTAGGCCAAATAATTCCAGGAGCACAGAAGGCTGGGGATACATCACATTTCTTCCAGACAGAGTGACTAACCTTCATTACACATGAGTCACTGGATAAGTGTCCTCAGAAAGATCATGCTTTAGCAGTGAAGGTAAATTATCCCAGAAAGAAGACCATTCTGTGTATGCCAAGGTGGGTTGGGGAAGGGGTGGTCCGGGCTGTGAAAAAGAAACTTAAAACCCAAAAGAATCAAACTGAACTGAAAGTCATTTGATTGTGGACCAGAATAAACTTGGATTAAAAAAAAATTTTTTTTAATGTTTATTTATTTTTGAGAGAGACAGAGAGCACAAGCAAGAGAGGGCAGAAAGAAAGGGAGACACAGAATCAGCAGCAGGTTCCAGGCTCTGAGCTGTCAGCACAGAGCCTGATGAGGGGCTTGAATCCATGGACCACGAGATCATGACCTGAGCTGAAGTCGGACACTTAACCGACTGAGCCACCTAGGCACCGCAAACTTGGAGTTTTAAAAAGAATACGACTGAATCTAACACTTAATATCTTTAAATTCACAATGTCTGGCATTAGTTAAAATTCCCTGGCATGAATGCAGATCAGAAAACATTATCCAAGAGAAAAATTGATAGAAAAAGATACAGAATTGAGATGATTAAATTGACAGGAAATGACCCCGGAACAGATATTATATATTTTATAAATTTATCAAAGTACATAAAAGAGTGAATATAAGAGATAAATGAAAAACATGAAAAATACCCGAGTAGAATTTTAAAGCAATTAAAATACAATATCTGAAATAAAAGGAATACACCAGAGAGAATTAAGAACAAATTAGAGTAGAAAAAAATGATCATTGACCTTAAAGACCTAACACTAGAGATGATTAAAAAATAAAGCCTGGAGGGAGAAAAGAGTGGACAAAACTTAAAACAGTATCAGCAACCTGTGGGATGATATCAGTATGTCTAACATATATTTGAGTCCTAGAAGCAAAGGAAAATGGTCGTGTAGGGAGAAAACAGATTACAAAAGTATTTGAAGAAAATGACACCACCTTTTCCAACTTGACAAAAGCTTAAACCTATGGATATCAGAAGCTCAAAGAATCCCATGCCAAATATAAAAAGAGCTACACCAAGGTACAACATTATCAAACTGTTGAAAAAATGTGATACTGATAAAATCTTTAAAGATGCCAAAGAAAAGACAAAAAAAGTCTTTCAAAAATGAAAGAAAAATATATTTTTTTTTTTTTTAAATTTTTTTTTTTTTTTCAACGTTTATTTATTTTTGGGACAGAGAGAGACAGAGCATGAACCGGGGAGGGGCAGAAAGAGAGGGAGACACAGAATCGGAAACAGGCTCCAGGCTCTGAGCCATCAGCCCAGAGCCCGACGCGGGGCTCGAACTCACGGACCGCGAGATCGTGACCTGGCTGAAGTCGGACGCTTAACCGACTGCGCCACCCAGGCGCCCCGAAAAATATATTTTTGAAACAACTGAAAGCTAAGAGAATTGTTTAGCAGTAAAATTACACCACAATGAATGTTAAAGGAATTTCTTCATTCAGAAGAAATTTGGTATCAGAGAAAACTGTTGTTTTTTAAAATAAAGATTGATGGGTATAGGAAATATATGGGTAAATACAAAATATATCTTGATCTCCTTTAGAAAATCTCTTAAAAGATAAAAAGTTGATTGTTAAAAGCAAAATAATCTATTGTGGGACTTATAACATGTGTAAAATGAAAGCACAAGGGATAAGTAAGGAGATAGAGAAGTATACTGCTTCAGTGGTATAAACTATATTGAAAGAATTATTTTTGAATATAGATTGTGATAACATGAAGATGTATTATAACCTATAGAACAATCCCTAAAGAATAAACAGAAATATATGTAGAAATATATGTAGCCATTAATGGAGTTAAATAGAATAATAAATAACCCAAAAGAATCAGGAAAAGAGAAGAAAAAGGAGCACTGAACAAATGACACGATAAGGTAAACAACAACAAAATGGAGCATTTAAAATGTTCGTATTTATAATCACAATAAAAGTAAATGGCCTAAGCACTCAAAAGTAGACAAAGGATTGTCAAATTAGATAAAAAAGCAAGACAGTGTATTCTGTCTAAAGAAACCTCTCTTAAGTGTAAAGAGATAAAAAAGACAAGGATAAGGCAAGATATATTATGCAAACCATAATCACAGGAAAGCTGGAGTGGCTATACTAATGTCAGAATAGACTTAAAAACAAGGAATTTTACCAGAGATAAAAAGGAACATTCTATAATTAAAATGGGCCATTTAATAAAAAAGATAAGACAGTCCTAAATATATACACACTTTATAATAGAGATTCAAAATACATGACTCTAAATCTGATAAAACTGAAAGATTAGGGAGATCTATACCTATCGTTGAAAACTTCAATACTTAACTCTCAGAAATTTATGTCTCAAGTTAACAAAAAATAAGGATATGGCTATGGACTGAATGCTTGCGTCTCTCTTAAATTCATATACTCAAGCCCTCATCTCCAAGTTGGCAGTATTTGGAAGTAGGCCCTTTGGGAGGTACCTGGGGTTACATTAGGTCTTGAGGGAGAGGAGTCCTCATGGTGGAAACACTACAATATATATATGCGTGTGTGTGTGTGTGTATCTATATATCTATATAATGTTTGTGTATATGCATATATATAATGGAATATTACTCAACCATAAAAATATGAAATCTACCTGTCAAATATATATATATATTTAAAAGCAATACAAGAGCTCTGTCTCTCCATTGGCACCAACCAAGGAAAGGCTATATGAGCAGATAGCAAGATGGTGGCCATCTGCAAGCCAGGAGAAGGGCCTAGACCAAGCACTAAGTCTGTTAGCAGATCCAAGACATTGATCTTGGATTTTTAAGCCTTTGAAACTGTGAGGAATAAGTATTTTGTACAGGCATTTGTTTTAAAGATCTTTATTTTTTTCTTAGAGATTTTTATAGTTTTCAGTGTGAAGGACACACAGGTTTTGTAAATATTTTATTAAATTTTTCCTAAGTATTTCATATATTTAGACCAATATAAATGCTGTTAAAAAATGTTTATTGCCAAGATCTCTATATAATGATTTTTTGTATATTTGTCCTATAACTTACTAAACTTGTTCTAGTAACTTCTTTGGTAAATTCATTAGATTTTATGGTTAGTCAATCATTTATCTGCTATTAAAGTCAATTTTATTTGTTTCTTACCAATTTCTATGTCCTTTATTGCTTTTTATTGGCTTATTGATCTGTCTATACCTCAAGTACAGTATTGAAGAGAAATGGTCAGTAAACATCTTTGCCTTGTTTCCAGTCTTAGAGTTTTAGGAGAAAATCATTCAATATTTTATATTAATATGATTTCAGGAATGAGTTTTCATAATTTGCATTAGATTGAGAAAATTCTCTTCCATTCTTAGTTTGCTGAGTGCATATTTTTTTTTTATCATGTGTAACTGTTGAATTTGTGAAATGTTTTTTCCACATTTGCAGAGATGCTCCTATAGTTTTTCTTTTATGGTCAGTTGTTATGGTGATTTACACAGATTTTTAAAATTCTTTTAATTTTTAATTTTTTTAAATTTTTAATGTTTTTATTTCTTTGTGTGAGAGAGAGACATACAGAGCGTGAGCAGAGGAGGGGCAGAGAGAGAGACAAAGAATCCGAAGCAAACTCCAAGCTCTGAACCATCAGCACAGAACCTGACTCTGGGCTTGAACTCAGAAACTGCAAGATCATGACCTGAGCTGATGTTGGATGCTTAAGCACCTGAGCCACCCAGGTGCCCCTCCATACATTTTTTTTTTTTTTAACCAATATTACATTATGGAGATTATCCCAACTTGGTCATGTATACTCTCTCTATATTTTTATAAGCCACTAGATTGAATCTACTGATACTTTGTTGAGGGCTTCTGCATCTGTGTTCATGAGGGATATTTGTTTCCTTGTCCTGTTTGTATATGGCTTTTGTATCAGGATAATGGAAATATTCATTTTCCATTAACTAGCCCTCATCTGAAATCCAGCAAGAAGGGCCCTAAAACCACAAGAATTAAATGATTCCAACCACCTGCCAGAAGGAAATGATTTCTCTATAAGAAACTATAGCCACGTGGGCACATTGATTTTAGCCCAGTGAGACTTAGGTGAGATTTATGATCTATAGAACTGTAAGATAATAAATTTGCGTTTTTTTAAGCCACTTGATATAGGAGCAACTAATACACCAATATTCTAAATGAAAAACATATTTGGGAGACTCATAGTATCTGATTTGAAGTCTTAGTATGAAACTATAGTAATCAATATAGTCTGGTATTGTCATAGGGATAATACCTAGATCACTAGTTCTTGGCAGTTTTGGTGTCAGGACCTGACCTCTTTTCTTTCTTAAATATTGAGGATCTCAAAGTGCTTTTTACTCATAGGAATTATATGGGTTTTAGCTCTTGATATCTACCATATATTTTAAATCTATTTAACATAAGAAGCTTAAATTGAGTTTTAAAAAAGATGTGTTTGAACTATTTTAAATTTTAACTTAATTATTGAACAAATTTGAAAAATAATCATGTTCCCAAGCCCCTCAAAAATTAGAAGAGTGGCATTATTTTTCATTTAAAATGATTTAAATCATTTAAAATGATTTAAATCATTTAAAATGATTTAAATTTAAATTTAGATTAAAAAAAATGTCTGGCTTATTAAAATACAGGTAGATTTCATATTTTTATGATTAATATTCCATTATATATGTATATGCACATACATATATATACATATATACATACATACACACACACACACACACATACCACTTCTTTATCCATTCATCAGTCATTGGACAGTTGGGCTGCTTCCATAGTTTGGCTATTGTAGATAATGCACCTGTAAACACTGGGGTGTGTGTATCCCTTTGAATCAGTATTTTTGTATCCTTTAGGTAAGTACCTAATAGTGTAACTGCTGGATCATAGGGTAGTTCAATTTTTAACTTTTTGAAGAATCTCCATACTATTTTCCAGAGTGGCTGTACCAGTTTGCATTCTCACTAACAGTGCAACAGGGTTCCCCTTTTCAGATCCTTTCCAACATCTGTTGTTTCTTGAATTGTTGATTTGGATGGAGCTAGAGAATATTATGCTAAGTGAAATAAGTCAGAGAAACACAAATACCGTATGCTTTCACTCATATGTGGAATTTAAGAAACAAAACAAATGAACAAAGGGGGAAAAAAAACAGAGGGAGGCAAATCAAGAAAGAGACTCTTAACTGTAGAAAACAAACTGATGGTTACCAGGGAAGAGGTAGGTGAAGGAATGGGTGAAATAGGTGATGGGGATTAAGGAGTGCACTTGTAATGAACAGCTGGTATTGTATGGAAGTTTTAAACCACTATATTGTACACCTGAAACTAATATTGCACTTCATGTTAATTAACTGGAATTTTGAAACTAAAAGAAAAAAAGGTTTTGATAAACTTCTAAGTAGAAGAAAAAAAAAGATTGATTCTTATTTCTGTTTCTGCATTTAATTTGTTGTAATATCACATTTAATTGAACCTCTAGAAAACTGTATTGAAATTTTATGAGGGAATGAAAGTGAAAAGGTAAGTGACTAGTATTATGAAGCTAATTTTAACTCCAAGGATCCCTGAAAGAATGAGATCTTGATCACTATTTGAGAACAATTTATATAAATAAATGGAACCAAATAAAGTTCAGAAATAGAATAGTAATATATATTCAGTGGATTTTGAGCAGAAGTACAATGGTAATTCAATGGAAAAAGGATAATCTTTTCAACAAATGGTGTGTAGCAACTGGGCAGGCATATTTGGAAAAATGAACTTCAATCCTTTCCTCACACCACATAGAAAAGGAACCCAAAATGGATCATAGACTTAACCACATGAGCTAAAACTATAAATCTGCTACATAAAAACATGGGCAAAATCCTTGTGTTGGGCTCAGATCTTTAAAAAAAAATTTTTTTATGTTTTATTTATTTTTGAGAGAGAGAGAGAGAGCGCATGGGAGGGACACAGAGAGAGAGGGAGACACAGAATCCAAAGACAGCCTCCAGATTCTGAGCTAGCTGTCAGCACAGAGCCAGACGTGGGGCTCGAACCCATGAACCGGGAGATGATGACGTGTGCTGAAGTCGATGGTTAACCGACTGAGCCACCCAGGCGCCCCAGACTCACATCTTTTAGATACGCCTCAGAAGATAGCATGAACCATAAAAAAAAAAAAAAAAAAAAAAAAAATGAATCAGACATCATCAAAACTTTTGCTCTTTGAAAGAAAACTAAAAGATAAGCCACAGACAATAAAAGAAAAATATTTGTCAATAATTTTTACAAGAGGCTTCATCCATAATATATAATTAACTCTTGCAGCCTAATACTAAGAAAACAAAGAATAGGATTTTAAAAATGAGAACAGGTGCCCCTGGGTGGCTTGGTCAGTTAAGCCTCTGACTTGGGCTCAGGGCATGATCTTGTGGTTCACAAGTTCGAGCCCCGCGTCCGGCTCTGAGCTGACAGCTCAGAGCCTGGAGCCTACTTCAGATTCTATGTCTCCCCCTCTCTGCCCCTCCCCTACTTATTCTCTCTCTCTCTCTCTCTCTCTCTCAAAAGTAAATGAACATTAAAAAAATGAAAACATTTGGACAAATACTTTACACAAAAAGATAGGTGAAAGATGTGAAAAATACCATGAAACTGTTCATCATCATTAGTTACTAAGGCACTGCTACACTTGCACAGCATACCTGCTAGAATGGATAGGGAAGAATTACATATCAGGGGTTATCATTAGGACAATATTAGGACAATACTAATTTTCCCACAATACACTCACTAGAATAGATGGGAAAATAATTGCAATACAAGGTGCTGGTGAGGATATAGAGCATCTATATCTCCCATTCACAGAGTAAGTGGAATTCCGAAGTATGATTGCTTTGGAAAATGGCTTGAAATTTTCTTACAAAGTTGAACATACCTATCCCGTATGACTCCAAAAATTCTCTTTTTGGAATTTACTCCTGTTAAAGGGAAACTGGCTTGTAAATGAATATTCTTAGTACTTAATCCATAGTAGCCTCAAACTGGAAATAATCTAAATGTCCATTTTGGTTCATGGACAAATTATGTTCTATCTATACTATGGAATATTAACCAGCAATATAAAGAAACCACTACTGATAGGAGCAGCAACATAAAAACTCAAAAGTCCTTCTACTAAATGTAAAGGTCAGATGCAAAAGACAATATAATGTATGATTCCATTTATATGAAATTTTTAAAAAGGCAAAATTGTAATAATAGAAAGTAGATCCATGGTTGCTTGGGGCCTAGGTAGCAGGTGACGCTTGACTAGGAAAGCATACCTGTGAACATCTTTGGGTAGTGAAAATGTTCTTTATCTTGATTGTGATGGTAAGTGACATAACTGTATAATTTCTCAAAACTCATTGACCTCTACCCTTATAACAGGAGAAGGTAATTTGCAGGCCAATAAAGCCGATTAAAAAAGAAAGCACTTTTCCCAGCCTCACTTGCAGCTAGGGCTCTGGGTATAAATTAACCAGTAAGGTACAGTTCTTGACATTTGGAAGGCTGAAGTAAGGTAGATGATGTGCTTCTGCAGCTTCTGCTTTTTCTGCTGGCAGAGGGGTAGTGGAGGCATTCAATTTGTTCTGTGGCAGCTTTAAGTAGAGTTCACTATGTCTGGCTATTTGCTGCGTAGGTGCCAAGAGTCAGGCCTGGGACATCTATTCTGCTAGTGCAGATTGTAGCTGGCAGGGAATGATTCCTAGGCTTGCAGCTATGGCAACTACTGATTTATGGCAGTTCTCTGTGGCAGCCACCTGGCTATTATGGCTTCCTAACCAATGTTAGTTCTGGGGCCAGTGGTTTTCTGATCTAAAAGAGGCCGCACTGATTTTGCGGTGTGGCTTTTGGAAATTTTCTCCTTAAACTCAACCCAGAATCTGCTTCTTCAGCGTTTTCAATGATTCTATAAGCTACACAATCTCCTGTAATAAAAATTTTTCATTTAATCTGTCTAAAATGGAGTTGATTTTTAATTAAATATTAATATATGGACTTGAAGGCATATTGTGAGAAATAAGTGAAATTATGTAGGTAAAAAACTTAATAGTAGCTGCTACTTAGTAAAGAACTCAAATATTTATTGTTATTATTGCTATATGTTGCTAGATAAACATATGGTAAGCAAACCAGTATGGGAGTATAAAATAGCCGACTTTTTGCTTATTGTCTTAGTTGAAGCTTCCATAACAAATTATTTTGGATTGGGTAGCTTGAACAACAAACAGGTGTCATGGTTTTAAAAGGTGGAAGTCCAAGATCAAGGTGCCAGCAGATCCAGTGTCTGTTGAGGGCCCCTTTCCTTGTTAATAGTTGCTGTCTTTTCATGGTATCCTCACATGGAAGAGAGAAGAGAGCAGCAAGTTCTCTCATGATTCTTTTCAGGGCACTAACCCCATTCTTGAGAGCTCTGCCTTCATAACCTCATCAAAACCTATTACCTCCCAAAGGTCCCACCTTTTAATATCACACTGGGGGGAAAGGTTTCAACACATGAACCTGGGAAAGATGTAAGCATTCAGTTTTTAACACTCATCTACTCAGAGAGAACTGAAATCATGTAAAATTAGACTGGGAATACTGTGGAGTGACAGTCCTGATGTAAATATCTAGCAAAAACATTTAATGGATGTTTTAAATGGGTTTGGGAGGTTGGAAAAAATAATATATTAGGGAGAAGCAACTTCAGTTTACAGAGAACAAGTTCAGCCAATTGAAATGTGCTGTTTCTTTTTAACTGGCAGATTAAGGGGGATGCTATAGACATAATTCAGCAAGGAATTGGACCAAGTTGTAATATCTTTAGGAATAAGATGGAGAAATGTAAGCTTCCTCATCACACAATACAGTGACCTATCTGATTCAGTACATCTAATGTGGGACCAATTAGTGAGTGCCTACTGGCAGGCTCAACCCCACCTGAGGCTCTGAGACCATTTCTGACCCAGGTCAAGATTTAGGTCAGGAACTCAGTGTCCAAGCATGCAAGTCAGCATCATACCTTGTTCTCCCAGACATATTGCTTGAAATCTTGATCTGAGATCTCAGAGTCATTTTTTGACATCGATCTCACTTCTTAACATTCATTGTCTGTTAAATATTGAAATTTGTCTTATCCCAATCATCCCTACTGTCATTTGTTTCTGTGCCTATCTTATCTTCTTTCAGCCACTGTAACAGTCTTCTAACTAGTCTTTCTGTCACAACTGCTCTGCCTCTCCTAACTGGACCTCCCTATTGTTTTCACTCATCTTCCAGAAAATCAAGTAGGATCGTGTCACTCTCCTAACTGAATATCCCAAACAAAATAAAGCTAAATATCTTTCATAATCTGACCCAGATCTATATTTCTAGTTTCATTTTTTTGTGTCTCCTGAGTTGTATGTACAATTTTTATGTTCACAGCACTTCCAAGTTCTCTCACTCTGTGTTTTAGGCCTGCTCTTTCCATGCCTATTCTCTTACACATGCTTGCTATCAGATGATCCTTCCTCTTTAAAGGCCACTGAAATTAAAAAAAAAAAAAATACATATATACATTACGCCACTGATAGCCAAGTTGCAGAACTCTAGGAGGTCCACTCACATTGTAGTTTATGTGAAAGATACACTCCACAGCCCATGTGGGCAAACTCCTCACTTATCCTTTAGTGTGAATGACAATCCCTGGAGTTCTGAAACTGAACTGTCATGAACATGCAAAGTTATATGCTGAAAAAAAATTCAAATTGTGTGTAAGTCAAGTCTCAATTTATTGTCCTACACTCCTCTCCCTGTTGCATCCACACGACTCCTGAAGCAGAATGCTAGGGGCACCAGTGACAGTCACAACAAAATTTATTGCAATGAGAGGCAAGGCCGACCGATTGGGACCAACACTCTTGAACAGAGTGGGGTCTCGAACAGCTGGGGTACAGAGTTTTTATAGCCAACCCCATCATCTTATCATCACCTGGGAATAGAACAAAGGAATAGTTCCCAGATGGGGGTGGAAACAGTTCAGACATGCCCTTGCCCCAATCCAATCAAACACTAATCCAGTTGATTTGCCTTGAACTTTTGTTCCCTTGATGGATAGGATAAGGCTGTTATCTCTTAACCTATAGTGTTAAAGCTGTTATTTCTTAAGGCTACAGGTTAGCCCTGCACTACAATTTAACCTTTACACGCCCTTTCCGAAGTAACAAATAATATCTGTTGGGTAATGTTTTGTTACATCCTATTGTATGTATTTACCTATGTATGTGTGTACACAAAATAATGATTATTTCTTACGTGAGTAGGATCATGATACACTTTTTATGCTGTAACTTTTTATGCTCTTCAATATGCCTTAGAAAATGTTGCTGGTCAATATATAGACCTACCTCATTCCTTTTTTAAGCTGAATTCCTTTGTCAGAATTCAGTTCAAATAGTGTCTGTTTTTGTCAAACTCCTCTTGGAAGGTCAGTTACCATTTGTGTATAATCTCTTAACATTCTAGTATACTATCTTTTATTAGAATAAATTATAATTATGTCTCCACAGTATATTTTCTCCCTAAATATTATCTGATATCCTCAGAGATTGGGTCTTTGTAACATTTTAGTGACTCAAAAATAGTTTCTGTAACTTGATAATGTCGGAGTTTTCCTTAACTAGATAGTTAAGATAAACACAAGTGCCATATTCCTTAGACATCTCGTTGGATTGGAATGTGTCTTCTAAATCTCTGAACATGGTTGCCTTATTTTCTGGGCATTTTTAAAGGCTCTCCTTGGTAATATTTATGGAGAATTCTTTGATTTGTAGTGAAATATGAAATCTCACAGTGAAATGCAAAATGTGGGTAGAAATTCCTATTCTTCCAGGTTGTCAGTGCCTCCAAGCCTAAAGTCATTTTAAACTGGGACTCAATTGAACCAATGGTTTTCCTAGCTTATCTTTTCCTCTTATAGATAAAATTAAAATTCATTTTAAAAGCCTATCTTTCTCTGACTTAATTCACTTAGCATAATGCCCTCAACTTCCATCTGTGTTGTTGCAAATGGCAAATTTTCCTTCTTATTTCTGGCAGAATACTACTCAGCCATGTACATAGCACATTAAAAACTAATTTATTTTGAGAGAGAGAGAGAAAGAGCAGGGGAGAAGCCGAGCGAGGGAGAGAGAAAGAGAGAGAATCCCAAGCAAGCTCCATGCTCATACTGTTGTCCATAGTGACTGCACTAATATACATTCTCACCAACAGTGCACAGGGGTTCTCTTTCTCTATGTTCTCTCTTGCCAACACGTGTCATTTCTTGTCTTCTGAATGATAGCCATTCTAACAGTGATGAGATAAAACAGAATTGTAGCTTTGATTTGCACTTTCCTGGTGATTAGTGATGTTGAGCACCTTTTTTTTCATGTACCTATTGGCCATCTCTATATCTTCTTTGGAAATGAGAGATACAGGAGGTATATTGGAGCAAACTTTTTGTGTACTATTAAATTTAAGTTGTTATCAGTCTAAACTAGATTAAGATGCTAATTATAATAAGTAGTGAAATAACAAAATAGCTAAAAAATTCAGTAAAATAAGTGGGAACTAAAATGGTATACTAGGAAATAATCCTAAAACCGTAGAAGGCCATAATAGGGGAACAGAAACAAAAAAGACTAAAGACCTATAGAAGACCAATGTGCAAAGCTATGAGCACAATGGCAGAGATAAATCCTACCTTATAATACTTACATTAAATGTGGATGGACTAAACACTTCAACAAAAAGGCAAAGATTAGAGAATAGATTTAAAAACATAATTGAACTAGATTCTGTATATGAGACCTATTGAGAACTAAAGACAAAAATAGGTTGAAATAAAATGATGGAAAAATATATGCCATGCACACAGTAACCAAAAGTGGCAAAGCAAATACTAGACAAAATATCAGACCAAAATATTACTAGAGACAAAGGATATTTTATGTTTTATACATCTTATATCCCTAGCACATCACAAAATATGTTAAGCAAAAATTGACATGAAGCAAAAACTGACAAGTATATGAAGCAAAAACTGATAAATGGATGATTCAACAATTAGTAGCTGGGAGTTTTATTTACCTGCTTTCAATAATGAAGACAAAAAGTAGACATGATGAACAAAATAGAAGACTTGAACAATATTATAAGCCAAGTAAACCTAATAGATCTACAGAACACTCAATCCCAAAATAATAGAACACACATTGCTCTCAAGTGCACATGAAAGTTTGTACAGGATAGAGCATATGCTATAAATTGTTCTAAATAAATTTAAAAGGGTTGTAACCACATAAGGTGTTTTCTTCAATGATAGTTGAATGAAATTAGAAATCAGTAAATGCAAATTTGTAGTCTCTAGCCTTGGATGGGCCTTAGCTTCAATTATATGTTCTGTATATGGCCTGGGATACCATTCTTTATTTCACATGACAACTTAAAATCTTCACCAGTCTTGAATACTTCTATTTTGTTTCTGACTTTATTGAGAAGGTGGAGGCCATCAAGCAGGAATGCTAGATCCTCTTCCATTTTGTCATATTTACATGCTTTGTTGCATATACCATCCTCTTCCTCACCTTTTTCTTCTGCTTTCAGAAAAAGACTCTTTTCTACTGATCAAGGCCAATCACTCCACCTGCTCTCTGTATGCCAACCCTCCAAGTTTCCATAAGAACCTGCTATAACAACTATTTTCTCTTTTTCTATATCAATAGCATCTTCCCAATGTGGGCTCTTCGTCCTTAGCTGTAAATATGTTTAGCTATCCCCTACATTAAAAATATTGAACTCATCCTCAATCTATGTTGTTGACCAATAGCTTGCTTTTCTTTCACCATCTAAAAATTTTTTAAAGTGCTGTTGGGGTTATCCTGGCGAAGACACTAGGCCCTAAGAGTTTTAAAAACCTAAGTGATAGAGACTAGAAACTCATTTATTTTAAAACTTTTAAGATTTTTCTTTTCTGCAGAGGCAAAATAAAATGTTCCTTTGTTCTGGAAAAAATATTTAATTGGACCCTTTTATTAGATAAATATAGGGGCGCCTGGGTGGCACAGTCGGTTAAGCATCCGACTTCACCCAGGTCACGATCTCGTGGTCCGTGAGTTCGAGCCCTGCGTCAGGCTCTGGGCTGATGGCTCAGAGCCTGGAGCCTGTTTCCGATTCTGTGTCTCCCTCTCTCTCTGCCCCTCCCCCATTCATGCTCTGTCTCTCTCTGTCCCAAAAATAAATAAACATTGAAAAAAAAATTTAGATAAATATAAAGTAAGCATTATTTACCTATTGTTCTTGTGATGAACAGAACACCGTTAGTTCTAATCTGATATATTTTTTAGAATGAGAAATTAGGTGTTCTCTTGGTAATATATATTGTACTGTATTCCAGGAGATGAACATCTCTGAGATGTTCTTTGTGTGTGGTGAGAGCAGAGGGAACTAGTTTTTGGCTCTGAATAAATTGAGAATGCCTGGTACTGCAAAGTGTTATTTGTTCTTGTGGGTTGAGTTGTGGGCATTCTTATTCAAGAGGTTAAGGAAGGAGATACAAAATTAACACAGATGCTTGAAGAAGGAATATGGAATCATTATCAGGTGCATTACCTGCACCTGACATTGAAGAGTAGTCAATATAAGGAACCAGACTTGTTCCAATACCCCATGTTAGAGAAGTCTGATTGATGCAGAAAGTACTGATGCTGAATAAATTTTCATAGGAATGGCTATGTTCCTGTGGATGGGAAGAATGTTTTCTCTGAAGTTGCTAAATATATCTCTATTAATTGTTAAAGAATAAGGTATAACTTGGAAATGGGGGAAATGGGGATTTAAGGGCCTGGGCAGCAATACTCCAATGGAAGGGGTGTCATAATCTGGTTTCTAGCTACCATTCGCTAAAAAGAACTTTTTTCTTGGGAAAAAAGTCTGTTTTCAGGAGTGAACAGAGAAAGTACAAAAGGATCCTTGGAGTTGTGTTTTGTTAGAAAGAAAGTCTGTGCTGAAAGAAGATAAAACAAAGGGCATAAAATCCAGGAAGTTCTGACCAGTGGTTTTTAATGGTCAAATATGGCATAATTTGAGTATCAAAATAATGGTAGGATAGGTCATAACCATTTAAATAAAATAATAATCCATGAATTCAAATTGATATAAATGAATAAATCATTTTATCATGAATGTGATATTTATATAGCCTCAAAATATCTCCCCATAAAATACTGACAGATTACAAAGAGGTAAAGAATAACTTGTGCAATTGCTATCCCAGCAGACATTACCTTAATAAGTGATCAAATTTAACATTGTCAGTTATGGGAACAAACGAAGTGATGTGTACCACCTGATAGATGCAGAAAGACTTTGTATGTTCTGTCATGTTCCCACCCAAGATGTATAACCCAAATATAATCATGAGTAAACACCAGATAAACTCAAATTGAGGAACATTCTACAAAATAATTGGCCTGTGATCTTCAAAATTACTCAGTCCTTGAAAATCAAGGAGAGACAAATTGTTATTCCTCTTTAGTTTCCTTCAATATAAAACAGCTAAGTATGTATCATCCTTGACTAGAGGTCTTTTGCTACAAATGATGTGGGGACATTTGTTAAACCTTGAATGGGGCATAATCATTAGATGGAAATAACTTATCAATGCCACTTGCTGGATTTTGATGGTGGTTTTGTCATTAAATAGGAATCAACAAATAAAAGAGGTTAATGTCATCTCATTTTATCGTCAATGGCTAGTAAGACTTAGGTTCTTATGTTAGAAAACAGTAATCTACACCCATTGCTTCTAGTTTCTTCTTAATCATGCTTTAACATACTGTAATTTTTCCTTTTTTCTTTCTTCCACCCCATTTTAACTGCTTACCAAGGATTCCAGAAAAATCTTTGTTCATAGTCATTTAGTGTCTGTGTGACCTTAGAAATTTGTGCCTCAGTTCATTTTAATCAGTTAGATGGGAAAATAAAATAGTTGTGGTCAAGATGTAGATGTATACAAAATGTGTAGAATCACTCTTGACCCTTATTAAGCACCTGAAAATGTGAATTATTTATTAATATCATGATTTCCATCCCAGAGTTCTTGCCTGTGATATATAAAATCTATAGCTCCTCACTGCACAATCAACTCCAGAAAGCTTTGCCTGATCCCTACAATAGGCTATATGCTCTCTCATTTTGTGCTTCGTTCACAACACTCATCACATGGATTCATAATTGCTTATTTATATTCTTTATTCCTACATTAAACTGAAAACAACTGGAAGACAGGGACTCTGGATGTGTGTGGATACATGAGTCCATTCATTTCTTGTACTGTATTCTTAGCACCTAGTACATTGTCTGGATATACATTTAAGTGCCTGGACATTTCCTACAGATACTTAGAACACACAATGCCAAAAACTGAGTTCTCCTCTATAGTCCAGGACTTATTCCTGTCCTGTGTTCCTTATTCTGATGATTGCCTAAGTCAGAAAGCTGAATACCATCCTTATTCCTTTAAAAAAAAAAAAAAAGTCCTAATCAGTTGATGGCCAAGTAATGGTAATTTCTTTAGTATCTTTTTATTCATTTTCTTCCTCTTTCCTGTTGTCATTCCCTCAGTTCATCATCACATTGTCGCTCCAGTTAATGACCGCGGTTGACCTAGTTTTCCTGTTTATTCTTAACTCTTTCCAATCATCTTTATATCCTACCTCAAAAGTGATCTTACTAAAAGCATGAACAAGTTCATCCTCCCCGCTTTAATGAATTCACATTGTCTTTAGGATAAAATACACTACCTAATATGGCTTACAAAGACTATTCTCACCAGCTTTACTCCTTGCACCTTCTCCTTCACCTTCTTTTTTAATTATATGGTTTCTAAATAGGTACCTACAAATGCTCTCTTTCCTAGATCTTTTCACAAATGCTGTTCTCTCCGTCTGGGATGCTACTGACTATATTCTTTGCTTAGCTAACTCCTCACTTTTAAGAACTCAGCTCATGCACAATCAACTCCATTTTTTTCTTTAAATGCACACTTTTGAATGTATGCTTTTTTAAATGTATACTTTTCTGTCAGGCAGATTTCTCTGCCTGTTAGGTCTGAACTTTCTAGAGTTCTAACTCTAATTCTTTTGAACTTTAAGATCCTGGCTAATTTGTAATGTTTACTGACTCATTAAGGATGAAAATGATTATTTTATTGTAATTTATCAGAGGTGTGGTCCATTTCTACTATGTATGGAGATGGCATTGGAGTAGTTCCCCCACTCCAGCTAAGACCAATGGGTTATTTTCTATAAATTTTGTATAGTTTTATAATGATCCAAACTTCATGTGGTACCAAAGAGCAACTAGGGCACTTTATACCACAAGAGTTAAGAGTTCATAAAACAACAAACATAAAAACAATCAATAAATCCTGAAAATGAGTCTCCTAAAAGTCTTACACAAAAGCTCTGAGGAATACCTCCAGGAAAATGCACACATAGCTTTTATACAGTTCTAGATTTCCAGAACTTCCTTGGGTGTGAATGAAGCCAAGTGGCTTTAGTTCATATGATTGAATCAGATATTACTAACAAGATTTGTTTATTTCATATATTTTCATGACCCTGGATTGGTATTTTAAGTAACCAACTTGCAGGAGGAATAAAAGAAACAGGGAATCACCAAGTACTTCAGCAATGGGCATTTGGGACATTTCTCCCCAATGTAATACAAATATTTGCCTGGTGAAAGTACCTTCATCTCCACTATATTTTGAGTATTGTTAAAAAGATTTGACCCCATAAGTTGACTCTATGCTGCCACTGTAACACAGCTTACATCCCCAGAATGCTTTTCGCCAAAAAATGATTGGGATGTAGTAGGACAGGCCTTCAATGAGCTCCATGCTGACTCCAATTTACTTAGAGATGATGCCTCCATCATCTTATATACATATTGAAGACTAATTTTTAGTTTGGGCCCTGGTTATCTGGGACACCAGAGGTCATTGAAAGAATCAAGAGGTCATGGGGCGCCTGAATGGCTCAGTCGGTTAAGTGTCCGACTTCAGCTCAGGTCACAATCTCGCAGTCCGTGAGTTCGAGCCCCGCGTCGGGCTCTGGGCTGATGGCTCAGAGCCTGGAGCCTGCTTCCGATTCTGTGTCTCCCTCTCTCTCTGCCCCTCCCCCGTTCATGCTCTCTCTCTCTGTCTCAAAAATAAATAAAACGTTAAAAAAAAAAAGAATCAAGAGGTCATTATGAAAGCAGAGCTTATAGAAGAATAAAAGGTCACTACCATTGTATCTAATGATCTTCATTAGCACATCAAGATCCCCCCAAATTGGAAAGCTTACCATGCTCCACAAGCAAATGACAAGGCTTAGAGAAGCTGCAAGTCCACTGACTAGAGGAGTCTATAGTCAGAAGTCCCCAAATTGGAGCCTGTTTATATGGTCACTAGCCTGCAAATGTGACTACAAGTCCTGAATATTACTATATTACTATCTGATGATTAAACCATCAGAACCACCAGGAAGCAAAAGAGCTCATGATTCTATCACAGGAGTCAGGAGAAAGAATCTGTAAATTGCAATAAATGGATAGGTTACATCTCTAAGGTTTCTTCCTCACTTAATGCACTAGGACAGCACAAAGTGCCCATGTCACCTTCCTAAGAATTTCTGTATTTACATAGAAAGCATTACATAGAGCATAAAGCATTTGTGACTTCAGGTCACTTAACTCCGAGACTCAAAATGGGACTTACCAGTAAAGTGGAGCTCTTAATATGTATCTCACAGGGTCTGATTATATAATAAGCACCCAATGAATGGCAGCCTTCATTATTACTATATATTTGTGTATGTATTCCTTGAAATCTTAGGTAATTCTTTTTTAAATTTTATTTATTTTTAATTTAAATTCAAGTAGTTAACATTGTGTTATAATATCGTGTAATAATGATTTCAGGAATAGAATTTAGTGGTTTATCACTTACATATAACACCCAATGCTCATCCCAACAATTGCTTTCCTTAATGCCCATCACCCATTTAGCCTATCTCCCCACACAACACCCAACAGCAACCCTCAGTTTGTTCTCTGTATTTCAGAGTCTCTTACGGTTTTTCTCCCTCTCTGTTTTTATCTTTATTTTGTTTACATTTCCTTGTGTTCATCTCTTTTGTAACTTAAAGTCCACATACGAGTGAAATCATATGATACTTTTCTTTCTCTGACTGAATTATTACACTGGCATAGCATAATATACTCTCATTCTATCCATGTTGTTGCAAAGGACAAGATTTCGTTCTTTTTGATTGCCGAAAAATGATCCAGTGTGTGTGTGTGTGTGTGTGTGTGTGTGTGTGTGTGTGTGTGTGTGTGTGTGTGTGATAAAAACCACATCTTCTTTATCCATTCATCCATCAATGGGCATTTGGGCTCTTTCCAAACTTTGGCTATTGTCAATAGTGCTTCTGTAAACATTGGGGTGCATGTGCCCCTTTGAAACAGCATACTTGTATCCCTTGGATAAATACCTTGTAGTGCAATTGCTGGGTCATAGGGTAGTTCTGGTTTTAATTTTTTGAGGAACCTCCATACTGTTTTCCAGAGTGGCTGCACCAGTTTGCATTCCCACCAGCAGTGCAAAAAAGATCTTTCTCCACATCCTCGCCAACATCTGTCGTTGCCTGAGTTGTTAATGTTCGCCATTCTGACTGGTGTGAGGTATATCTCTTGTGGTTTTGATTTGTATTTCCCTGGTGATGAGTGATGTTGAATATTTTTTCATGTGTCTGTTGTCCATCTGGATGTCTTCTTTGGAGAAGTGTCTATTCATTTCTCTTGCCCATTTCTTCACTGGATTATTTGTTTTTTGGGTGTTTTTGATAAGTTCTCTATAGATTTTAGATACTATCCCTTTATCTTATATGGCATTTGCAAATGCCTCTCTCATTCTGTCAGTTGCATTTTCGTTTTGCTGACAATTTCCTTCGCTGTGCAGAAGCTTTTTATCTTGATGAGGTCCCAATAGTTCATTTTTGCTTTTGTCTCCCGTGCCTCCAGACATACGTCAAGGAAGAAGTTGCTGCAGCCCAGGTCAAAGAGGTTGTTGCCTGTTTTCTCCTCCAGGATTTTGATGGCTTCCTGCCTTATGTTTAGGTCTTTCATCCACTTTGAGTTTATTTTTGTGTATGGTGTAAGAAAGTGGTCCAGGTCAATTCTTCTACATGTTGCTGTCCAGTTTTCACAACACCATTTGCTGAAGAGACTGTCTTTTTTTTCCATTGGATATTTTCCCCTGCTTTGTAAAAGATTAGTTGGCCATACATTTGTAGGTACATTTCTGGGTTTTCTATTCTGTTCCATTGATCTATGTGTTCTTGGGCGAGTACGATACTTTCTTGATGATTACAGCTTTGTAATACAGCTTGAAGTCCAGAATTGTGATGCCTCCTGCTCTGGTTTTCTTTTTCAGAATGGCTTTGCTTATTCGGGGTCTTTTGTGATTCCATACAAATTTTAGTATCTGTGAAGGATTGGTGAAGATCTGTGAGAATGCTGGTGTTGGCATTTTAAACAATGTTTGTTCTTCCAATCCAAGAGCATGGAATGTTTTTCCATTTTTTTTGTGTGTGTCGTCTTCAGTTTCTTTCATAAACTTTCTATAGTTTTCATGTATAGATTTTTCACCTCTTTGGTTAGGCTTATTCCTAGGTAATTGATGTTTTTGGGTGCTATTGTAAATGGGCTTGATTCCTTGATTTCTCTTTCTGTTGCTTCATTACTGGTGTATTGAAATGCAACCAATTTCTGTGCATTGATTTTATATCCTATGACTTTGTTCAATTCATGGATCAGTCCTAGTCCTTTTCGGTGGAGTCTTGAATTTTCCAAATGTCATCTGTGAAGAATGATAGTTTGACTTCCTCCTTGCCGATTTGGCTGCCTTTTATGTCTTTGTTTTGTCTCATTGCTGAAGGTAGGATTTTTAATAATATGCTGAATAACAGTGGTGAGAGTGGACGTCCTTGTCGTGTTTCTGACCATAGGGGGAAAGCTCTCAGTTTTTCCCCATTAAGGATTATATTAGCGGCGGGTCTTTCATATGTGGCCTTCATGATCTTGAGGTATGATCCTTCTGTCACTACTTTCCTGAAGGTTTTTATCAAGAAAGGATGCTAAACTTAGTCAAATGCTTTTTCAGCATCTATTGAGAGGATCATGTGGTTCTTATCCTTTCTTTTATTAATGCAGTATCACATTGATTGACTTGTGAATATTGAACAAGACTTGCATCCTAAGAATAAATCCCACTTGATCGTGGTGAATAATTCTTTTAATGAATGTTTGAATCTGGCTTGCTAGTATCTTATTCAGAATTTTTGCATTCATGTTTATCAGGGAAATTGGTCTGTAGTTCACCTTTGTAGTGGGGTCTTTGTCTGGTTTTGGAATCAAGGTAATGCTGGCATTGTGGAATGAGTTTGGAAGTATTCCTTCCATTTCCTTCCATTTTCCTTCCAAAAATCTAATTTTTGGAACACTTTCAAAACAATGGGTGTTAACTACTCTTTAAATGTTTGGTAGAATTCCCCTGGGAAGCCATCCAGCTCTGGACTCTTGTTTGTTGGGAGATTTTTGATTAGTGATTTAATTTATTTACTGGTTATGGGTTTGTTCAAATTTTCTGTTTCTTCCTGTATCCATTTTGGTAGCTTATATGTCTCTAGGACTTTGTCCATTTCTTCCAGATTGCCCAATTTAGTGGCATATAATTGCTCATAATATTATCTTATTATTTGTATTTCTGCAGTGTTTGTTGTCATCTCCCCTCTTTCATTTGTGATTTTATTTATCTGTGTTGTTCCCTTTTTCTTTTTGATCAGTCTGGCTAGGGGTGTATCAATTTTGTTAATTCTTTCAAAGAACCAGCTCCTGGGTTCATTGATCTTTTCTACTATTTGTTTTATTTTGATATCATTGTTTTCTGCTCTAATCTTTATTATTTCCCATATTCTACTGGCTTTAGGCTTTATTTGTTCTTTATGTGTATCTGAGACTTTCCTTCCTTCTTTTGGAAGACCTAGATTGCTATATGCTTCCATCTTATGACTGCCTTTGCTGCATCCCAGAGGTTTTGGACTGTCTTGTTTTCTTTTTCATTGGCTTCCATGTACTATTTAATTTCTTCTTTAATTTTTTGGTTAACCCATTCATTCTTTAGTAAGATGTTCTTTCATCTCCAAGTATTCATGGTCTTCCAAGTTTTTTCTTGTGGTTGGTTTAGAGTTTCATAGCATTGTGGTCTGAAAATATGTACAGTATGATCTTGATCTTTTTGTACTTGTTAAGGGTTGATTTGTGACTCGGTATGTGATCTACTCTGGAGAATGTTCCATGTGCACTCGAGAAGATTGTGTATTCAGCTGCTTTAGGATTAAAACATTCTGAACACATTTGCAAGGTCTAGTCTGTCATTCAAAGCCATTTTTTCCTTCTTGATGTTCTGCTTAGATAATCTGTCCATTGTTGTAAGTGGGGTGTTGAAATCCTCTACTATTATGGTATTAGTATCAATGAATTTCTTTATATTTGTGATTAATTGATTTATATATTGGGTGTTCCAAGTTGGGGACATAAATATAGTTGTTGCATCTTCTTGGTGGATAGACCCCTTAATTGAGATATAATGCCTTTCTTCATATCTTGTTACAGTCTTTATTTTATTTTTTTCCTCAATATATGAAATTTATTTTCAAATTGGTTTCCATACAACACCCAGTGCTCATCCCAAAAGGTGCCCTCCTCAATATCCATCACCCACCCTCCCCTCCCTCCCACCCCCCATCAACCCTCAGTTTGTTCTCAGTTTTTAACAGTCTCTTATGCTTTGGCTCTCTCCCACTCTAACCTCTTTTTTTTTTTTTCCTTCCCCTCCCCCATGGGTTTCTGTTAAGTTTCTCAGGATCCACATGAGAGTGAACACATATGGTATCTGTCTTTCTCTGTATGGCTTATTTCACGTAGCATAACACTCTCCAGTTCCATCCACGTTGCTACAAAGGGCCATATTTCATTCTTTCTCATTGCCACATAGTACTCCATTGTGTATATAAACCACAATTTCCTTATCCATTCATCAATTGATGGACATTTAGGCTCTTTCCATAATTTGGCTATTGTTGAAAGTGCTGCTATAAACATTGGGGTACAAGTGCCCCTATGCATCAGTACTCCTGTATCCCTTGGGTAAATTCCTAGCAGTGCTATTGCTGGGTCATAGGGTAGGTCTATTTTTCATTTTTTGAGGAACCTCCACACTGTTTTCCAGAGTGGCTGCACCAGTTTGCATTCCCACCAACAGTGCAAGAGGGTTCCCGTTTCTCCACATCCTCTCCACCATCTATAGTCTCCTGATTTGTTCATTTTGGCCACTCTGACTGGCGTGAGGTGATATCTGAGTGTGGTTTTGATTTGTATTTCCCTGATGAGGAGCGACGTTGAGCATCTTTTCATGTGCCTGTTGGCCATCTGGATGTCTTCTTTAGAGAAGCGTCTATTCATGTTTTCTGCCCATTTCTTCACTGGGTTATTTGTTTTTCGGGTGTGGAGTTTGGTGAGCTCTTTATAGATTTTGGATACTAGCCCTTTGTCTGATATGTCATTTGCAAATATCTTTTCCCATTCCGTTGGTTGCCTTTTAGTTTTGTTGTTTCCTTTGCTGTGCAGAAGCTTTTTATCTTCATAAGGTCCCAGTAGTTCATTTTTGCCTTTAATTCCCTTGCCTTTGGGGAGGTGTTAAGTAAGAAATTGCTGCGGCTGAGGTCAGAGAGGTCTTTTCCTGCTTTCTCCTCTAGGGTTTTGATGGTTTCCTGTCTCACATTCAGGTCCTTTATCCATTTTGAGTTTATTTTTGTGAATGGTGTGAGAAAGTGGTCTAGTTTCAACCTTCTGCATGTTGCTGTCCAGTTCTCCCAGCACCATTTGTTAAAGAGACTGTCTTTTTTCCATTGAATGTTCTTTCCTGCTTTGTCAAAGATGAGTTGACCATACGTTTGTGGGTCTAGTTCTGGGGTTTCTATTCTATTCCATTGGTCTATGTGTCTGTTTTTGTGCCAATACCATGCTGTCTTGATGATTACAGCTTTGTAGTAGAGACTAAAGTCTGGGATTGTGATGTCTCCTGCTTTGGTCTTCTTCAAAATTCCTTTGGCTATTCGGGGCCTTTTGTAGTTCCATATGAATTTTAGGAGTGCTTATTCTAGTTTCGAGAAGAATGCTGGTGCAATTTTGATTGGGATTGCATTGAATGTGTAGATAGTTTTGGGTAGTATTGACATTTTGACAATATTTATTCTTCCAATCCATGAGCACGGAATGTTTTTCCATTTCTTTATATCTTCTTCAATTTCCTTCGTAAGCTTTCTATAGTTTTCAGCATGCAGATCTTTTACATCTTTGGTTAGATTTATTCCTAGGTATTTTATGCTTCTTGGTGCAATTGTGAATGGGATCAGTTTCTTTATTTGTCTTTCTGTTGCTTCATTATTAGTGTATAAGAATGCAACTGATTTCTGTACATTGATTTTGTATCCTGCAACTTTGCTGTATTCATGTACCAGTTCTAGGAGACTTTTGGTGGAGTCTATCGGGTTTTCCATGTATGGTATTTTGTCATCTGCAAAAAGTGAAAACTTGACTTCATCTTTGCCAATTTTGATGTCCTTGATTTCCTTTTGTGTGTGATTGCTGATGCTAGAACTTCCCACACTGTTATACGACAGCGGTGAGAGTGGGCATCCCTGTCATGTTCCTGATCTCAGGGGAAAAGCTCTCAGTTTTTCCCCATTGAGGATGATGTTAGCTGTGGGCTTTTCATAAATGGCTTTTATGATGTTTAAGTGTGTTCCTTCTATCCCGGCTTTCTGAAGGGTTTTTATTAAGAAAGGTGCTGGATTTCGTCAAATGCCTTTTCTGCATCGATTGACAGGATCATATAGTTCTTATCTTCTCTTTTATTAATGTGATGTATCACGTTGATTGATTTGCGAATGTTGAACCTGCCCTGCATCCCAGGAATGAATCCCACTTGATCATGGTGAATAATTCTTTTTATATGTTGTTGAATTCGATTTGCTATTATCTTATTGAGAATTTTTGCATCCATATTCATCAGGGATATTGGCCTGTAGTTCTCTTTTTTTACTGGGTCTGTGTCTGGTTTAGGAATCAAAGTAATACTGGCTTCATAGAATGAGTCTGGAAGTTTTCCTTCCCTTTCTATTTCTTGGAATAGCTTGAGAAGGATAGGTATTATCTCTGCTTTAAACATCTGGTAGAACTCCCCTGGGAAGCCATCTGGTCCTGGACTCTTATTTGTTGGGAGATTTTTGATAACCGATTCAATTTCTTCGCTGGTTATGGGTCTGTTCAAGCTTTCTATTTCCTCCTGATTGAGTTTTGGAAGCGTGTGGGTGTTTAGAAATTTGTCCATTTCTTCCAGGTTGTCCAGTTTGTTGGCATATAATTTTTCATCGTATTCCTTGATAATTGCTTGTATTTCTGAGGGATTGGTTTTAATAATTCCATTTTCATTCATGATTTTATCTAATTGAGTCATCTCCCTTTTCTTTTTGAGAAGACTGGCTAGAGGTTTATCTATTTTGTTTATTTTTTCAAAAAACCAACTCTTGGTTTCGTTGATCTGCTCTACAGTTTTTTTTAGATTCTAGAGTGTTTATTTCTGCTCTGATCTTTATTATTTCTCTTCTTCTGCTGGGTTTAGGCTGTCTTTGCTGTTCTGCTTCTATTTCCTTTAGGTGTGCTGTTAGATTTTGTATTTGGGATTTTTCTTGTTTCTTGAGATAGGCCTGGATTGCGATGTATTTTCCTCTCAGGACTGCCTTCACTGCATCCCAAAGTGTTTGGATTGTTGTATTTTCATTTTTGTTTCCATGTATTTTTTTTTTCAACGTTTATTTATTTTTGGGACAGAGAGAGACAGAGCAGGAACGGGGGACGGGCAGAGAGAGAGGGAGACACAGAATCGGAAACAGGCTCCAGGCTCTGAGCCATCAGCCCAGAGCCTGACGCGGGGCTCGAACTCACGGACTGCGAGATCGTGACCTGGCTGAAGTCGGACGCTTAACCGACTGTGCCACCCAGGCGCCCCTCCATGTATTTTTTAATTTCTTCTCTAATTGCCTGGTTGACCCACTCATTCTTTAGTAGGGTGTTCTTTAACCTCCATGCTTTTGGAGGTTTTCCAGACTTTTTCCTGTGGTTGATTTCAAGCTTCATAGCATTGTGGTCTGAAAGTATGCATGGTATGATCTCCATTCTTGTATACTTATGAAGGGCTGTTTTGTGACCCAATATGTGATCTATCTTGGAGAATGTTCCATGTGCACTCGAGAAGAAAGTATATTCTGTTGCTTTGGGGCAGCGTTCTAAATAGATCTGTCAAGTCCATCTGATCCCTGTATCATTCAGGGCCCTTCGTTCTTTATTGATCCCGTGTCTAGATGATCTATCCATTGATGTAAGTGGAGTGTTAAAGTCCCCTGCAATTACCACATTCTTATCAATAAGGTTGCTTATGTTTGTGAGTAATTGTTTTATATATTTGGAGGTTCCTGTATTCGGTGCATAGACATTTATAATTGTTAGCTCTTCCTGATGGATAGACCCTGTGATTATTATATAATGCCCTTCTTCATCTCTTGCTACAGCCTTTAAATTAAAGTCTAATTTGGTCTGATATAAGTATGGCTACTCCAGCTTTTTTTTTGACCTCCAGTAGCATGATAAATAGTTCTCCATCCCGTCACTCTCAATCTGAAGGTGTCCTCAGGTCTAAAATGAGTCTCTTGTAGACAGCAAATAGATGGGTCTTGTTTTTTTATCCATTCTGATACCCTATGTCTTTTGGTTGGTGCATTTAGTCCATTTACATTTGGTGTTATTATAGAAAGATATGAGTTTAGAGTCATTGTGATGTCCATGGGTTTCATGCTTGTCGCGATGTCTCTGGTACTTTGTCTCACAGGGTCCCCCTTAGGATCTCTTGTAGGGCTGGTTTAGTGGTGACAAATTCCTTCAGTTTTTGTTTGTTTGGGAAGACCTTTATCTGTCCTTCTATTCTAAATGACAGACTTGCTGGATAAAGGATTCTCGGCTGCATATTTTTTCTGTTCATCACATTGAAGATCTCCTGCCATTCCTTTCTGGCCTGCCAAGTTTCAAAAGAGAGGTCGGTCACGAGTCTTATAGGTCTCCCTTTATATGTTAGGGCACGTTTATCCCTCGCTGCTTTCAGAATTTTCTCTTTATCCTTGTATTTTGCCAGTTTCACTATGATATGTCGTGCAGAAGATCGATTCAAGTTACATCTAAAGGGGGTTCTCTGTGCCTGTTGGATTTCAGTGCCTTTTTCCTTCCTCAGTTAAGGGAAGTTCTCAGCTATTATTTCTTCAAGTACACCTTCAGCACCTTTCCCTCTCTCTTCCTCCTCTGGAATACCAATTTTGCGTATATTATTTCTCTTTAGTGCATCACTTAGTTCTCTAATTTTCCCCTCATACTCCTGGATTTTTTTATCTCTCTTTTTCTCAGCTTCCTCTTTTTCCATAATTTTATCTTCTAGTTCACCTATTCTCGCCTCTGCCTCTTCAATCTGAGACGTGATCATTTCCATTTTATTTCGCATATCGTTTATAGCATTTTTTAGCTCCTCCTGACTATTCCTTAGTCCCTTGATATCTGTAGCAATAGATTGTCTGCTGTCCTCTATACTGTTTTCAAGCTCAGCGATTAATTTTATGACTATATTCTAAATTCACTTTGTTATGTTGTTTAAATCCTTTTTGATCAATTCGTTAGCTATTGTTATTTCCTGGAGATTCTTTTGAGGGGAATTCTTCTGTTTGGTAATTTGGGATAGTCCCTGGAGTGGTGCGGACCTGCAGGGCACTACTTCCCCTGTGCTGTCTTGAATAACTGGAATTGGTGGGTGGGGCTGCAGTCAGACCTGATGTCTGCCCCCAGCCCAGTACTGGGGCCACAGTCAGACTGGTGTGTACCTTCTCTTCTCCTCTCCTAGGGGCGGGATTCACTGTGGGGTGGTGTGGTCCATCTGGGCTACTTGCACACTGTCAGGCTTGTGGTGCTGGGGATCTGCCGTATTAGCTGGGGTGGATAGGCAAGGTGCACGGGGGCAGGAGGGGTAGGTTCAGCTCGCTTCTCCTTCAGTGAACCGCTTCGGGAGGGGCCCTGTGGCAGCGGGAGGGAGTCAGACCCTCCACCAGAGGGGTGGCTCCACAGAAGCACAGCCTTGGGTGTTTGCTGGTGCAAGCAAGTTCCCTGGTAGGAACTGGTTCCCTTTGGGATTTTGGCTGGGGAATGGGCGAGGGAGATGGCGCTGGAGAGCGCCTTTGTTCCCTGCCAAACTGAGCTCTGTCGTCCGGGGCTCAGCAACTCTCCCTCCTGTTGTCCTCCAGCCTTCCACTCTCCGAGCAGAGCTGTTAACTTATGACCTCACAGATGTTAAGTCCCGCTTGCTGTCAGAACACACTCTGTCCAGCCCCTCCGCTTTTGCAAGCCAGACTCAGGGGCTCTGCTTGGCCGGCTGGCTGCCTCTTTGCCCTGGCTCCCTCCCGCCATCCATGTAGCGTGTACCGCCTCGCCACCCTTCCTACCCTCTTCCGTGGGCCTCTTGTCTGCGCTTGGCTCTGGAGACTCCGTTCTGCTAGTCTTCTGGTGGTTTTCTGGGTTATTTAGGCAGGTATAGGTGGAATCTAAGTGATCAACAGGACGTGGTGAGCCCAGCATCCTCCTACGCCACCATCTTCCCTAGAATCCCTCAGTCTTTATTTTAAAATTTAGTTTGTCTGATGTAAGTATGGCTACTCTAGCTTTTTTTTGATGACCATTAGCATGATAATGGTTTTCCATCCCCTTGCTTTCAACCTGAAGGTATATTTAGGTCTACAATGAGTCTCTTGTAATCAGCCTATAGATGGGTCTTGTTTTCTTATCTGTTCTGATACCCTTTGTCTTTTTATTTGTCTTTAATTTCTTGCAAGGCTGGTTTAGGGGTCATGAAGTCCTTTAGTTTTTGTTTGGGAACCTCTTTATCTCTCTTCTTACTTTGAATGACAGCCTTGTTGGATAAAGAATTCTTTGCTGCATATTTTTCTGATTCAGTACGTTGCATACGTCCTGCCATTTTTTTCCAGCCTGCCAAGTTTGTTTGGATAGGTTTGCTGCAAACCTCATCTGTCTTCCGTTATAGGTTAAGGCCTTTTTTTCCCCTTGCTCCTTTCATAATTGTTTCCTTGTCTGTGTATTTTGTGAATTTGACTATGATATGACTTACTGATGGTTGGTTTTTGTTGAATCTAATGGCAGTTTTCCATTGCCTTTTGGATATTGTTGACTGTGTCTTTCCCCAGATGAGGAAAGTTTTCCTCTATAATTTGATCACATAAACCTTCAGCCTCTCTCTCTCTCTTCATCCTCTGGGACTCCTATGATATAGATGTTATTCCTTTTTAATAAGTCACTGAGTTCTCCAAGTCTCGTATCATGATCTTTTGTCTTTGTTTCCCTCTTTTTTTTTTTTTTCTGCTTCATTATTCTCCATAATTTTATGGTCTGTATCACTGATATGCTGCTCTGCCTTGTCTATCCTTGTCATTGTGGTACCCATTCAAAATTGCATCTCAGTTATAGCATTTTTTAATTTATTAGATTTTATTTCTTTTACCTCCACGGAAAGGGATTCTGTGTTTTGTTTCAATCCTAGCTACTATTCTTATAATCATGGTTTTAAATTCTAGTTTAGACATCTTGCTTATATATGTGTTGATTAAGTCCCCACTGTCGTTTCTTCCTGTTATTTCTTTTGGGGTTGAATAGAATAAAAATTTTAAACTAGAAACAAAACAGAAAATCAATTAAAGGAAGCTAGATCCTAGGTTTGTTTTGGTCTACTTATTGAAAGAAGCTTGATAGAATAGAGAAAACGGGAAAAAGAAAAGGAAAATAAAGGTAAGAAAAAATTTAAAAATTAAAAAAATTATGTAAAATAGAATAAAATGATATGAAGAAAATGAAATAGAATAAAAAAATTTTAATATAAGAAAATAAAAATAATTTTTTCTCTTTCTGTATCCGAGAGAGAGACAGAAAAGAAAGGGAGAAAAAATAAAAAAAGAGAACAATTCAAGCAAAAACAAAGCAAAGACAATGAACAAATAAATGAACAAGCAAACGGAATGAAACCCAAACGAGGTTACATCAGTTTTCCTTAGAACTGAAACTATGAAGCCCTCTATAGTCTGCACACTAAGCAGGTAGAGTGACTTGTGCTGTTCTAGGGAATGTTCTTGGAGGGCACAGTTGGGTGGGGTTTGGTGTAATGGCTCCATTCTTCATTAGGTGGCCCTGCTTAATTTACTGGGGTAGATCAGTGTGGTACACACGTGTGTGCTTACAATCCCGTGTGCTGGAAAGGTGGAAATAGCTTCACCCAGCTCCCTAGTCTCTGACACAGAGCGTCACTGACTGACAGTCAAGTACCTTCCTTTGTCTCAGGCCTCTGTTCACTCCCTGCCTCTACCCTGTCCATGTCCAAGCTGTCCACCTGACAGGTTGTGCTTCCCTCCAGTATCTTAGATGAGGTTGTGTTTCAAAACCCCACACTTCAAATACCCTTGTAGCTTGGGTCTGCCTCCACTCTCTGGGGGAGGGTCTCACTGTGTAATGGCTGGGTGCCAGCTTGTCCCAGAAAACATTCATGCCATCTCACAGTGGCCATGATTCAGAGTGGCAAATCAGGACACACAGCTGGCATCAGGTTTCACCACACCTGCGTCTTTGTCTCAACACCAGCAAATATGGCTGTTCTCCAGGGTCCACTGGGACGTTTACCTGTGGGAAGGCCATATGGCCTCTACCAAATGCATGCCAAGCAGGGGAACCACTTGTCCCCGTGTGGCACACAGATCACTCAGACCCTGCTGCCTGCTTCTGGGGATTCACCCTACTTCCTCACCAGACCACCACCAGGCACTGAGTTCCAGAACTTCAGACTCTGTGCTCCACTGTTTATAGAATCTTGGTGATGCTGGAACCCTCTCCTTTCTTCTCATCAATGGTTTTAGGGAACAGATTTCTTGTTCAGTCCCCTGTTAGTGTTTTCACTCTTCTCTTTTTCTCCAGATACTTTTGGGGGGAGTGTTTTTCTTGCAGGATCCCAATGTGCCCCATTCTCCCCCTTTGTCTTTCTTTGTCCTCTGTCTGAAATAACAGCTCCCTATCCTCTGTGTCTTTTCTCTCCCTGTACCACATATCTGCCAAGTTCTGTGCCCCTCAAGTTATGCAGATTGTTGTGTTGATCCTCAGATCAATTTCCTAGGTGTTCAAAATGGTTTGGTGCTGATCTAGCTGTGTTTCAGGGATGTCTCCATGATGCCCCACCATCTTAACTCCTCTTCTATTTGGTAATTGTTAACCCCCCTTGGACAATAGGGAATATTTAATATCTGTTTAATAAATAAGATTGTTGAGTAATTATTTCCACTAAATTTGTTGTAAAGCTTTGCCATTTAGTACCGATAAAAGCTGGTTGAATAAATAAATAAATGGTCGAAATAACTGCAGAAGGAAAACCATATTCCACATATACCCAGAGTAAAACAGATATGAGAATATAAAAACATGCAACATAAAAATCCTCTCATTCATTTTAAGCTATTTATTGAAATCTGTCTCTATGCAGAGACAGATGTCTATATGTTGTGGTTAATGTCTGTAAAGAAGAGCAGGTTCTCTCTGTATGAGTTTCCAATCTAGTAAGAAAGACATTACTGAGATATGTGGACTAATACAAGACTTAATAACACTACTTTTTTCTTGTGTGTTTATGTCACAAACCTTCTTCTACAATATCACCAAAGGCGACTATGGAACAAGTTGTAGTTTGCTTTATGCATTTTGCTGTTTAAAAAAAAATTCTAGCAGAAAGGGTGACTTTAATTTTTAAAGGATCATTGTGGGAAATTTGGTACACAGTAACGACAGCATGAAGTCCGAATCTGGTACTACAATAAGGCAGAATGCATGATTTTTTGGTTGAAGGCCCTTATGTAGCTTATTTATTAGCTTCCAGTTTTCTCATTTGCAAAATACAAAAGATAGAACTGTGTCACTATGTGACATTTTCACAGAGATCTGTGGGATTAAAGAGATAAAAAAGGTAAAGAAAGACAGTACTTTGTAACATAGATATTGTTAACATATCAGGAGATGCAGATTTAGGAAGATTAAGTACCTTGTAAAAGGTTATACCAGGGAGTGACTGAGTTGTGCCAAGGTTCATAAACTGTTATTACCATTTTCATATTGGAAATGTACAGTAAAGATCAGTCTTGTATTTGTTACTTGACTCTGCACAGTTTTATATAACAGCTACCATTTAATCCCTGGGTACAATAATTCCACAATGGTTCTGACTTTATTGTATATAAGAATTTTCAGGTAAGCTTGTTTAAAATGGAGATTTTGCGGGGTGCCTGGGTGGTTCAGTTAGTTGAGTGTCTCACTTTAGCTCAGGTCACGATCTTGCACTTCACGAGTTCGAGCCCTGCATTAGGCTTTCTGCTATCAGCAAGGAGCCAGCCCTCTTTGGATTCTCTGTCCTCCTCTGTCTCTGCCTGTCCCCTGCTCACTCTCTCTCTGTCTCTCTTAAATAAGTAAACTTCAAAAAAAAAAATGGACATTTTGCGATGTCCTTAGCCTCTCATACTGATTCACTGTATCTGGTGTGGACGCAGAAATCTGCATTTAAAAATTTTTTCTAATGTTTATTCATTTTTGAGAGATGGAGAGAGACAGAGTGTGAATGGGGGAGGGGCAGAGAGAGGGAGACACAGAATCCGAAGCAGGCTCCAGGGTCTGAGCTGACAGCACAGAGCTGGATGCTGGGCTTGAACCCACGGACCATGAGATCATGGCCTGAGATGCTTAACCAACTGAGCCATCCAGGTGTCCCCAGAAATATGCATTTTAAACAATCTTTCCCCAGGTGATTTCATCACAGGTGATCCTCAGATCACATTCTGAGAAACCTCTACCTCAATTAGATGAGGGATTTTAACAGAAAGCAGCACATCATTAACTTTTACTAGAACCTAACATATGACAGCATCTAGGCATCTAGGCCCTATCAGAATACCTAGTTAAATATGTTGCATTAAGCTGAAATGACCTAAAACTTTTGTCTCATTCAATTTGTCTTCATTTGGATGTGCATAGAGTCCAAAAAAAAACCAAAAAGATTTAATACATATAATTATATGTTTATATGCAAGGTAGATGCTTGCTTTCTATGATAGAAGAAAACAGGAAACTATCACTGATCAAAGAGTATTATAATTCATGAATTTTCAACTAGGTTTTATATTAAAATCCTTAAGGGAAATCTGTTATATTGATTTAGTAGATCAAAAAGAAACAGTGATACCTCTGGATTGAGGGGCGGTGGTGGGAAAGTCTAAATTTAATTCAACGAAAAACAAAACAAAGAACTTTAAGACCATGAAGTAATCTTTCCACAAATCTTTGCATAATCCATTCTTTACAAATTATAGGAGGTGTTCTATTGATGTTTTTGTAAATCTTCTATTCTGTCTTCTTATTAAATTGACTTCAGCTTTAAATTGATTTGCTTAGCATACAGCCATTGACTTTATACCTGAAGGCATCTAACCACCCTCTGTCTAATCCAGAACTAGTATTAAATCAATGGACAGGAGTGATTCATGGCTTCCTTCAGGTTATTAAAACTCCTTACAGTCCTTTCCAGTATAAACATCACAAGGCTAGCACTTTTTTTGTTTGCTTGTTTTTAATGCTACAAAATTTTAATGACAAAATATTTGTGATATTCTGGTAATATGTAAGAAGAATATTAAGTTCAAAGGCAAGTAAGAGATCAGACCACGAGCTTTTCTACCTGCATCAGAGGTTTTGAGATGCAGCCTCTGTGTATGGTCAGAAAAATTGACATTTTTTCCAAAAAGGTATTTAGTATCATATGCACCGGTGGTTTGTTGCATGGTTGATGTGTGATGTGACCTTTGGAATGCTACCCTCCAAAACACATTCCAATTACAGGTGTTAACTACTTTTCTGGAGGTGGGGGGGGGGGAACTACCAATATGTACCAATGTATGTTTGCCATATAATAAACAGAAAGTTAGCAAGAACTTAAAGACCACCTAGATTGATCTTTGATCTCATGATGGATCTGTGATATCTAGTGTGTGGAGCTGATGTTATTAAAAATTTGACCACATTGGAGGCTTTGGCTTATAGTTATAAAAGCAGATAGCTGGTCCCCAAAATTTTTTTAAGAATGTTGTATTTTAGGAAAAATCTAGATAAAATGCTTTTTCTCTGTACTCTCTCTGTACTCTGTTTCTCATTAATTTCCACCTTATCTTTAATGCTGCTTAAAAGGAGCAAGCTTTCTGTAAATGTAAGGAAATTATTGAGACTCAATCGATATTGATTTAAATAAAATTAACAAAATAAATAAATAAAATTAATAAAATTAACAAAAAAGAAATAATTCACAATTTGGGAGCAATTAGTAGTACTTGATACTGTGATAAATGTTTTACATTTACTCATATCAACAGTGTTATGTGAGACATGGTGAAAGCACCATGAGGAAACTGTAAGTTAGGAAATGTTGAGAAGTTTGTCCAATTCAACATGAGCAGTGAGTGGCAAACAAAACTCTAATTTTGTCTGCTTGACTTGGAACTCTTGGTTTTTCTCTTTAAGCCATTTGCTCTTCTTATTTATACTGTTTTCAGATAACTGATAAATTTCTAGTAATCACATTTCTCATCTGTTCTCCACTAACCCTCAACATCCACCCCAGAATTATGAAGAGTCACATTTTTGTAATGGAAAGGCCATGGGCTTGAGAATAAGATCAGAGGTCCTACTTACTCTTTGTATAGCTTTGGAAAAGATAAATTACCTTTTGTGTTAAATTTCCTCATCTGTAAAAAGGGTATAAAATAATCTACCTCCATAGCAGAGGCTAAGTGTTGTCGTCTTCTTCCTTCAATCTAGAATTAAAGAGGCGTGAGGGTAGGGAAGGTATACAAAAGTAAGAGAAAATTTATCTTTGCCCCATCACTATATTACATGAACTACTCCCTACCCTCAACAGCTGCCTTAGAACTATCTGGCTGAAACAGTTGGACCTGCTACATAATAGTCTATTACAAAGACAGATTAATGATAGTAATGAAGGAAAAAAAGATTCTGTAGTTCTGGTTTTACAGCTATTAATTTATGTTACTTCTAATATTCCCGGATATTAATTCTGTAGAAACACATTCTCCCCATTCAACCAATGCCCTATATTGCTAATTTTCAAGGGAATATTCAAGACTTGTATATTGAGCATATTTAATGAGAACTCTTGGCTTAAGAACAACTTGATTGAATATTAACAATGCATTTTTATTGCATATTTAATTCCAAGGGCATAAGCGTATTTTTAGTATAATAAAAGAATTAATCACCATATTTATTCAATTATTTTGGTTAGTTTAAGTGAGGTTGGTCCTACCCCTTTATTGAACAGTCTAATAATGAATTAACACACTGTTATGTTTCCAAGCTTGTTTTATTGTTTTAGTTCCAGGGTGTTATACCTTTTGGAAAAATTTTTTTTTCCACAATATCTCATCAATCCTTTGTTTCTACTTAAGTGATCATTAAACTGAGATCTACCTTATTTTTTTTTAAGATAGAAATTTCCTTTTTCTTGTACTATTAGTTTTATTTTCACATACTTTTTAAAGATCAACACAATTGTCATATTTAGAGTGGAATACCAAGAACAGCAATGAATTAAACAGATAGTGGATAGTGTAATATAAGTAACGTGGCTGCTTGATTTCCATTCCAGGCAGTGATCGTCATTTGAGGGCAGTTGGGGATACTGGGAAAAGCCTTAGGCTTAAAGTGATCTGTATCCCAGTAGTGGTTCTGCATTTAGGTCTATCCCTTTTTAAGGGCAAAATTTCCTTAAAAACTCACGAAGTTGAATTTGCTTTTTAGTTCCTTTCTACTTGGAAAATTATGGTATTGTATGATTTTTGTGGATCCATGCAACTCTTCAGGATCAATAAATCATAGACACTATAAATTTGTCTTATTTTACTATGTGTGTAGCCTTTGTCAAGCACTACTAGATATAGATGAACATATCATCATTTTTTAAAATTCTACCTTACCAGCACCTCACTGTATTCGGGTAAGGCTGGTCCTTTTAGAAAAAAAGGCAGAATCTTGAATGGGTAGTTCAGGATAATTTGTAGAAGTTCTCACCAACTTGTTTCAGAATACAAAATCAGTTGCTTTCTGTTATTGTTTATTTTTTGTTTCCCTAAGAGTTGTGATCATATTCTTAGTGCCTAGTTCAAGGCCATGATTCTATACATGGACACTTTGGGAGAATAAAACAAGGTACTTGTCTCTATTCCACATTCAGGGAACAGTAGACTGGGAAAAACCTATGAAATCTCTTGGGGGCCCACCAAATCTCTTGGTGGCTCAGTTGGTTAAGCCTCTGACTTTGGCTCAGATCATGATCTGACAAGTCGTGAGTTCAAGCCCCATGTCAGGCTCTATGCTGATAACTCAGAGCCTGGAGCTTGCTTCAGATTCTGTGTCTCCCTCTCTCTCTCTGCCCTTCCCCAGTTTGCTCTCTGTGTCTCTCTCAAAAAATAAATAAAAAACAATAAAAATAAATAAAAATAAATATCTTGGAGGAAGGCCAACCGTTGTTTACATAGTTAATTATTCCTAGGTCTCTATCACAGATTATTTATTGTTGCTCTTAAATTTTTAATATGCATTATTGTACATTGAAAAGGCACAAACAAATACCAGAATAATGGTCCCTTTGTTACTTCCTCATTCCTCCTTATCCAGTTATAATAGCCTTTTTTTACTGATGTTTTGAACACTTAATACTTTAATATTAGCAGTAAACTTAATTAACATGCTATTTACCACCTCTTATATTTCCTTAATAAGTATCTCAAATTATTGGACCCAAACCACCCTTGTAGCACCTGACAGTAACACATCCCCCAAAGATGAGTTCTCATTTATCATTGTCTTTGATTTTGTCTTTGAGACAAACCAAAAAAAAAAAACAAAAACAATGCACAGTTGTGTCCTCCTTCTCCTCTCCCTGCTTCTTTGTGGGTATAGTTGACACACAGTGTTGTATTAATTTCAGGTGTACAAAACATTGACTCAGTATCTCTATATGTTACTCTATGCTCACCACAAGTATAGCTACCATCTGTCACCATACACTGGTACTACAATATCTAACTATATTCCTTATGCTGTGCCTTTTGTTTCTGTGACTTATGTATTCCATAATTGGATGTTTGTATTTTTCACTGCCCTGCAACCATTTTGCCCATCTTCCTTCCCTCTGGCAACCATCCATTTGTTTCCCGTAAGTCTGATTCTGCTTTTTGTTGGCTTAATCATTTGTTTTGTAAGATTACATGTATGTGTATGGGTGTTTTCTTAACATTTCTTTAGTATATTTTTGAAATAAAACATTTTATGGGACTAAAGTTTTCGCATCCTGATGCAGGGATATGAAAATGAACTAGGGGACACTGGGGTGGCTCATTCAGTTAAGCATGCAAATATTGATTTTGGCTCAGGTCAGGTTATGAGATGGAGTGCCCTGTGTTGGGCTCTGCACTGAGTGTGAAGAGTGCTTAAGATTTTCTCTCCCTCCCCCCTCCCCCACTCTCACCCTCCAAGAAATTTTTTAATTGAAAAAAAAAGTAAATAAAAATGAATTGGCTTGACATGCTAAGAGTAAACACAGCCTGCCCATTCTCCACTAATTTATGATATTTTAAGTTCACACATTGTTTTTTACTTTTGTTTTAATTATTTTTTTCCTGTTGCTTTGCTCAGATTCAGGTAAATATCTGGAAGTAGAATCGCTAGGTTATAAGTGTATGTTTAACTGTATGAGAAACTGCCAGGTAGGTTTCAAAAAACAGTTACACATTTTTATACACTAACTAGCAATACATGAGAGTTACAGTCCCTCCAATCCTGTCAACTTCTGTCATTGTTAATTTTTTAAATTTTATCCTAATGGGAATGTACAATGGACAGCTACTTGGTAAAACACTAAAGTAGTTTATCAAAATGTTAAACATAGTTATATGAGTCAATAATTCTACTCTTAGGTATATAGCCAAGAAAAAAGGGTACATATAGTCCTACAAAATTCATTTACATAAATTTATAATAGCATTGTCCATGATCAAAAAGTGAAAGCAACCTGATGTTCATCAGCTAATAAATGGTTAAATAAAATATGGTGTATTCATACACTGAAGTGTAGCAATAAAAAATGATGTATTAATACCTATTACAATGTAGATAAATCTTGAAAAATTATTCTAAGTGAAAGAAGCCAGTCACAAAGACCATGTATTGCATGATTCCATCTACATGAACTGTCCAGAAAGGAAAATCTACAGAGGCAGAAAGGATTTATGGTTGTCTAGGGCTTGAAAGGGTAAGGGAAAATGAAGAGTGACTGTTAATGATTATGAGATTTCTTGATGGGGACAAAATGTTTTAAAATTGATAGTGGTGATGATTACACGAGATTATGAATATGCTGAGAAAAAAACATTGAATTTTTTTAATGTTTATAAATTGATTTTGAGAGAGAGCTAGAGTAAGTGAGGGAGTGACAGAGAGGGAGAGAGAATCGCAAGCATGCTCTGCTTTGTCAGCACAGAGCCTATTGTGGGGCTCAAACTCATGAACTGTGAGATCATGACCTGAGCCAAAATAGAGTCAGATGCTTAACCAACTTAGTCACCCAGGCACCTTGATTGCATACTTTATAGGGTGAACTGTACAGTATGCAAAGTATATCTCAATAAAACTTTTTAAAAAGGACCTATGCAGAGGGTGTGACAAGTGAAAAGACCCTGAGGCAGGAACATGCTTCATACGACTGGGGAGCAACAAGCTCTGTATTGCTAGAGTGGAGTGAGTACACACAAAGTTGTGGGTCATGAGGTGGGGGAGGTAGGCAAGGGTCGAGACCTATAAGGTTACATAGCCCATGAAAAGGAGTTTAGATTTTGTCATGAATGTTTTAGGAAGCCACTGGACAATTCTGGACAGAGAAGTAGCATGATCTGATGGGTATCATTAAAAACAAAAACAATCACTCTACTGCCTACATGGGCTGGGAGCTATGGAATGGACACAGGGAGGCAATTAACAGGCTCTGGCAGGAGGGGTGAGAAATGGTTGTAAGATAAGAATGTAAACTGTGAAGGTTGTGAAAATGTTGGGCTTGAGAAGTATTTTGAAGTTAGAACTTACTGGCCAATTAGATGTTTGTGAGGGAAAGGGAAGTGTTAGGGAGAGCCACGTTGCATGTATACATCTGTGTGTATATTTGGGTGTGCATTCCACATCATGATAAAGAAAAAGCTTACTGGATTATATTAACTGTTTTTAAGGCTCAGAATATTTTATTTGGAGGAGAAAAGAAAATGGTCACATTTTTGTTTCTCTAAACTTTTTCATAGTTTATTCATTGAGGATGCATGTTCAGGTAGAATCAGAGAATGTTCTTAATATCATTGATGTAAGAAATGAGCGACCCAGGGGTGCCTGGGTGGCGCAGTCGGTTAAGCGTCCGACTTCAGCCAGGTCACGATCTCGCGGTCCATGAGTTCGAGCCCCGCGTCGGGCTCTGGGCTGATGGCTCAGAGCCTGGAGCCTGTTTCCGATTCTGTGTCTCCCTCTCTCTCTGCCCCTTCCCCGTTCATGCTCTGTCTCTCTCTGTCCCAAAAATAAATAAACGTTGAAAAAAAAAATTAAAAAAAAAAAAAAAGAAATGAGCGACCCATAAAGTTAAAACACAGTGTTTTACACACATAGTAATGATCTAAGAGACAGTCATAGTAATGTCTTTGTGGACCCACATATATCTCTGTAACAGCTTTGTGTTTTGGTGTTGTATATTTGGAATTGAACACATCTCATTCATTGTTTCACTTAGTTTTTAGATAACTTTCTAGGTTTTAGGGGGAATTTTCTGTTGTATATTTTTAGTGCCCATTTTTACCTTTTCACATGGCTTCTCTTTACATCTCTATTTATATACTAAAGCTGACTCTACAAATCTAAGTCCTATTTAAATTAAGCCTTTGTGAGGTGCCTCAGTGGCTCCTTGGTTAAGTGTCAGACTACGGCTCAGGTTGTGATCTCACAGTTTATGAGGTGGAGCCCCCCCACCCCCATTCAGGCTCTGTGCTGACAGCTCAGAGCCTGGAACCTGCTTCAGATTCTATGTCTCCCTCTCCCTCTGTCCCTCCCCACTCGTGCTCTGTCTGTCTCTTTCTTTCAAAAATAAATAATATAAAAATATTAAAAATATTTTAAATTAAGCATTTGTTCTCTTTATGTAATCATAGTTGACTTCTTTCTATCAATGAGTTTATTTTTAAAATAACAATGTTTAAAGTATAATTTACATTTGGGAATTAGGAATCCTAAATACATTAGGATTAGATTTTGTATCTTGTGATCATATATATAGCTAACCACAACATGTATCAAGTACAGAGTTAACTAGAAAAATCATAGTGAACTATAAGCCAGTTCACTTGTATTTTCATTAGAAAACATTGAATTGTTGAATTACACTATTGTTGTGGAATGGTGACCTACAAAAAAGGTGCCTGTGATTATTGCCTAAGGCTGTTATTAAGGTAAATAAAGGGCTTGAATATTCTAAATAAATGTCAGTGCTTGGTGGGTAGAGGAGGCAACTCTTGATCTTGGAGTCATAAGTCCAAGCACCACCTTGGGCTTAGAGTCTACTTAAGAAAAATAAATAAATAAAATAAGTAAATCTGTCATTCTGAGACCCTTTTAGTGTTGTAGGTTGCATTCATTTTAGAAAATTCCTTTATATTTGTCACAAACCCAGCTTTATGTTTCTAGTTTCCTATGTCTCTCTGGGTGGACCAGGGAGTCCTTCCAGTACTGGCTCTTTTTGGTTTTAATGATAGCAAAGAGTTTTCTAAATCCCAGAAGTGGGTGATTTTTTTGACTACAATAGTCATCCGCAAGAGACTGTGGAAATCCAATGATCTGTCCCTTATTCATTCTCTGTGGGTAGGCATAACCTTTGCAATCAATCACACAGTATGGCCGACATTAACGCTGCTTGCCAACAAGTCTCCTGGAGCTTCTTTCTCCCATTCTATTTTTATTTTCAAATAGGGAACACCCTCCAAGGGTGAGGAGAGAATAGTGGTGGGTTGTGACTCCCAGGGTATTGAAGCAAGAGCTGTAAGTGCTCCTGCTCTTGTTCCAGGGATAAACAAAGTCAGGCCAGATCCTATTGCCCACAAAGAATTTTACTGGATCTAGATGTCTTCAGGCTGAATCAATCAGAGAAGTCAGATGTTGGGGAGTCTGAGATAAATACTAAATAAATGGAAGAAAAACCCCAGGGAAACGAGAATGTGTAAGGGCAAAGGGGCAGCTCCTTCCTATACCAAGGAAGCACTGTGCCATGCTTCTGCACATTGCTTGGGGCTGCATCGATCAAAACCATCAAAAATATGTGAAATGCTGGCAAGGTATGTGACTCCAGCAACACTCCATAACTTCTCAACAATATAAACAGCATTTATTATTTTTATTATTATTGTCAATCTGATTTTCCCTCAAAATGTAGATAGCTTGCATTCTCTTAATTTCATACCATAGTGGCCAGTGGTCTACAGTTGGAATCAGCAATCCAGGGTGCAAATGGTCAGCTGACCTCAGTGAAAACCAGCCCTAAATTATCCATGTAGTCCTGCCGCAACTTGGGCTCCACTCATGCTCTTCTCACACAACATAGAATCATTCAATTAATATGATTATATGTCGTAAATGTAGTAAAATTGAATCCTTTGTGAGGTGCCATAAATGTCTGCTAATGGAATGTGAATGTAGAGTATTTGTTGTATATTTTCTCATCAGCTTTATTAATAAACTAAGAGAGATGGTCTTGCTAATAATACTTCTCAGGTTTTATTTTTGTAGCCTTATGTGACATGCATGAATCTTTTTGTTTATTATTAAAAAATTTTTTTTAATTTTTTTTTTTTTTTTATTTTTGGGGGGAGAGGGGTAGAGAGAGAGACACACACACAGACTCTGAAACAGGTTCCAGGCTCCCAGCTGTCATTTCAGAGCCTGACAAGGGACTAGAACCCATGAACCGTGAGATCATGACCTGAGCCAAAGTCAGCCGCTTAACCAGTTGAACCATCCAGGGACCCTGACATGCATGAATCTATATAGCCCTGTGTACTTCCGTAGATGCAGGGGTAGTGATGGCAGTAGGTCCCAAAGTATTTTTTTTATTACTGTGATTATTGTTTTTAGCCACCAAGTGAGCTGATGGATCAGGGAACTGGGCTTCAGACCTTTTAAAAAGAGATGTTAGGTAATATTATTGAAAGTTGACTATCTTTTTGGCCAGTAATTCTAGACTGCCTGCCTCATAGGTTTTAATAGAAATCCATTATTTCAGGGCTATTCTGCCTATTTCTCCTAATACTTCAAGAGAATGGAAAATGGTATAGTATTATTTTTCAGACAGAATAAGCAGGTAATAAACTGTCAGTCCCTGTTGTATGGTGCTGAGGGAGAAACATTGAAATAATAAACGTATTCTGCCTTGCTAGCTAGATTTCATCCATGGTATACTCTGTCAGCACAGAGCCCGACACTGGGCTTGAACTCATGGACTGTGAGATCATGATCTGAGGCTTAACTGACTGAGCCACCCAGGCGCCCCTCCCACAATAATTTATATATTCAATGCATTGACAATAACAGTTCTGCTAGAGATTTTCTTGAAACATGAAATCTGAATATAAAATGTATATGGAAAAATATGACCAATAATGACAATTCTGAGAAAAAAACAACTCAGAAGCATACCAGAAATTAAGATGTAGGAATCACTGTAATCAAGACAAATGACCAAGTAGAACAAAGAACCCGGAAATAAACCTATACATACCTGGAAGTTTAATATGTGATGTGGTATCATTGCATATTATTGGGGAGAAATGTACTGTTCAAGAAATGCTGCTGTGAGAAAAATAGCTCAGTGTATGAAAAAATAGCAATGCATTCCTACCTCACAATATGCATGTGCACATACAAACTTACATAATAATTCCAAATAGATAAATTACCTAAATGTGAAGGTTATACCTTGAGATGTTTTAGAAAAAAAAAAACCTACAGGAAAAGAACATTATGTTTTTAAGTCATAGAAGTATTTTTTGAACTTCTGTATCTGTCCTCTGAACACTCAGCTGATCTCATATTTACTCAAACTAAGCAAATAGAGTTGCCTTACTACTTTTTGTGGTGAATGCCTGAGGCAGAAACCTAGGATTATGTTTATATGAATGATTTACATTCATATAAGCAACTGGGCTACTCCATGCTATGACCTAAAGCCCATTGAAAAAACAGACTTTTTAATTTTTTATCAGACTTTTTAATTTTTATAAGCAAATATAAGATTTCACTGTGACAAATTCTGAGTGATAGCAATGACATTTGAAAATTAGACTCTACACTCTTGGCCTGGATATAATGAATGAGTTTGAATAACTCAGAATGATGATTATTAAAAATATTCACCCTCAAATTATTTTACAATGCTGATGACATGGATCTTTGTGGGTGACAGCATAAGTCATGGGTAGTGTAAGTAAATTGGGGATTAGAGTCTAGGTGTGTAAGTTTTTACCTTTGCTAATTTTTCATGAGTCTATAACATAATTTCAGGGTAGAAACTTTCTACTGAAACTGTAGTTGTCTCACATTTTGTTTGAATTTTTTGACATTCAAACAAAAAGGAAGAAACAGTGCAAATGGTAGAGAAATTTTTATTTGTAGAGAGCTAAAAGGCTTTCACATATTTGACAGAAGATACATTAGCTTCAATCTTAAAATAATAGAAGCTAAGCAGAATTGGATGTTGAATTAGACTTCTTCTGGACACTACTGTCCAAAAATGCAGTACTAAAGAACTAAGTGCATGCATCTCTTTAAAGCTTGTAATGAACCCAAATCCTTTATTAGCCTCAAATATCACTCCAACCTCTAGCTTCTATAAATAGAAAGCTAGAAGGCATCAATCAGTAGTGTGATAAATGGCTGGCTTTTTCCTTTCTCTTATAAAAGAGATAAAAGAGATAAAAGGCTTTTCCTTTCTCTTCCCATAGATATGGCTCATTCAGTACTCCTTCCTATTAAACTGAATGATGGAGGCTCTGAGATTAGAAATGCCCATGAAAATAAGAGACTGGCATCTGATTTCTTGGTTAAGTGTCTGCATATGCAGCAAGTTTTGTTTTCCTGTGGAAGTGGGGAATGGGATTGGGAAAGAAAATTGGAGAAAGACAGCGTGTCTAGACTGGAGCCCACTGCAGAAGACGTTGCTTTCATACTGCTTGATGTGGTAAGAGTTAGGAATTCTCCATGATCAAGTAGACACTGCAGAAGGAAGCTCAGCTTGATTCATCTTGGAGGTATGTCACTTAAGAGAGCTGACTGCTGAGCTGGATGAGGAAGATGTGGTGAGGTATACCACCAGCTGCAGGAGAAGTAGTCAAGTTGGAGTGTATCTCTCCCTTCATGGAAAAAGACAATGGAAAGGACCTCCCCACAATATCACATGTGAGATTCTCCTCACAGTGTTTTAAAGCCAATTTCTAGTCAGTGTCCTTTTTTTTTCCAATCTTTCCTGTCCCTTCATTCCTATCCCAATCCATTGAGTAGGGAAGAGATACAAAGATATGGTAAGGATATGTTTTATAAGCAAACTATTTCTGAGAAAACATGAGGTAAAATTAAAAAATTAGGAAGTCATGTCCATGAAACCAATACCAGATTCAAAAAAAAAAAAAAAAAAAAAAAAGAGAGGGAGGGAAGGCAATAACTACCCAAATAATTAAGGAAAAACCTTATCTGCTAAAAAAGCACCCCATATATAAATTTTACTTGCTGGTAAATTATTGAGGAATTTACCAGACATATCATGGTAAAATTTCAGAATTCAAAGAATAAAAAGAAAATAGCCCCCAGATATAAATAATGTTACTCACAAAGAGAAACTAGAATCAAATTTTTTGTTTATTAGAATTTAGACTGTGAAATAGCAACTACTAGATTCTTAAATGAGAATATCTGAAACATGAGAATCCATTGTTTTAGTTAAGTTAGCATTTACCTGTTAAGAAAAAAGATATTAATAAAGAGTATTCAAAAATTATTTCAACTACATATCCTATATGAAGAAAATACTTGGGAAGAGATTCTAACCAAGTGACAAACCCCAAAAAAGACATAAAGAGAAGGGATAATAAAGAGAACAAACAGTAATGACCAATGAAACCATCTATCCAATTGTAGACAAATGGATAGATAATGTTAAATAATAAAAAGAAAAATTGAGGAAATAAAAACCTTTAGTAAAGGTAATTTTAGAGTGGAAAAAATAAAGGTGTTTTTCATGTTTGATCTTTGGGTCAAGAGACAGGGCACATTATTGCAGGAGAAATGTGATGCCTTATTTTCATATGCTAGTTTAGAATAAGTGCTCAATTATGCAATTTCATTAGGATTTTATTTATGGAAGAGAAAATTAAAGAACTTTAAGATTAAAACAAAGGTAATAAATGGAAATAATAGTGACTTGATCATACTAGCTAAAATGTAGATTGGCAAATAGGAAACTATGAAAGATGACAGCCAACAAAAAAATGGAAGAATTACACTCAAATATCAGATGTTATACAAAATGTGAATGTCTTTAAATCTCCTTAGTTCAGAGATTCAGTTTGGACTAGAATACAAAACCCAGAAATAGACACTTCACAAGAAATGCCCTTAAAAATAAAAGTGGTAAAGGCTGATGAAAATGGGCAAAGAGATACCAGGAAACTGCAAATAAAAAGGAATGGGTCATAACAATATTATTAGACAATGTGGGGTTTAAATTAAGAATGCTCAACATTATAAAAAGGAGAGTTGGTAACAAAAACAGTGCTTCATGAAGAGGGTATGACAAACAGAATCCTGTATTTCTAAATAATGCAGCTGACATAGAGAGTAAAACTCATTTTTTATTGCTCTCTTGCTGAGTAAAATTATATATTTTCACATACTCCTTTATAGTTGGAAATACTTAACATACATAAATTAGTAAAGACATCTAATGATTGAATGAAGAAACACACACACATATATATAAAACAATACGATGCGAAATTTATATATACTTATATAAGATGATAAAATACATTTGTATATATCCATGAACAATTATAAACGAGATTCTGTACATAGAAAAATAAAAATTATGCTACAATTTCTTTTCGAAAACTAATAAAATTTTAAATAAGGAAATTAACTGGTTATAAAAATGTTAATACCTTAGAAATTAAACACATTTCCAGATAACCTTTGGATCAGAGAAGTAAAAAATTATAAGCACAAAAGCAATAAAAAGAAAAATATTTTCTCACAAATTATAGGACACAAAAAATCAATCAAAGGAAAATTAAGTTTACATGCCTTCATTAGATTAAAAATAAATAATGTTGCTATTTATCTCAAGCAATTAGAAATTGCATAACAAAATAAACATAAATAGGATAAGGAAATTAATTACTAAATACAAAGGCTGATATTAAGTACACACAAACAAAAATAATAATATAAGGAACTAACTAAATCCCAAATTGGATATTTGGGAGGAAGAATCAAAGTGTTAAGTACCATATTAGGCTGATTAAGGAAGAGTTAAAAACAGGAGAGTTTGGTAGGTAATGAAATCTCACAAAAGTGAACATTAATAGATTATAGAGACTATGCAACTTTATGGCAAAATTTTTTAAAAACTAAAGGAAATTATCAAATATAACTCCCCAAAGAAAGGAAAACTTGACCCAATGAGCATAAAAGAGAGTATAAAGATTACCATTAAAAATGAAGCAGTTAAGGGGCGCCTGGGTGGCGCAGTCGGTTAAGCGTCCGACTTCAGCCAGGTCACGATCTCGCGGTCCGTGAGTTCGAGCCCCGCGTCAGGCTCTGGGCTGATGGCTCAGAGCCTGGAGCCTGTTTCTGATTCTGTGTCTCCCTCTCTCTCTGACCCTCCCCCGTTCATGCTCTGTCTCTCTCTGTCCCCAAAATAAATAAACGTTGGAAAAAAAAATTTTAAAAACGAAGCAGTTAAGACAGGTGAGTTTGTGCCTAATCTGTATATAAATTTTAAAGATAAATTCCATGTTACTTAAACTGTGTTGTACTGTTGAAAATGTTGAATAGTTGACAATTACTTTTGAAGGCTACATAATTTTATTTTTATTTATTTATTTTTTAACATGAAATTTATTGTCAAATTGGTTTCCGTATGACACCCAGTGCTCATCCCAACAGATACCCTCCTCAATGCCCATCACGGGCTTTCACCTCCCTCCCACCTCCCATCAACCCTCAGTTTATTCTCAGTTTTAAGAGTATCTTATGGTTTGCCTCCCTCCTTCTCTTTTCCCCCCCCCTTCCCCTCCCCATGGTCTTCTGTTAAGTTTTTCAGGATCCACATAAGAGTGAAAATATATGGTATCTGTCTTTTTCTGTATGACTTATTTCACATAGCATAACACTCTCCAGTTCCCTCCATGTTGCTACAAAAGGCCATATTTCATTCTTTCTCATTGCCAAGTAGTATTCCATTGTATACATAAACCACAACTTGTTTATCCATTCATCAGTTGATGGACATGTAGGCTATCTCCATAATTTGGCTATTGTTGAAAGTACTGCTATAAACATTGGGGTACAAGTGCCCCTATGCATCAGCACTCCTGTAGCCCTTGGGTAAATTCCTAGCAGTGCTATTGCTGGGTCGTAGGGTAGATCTATTTTTAATTTTTTGAGGAAACCACACTGTTTTCCAGAAGGGCTGCACCAGTTTGCATTCCCAGCAAAAGTGCAAGAGGGTTCCCATTTCTGCACATCCTCGCCAGCGTCTGTAGTCTCCTGATTTGTTCATTTTAGCCACTCTGACTGGCATGAGGTGGTATCTCAGTGTGGTTTTGATTTTTATTTCCCTGATGAGGAGTGATGTTGAGCATCTTTTCATGTGCCTTTTGGCCATCTGGATGTCTTCTTTAGAGAAGTGTCTATTCATGTCTTCTGCCCATTTCTTCACTGGCTTATTTTTTGGGTGTGGAGTTTGGTAAGTTCTTTATAGATTTCGGATATTAGCCCTTTGTCCGATATGTCATTTGCAAATATCTTTTCCCATTCCGTTGGTTGCCTTTTACTTTTGTTGATTGTTTCCTTTCCAGTGCATAACCTTTTTATCTTCATGAGGTCCCAGTAGTTCATTTTTTGCTTTTAATTCCCTTGCCTTTGGAGATGTGTCAAGTAAGAATTGCTGCAGCTGATGTCAGAGAGGTTTTTTTCCTGCTTTTTCCTCTAGGGTTTTGATGGCTTCCTGTATCACATTCAGGTCCTTCATCCATTTTGAGTTTATTTTTATGAATGGTGTAAGAAAGTGGTCTAGTTTCATTCTTCATGTTGCTGTCCAGTTCTCCCAGCACCATTTATTTGTTAAAGAAACTGTCTTTTTTCCATTGGATATTCTTTCTTGCTTTGTCAAAGATTAGTTGCCCATAATTTCGTGGGCCCAATTCTGGGGTCTCTATTCTTTTCCATTGGTCTGAGTGTCCGTTTTTGTGCCAATACCATGCTGTCTTGATGATTACAGCTTTGTACTAGAGGCTACAGTCTGGGATTGTGATGCCTCCCACTTTGGTGTTTTTCTTCAATATTACTTTGGCTATTCGGGGTCTTGTGGTTCCATACACATTTTAGGATTGCTTGTTCTAGCTTCGAGAAGAATGCTGGTGTAATTGTGATTAGGATTGCATTGAGTGTGTAGATTGCTTTGGTTAGTATTGACATTTTGGCAATATTTATTCTTCCATTCCATGAGCATGGAATGTTTTACCATTTCTTTGTATCTTCTTTGATTTCCTTCATAAGCTTTCTATAGTTTTCAGCATACAGATCTTTTACATCTTTGGTTAGTTTTGTTCCTAGGTATTTTATGATTCTTGGTTCAGTTGTGAATGGGATCAGTTTCTTTATTTGCTTTCTGTCGCTTCATTAATAGTGAATAAGAATGCAACTTATTTCTGGTCATTAATTTTATATCCTGCAACTTTGCTGAGTTCATGTTCTAGCAGGCTTTTGGTAGAGTCTATCTAGTTTTCCATGTATAGTATCCTGTCATCTGCAAAAAGTGAAAGCTTGGCTTCATCTTTGCCAATTTTGATGCCTTTGATTTCCTTTTGTCGTCTGATTGCTGATGCTAGAACTTCCAACACTGTTAAACAACAGTGGTGAGAGTGGACATCCCAGTTGTGTTCCTGATCTCAGGGGGAAAGCTCTCAGTTTTTCCCCATTGAGGATGATATCAGCTGTGGGCTTTTCATAAATGGCTTTTATGATCTTTAAGTATGTTCCTTCTATCCTGACACTCTTCCAGGTTTTTGTTAAGAAAGGATGCTGAATTTTGTCAAATGCTTTTTCTGCATCGATTGACGGGATCATATGGTTCTTATCTTTTCTTTTATTACTATGATGTATCACATTGATTGATTTGTGAATGTTGAACCAGCCCTGCATCCCAGGAATGAATCCCACTTGATCATGGTAAATAATTCTTTTTGTATACTGTTGAATTCAATTTGCTATACTTGTTGAGAATTTTTTCGTCCATATTCATCAGGGATATTGGCCTATAGTCCTCTTTTTTTCTGGGTCTCTGTCTGGTTTGGGAATCAAAGTAATGCTGGCTTCATAGAATGAGTCTGGAAGTTTTCCTTCACTTTCTATTTTTTGGAACCGCTTGAGAAGGATAGGTATTATCTCTGCTTTAAACATCTGGTAGAATTCCCCAGGGAAGCCATCTGGTCCTGGACTCTTCTTTGTTGGGAGATTTTTGATAACTAATTCAATTTCCTCCCTGGTGATGGGTCTGTTCAAATTTTCTATTTCTTCCTGTTTGAGTTTTGGAAGTGCTTAGGTGCTTAGGAATTTGTCCATTTCTTCCAGGTTATCCAGTTTGTTGGCATATAGTTTTTCATAGTATTCCCTGATAATTGCTTGTATTTCTGAGGGATTGGTTGTAATAATTGCATTCTCGTTCATGATTTTATCTATTTGGGTCATCTCCCTTTTCTTTTTGAGAAGCCTTGCTAGAGACTTATCAATTGTGTTTATTTTTTCAAAAAATCAGCTCTTCGTTTTATTGATGTGCTATATTATTTTTTTAGATTCTGTGTTGTTTATTTCTGCTCTGTTCTTTATTATTTCTCTTCTTCTGCTGGGTTTGGGGTGTCTTTGCTGTTCTGCTTCTATTTCCTTTAGGTGTGCTGTTAGATTTTGTATTGGGATTTTTCTTGTTTCTTGAGATACGCCTGGATTGCAATGTATGTTCCTCTCAGGACTGCCTTCATTGCATCCCAAAGCATTGGGATTATTGTATTTTCATTTTGTTTGTTTTCCATATATCTTTTAATTTCTTTTCTAATTGCCTAGTTGACCCATTCATTCTTTAGTAGGGTGTTCTTTAACCTCCATGCTTTTGGAGGTTTTCCAGACTTTTTCCTGTGGTTGATTTCAAGCTTCATAGCGTTGTGGTCTGAAAGTGTGCATGGTATGATCTCCATTCTTTTATACTTATGAAGGGCTGTTTTGTGACCCAGTAAGTGATCTATCTTGGAGAATGTTCCATGTGCACTGGAGACGAAAGTATATTCTGTTGCTTTGGGGCAGCGTTCTAAATATATCTGTCAAGTCCATCTGATCCAATGTATCATTCAGGGCCCTTGTTTCTTTATTGGTTCTCTGTCTAGATGATCTATCCATTGTTGTAAGTGAGTATTATAGTCCCCTGCAATTACCACATTCTTATCAATAAGGTTGCTTATGTTTGTGAGTAATTGTTTTACATATTTGGGGGCTCCCATATTCGGCACATAGACATTTATAATTGTTAGGTCTTCCTGATGGATAGAGCCTGTAATTATTATATAATGCCCTTCTTCATCTCTTGTTACAGCCTTTAATCTAAAGTCTAGTTTGTCTGATATAAGTGTGGCTACTCCAGCTTTGTTTTGACATCCAGTAGCATGATAGATAGTTCTCCATCCCCTCACTTTCAATCTGAAGGTGTCCTCAGGCCTAAAATGAGTCTCTTGTAGACAGCAAATAGATGGGTCTTGTTTTTTATCCATTCTGATACCTTATGTATTTGGTTGGCTCATTTAGTCCATTTATATTCAGCGTTATTATTGAAAGATATGGGTTTAGAGTCACTGTGATGTCTGTAGTTTTCATGCTTGTAGTGAAGTCTCTGGTACTTTGTGGTCCTTGCAACATTTCACTCACAGAATCCGCGTTAGGATCTCTTGTAGGGCTGGCTTAGTGGTGATGAATTCCTTCAGTTTTTGTTTGTTTGGGAAAACCTTAATCTCTCCTTCTATTCTGAATGACAGACTTGCTGCATAAAGGATTCTCGGCTGCATATTTTTTCTGTTCATCACATTTAAGATTTCCTGCCATTCCTTTCTGGCCTGCCAAGTTTCATTAGATAGGTCTTCCACTACTCTTATATGTCTACCTTTGTATGTTATAGCCTGTTTATCCCTTGCTGCTTTCAGAATTTTCTCTTCATTCTTGTATTTTGCCAGTTTCACTATGATATGTCGTGCAGAAGATCGATTCAAATTATGTCTGAAGGGAGTTCTCTGTACCTCTTGGATTTCAGTGCCTTTTTCCTTCCCCAGAGTAGGGAAGTTCTCAGCTATGATTTGTTCAAGTACACCTTCAGTCCCTTTCTCCCTCTCTTCTTCTGGAATTCCTATGATACAGATATTGTTCCATTTGATTACATCACTTAGTTCTCTAATTCTCCCCTCATACTCCTGCATTTTTTATCTCTCTTTTTCTCAGCTTCCTCTTTTTCCATCATTTTATCTTCCAATTCACCTATAATCTGCCTCTTCAATCCATTCTATGGCCGCCTCCATTTTATTTTGTACCTCATTTATAGCATTTTTTAATTCCTCATGACTATTTTTTAGTCCCTTGATCTCTGTAGCAATAGATTCTCTGCTGTCCTCTATGCTTTTTCAAGCCTAGCAATTGATTTTATGACTATTATTTTAAATTCTTGTTCCTTTATATTACTTAAATCGATTTTGATCACTTCGTAGCTGTCACTACCTCTTGGAGTTTTCTTTGAGGAGAATTCTTCTGCTTCATCATTTTGGGTAGTCCCTGTGGCAGCTCCAAACTGCAGGGCACTTCCCCTGTGCTCTCTGGAGAAACTTGTGTTGGTGGGTGGGGCCGCAGTCAGACCCGATGTTGGGGCCACAGTCAAACTGGTGTGTACCTTATCTTCCCTTCTCCTAGGGGCAGGACTCAACTGTGGAGTGGTGTGGCCCCTGTCTGGACTACTTACACACTGCCAGGGTTGTGGTGCTGCTTCATGGGATCTGGCATATTAGCAGGGCTGGGTCCACAAGGTGCACAGGGGCAGAAGGGGCCAGCTTAGCTAGCTTTGCTGTTGGTGGTCCCCTGCAGGAGGGGCCCTGCAGCACTGGGAGGGAGGCAGACCCGTTGGCAGGATGGATCCACAGAAGCAGTGTTGGGCATTTGCGTGGTGCAAGCAAGTTTGGTGATAGGAACTGGTTCCCTTTGTAATTTTGGCTAGGGGATGAGAGAGGGAGATGGTGCTTGCCAGGGCCTTTGTGTCCTGGCTGAGCTCTGTTCTTTCAGAATCAACATCTCTCCCTCCCAGCATCCTCTCACCCTCTCTGCTCTCCGAGAGCAGAGCTGTTGACTTTTAACATTCCAGATGTTAAGTCCCGCTGGCTGTCAGACCTCACAGAGTCCGGACCCTCCGCTTTTGCAAGCCTGACTTCGGGGGCTCTGCCTTGCCAGGCGGGCTGCCCCTCCACTGTCCCACCTCCCTTCTGACAGTCTGTGTATCATGCACCGCCTCTCCGCCCTTCCTACCCTCTTCCGTGGGCCTCTTGTCTATGCTTGGCTCCGGAGAGTCCATTTTGCTAGTCTTCTGGTGGTTTTCTGGGTTATTTAGGACACGTGGGTGGAATGTAAGCGATCAGCAGGAGGAGGTGAGCCCAGCATCCTCCTATGCCGCCATCTTCCCAGAACTCCCCGAAGGCTACATGATTTTAATGTAAAAGAAGAACAAAGGTAATGTCCCAAAGAAAATGATGCATGAAACTATCTGATAAATATAGTTGTAAAAAAATGTTATTAAAGAAACCCCAGTAATGCATGGGTGCTTCAGTAAGAGGAAATCTGTCAACTAACTCAAAATATCAGTCTTATTGTTGAAGAAAAAGTGATGATACCAATAGATTCTGAAAAACCCTCTGATAAAAGTCAGAAGTGATGCCTAATAAGAATTCCAATTAAGATAAAAATAGAATTGAGCTATTTAAGTATAACAAAAATTTTCAACCAAAACTTACACCATATCAAAATATCATTCTTATCTGAATATGTAAGTTTAATAATATTACATGTAGAATTTCATTTTTTAATGATTGGATCATAGGATTTTAAAATTTATATACATATAAATATTTAAACAAATCCTAATTCCTGAGGATAACTAAAAACCATGAATACTAATGGAAGTCTTGACTTTCAAAAAAGCAGAACCATTAACATGATGTTGGGACAAGAGTAGGCAAATTTAGAAATACAAAGGCATAGAGGTGCCTGGGTCGTTCAGTCAGTTAGTTGATTTGGGTCATGATCTAATGGTCATCAAATACAGCTAGGCATAGAGTGTGCTTAAGATTTTCTCTCTCCCTCTGCCCTCCCACCCCATGTACACACACACTCTCTCTCTCCCCATCCCCCCCAAAAAAGTATGAGAGCATGATATCCATAAGTAGTTCATAGTATGTGATTTTTTAAATCATAGCAAAAGTGCTGTTTAGATTCAATGTAGGGGGAAAATGTATATTTAGTAAATGGTGTTGGCACAGATGGACATACATTTTGAAAAAAATTGAACTCTCTCACGAATATTAAAATTTCTAGAAAAGGTAATGATTTTTAATCAAATAAATTATTTTAATGTACATGAAAAGAAATAAGAAAAACTATAATATTAAAATGAATTTGAAATGTCAATATGAGCTTGTGAAATCACAAGCTTTTTCATTTTGTTTTTTGGGTTTTTTAGTTTTTATTTGATTACCCAGTACTTATCACTACAGGTGCACTCCTTAATCCCAATCACTTACTTTGTCTATCCCCCCACCTACCTACCCTCTGGTAACTATCACTTTGTTCTCTATAGTTAAGAATCTGTTGTTTGCTTTGTCTTTCTTTTTTTCCCTTTGCTCATTTAAGTTCCACAAATGAGTGAAATCATATTGTATTTGTCTTTCTCTGATTGACTTCACTTAACATTATACTCTTTAGATCAATCCATGTTGTTGTAAATGGCAAGATTTTTTTCTTTTTTATGGCTGAATGATATTCCATTGTGTGTGTGTGTGTGTGTGTGTGTGTGTGTGTGTGTGCGTACACATATGTATATGCATGTGTGTGTACTTACGTACACTTCTTTATGCATGGATTGATGGACACCTGGGCTTCTTCCATATCCTGTCTATTGTAAATAATGTTGCTATAAACATGGGGATGTGTACATGTATCCGTTTGAATTAGTGCTTTTGTATTCTTTGGGTAAATACCAAGTAGTGTGATTGCTGACTTAAAGTGTAGTTCTATTTTTGACTTTTTGAGGAACTTCCATACAGTTTTCCAGAGTAGCTGTACAAGTTTACATCCCCACCATGAGAAAAAGAGGGTTCCTTTTTCTCCACATCCTTGATAGCATTGGTTTTCCTTGTGTTGTTGATTTTAGACATTCTGACATTGTAGTTTTGGTTTGTATTTTTCTGATGATAAGTGATGATGAGAGACTTCTCATTTGTGTATTGGCCATCTGTATGTCCTCTTTGGAGTAATGTCTGTTCATGCTTTCTGCCCATTTTTAAATTGGATTATTTGTTGTTTGGGGGTTGAGTTTTATAAGTTCTTTGTATATTTTGGATACTAACCCTTTATCAGATATGTCATTTGAAAATATCCCATTCTGTGCGTTGCCTTTTAGTTTTGTTCATTGTTCCCTTCATTGTGCTGAAGCTCCTTATTTTGAGGTAGTCCCAATAGTTTATTTTTGTTTTTGTTTCTCTCACTTCACAGACCTATCTAGGAAAAAGTTGATATGTCTAATGTAAAAGAAATTACTGCCTGTCCTCTTTTCTATAGTTTTTATAGTTTCAGATCTCACATTTAGGTCTTTAATCCATTTTGAGTTTATTTTTGTGTATTATGTAAGAAAATGGTCCAGTTTCCTTTTTTTTTTTTTTTTTTTTTTTTTTTTTTTGCATGTTGCTTTCCAGTTTTTCCAACACCATTTGTAGAAGAGATTTTTTCCAATGGGATATTCTTTACTGCTTTGTTGAAGAATAATTGATCATATAATTGTGAATTTATTTCTGGATTTTCTATTCTCTTCTATTGATCTTTGTGTCTATTTTTGTGCCAATACCATACCGTCTTAATAACTACAGCTTTGTAATAAAACTTGAAGTACAGAATTGTGATGCCTCCCCCTTTGCCTTTCTTTTTCAAGATTGTTTTGGCTATTCAGAGTCTTTTGGGGTACCATACAAATTTTAGGACTGTTTGTTATACCTCTGTGAAAATGCTGGTAGGGATTTCATTAAATGTGTATATTGCTTTGAGTAATGTAGACATTTAAACAATATTTGTTCTTCCAATCCATGAACATAGGATGTCTTTCCATTTCTTTGAATTATCTTAAAATTTTTTTGTCAGTATTTTATAGTTTTCAGAGTACAGGTCTTTGACCTCGTTGTTGAGGTTTATTCCTTTGTATCTTACTGGTTTTGGCACAATTGTAAAAGGGACTGATTTCATAACTTCTCCTTCTACTGTTTCATTATTAGTATTAAGAAGTACTACAGATTTCTGTACATTGATTTTGTATCCTGTGACTTTACGGAATTTGTTTATTAGGCCTAGTAATTTTTCGGTGGGGTCCTTTGGGTTTTCTACATATAATATCTTGTCATGTGCAAATACTGAAAGTTTCACTTCTTCCTTGCCAGTTTAAATGCTTTCATTTCTTTTTATTTATTTATTTATTTATTTATTTTTAAATTTACATCCAAATTAGTTAACAATGCAACATAGTTATGCAGCATAGTGCAACAATGATTTCAGGAGTAGATTCCTTAATGCCCCTTACCCATTTAGCCCATCTCCCTCCCACAACCCCTCCAGTAACCCTCTGTTTGTTCTCCATATTTAAGAGTTTCTTATGTTTTGTCCTCCTCCCTGTTTTTATATTATTTTTGTTTCCCTTCCCTTATGTTCATCTGTTTTGTCTCTTAAAGTCCTCATATGACTGAAGTCATCTTATTTTTGTCTTTCTCTGACTGACTAATTTCACTTAGCACAATACCCTCCAGTTCTATCCACGTAATTGTAAATGGCAAGATCTCATTCTTTTTGATTGCCAAGTAATACTTCATTGTATATCGATACCACATCTTCTTTATCCATTCATCCATCAATGGACATTTGGGCTCTTTCCATACTTTGGCTATTGTTGATAGTGCTGCTATAAACATGGGGGTGCATGTGTCCCTTTGAAACAGCACACCTGTATCCCTTGGATAAATACCTAGTCATGCAATTGCTGGGTCATAGGGTAGTTCTATTTTTAATTTTTTGAGGAACCTCCATACTGTTTTCCAGAGTGGCTGCACCAGCTTGCATTGCCACCAGCAATTCAAAAGAGATCCTCTTTCTCCGCCAACATCTGTTGTTGCCTGAGTTGTTAAAGTTAGCCATTCCGACAGGTGTGAGGTAGTATCTCATTGTGGTTTTGATTTGTATTTCCCTGATTATGAGTGATATTGAACATTTTTTCATGTGTCGGTTGGCCATTTGGATATCTGCTTTGGAGAAGTGTCTATTCATGTCTTTTGCCCATTTCTTCACTGGATTATTTGTTTTTTGGGTGTTGTGTTTGATAAGTTCTTTATACATTTTGGATACTAACCCTTTATCTGATATGTCATTTACAAATATCTTCTCCCATTCTGTCAGTTGCCTTCTAGTTTTGCTGATTGTTTCCTTCACTGTGCAAAGGGTTTTTATTTTGATGAGGTCCCAGTAGTTCATTTTTGCTTTTGTTTTCCTTGCCTCCAGAGACATGTTGCGTAAGAAGTTGCTGCAGCCAAGATCAAAGAGGTTTTTGCCTGCTTTCGCCTTGAGGATTTTCATGGCTTCCTGTCTTACATTTAGGTCTTTCATCCATTTTGAGTTTATTTTTATGTATGGTGTAAGAAAGTGGTCCAGGTTCATTCTTCTGCATGTCGCTGTCCAGTTTTCCCAGCACCATTTGCTGAAGAGACCGTCTTTATTCCATGGGATATTCTTTCCTGCTTTGTCAAAGTTTAGTTGGCCATACGTTTGTGGTCCATTTCTGGGTTCTCTATTCTGTTCCATTGATCTGAGCGTCTGTTTTTGTGAGATCTTTTATTTTTTTTGTTGTCTGATTGCTGGGCCTAGGACTTCCAGTACTGTGTTGAAAAAAGTGGTGAGAGTGAGCATACTTGTCTTGTCCCTGACATTAGGGGAAAGGATCTAAGTTGTTCCCCTTTTAGGATGCTGTTACCTGCAGGTTTTCAAAGATGGCCTTCATTATGTTGAGGTATGTTCCTTCTAAACATACTTGGTTGAGGGTTTTTACCATGAATTGATGTTTTACTTTGTCAAAGGCTTTTTCTGCATCTATTAAAATAATCATATGAATCCTATCCCTTCTCTTATTGATGTGATTTATCATATTGACTGATATGTGAATATATAACCATCTTTGTCACCCAGAAATAAATCACACTTAATTGTAGTAAATATTTTTTTAACATATTGTTGGATTTAGTTGGCTAGTATTTTGAGAAATTTTGCATTTATGTTTATCAGAAATATTGGCTTGTTCTTTTTTTTTTTTGTGGTGTCTTTATATGGTTTTGGTATCAGGGTAATGCTGGTCTCATAGAATGAATTTGGAAGTATTCATTCCTTTTCTATTTTTTGGATTAGCTTGAGAAGAATAGTATTAACCCTTTTTTAAATGTTTGGTAGAAGTCACCTGTGAAGAGATCTGGCACTGGACTTTTATTGTTGGGAGTTTTTTTTTTTGATTACTAATTAAATTTCACTGCTGATAATTGGTCTGTTCAAGTTTTCTATTTCTTCCTGCTTCAGTTTTAGAAGTTTATATATGGCTAGAAATTTATCCATTTCTTTTAGATTGTCCAATTTGTTGGCATACAGTTTTTCATAATATTCTCTTATAATTGTATTTCTGTGGTGTTGGTTGTTTTTTTTCACTGTGATTTTATTTAGTTATATCCTTTCCATTGTGATTTAATTTAGTTATATCCTTTCTTGTTTTTCTTTCCATTGTGATTTTATTTATTTATATCCTTTTTCCATTGTGATTTTTTCATTGTGATTTTATTTAGTTATATCCTTTCTTGTTTTTCTTGATATGTCTGGCTCTGACTAGAAGTTTATCAATTTTATGGATTTTTTTTTTCCCCAAAGAGCCAGTTCCTGGTTTCATTGATCTAGTCTATTGTTTTTTGGTTTTGGTTTCTATATCACTTATTTCTCTTCTAATCAGTATTATTTCCTTATTCCTGCTGGTTTTAGGTTTTGTTCTTTTTCTATCTCCTTTCAGTGTAAGGCTAGGTTGTTTGAGATTTTTCTTCTTGAGGTAGGCCTATATTGCTATATGCTTTGCTCTTAGAACCGTTTTTGCTGCATCCCAAAGGCTTTGGACTATTGTGTATTCATTTTGATTTGTTTCCATGCACTTTTTAATTTTTTATTTTATTTACTGGTTGGCACATTAACTGTTTAGTAGTATGTTATTTAACCTCCATGTACATTTGGTCTTTACATATTTTTTCTTGTGGTTGACATCTAGTTTCATAGTGTTGTGGTAAGAAAAGATGCATGTCTCGACTTTTATTTTTTTATTTTTCAATTTGTTTTGTGACACAATATGTGATATGTGATCTCTCCCAGAAAATGTTGCATGTGCACTTGAAAAGAATGTGTATTCTGTTTTAGGGTGGAATGTTCTTAAATATGTCTATTAAATCCATCTTGTCCAGTGTATCACTCAAAGCCATTGTTTCCTTGTTTATTTTCTGCTTATATAATCTGTCCATTGATGTAAGTGGGATGTTAAAGTTCCCTACTATTATTGTATTATAATTGATTAGTTCCTTTATATTTGTTGTTGTTATATATATTTGGGGTAAATAAATATTTACAATTATTATATCTTCATGTTGGATTGTACCCTGTATTATTATAAAGTGTACTTCTTTGTTTCTTGTTATAGTCTTTGTAGTAGTGTAGTTTGTCCCATACAAATATGGCTTCCCCAGCTTTCTTTTGACATCCAGTTGCATGGTAAATGTTTCTCAATCCATTTTTAATGTGAATGTATTTCCAGATATAAAATGAGTCTTTTGTAGGCAGCATATAGCTGGGTCTTTTTTTTTTTAAACCACTCTGTCACCGTATGTCTTGTGATTGGAGCATTTATTCCATTTACATTCAAAGTATTTATTGACAGGTTTTTATTTTCATTTTATTACTTGTTTTATGGTTGTTTCTGAATATTTTCTCTGATCATTTTTATAGTTTTCCTGTTTTCTTTAGTGACATATTTGATTCCTTTCTTTTTATTCTTTATCTATTACTGGTTTTTTATTTGTGGCTACCATTAGGTTTGTATATAACCTCTTCTGCCTATAGGAGTCTTTATTAAGTTGATGGTAACTTAAGTTCAAACCCATTATTATTTTTTTAAGAAATAGTAATTTTTATTGCTTTTGTGCTGCTTACCTTTTTTACTGTCATTTTTCATCTTTGCTTTCCACTGAAAGAGTATCCTTTAATATTTCTTGCAGGACTGGTTTAGTGATCAGGAACTCCTTTAGTTTTTGTTTGTCTTTGTCTTTATCTCTTTATCTTTCCTATTCTGACTGATAGCCTTTCTGAATAGAATATTCTTGGCTTCACGTTTTTCCCATTTGGCAGTTTGTATCCTGCCAGTCACTTCTAGCTTGCAAAGTTTCTATTGAAAAAAACCACTGAAGCCTGTGGTTTCCTTTGTATGTAACTCTCTTCTTTTGTCTTCCTACTTTTAATATTTATTTTTCTTTATCAGTATATTTTACCATTTTAATTCCAATATGTCTTGGTAAGGCTCTGCTTTTATTGATTTTCTTGGGCATTCTTTGTCTTCCTGGATCTGGATATCTGTTTTATTCCCCAGATTAGGAGATTATTAGCTATTAGCTAATAGCTATTAGCTATTATTTCATCAATTTCTGCCACGTGTTTTCTTCTGGGACTCCTGTAGTACAACTGTTATTACATTTGATGGGGTCACTGAGTTTCCTAAGGTATATTCTTGTTTTGCATAATGCTTTTTTCTCTCTTCTATTCAGCTTGATTACTTACTTTTTTTTAAGTTTATTTTTATTTATCTTGAAAAAGAAAGGGTGAGCTCAAGTGGGGAAAGGTCAGAGAAAGAAGGAGAGAAAGAGTCTCAAGCAGTGCAGACCCCAATGTGGGGCTTAAACTCATGAACTGTGAGATCATGACCTGAGCCAAAGCTAAGAGTCAGATGCTTAACCAACTGAGCAACCCAGGCTCCCCTAATCTTGATTACTTTCTATTACTCTGTCTTCTAGGTCATGGATTCAGTCCCCTGTTTCTTCCAGCCTGTTGTTCATTCCATCAAGCATATTTCTCATTTTGTTTATTGAGCCCTTTAACTCTGCTATGTTATTTCTTATCTCTTAATGGTCTCACTGATTCCTCCACTCTTTTCTCAAGTCCAGTGAGTATCTTTATGATTATTGCTTTAAATTCTCTATCAGACATGTTACTTATATCTGTTTTGCTTAGATCTCTGACCATGGCCTTTTCCTATTCTTTCATTTGGGACACATTTCTCTGTTCTCTTATTTTCTCTAAGTGTTTGTGCCTGTTTCTCTGTGTTAGGAAAGTGAGCTATGTGTCCTATTCTTGAGGGTAATGGTTTATGAAGAAGAGTTCTTGTAGTGTACTATCCCCAGTTCCCCAGGGCCTGGTGCTTCTGGGAGTGTCTCCAATGTGTACTGCCTATGCTGTGCTGTTGTGTCCTGGCTGCTTTATCCTTGCCAGTTTATTTGTCCCTGGAGGGGTCTCTCCATGAATGCTGCCTCTCTGGGATACACTCTGAGTCAAGCAAATAACCTCCCGACCATGTGCCCCCATGCTCTTCAGATCACTTTTTTCACAGTGTATGTCCATGGTCTCTTCGCCCTGCCTCTTCTCTAAGAGCAGCCCCAGTGCCCTCCCACAGCTAAGCCTACTGGCATTTAGGATTTCAGGCTTGAAGCCCTGCAGGTTGTAAGAACTCACAAAAATCAGCCCCTCTCACTTTCCAAGCCAATTTCTCTGGGGATTAGTTTTCCCATTGCACTCTGACGTGTACTCGTTGGCCTCGTGTTCTTCTCCATGACTGTGGCTCCCTCTGCACTGCAGCAGCCATAATCCATTTCTTTCCCAAGCCACATCACCACACTTCCTACATTCTTTGATGTGGCCTCTTCTCTGCAGTTAGTTGTGGAGTTTGTTTTGCCAGTTTTCATGTGAATCTCTGGATTATTTAGGATGATTTGACAGTTATCTAGTTTTATTTGTGGGATGAGGGAATCCTAGGGTTCTCTTACTCTGCCACCATCTTCCTTGACCCCAATTTCCTTCCTTCTCTTTTAGAGAGAGAAAAAGAGAGCATGAGCCAGGGAGAGGGACAGAGGGAGACAGAGAGAGAGAATTCCAAGCATGCTCCACACTCATTGTAGAGCCCAACATGGGGCTTGGTCCCATGACCCTGGGATCATGACCTGAGCTGAAATTAAGAGTCAGACTCTCAGCCAACTGAGCTACCTAGGCGTACCTCTTTTTCTTTTTCTTCTCTTTCTTTTTCTTTTTATTTTTCTTTTTCTTTCCTTTCCTTTTTTTTTTAGTGAAAGGATCTGAGAGACATATTCAGTAACATGATGGAGTTTTGGGTCATAACAGCTTGCTTGAGATAATTGTCCACATCTTTTTCCAACTCCATATTCAGCCATATCATGTTGAAAAGTTGAAATTGACAATAAGGGAGAAGTTACATCACAGAAATCAGCAAATGTTACAAATCAAGGCTTCCACTCTTCCCCCACCTGGAGCCAGTAGCTAAACATTTATTATCACAGTACTATATATGTAAAATCTCCTAATGTAAGGCTTGAAGGGTGTCTACCAATGTACTCTTCTAATCTAAATTTGGGAAACATTCTTAACAGAAAAACTATAACTGGAAAACAAAAATCAAGTATTTGTTACTCCTTTAAGTTCCATCAGCTGATGCCTCATAATTGTTTTAGGTGCATACATGTTTAGTATTGTTATGTTTTCTTGGAGAATTAATATAATGGAATGCCTCTCTCTATGATAATCCCCCTTTTTCTGAAGTCAGATTGGTCTTAAATTGATCAAACTATTCAAACTTTCTCTTAACGAGTATTAGAATAGTATATATTTCTCACTCTTTTAACCTAAGTTTTTTTTTTTTTTAATGTAAGGTGGGTTTCTTAAAGACAACATATAGCTGAATCTTTTTTATCCACTCTGACTGTCTTGTAATTGGTATATTTAGACCATTCACATTTGAATTTATTATTGATACAGTTAGATTAATATCTACCATGTTTGTATTTGTTTTTGATTTGTCGCATTTGTTCTTTGCCCCCTCTTCTGCCTTTTTTCTTTTTAATTGAGCATGTTACATGATTCTACTTTGCCTCCTCTTTCAATATATCACTGTAATGTTTAAAAAATAAATTTTAGAGGTTGCTCTATTGTTTACAGTCCACATTTTTAACTAAGCTTACCTTCAAATAGCATTATACTGCTTCTGGTGAAGTACAGGTAACTCTTATCCCTTGTCACTTTGCTGCCATTCATTTGTCCAAAAGCTATAATTACTCAATACATGGTTTCTGATTTTACCTTGAAGAAAACAGGTGTGTATTAGATAAGTTAGGAATATTTTTTTTAATTACCTCTATTTATCTTTCCTGATGCTCTTCTTTTGTGTGTGTAGATATAAAGTCCTGAATACATTATTTCCTTCTGTCTGAAAATTTTCCTTCATGTTTCTTTCAGGGCAGGTGTTGATGGATTCCCTCAGTTTATATTTATTATGGAAGTCTTTATTTCTTCTTCACTTTTGAAGGACAGTATCTCTCATTGTAAAATTCTACGTTGGTGGGGTCTTTTTGCTTTGTTTTGTTTTGTTTTGTTTTTCAACATGTGAAGTATTTTACTTTGCTGTCTCCTTGGTTGTATGATTTCTGATGAGAAGTCTACTGTAATTCTGAGCTTTGTTCCACTGTAGATATGAAAGGTGTTCTATCCATGCCCCTGGGTTTTTTCAAGATTTTCTCTGTCTTTGGTTTTTCTCAAGTTGGAATATGATACACCTATGTGTTTTGTGTGTGTTTGTGATTTGTGCTTATTTTTGTTTAGTATTTGTTTTGTTTTGGTGCTTGTCATTAATTTTGGATAGTTCTCAGACATTATTGCTTCAAATATTTCTTCTCTGTTTTCTTATTTCAATTATATATGCTTGTTACATCTTTTGACATTGTCCCACAGTTTTTGGATACCCTGGTCTTTTTATTTTTTTCCCTCTGTCCTTTTTGAATTTCAGTTTGGGAAAATATTGATCAATCTTCAAGCTTATGAATTCTTTCTTCATAATTGATATCTAGTCTACCTAGGAGTTTGTTGAAGGCATACTTCATTTCTGTTACAGTGGTCTTGATTTCTAGCATTTCCACTTGTTTCTTTATTAATCTCTCTTCTTACATTACTCATCTGTTCTTGCATAGTTTCTTTTTAGACTCCTTAAGATATTAATCATAATTAGTTTTAATTGTCTAATAATTCTGAATTTTCTAATAATTCTGACATCTGTATCATATCTGAATCTGGTTATGATTCTCACTTTGTTCAGACTATGTTTTCTCTTGGCTGTGTCATGCTCTGTAAGTTTTTGTTGAAAGCCAGACATGTTGGATATGGAAATAGGAAATGAAGTAAATAGGCCTTTAATATAAAGGTTTATGTGTTAACTTATTGTTTTATTAATTTAATTATATTATATAATTGATCAATTATTTATGTATTTATATGTATTAACAGCTAGAAGTTGGGCTAATATAGCCAGGAGTTAGAGCTTTCCAGAGGCTTCACATTCCTTTAGTGTCCTTATTTTTTTGTCTTCCCTTTTGATTCAGACTTCCCTAGGTATTCCTCCTCAGAGAACATGTGTGTTTTAGCTCTTTGTGTTGCCATCCATTGTTATTATACTGGAATTCTGTTAGTGTGGTGGTAAGGTATGGGGGAGGGTGAGTTTTCTATAATTTTCCACTTAAACCTCAGTCCTCGTGAGGCCTGTGTTTCAAACCTTGATGTTCCTAAATGTTTCCACAGTGATATAGTTTCCTTGTTTTTTTTTTTTTTTTCCTCCTTGCTCCTATTTCTTGAATCTGTGTTCCCTGTTTTTTATCCCTATCAATTAGGTGAGACTGGAGGGAGCTAGGTGGGAGGAATTCCCTCCCCCAAGCCTGGCTTTGACCAAAGACTTTCCTCTGGAAAACAGGCTTTTGCTATGGAGAGGGGTCTTGGCTTGTTTTGCTGTTGTTGCTCTTTTGTTCCCCCTGCCAGAGACACTAGAGGATCTTCCTAGGAAACTGTGGGAGGCCGGGCCCCGGTGCCAGGCTGACACCAGGTCGAGCAACGGCTCCCTGTTGACTCAGCCAACCCGGTGGTTCCCCGCTCCCGGGAGGTCACCATATTGATGCCGAACTTAGTGCGGACACCCGATGGGCATAGCGCACTACAGCCCAGAACTCCTGGGCTCAAGCGATCCTTCTGCCTCAGCCTCCCGAGTAGCTGGGACTACAGGCGTGTGCCACCGCGCCCGGCCTCCCACAGGAAACAGCATAAGAGCTTAGTGGTGTTCTGGAAGAAAAAGTCCCTCCAAAGTATGGCTGCACCTGTAGCTTCTCATTCTCTACTTGTGCATAATCAGTCTCCAGCAATTCATCAAAATCACAAGTAAACATTTCTACCACTTTATTGTTCCATGTAAGCAGATTTAAATTGACCTTTCTTTTTTGAGGCACCCTTCTCTCCAGATTTTGGTCTGATGGTTTGTAGCTTGATGGATTCAAGAAAATTATTAATTTTTAATTTGTATGGCTTTTTCTTACTGTAAGGATTGAAGTGATGATTCTTAATCTCTTTACATGAAAGAGCTGAAACTGGAAACTGTATGATAGAAAAAAAATGGTTGAGTATATAAAAATAGAAAGCTTTAGAAGAACAAAAGCATAGAAAAAAATTTTAGTAAGACTTAATTTTTGGAAATATCTATTTGCAACCTAGATGACAGCTATATAACATATACCTATGTAATATAAGAAGTCCTGCTGACACACGAGATAAAGATGAGTTAGTAATGTGATCAGTTCACAAAAAGCAAACCAAGTGGCCAATAAATACATGAAAAATTAAATTAATAGCTAAGGAAATACAAACAATAGTAACAATGTTTAAAAATTAATATTCAAAAACCTGGGTACTCATGTTCTGGTAGAAATATGAATTGTTGCAACCAACTTTGGAAAACCTGGCAGCAATCATTAAAATAAAAAGTCCACAATTCCTTAACTGTACACTACCCAATGTTCTATAACTATTCTATGGAAATAAAAGTAAATCAAGGTGTGCACATGGAGGTTGATAACATGTAACTTTGTTTTCTTTAATGTTTATTTTTGAGAGAGAGAGAGAGTATGAGTATGCACACACACAGGAGGGGCGTAGAGAGGGAGACAGGAGATCCAAAGTGGGCTTTGTGCTGACAGCAGAGAGCTAGATATGGGCTCGAACTCATGGACCATGAAATCATGACCCGAGCTGAAGTCAGCCACTTAACTGACTGAGTCACCCAGGTGCCCCTGGAGCATGTAACTGTTATAAAGTGAATACTCAGTACAGGGAAAATGTTTAAATAAACTTTAAAGAGCCAAACTGTACGATATTTTACACTTATTTAAATAAACAAATGAATTGGAGCTATACCAGTTTACTTGGAGGAGTTGCCATAAAGTATTTATGAAGTGAAAAGTGGAATGTAGAAAAGTATATTTAATATGATTCAAATACTGAAAAATAGTAAAAAAAAAACCTATATACTTATATCAATATAAAGATTTTTTTTAAGTTGTAAATTATTTTTATGGTATAATTTTATATGCAAAATAATTGAGCATAGAAAAGTTTTAAAAATTCCTTTGTATGCATGGAAATTCTTGTATAAGTTTGAATAAGCAAGATGAGACATTTGGAAAGATAGATATAAAACCATTGACATGGGTTGGCTCAGAATATGGGAGAGTGGAGGAGGTATGGAGCAAAAGAAAAATGTTTTCTTCATATATCTTTGTATTTCTTCACTGTTTTCAAGCTTAAATTAAAGTATTAATTTGAAAAAAAAATCAAATATACAAGCTATGAAGGAAAAAAAACACTAATATACTGCCATAGAGATTTAACTGAGTATATCAGTCTGGATTTTGTGAGGATAACAGTCACAAATATGATAGGAATAAGGCATTTAATACAGGAATCAAGTGTTAAATAGCTTTAAGAGTAGCTAAGGGAGTGGTACTCTGTAAGACTGTATCTGGAAGATCAGAGGAAGTTACTAGCCACTTGAGCAAAGCCACTGAGGCAGATCCCCCAGTTTTCTCTAGAAAAATGTTGTTTATTTCACTTATGGCTTAACAGACTGGACTGTCTGAACAGAGGACTATCTTAACAACAGTTCCTCTCAGTCATAGGCTTGGTTAAGTCATAGTTCCAAACTTAACCAAGTTGATGCAGCACAGTCTAGTACAATCCACTTTTTTATCAACATGGCATTCATACAATTCTTTTAAACTTTCAAATCAAGATAATCACCACATCGTGCTTTTGGCTAACATAATGTAAACACACACACACATACACACAATCATGAAGTGGCAGCACATCTTGTAAGGAACTAAATCCACTGCTGTATTATGTTGGTTAGAAGCACATCACTGACTGCAGCCCACGTTCAAAAGAAGCAGATTGCACAAGAGCATAAATATCAAAGGGTAGGGTTCATTGGAGGCCATCTTAAGAAGTCTGCTTGCCACATTGGGCATAATTGTTTCTGCCACCATTGTGTATTCACAGCCCAATTGTATCAATCACCAGTTTTTTTGGTGTAATTCCAGGGCATAAGGAGTTCAAAGTGACCAGGTGACATTCTCAGCTCTTAGTTTAATGGAACCATTGTTTTATCTCCTTGTGGAATCATTTCATTAGGAACTAAGATCTCTAAGTGAGCAGAAACCTTTTGAACAGGAAAAGCAAACTCAAATCCAGCTCAAGTGTCTATTCCATTAAGAACAAATTACTGCCCCCTCTGTGAAAGAAATGTAATTAATTTGTCATTGTACAGCTCTCTGGTCACTCTGGAATACTGTTATACCAGGGGCTCATGGTTTATTTCTACTATTGGAAGTTTGGGTGCTCAGCATTGATAAAAACAGATCAACTTTGTTAAGTGGATGCCCATATTGATGAGTGTATCTGTTCCCACTCTTGATTTTAGAACTAAGAGCATGACAACAGAGTGGCTTGAGATACCCACTGTAGGTGTTTAAAGAGCATCATTCACCTGATCTCATAGGCCCCCTTTTTGAAAAGTGGATCGCTGTGCTGTTTTGTGTCCCTAAGAATTTGTTTTAGCTCAGAACGAATGTCCATTAACACCTAAAATGTTTGGTAATTTCTTTCCCTAAAGCAGAAATAACCTGACAAATGGCTGCAGGTTCTTTTGGAAGGAAGTAAATGAGTAATTTACAGTATGCACTTATGGCATTATAGCAGTATCCTTCTTCAAGGAGGTCAAGCAGGCCTCTTCTTCACTTAAGGTTCCCTGAGTCTTCAAAAACCACTCAATTCTGACAAGTGGGTAAGGACCACAACTCTTGTAGCATTACAAGTTAGGCCCTTTTTACCAGTCCTAAAGGATTTTGCTTATACAAATAAAATAGACTTGATTTAGGAGGCTGTTCATCTATACTAGTCCTAGGGATATAATTATTTAGCCACAGAAAAAGATCTCTACATGTCAAACTGTATGACTACTGCTCCATCCCTGCTACTCATTATGGTAACCATGGCCATCTCAACCCTGGTAGTTAAGTACCAGTGAAGTTAAATGCATCACATGGCTCCTGTCACTTCAGAATAACACCATCCACATTGTATTTTGGGAGTCCATTCCACTGATAGCCTTCCCCACTATCATTTCTCATATGGAAAGAATAGTCATTGAACAGTCTTTCAAGGTTAAATGTCTCTCCCTCATCAATGTATGCCTGAAAATCTTGAAGTAGAGGGTGGGTATGATTAATGGAACACAATAAAACCATTCCCATCTCTATAAGCCTTTGGATACTACCTTCTTCAGTTCATTTTGGCTACCAGAGATACTCATTTAAAGTCAACCAATATAACAAGTTGTCACAGTTATTCCCAATTGTTCAGGGTAGCACACTGAATCCAAAATCACTTGTTAGTGATTTCTATAAACCCAGATGAATACAGCAATGTATTCCTTCCTCCTGTTCTAACATCCTCAGAATAAATTCTCAAAAACATCTCCCTAGTCTTCACTGATGTAAGTTGTCAAAATATTGCATGTCTTTTGATGTGTATGACGTCTCCTCCAAAGACTTGGTCTTTTTTTTCAAGGTGTGAGTCCAGATAAATGTTAAAAATCAATGAGTGGTAATGGAGTGGGTATCTGTAAAAATGAGCATTTTCCTATAAGGCTACAGATTCTTTAGTAAGGGGGGGGGTAAATATGCTCAGACAGAGGAAGTTTCTATTAAGTGGAATTTGTGGATTCACCATCTCCAGGTTCATTGGGATCTATCTAAATATCCCTATCTTAATCTTTAGGGTTCCATTCCTTCCCAATTGATGTCGCTCACATACACACACACACTCACACACACACACACACTCACACACACACACACACTTAAAAGAGACCTTGAGAAATTAAGGATTTGATTAACATTCTAGTTGAGTCACTTGCAGTATTCAGATTTTAGATTCAATTTTCAGAAATTTCAAACCTGCAAGTATATCAATAGGTCATCTTCCAATATAGTCATAGATGTCTCTGGTTCCTAACCCAAGACTTGGTATGGGAATTTAAAGCCTTCACTTCATTATTTTTTTTTCAATTTTTTTCAGTGCATTTAAAATAGTCAAATATCCCCTACCCAATACAGCCATCATTATGTTCCATATTACGATGATAGTGTTGTTTTTGTTTTTAGGTAGGTACTTAGTCACCCAAAGCTGTAGAACCCTGACTCCAGGTGATTCCATGTGATAATTTAAGATATTTTACAACTGTAAATCATAGTCTATATCTAATTTATCACTGACAGTCAGGTTATTAATGCTTTTCGGTCTAATTACATTATAGAACAAATTCTAAGTTCACATCTTCAAAATTATGTTCCCCTGGATCCACTTTTAGTACCAAAAGTCTGTGTCAGTCTGAGTTTCTTCAGGAAAACTGAGACAATGCAAGTAGTAAAGGAATGAGGGGTTTAATATAGCAATTAAAGTTTATACACATGTGTGTAGCTGGTAGTGATTTGTCTTGAAGGCTGTAGTTAGCAGGTCAGAGAAACTCAATCATTTCATTGTAAAGTGCTGGCATGAGTGAAAAATCTTGCAGGATGTTCATGAAGTTATGCACATGAAACCTCAAAGTGGGAACTCATGGAGAGGTCTGAGCAAGCACCACAGTGAAAAAAGTCATCATGTTTGTTTCTCATGGCCTGACAGACATGAGCTTCCGCCTCATGTCTGCCTTCCAAATAATTTGTGAGGTCTCCTAATTGACAAATTCAAACTTGAAATAGTACAATGAGGGGCATTCTGTGAAACAAATTTCCTAGACTTGAATGGAAGTAGTAGCTGTGTGTTAGGTTGTCAACAGATAATCTAGAACAACTTAGTTCATTCTTGTTTCTGCTATGGCTGTCTAAATGCCCAAACTCTAAAATGTCTAGGCATCCTCAGAAATTCAACCCTCCATATTAGGGTGTTGAATTCAACCCCAGTTTTTGAGTGCTCTGTGTCATATATTATATACTAAAATATGGGATACAAGGATGAGAATACCACATTTCTTCAAGATCTCATAGGCTAGCAGGAAAGAAAAATATAATGACAAAAAGGTGATGTTTATTTGAGGGATACTACAATAATGGTATAATTCAGGGTTCAATGAAATAAAATGGATTTTCATTAGGTGAAAAAAGGGAACGTCATTCTAAAGTAAAAGAACAGGATGTGAAAAATTTACTCTAAAGGATGAAATGTTTAGAAGAAATGGCAAGTAGATTTGCATGGCTGGGAATGAAGAGTTTAAAGACACAATAATGGAGATGAAGGTGGAAAGGCAGACAGAGGTAAAGTCAGGAGAAACATATACAAGAGGTTTATTTTCTGTAGGAAATTGAAACGAATAAAGAGATTTAAACCCTGAGGACGTGTTTTGTAAAAAAAAAAAAAACCAAAACACTTTTATAGCAACATAGTGGAGGAATTGGAGTGGGTCAAGGCTAGAGATAGAAAGATATGTTAGAAAGCAACTGCCATAGTCAAGGTGAAAATTACACAAATACTATGGTAGTTGAAGAGGAGGGAATGGTTTCAACAGGAGGTTCCACTTGAATTCCATTGAATTTCCTAGAAGTTCACACTCTTATTTTTCTTCCTCTTTTTAGTCTTTAGTTTTGCAAAGATCTCCTTAAAATACTTATGTTTGAAATGCAGCTCTATTTTTTACTAGTGCTATGACCTTGGACAGGTATTTAATCTCTCTTTGCCTCAGTTTAGTTATATGAAAACATTAATTACTTCACAAATGTTTATTGAACACCTTCCACATATTACACAATCTTCTAGGTGGTTGAGAACCAGCAGTGACAAATAAAAAGTCCTTTTATATTATGGAAATTGCATTCATTGTTTTTTCTTTTGTCTGTTTATTTTTTCCTTTTGTTGTTGTTTGTTTGTTTTTAATTTAAATTCAAGTTAGTTAACATACAATCTCTACCTGGAACCCAGTGATTCATCTCTTACATTTGACCCCCAGTGCTTATCTCAAAAATTACCCTCCTCAATGCCCATCACCCATTTAATCTATCCCCTCACCCACCTCCCTATCCAGCAACCCTGTTTGTTACCTGTATTTAAGAGTTTCTTATGGTTTCCCTCCCTCTGTTTTTATTTTATTTTTCCTTCCTATTTCCCATATTTATCTGTTGAGTTTCTCAAATTCCATATATGAGTGAAATCCTATGATATCTTTCTCTGACTTATTTTGCTTAGCACAATACACTGTAGATCCATTCATGTTGTTGGAAATGGCAAGATTTCATTGATGAGTAGTATTCCATTGTATCTGTGTGTGTGTGTGTGTGTGTGTACATGCACACACACACACACCACTTCTTTATTCATCATGGATAGACATTTGGACTCTTTCCATAATTTGGCTATTGTTTATAGCACTGGATAAATATTGGGGTGCATGTATACCTTTGAATCAGCATTTTTGTATCCTTTGGATAAATTCTTAATAGTTCAACTGCTGGGTTGTAGGGTAGTTCTGTTTTTAAATTTTTGAGGAGCCTCCATACTGTTTTCCAGAGTGGCTGTGCCAGTTTACATTCCCACCAATAGTGCAAAAGGGTTCCCCTTTCTTTGCATCCTTAGCAACATCTGTTATTTCCTGAGGTGCTCATTTTAGCCATTGTGACAGGTGTGAAGTGGTATCTCATTGTGGTTTTGATTGGATTTTCCTGATGTTGAGTGCTACTGAGCATCTTTTCATGTGCCTATTAGTCATCTGGATGTCTTTTTTGGAAAAGTGTTTATTCATGTCTTCTGCCCATTTCTTTACTGGATTATTTGTTTTTTGGGTGTTGATTCATTCTTAGGATATTTCTTAGGATACCATACAAATATGGTATATGTGTATGATATAGAAATGATAAATGCTATTAGTTATGTGTGTGTGTGTATATATATATATATATATATATATATGTATATATATATATATGTATATATATATGTGTGTGTGTGTGTATATATATATATATATATATATATGTAGGAAGATGATGTCCAAAGTAGTCAAAATGTATCAGACATATTCTGTCATAATGCTGAATACATAAGAATTAAAACCTTCTTACAACTGAATGAACAATATTTCTTTCAATGTAGCATAAAATTGTTTTAGTAGCTGGTTTAATCATTGCTCTTGTTAAGGTTAAGGTCAGCTGATACTTTCAGTTATTAGTTGAAAAAAATAATACTGAGTGCTCTTAGTAGTTAACATGAAACTGATTGGTGTGTAGAGTACAAGGCTATGGGAAAGACCAGAACCTATTGTATGTATATGTAGGGCTAAGTTTCCATAACATTGCCTCTGCCTTACTGAGAGTTCTTCTTTTACTCTTCTTGCCTTTGATCTCCTGTCCACTCTCCCCAGATGAGTGGTATGCTGGAGCCAACTTGTACCTACCTGCTATTCAGCTGATAGTTAAAAATTCAGAAATTTCACAAGCTGGTTGAAAGCTACTTTTGGTGGCTTAAAATGGCCATGGTGTATTTACACAGAAATCCAAATCCTACACATCAAAACATTTTTTCTTTTTAAGACAACTTATCAGCACGTTATTCAAAACAACAATACTCGACCAATGTTTCATTATCGTGTTTTAGTTGCCAATTGAGCTTTGCTTGAATATTTACCAATAATTAGGCTTTTGGCTGGTACATATTCAACTGTATCCTCCATCTAAGATGTTGGTATTTTTAATAATCTTAATTCCAATATAGTTAACGTAGAGTAATGTATTAGTTTCAGGTGTACAATGTAGTGATACAGCAATTCCATACATTACTCAGTGATCACTCATTATGATAAGCATATTCTTAATACTCTTCACTTATTTTACCCTTTCCTCCCACCACCTCCCATCTGGTAACAATCAGTTCTCTATAGTTAAGAGTCTCTTTTTTGGTTTATGTCTTTTTTACTTTGTTCATTTGTTTTATTTTTTAAATTCCACTTATGAGTGAAATCATGTTATTTGTCTTTCTCTGATTTGTTTCACTTAGCTTTATACTCTCTAGCTCCATCCATGTAGTTGCAAATGACAAGATGATACACACACACACACACACACACACATACACACCACATCTTCTGTATCCATCCATTCATCAATTGATAGACAATTGCTTCTATAATTTGGATATTCTAAATAAAGCTGCAATATACATAGGGGTACATATATATTTTTAATTAGTGTTTTCATATTCTTTGGGTAAATACCCAGTAATAGAATTACTGGATCACATGGTAATTCTATTTCTAAGATTTTGAGGAACCTCCATACTGTTCTCCAGAGTGGCTACACCAGTTTGCTTTCCCACCAACAGTGCACGAGTGTTTCTTTTTCTCTGCATGCTCACCAACACTTGTATCTTACATTTTTGATTCTAGCTATTCTGGCAGGTGTGAGGTGAAACCTCATTGTGGTTCTGAGTTGCATTTCCCTGATGATGAGTGATGTTGAGCATCTCTTCATGTGTCTGTTGGCCATCTATGTCTTCTTTGGGGAAAAGTTTGTTCATGTCTTCTGCCCATTTTTAATTGGAACATTTCTGGTTTTTGGTCTTGAGTTGTATCAGTGCTTTATATCTTTGGAATATTAACCCCTTTTCAGATATGTCAATTACAAATATCTTCTCCCATTCAGTAAGTTGTCTTTTGTTGATTGTTTCCTTTGCTGTGCAGAAGCTTTTTATTTTGATGTAGTCCTAATAGTTTATTTTTGCTTTCATTTCCCTTATCTCAGGAGACTTGTCTAGAAAAAATGTTGCTCTGGCCAATGTCAGAGAAGTTACTACCTGTAGTCATTATTATGATTTCAGGTCTTATATTTAGGTCTTTAGTCCATTTTGAGTTGATTTTTATGTATGGTGTAAGGAGGTGGCCCAGTTTCATTCTTTTGCATGTAACTGTCCAATTTCTCCAACACTATTTGTTGAAAAGACTTTTTCTCACTGCATATTATTGACTCCTTTGTCAAAGATTAAGTGACCACATAATAGGTTATTGACAGAATATTTTTTTAAAGATAAAAATACTTTCAAAGCATAAAAAAATAAAGCTCTCATGGTGGGAGTTCCTAAGAACTTTCATGAGCACAAGAATCTTTGTTCTTGTCCTGATATATCTCACCACCTGGAAGATTGTGTGGTATATAGTAGGTATTCAACAAATATTTGTGGAACACATGAATGCCTTACTTGTAATTACTAAACTGAAATACAATGTAGTTAAATAACTGTCTGTGGTCGTGCACCTAGTATAGAGTGGAGCTGGGATTCAAACACAGTAAAACCTTGGAATGTGAGTAACTTGTTCTGAGAGTGTTCTGCAAGAAAAGCAAATACTTCTAATAAACTTTAACTTGACAAACAAGCAGTGTCTTGCAATACAAGCAGTACATGATGCTGAATGTCACATGACCACAACTGAGCCAATGGTTCTTGAAATTTGCTTTGATATACAAGTGCTTTGGATTACAAGCATGTTTCTGAAATGAATTATGTTCACAAACCAAGGTTTTACTGTATTGGCAGGCTTTTTAAGATTTTGTTTGTTTTCCAAAACTAAAGGAATTAAAACAACTGGTGTGTGATTTATTCACATTCCACCCAGGGGTGATACCCTGAGGGAAAGGAAAGAAAGCAGGTAATCCCATCAAATACCCTTGTCAACTAGAATTTAGGCTATACAGAGTCATATAGAGTCATAATATTATTCAAGAGGGGGAGTCTGTGTCTGTTTAGTATTCCTAAAGGAATGCTCCTTGCAGGACTGCCTGTAAGGCACGTGAAGCCTTGGGCAAATATTTTCTGGGGATGTGGGGGTGGGAGCCTTGTTTATATAAATTCTTTGATTAAATAATTTATAAAATTAATACATGGGGGTATAGTGATCTAATGAAAATTTAGAGTGATGTATAGAAAAATGGTACTTAAGTATTAGTTTATTTTCTGATCAGAGCCCATGATGATTCTTCATGGTGGCCAGGCAACATCTGTTTTTGTTGAGATTCAGGAACCATGTTCTTCATGTTCTTTATTTTTCTGGTTATACCATTGTGGAGAGTGCTGCATTATCCATTATGCCACCCACATATAGGGACTTCAAGGGAGGTGTTAGAGGTTTTTCTGGTACTTTGTTGTTGATAACCACAAATACAAGACTTTCACAGAATGTATAGAAAAATGTGAATGATATATTATTTCTGGTCTTTTTAAGCTTACTGCTGGGAATTGTAGAGTGTAAGTATAGAAGAACACATATTTCAACTACATGTTCTTTTGAACTCTTCAGGCCTAATGTGTGGTATAGAGTCTGGAAAAAGGATAGGGTGCCCTGAATTGTGTGCCAGCACTATGGTACACAGGGTAAAGGATCCCTCCCTCCACCATTCTGTGGTACTGAAGTTCAAAGGCAGAATCATGGTCAGGACACAGACAGTTGAGAACTGACAACATAGGCACAAACCAATAGCTGAAGTCTGAGGGTCATTGCTAGATTTTCAGAAATCCATAGCTATCACCTTGCCCTATGTCTGACATGAATGATAGTCACACAAAATCATTGTGTAAGCACAGTTATGGTGGCCAGATCTCATGATATTTAATAAAAGAAATATCATGCTGGCCAGTGGGAACCATCTGCTGGCTCCAGGAAGTCCCAGACACCGGAGGGGAACTTAAAAAAATCTATAGAAGACATTTCTAGCAAAAAGACCCAGAAAGGGTCTGGTCCTGGCCAAGTTCCAGGTCTTAGCCAGTCCCAGGCATTGGAGTGAGACAGAAGTTTTGATGTAGGTGTTTCTGGTGACCAGGATTCACGTAAGATCAGGTTTGACCTTAGGGTACCCTGCCTGAATGGTCAACTCCAGACAATTCTAGACACTATATGGAGACTTAGAATTTTCTAGTGAAGGGAATCCAAAACCCAGAGTCCTGTGAGGGAACTGTACTAGGGGAGGGGCTCTGCTTGGTAGGTCTGAGAGTGGGAGTTTACTGATAATGAATTATTTAATAAAATCTATGAGGCAGGGCTTCCTGGAAAATGTCATTTAAATGCTACAACTCTGGAATATTAAATTGAGATGTCTCACAATTAAAGCCTTCTTTATGATGTAAATATGGAATATATATGCTATATGAAGTAACTCTGTGGACTTCACTTGTAGAAATTTCATCTATTATTCCATGCCAATGTTTCACGTGGGACGATAGGACTAGGGGAACTATCCTTGATGTCCTAGGCATCTTTCCGCTTTGTCTGAATCTCATGTCTCTATCCTTGAAATTGTTAGTAAAATGTAACACCGGTAAGATCTCTGGTTCATTTAAGTCTGATTTGCCAGTCTGATTTTATATGTTGCTCAGATGGTGAATAGGGTTGATGTTTGGGGGTATTAGCCATGAATTTTGTGTTAGATTACTTGCTTCCTCTTCTACTTAACTCAGAAATGTCAACTGTCTTTCAGCGGGAGGTGAAAGGAAGATTGAAGAAGAGGTGTCTAGTTTGTTGTTTAAATTTTTTATTTGATATTGTATATATTGCAAAACGAGCACAATAAACCTAGTTAACATCCATAACCATATATAGTTACATGACATTTATTTCATAACTGTAAATTTGTAACTTTTGACCTGCTTCATCTATTTTTTCCTACTTCCCAATCTCTGCCCCTGGCAACCACCAATCTGTCGCCTGTATCTTTAAGATTGGGGATATTTGTTTTGTTTTATTTTTGTTTTTTGTTTTAGATGGCACATACAAGTGAAATCATAAGGTATACAACTTTTCTGTCTGACTTAATTTAACATAATTCCCTCTCAATCTGTCCATACCATTACAAATGGCCAGATATCCTTCTTTCTTGTGGATGAATGATATTTCATTTTGTGCATGTGTATACATGGCTAGGTGGAAAACATATATATGCCACTTAAAAAAATTGAATATAGCTCACACACAATGTTACATTAGTTTCAAATATACAACCTAGTGATTTGACCAGTTTGTACATTATGCTATGTTCACCACCAGTATAGCTACCATCTGACCCATGTCATTCCTATTACAATATTATTACCTGAATTCGTTATGCTTTCCTTTTTAGTCCTTTGACTTACTTATTCTATGACTGGAGCCCTTTATCCCCTCTATCCTTGAACTGTTTTGCCCAACCCTTCCCCTCTGGCATCCATCAGTTTGTTCTCTGTATTTTTTGTGCATCTGTGTGTTTTGTGCTTTTTTTTTTTAAAGATTTGATTTATTAATAGAATCATGTGGTATTTGTCTTAGTCTGACTTATTTAAATTAGCATAATATCCTTTAGGTCCATCTTTGTTGTCTCAAATGGCATAATATCATTGTTTTTTTTTATGAGTGTGTAATACTCCATTATGTATATACCGAATTTTCTTTATTCATTCATCTCCTAATGGACACTTAGGTTGCTTCCATGTCTTGGCTATTGTAAATAATGCTGCAATAAACATAGGGTGCATGTATCTTTCTGAGTTAGTGTTTTCATTTTGCTTGGGTAAATACCTAATAGGGGAAATTCCTGGATCATATGATATTTCTACTTTTAATTTTTTGAAGAAATTCCAGATTCTCTTCTACAATGGATGTACCAGTTTACATTCCCACTAACAGTACATGATGGTTCTTTTTCTTCCAATCCTTGCCAGTATGTGTTTATTGTCTTTTCAGTTTAGCCATTCTGACAAGTGTGAGGTGACATTTTATTATAGTTTTGATTTGCATTTCCCTGATGAGTGATGTTGAGCATCATTTCATGTATCTGTTAGCCATCTGTATGTCATCTTTGGAAAATTGTCTATTCATGTCCTCTGCCCATTTTTTAATAAGATGGTCTTTTTGGTGTTGAGTTGTATCAGTTCTTTATATATTTGGGATATTAACCCCTCATTGGATATATGATTTGCAAATATCTTCTCCCATTCATTAGAATGTCCTGTATTTTTGTTGTTTCCTTTGCTCTGCAGAGGCTTTTTATTTTGATGTTGTTCCAAAGTTTGTTTTTGCTTAATTTTCCCTTGCCTTAGAAGACATATCAAAAAAAAATATTGCTATGGCTGATGTCAGAGAAATTACTGCCTGTACTCTATTCTAGGATTTTTTGGAGTCCAGGTATCACATTTACGTCTTTAATCCACTTGGAGTTTATTTTTGTATGTGGTGTTAGAAAGTAGTCCAGTTTCATTCTTTTGTATGTAGCTGTTCAGTTTCCCCAGCACCATTTATCAAAAGACTGTCTTTTCCCCCATTGTAAATTCTTGCTTCCATTATCATAGATTAATTGATTATATAATGTAGGTTTATTTCTGGAATCTCTGTTCTCTTCCATTGATCTATATATGTCTGTTTTTGTGCCAGTACCATGCTGTTTTGATTACCATAACTTCATAGTGTATCTTGAAATCTGTAATTGTGGTATTTCCACCTTTGTTCTTTCTCAGGATTGGTTTGGCTCTTCGGGGTCTTCTGTGGTTCCATACAAATTTTAATGTTATTTGTTTTAATTTTATTGAAAATGCTGTTGATATTTTGATAAGGATTGCAATTAATCAGTAGGTTGCTTTTGGCAAAATGGGCATTTTGACAATAATAATTCTTATAACCCATGAGCATGAAATATCTTTCCATTTGTGTCATCTTCTATTTCTTTCATCAGTGTTTTATGGTTTTTAGAGTATGAGTTTTTCACCTGTGGGTAAGTTTATTTCTAGGTATTATTTTTGGTACAATCATAAACAGTGTTCTTAAAATTTCTTTCTGTGACTTCATTGTTAGTATATAGAAACATTACTGATTCGTGGGTATTAATTTTGTACCCTGCCACTTTACTGAATTTGTTTATTCTAGTATTTTTTTTGGTGGAGTCGTCAGGATTTTCTGTATACTATTATATTGTCTATAAAAAGTGACAGTTTCACTTCTTCTTTACCAATATGGATACCACTTCTTTCTTTTTATTGCCTGATTGTTGTGGCTAGGGTGTCCAGTACTGTGTTGAAAACTTGTGGCTATTGTCGACCTCCTTGTCTTGTTCCTCACCTTAGAGGAAATGCTTTCAGTTTTTCACCTTTGGGAATGATATTAGCTGTGTTTTCACATACTGCCTTTATTATATTGAGGTATACTCCCTCTAACTCCATTTTGTTGAGAGCTCTTATCATGAATGGATGTTGAATCTCGTAAAATGCTTTTTCTACAATTATTAAGATGATCACATTATTTTTATCCTTCATATTTTTGATGTGACGTATGACATTGATTTATTTGCAAATACTGAATCATTCTTGCATCCTGGGAATAAAGCCCACCTGATTGTTCTACTAAATGTATTTTTGTATGTAGTTTGATAAAATTTTGTTGAGGATTTTTGCGTCTATGTTCATCAAAGATACTGGCCTATAGTTTTTTTTGTGTGGTGTCTTTGTCTGATTTTGGTATCAGGGTAATGCTGGCCTTGAAAAATGTATTTGGAAGCTTTCCTTTTCTTCAATTTTTGGGATAGTTTGAGAAGAATAGATATTAACTCTTACCTAAATGTCTGATAGAATTCACCTGTGAATCCATTTGGTTCTGTATTTTTACTTTTTGATAGTTTTTTGATTACCTGTTGAATTTTGTTACTTGTAACTTGTTCAGATTTTCTGTTTCTTCCTGGTTAAGTTTGGAAGATTGTATGTTTCTAGGAATCTATCCATTTCTTTTATGTTGTCCAGTTTATTGGCATATAATTTTTCATAGTATTCTCTTGCAATTTTTTGTATTTCTTTGGTGTCAGTTGTTATTTCTCTCATTTCAGATTTTATTTGAGTGCTTTCTCTTTTTTTCTTGATGAGTCTGGCTAAGGGTTTATAAATTTTGTTTATCTTTTTAAATAATCAGCTCTTGGTTTCTTTCTTTCTTTTTTTTTTTTTTTTGTCTCTATGGCATACTCTCTAATCTTTATTATTTCCTTTCCTCTACTTACTTTGGGTTTTACCTGTTCTTTTTCTAGTTCCTTTAGGTGTAAGGTAAAATTGTTTGAGTGTTTTCTTTCCTGAGGTAGTCTTATATTGCTATACACTTCCCTCTTAGAACTGCTTTTGCTTTGTCCCAAAGATTTTGGACCATTATGTTTTCATTTTCTTTTGTCTTTGTGTATTTTTAAATTTCTTCTGTAATTGCTTCATTGACCCATTGGTTGTTAAGTATCATGTTGTTTAGTCTCCACGTTTCTATTTTTTTGTACAGTTTTTTTTTCTTGTGATTTATTTCTAGTTTCATTCCATTGTAGTTGGAAAAGAGGCATGGTATAACTTCAATCTTCTCAAGTTTATTGAAGCTCCTTTTAATGGCCTAATATGTGCTATATTCTCAAGAATGTCCCATGTGCACTTTAAAATAATTTGTATTCTGTTGTTTTGGGATGAAATGTTCTGTATGTATCTTTTATGTCTCTCTGTACCAATGTGTAATTCAGAGGACATTGCTACTGATTTTCTGTCTGGAGGATCTATGCATTGATATAAGGGGAATTTTAAATTCCCCTCCTATTATCAGTTTCTCTCTTTATATGTGTTAATATTTGCTTTATGTATTTAGGTGCGCTCCTGTGTTGGATATGTAGAAATTTACAATTGTTATATCCTCTTGTAGGACTGATCCCTTTATAATTATGTAATGTCCTTTGTCTCTTGTTACAGTCTTTGTCTTAACATCTATTTTTCTTCTTTAAAAAAAAATTTTTTAATGTTTATTTAATTTTGAGAGAGAGACAGAACACAAGTTGGGGAGGGGCAGACAGAGAGGGAGACACAGAATCTGAAGCAGGCTCTAGGCTCTGAGCTGTCACCACAGAGCCCAACGTGGGACTTGAACCCATGAACTGCAAGATCATGACCTCACCCAAATTCTGACACTTACCCAACTGAGCCACCTAGGCGCCCCTTAATGTCTATTTTTCTGATAAAAGTATTACTACCCTGGCCTTTTTTTTTTTTTTTTTTTTTTTACTTATATTTGCATGTTGTAGTTTTCCTATTCCTTCACTTGCAATTTGTATGTTGCTTAGGTGTGAGATGAGTCTCTTATAGGCCATATGTAGATTTTTTTTTATTTATCCATTTGCTATTCTGTGTCTTTTGACTGGAGAATTTAAGGCCTTTATGCTTAAAGCAATTATCAGGAGGCTTATACTTAATGCCATTTTAAAAACTTGTTTTCTGGTTGTTTTTGTGGTTTATTCCTTCTTGCTCTCTATCTTTGTGACAACTAAATATGTGTAGTGTTTGGTTTGGTTTTTCTTTCTCTCCATTTTTTGAGTATCATAGCTTTTGGGTTTGTGGTTACCATAAGGTTCATATATAAAATCCTAAGTAAATAGTAGTAGTCCATATTATTTGATGGTCATTTAAATTCAAACACATTCTAAAGAAAAAAAAGAGAAAATTTTCTTTCTTTTCTTTTTCTCCTTCTCTTCCCTTTTGGTCCCTTCACATTTTGTGTATATGTTGTCGTATTGTACATGTTTATTCATATTTTTCTTGTATCTAATTGTGACCATTTCTTTTACACTTGAAAAAGTTATTTTTTTTAAGTTTATTTATTTTGAGAGAGAGAGAAAGAGACAGTTGCAAGTATGCAGGGACATGGACAGAGAGAGAAGGAGAGATTGAGTCCCAGGCAGGCTCCTTGCTGTCAGTGCAGAGTCCAACACAGGGCTCAATCTCAACAACCATGAGGTCATGCATGCCCTGAGCCAATCAAGATTTGGATGCTTAACCGACTGAGCCAAACAGCGGCCCGTGAAAAAGTCCTTTTAACATTTCTTGTAAGGCTGGTTTAGGAGCAATAAACTCTTTTATCTTTTTTTCTCTAGGGAACTCTTTATGTCTCTTTGAAATAACAATGGTAATCTTGCTAGATAGAGTATTATTGGGCGTAGGGTGTTTTTTTTTTTTTTCCTTTCAGCATTTTGATAAATATATCATGCCTCTTGTTTCTGGCCTGCAAAGTTTCTGCTGAAAAATCTGTTGAAAGCTTCATAAGTTGTCCCTTGAGGGTAACTTTCTGTTTCTCTCCTGCTTTTAAGATTCTTTACCTTTAGGGACGCCTGGGTGGCGCAGTCGGTTAAGCGTCCGACTTCAGCCAGGTCACGATCTCACAGTCCGTGAGTTCGAGCCCCGCGTCAGGCTTTGGGCTGATGGCTCAGAGCCTGGAGCCTGTTTCCGATTCTGTGTCTCCCTCTCTCTCTGCCCCTCCCCCGTTCATGCTCTGTCTCTTTCTGTGCCAAAAATAAATAAACGTTGAAAAAAAAAAAAAGATTCTTTACCTTTAATCTTCGGCATTTTAATTATTACATGCCATGGTGTGAACCTCTTTGGTTTATCTTATTTGGAACTCTCTGTGCTTCTTATACTTACATATCTATTTCCTTCCCTAGGTTGGGGAAGTTTCAGTTATTTCTTCAAATATGTTTTCTATCCCTTTCTCTCTTCTTCTGGGACCCCCATAATGCAAATGTTTGTTTGCATGATGTTGTCCATGATATCTGTTAATCCATCCTCATTAAAAAAAAAAATTCTTTTCTCTTCTTGCTCTTCCAATTCGGTGCTTTCCATTATCTTGTCTTCCAGATTGTTGATCCATTCTTCTGTGTCCACTAATCTACTCTTTATTTCCTCTAGTGTGTTTATTTCAATTATTGTATTCTTCAACTTTGATTGGTTCTTTTCAGTATTCTGTCTCTTCATTGAAGGTCTCACTGAGTTCTTCCACTCTTCTTTCCAGCCCCATGAGTATCTTTATGATTATTACTTTAAATTCTTTATCAGACATATTGCTTATCTGTTTCATTTAGTTCTTTTTGTGAGTTTTTTCCTTGTTCTTTTGAAGCATATTCCTGTCTCCCCATTTTGCTTGACTTTCTGTGTTTGTTTCTATGGAATAGGTGAAATGGCTACTTCTACTAAACTTGAAGTAGTGGTTTTGTGTATGGTGTCCTATATGCAGACAGAATGCTGGTTGGATAGAGCTATGGCTGTATACGCTAGTAACTCTATTAAACAGCAATGTATCTCCATCTCTCTTGCTGTTCTCTTGCCATTATCTCTATCTTTGATTGTTGAGTAGCTGTTCAGTCAGCCATCAATTCATCTTCAGGAGGAATTGCTCTGTTAACAGTTATAATTTGGTGTGTTCTGTGGAGGAAGTGGGTTCAGAGTCTTCCTATGTTGCTATCTTGAACTGGAATTCCAGCTATGCCACATTTGCCTTATTCATTCATCCATCCATGGACACTTAGGTTGTTTCCTTATTTTGGCTATTGCAAATAATTCTGCAGTGAACATGGGGGTGCATCATCTTTTTGTTAGTGTTTTCATTTTCTTCAGATAAATACACAGAAGTGGAATTGCTGGATCATATGGTAGTTATATTTTTAATGTTTTGAGAAATCTCCATAATTTCTCTAGTGGTTGTACCAATATATATTCTACCAATAGGGCACAAGGCTTCCCTTTCCTCCACATCCTCACCAACACTTGGTAGATTTTTTTCTTTTTTCAGACTAGCCATTCTAATAGTTGTGAGGTGATAGCTTAGTGTGGTTTTGATTTGCTTTTCTGATGATTAGTGATATTGAACATAATTTCATGTACCTGTTGGCTATCTGTATGTCTTTGAAAAAATGTCTATTCGTGTCCTCTGCTCATTTTTAAATAAGATTTTTTTTGCTGTTTTATGAGTTTTTAATATATTTCACATACTAATTCTTTATCAGATACATGATTTGCAAATCTGTTCTCTCATTCAGTAGGCTTTCTTTTTAGTTTGTTGATGGTTTCTTTTGCTATGCAGAAGCTTTGTAGTTTGACATAGCCCCTCTTATTTATTTTTTTCTTTTGTTACCTTTGCTTCCAAGAAATCAGTGCCACAACCAGTGTCAAGGAGATCACCACCTATTTTTTTCTATGTTTTATGGTTTCAAGCCTTACATTCAAGTCTTCAATCCATTTGATATATTTTTGTGTACAGTGTAAGACAGTGGTCTACTTTTATTCTTCTGCATTTGTATGCCTAATTTTCGCAATACCATTTCCTTTCCCCATTGTACATTCTTAGATATTTGTCATAAATTCATTTTCCATACATGCATGAGTTTATTTCTGGACTCTCTATTCTATTGATTTATATGTCTGGTTTTATGCCAATACCATACTATTTAGGTTACTATAGCAATGTAATGTAGTTTGAAATCAGAGTGTGATGCCTGCAGCTTTGTTCTTTCTCAGGATTGCTTTGGCTATTTGAGGTAAGAGGTGTCCAGTTTGTAAATTCAGTATTTTCAGAGATACATGCTATTTCTATTTATATGGCAAGCTGGCACATAAATTTAGAAACAATTATCAATGGTCTTTGTTAAGAATAGAGACAAAGGATGTGTAATTCAAAGCATGCATCACGCTATCAAAATAAGCTATGTATTCCTTCTATCCTAACTCTTGCTATGTAAAAAAAAAATTATGACAACAAAGCCCCACATGTTATAAATATTTTTTGTGACTACACATTTCAACAAGTTATCTAAACAGCGGTGTTTATTTGTATCCATAAAGTATAGCCAGAATCTGAGTTTCTCTGAGTTAGTGACTTCAAAAAGTCAAGGTAATCATTTTTGGACACTTGTACAAACTAAAAGTGGTAAGGTATCTTTTTGAATCCTATAGAATAACTTACTAGTTAGGCTTAACTGATGTATAGTGTCCATGTTGGAGAGCTGGCCTGAACAATATTTATTAACCATTATAATTTAATGCTATTTGCTGTAAATTTATTGAAAAATTACCATACGCTAGGCATTGTTCCAAGAGCTTTCTGCTGAATATCTCCGTATATCTTCCCAACAACACTTGAGGGTAAATACTGTTATCCCCACTTTACAGATTAAAACAGGTACAAGGAAAATATGTAACTTAGCCATGGTTACATAATTGGTAATTGCTGTGAGTCAAATAGTTCAGATTGATTTCAACCTGGAACCAAACTTGAAGGTCAGAATGGATGTGAAATCTCAGAAGTAATAGGTCTTTAATTTAGATAATTTCTCACTAGCTATTTATATCTGGGTCCTAATCTGAAAGACTGGGTCCCCAAATCCAGAAATGCTAGAAGCATGCAACCAGGTCATTCTCCTTAGCTGTTCATTTTAGGGATATTCAACTAATTATACACACACACACACATACACACACACACACCTACACGTGTGTGTGTGTGTGTGTGTGTGTGTGTGTGTATATACGTATATATATATATATATATATATATATATATATATATATATATATTTCAGGCATAATATTCACAGGTTCACACTATATTTTGAACAATAATTTAGAAGGGAGATATGATGGAGCAGTAGGTGGTTGTATTGAGTAGATGAGTTTTGTCTTCCTCTATCATTAATTGGTCAGTCATACTTTATTAACAAATACTTATATGATATAGAAAGTTTTTGATATTTGGTGGAAAATATGATACTATCCTAACCATTATACATTTAAAAATAAAGAGAAATAGTTAAGTATGAGAGGGAGGTTGGGTGCCTGGGTGGCTCAGGCAGTTAAGCGTACAGCTTCAGCTCAGGTCATGATCTCACGGTTCATGGGTTTGAGCCCCGCATCAGGCTCTGTGCAGACAGTGCAGAGCCTGGAGCCTGCTTCACATTCTGTGTCTCCCTCTCTCTCTGCCCCTCCCCCATTACACACACTCTCTCTCTCAAAAATAAAATAAAAACATAAAAAAAATTTTAAAAATTATGAGAGGGAAGCATATAGATTACTTTCATTATAATTATATAAACCACATTAATAAAATGTGATTGATGTGTGCAGATCTGCACTGTTTAATGTATATATCTCAATGAGTTTGGAATTATCATCACTATAGAATTATTACCACCATCAAGACCATAACATATCCACCACCTCCCACAGTTTCCTCCAAACCCTACTATTATTGTTGTTATTATTTTTGTGATATGGACACTTCACATAAGATTTATCATCCTAGCAACTTTTAACTTCACAGTATAGAATTGTTAACTATAGGCACTATGCAATATAGTAGATCTTTAGTCCTTACTTATCTTACGTAGTTGAAATTTTATACACTTGGGCCATCATCTCCCCGTTTCCACTTCTCCTAAATAACCACTATTCTACTCTCTGCTTCTATGAGTTTGGCTATTTTAGACTCACATGTAAGTGAAATTACAGAGTATTCGTCCTTCTGTCTTAGCTTATTTCACTTGGCATAATGTCCTTCAGATCCATCCATATTGTTGTTAATGGTAGAATTTTCTCCTTTTTCAGGGCTGAATAACATTCCATTGTGTGCATATACTATATTTTCTTTATTTAGTTATCCATCAATGGGCACATAGGTTGTTTACATGTTGTGGCTATTATGAATGGTGCTGAAAGGAACATGGGAGTGCAGACATTCTGACTTGAATTGTTTGGATAAATCCTTTAGAAGTAAGACTTCTGGATCATAAGATAGTTCTATGAGTAATTTTTTTTTAAGGAATCTCCATACTGTTTTCCATAATGGCCATACCAATTTACATTGCCACCAACAATGTACCCAAATTCTGTTTTCTCCACATCTTCACCAACATTTATAGCTTGTCTTTTCAATAGTGGCCATCCTAACAAGTGTAAGGGGATATCTCATTGTGGTTTCAGTTTGCATTTGCCTGGTGATTAATCATAAATTTGATCATACATCTTAGCGAAAATTTAGCTATTACAACAGTATAAAAATATACATAATTTTAAGTAATGATCATTAAAAGTGACCATAAAACTAAATACTAAAGTATAAGGTTGTAATGTATATGTTATACAAGTAAATGTATAATATGTGAACTACAAATACTACAAAGATTTTGTCTTTAATCCCTTCTAAATACTGTGTCTTTATTTATTCAAACGCAGAAGCAGTTTCCCATCAGTTTATAGTGGGTGGATGCTCTGCATTACATTTTAAATGTTGCTCTGGAAACAGGCAATTAGTTATAAACCAGGCCTGCCATTGTCATTTATTGATGAAGAAACACTGATACTGAGTTCCTTCTTTTGTAAATTTGAGATAAGCTGTCCTCCCAAAGACATCAAGATAAGAAGAATCAATGAACATTGTCATTTTGACAGGCCATACTCTCCTGTTAGTTTACACATCTGCTCAAGGAGAGAAAACTATCAGATACTTGTGCTGATAATGATAAACAAGAGAGGGAGTCTTGGGTTGGTATCTGAGGACAGCCTGTCAAGGCTGAGTGGAAACACAGTCATTCTGTTCTAATGAATGTCATTGTCCTACAGGGGGAGCCATGATGACAGTTTGTCCCTCCCTGCTGTTTGAAGTCCTTGCTAATGACCTACCTGTAATTTTCAGACCCATCAACAAGGATCCTACATGCTTTCTCAGGCCAGCAAGGTACTGTGAACTGTTTGCATATATGTGTTTTCAGGACATTATTCCTGTTTTGAAGTCACTCTGTTCTGTTGGAGTAGGAACACCAAGGACAATTCAGTTTAGATGATATGGAAAAAGGACTGTTTCATCTTAGAAGTTGAGAAAAAGTGACAGTTTTTACTATAGGTACTGAAAAAAAGCTTGGAGGAAGGAGAGAAGTATTAAAATAAATACCACTTAATTAACTATAAATCTATATCCAGCATGATTTCAGCCTTTACCAGTACCCATGAAGCCCAACTCATGGCCTCAGTCTCATAAAATACCTCTGTTATTTCTGACTCTTTCTTTTTAGGAAGTCAGCTCTAAGATTGGATGAAAAGCAAACATCACTCTATTCTCTGTTTTCTTAACTCTTCTCCCCTTCTTATATCAGAAAAAATATCTAATATTTTTTATTATTACATTAAACAAATACAGACTCAGTCATCAGAACCAATGTGTTTGAACCAAAGGAAGGGATTGTTCTTAAGTCTGATTTTTCTTACTCTTTTTTTTTTAATGTTTAGTTTTGAGAGAGAGGGTATGAGTTGGGGAGGGACAGAGAAATAAGGGGTCAGAGGATCTGAAGTGGGATCCATGAGGACTCCAACTCACAAATCACAAGATAGTGACCTGAGCCCAAGTTGGCTGCTGAACTGACTGAGCCACCCAGGTGCCCCTGATTTTTATTATTCATAAAGAAAAGATAATTTTAATAAATATAAGTTAAAGCCAATAAATGAAGTATAAATATTAACCCAGACATTATTATAAGGGAATTTTAGGCAAATCACCAACTATTTTTACTTATGTGAAATAAAGAGTTAGATGGAAAGGAAGAATTAGAATAAATAAAGAATAAAAAGATCACATAATTATTTGAGACTTTTCCCAGGAAAACAGAAATATTGGTATATTTAACTTGAAAATAACCTATATTTTCCACTTTTAAGCCTATGTAAAAAGACGTGATAGGATAAAGTAGTAAGTGAAAGTGCCTTGCCCAGATTCTGAAACTTAGCACTAAATAAATGTTGATATATGAATGGTGGTCTCTGACTTCTGTTTTTCTAAAGATAAAAATTTATGATATGTGTATGTGTATGATTTGTCTTTTATTACTATTCTTAGAGTGTTATAGAACAAAAATGACAAGGATATTGAAAACCCAAAATTATTTTCATATGGTTTTTATAAGGTAATAAGGATGGTTGTATCATCAATAGAACTAATGGCATCCACGCCATTTGTGAATACTAATTCCATATTGATTTTGTCACAATCAATTTTGAATGCTATAACCTGCTGGGCTTAGTTAGTATAGACATGGCCCATGGAGTGTAAAGTCTTTGAGAATTTGATATAAGGCTAAAGAAAGGCATGCCAACAAGATCTACAGTATAAGTGTGCTGAAGTTACTTTTGTTCTTTTACATTATTCCCCTCTCACTTGTGTTAATTCTGTTCAGGGGCAAAACATGATATAAAGGAGTAGCCAAGAATTTGTTTTCATGGTCTTTTGGGAAATTACTAAAGTGATTTATTATTTCAACCAACAAACCTCACTACATGGGTTCCATTAAAGATGTGTTTTGTACAAAGATTTAAGTTCATAAAAAATAAAAAAAAAATCATTCTGAAAAGAATGACGCCAATATGTCTTTTTCCTTCAGATTATTAACATAAATTGATTTATGGTTTTCTGAACCTGGAATTTACTTGGCTTTAATTCATTTTTAATAACATAAAGGAAGAAAACAGCTCTTGCTAAATTATTCTTCCTGTTGTTTAATAAGAGTGAGCACTGCACTACGTTATGGCTCCTGAAAATCCATTAGTCTATTGTGAAATATATAATTATAGACTATTATGAAAATAAGAAATTTTTATTACACATATGCATTTGACAGCCTGCAATTAGTTTAGACTCTCTAATTAACATATGTTTTACTTAATGGTGAGTGATTAGGGATTATCATTTAATTATGGATAATTTCAAATACTCAACTGTCTATTTTTTTTGTGAATCTTACAAATAAAAATAAGCATTTGTCAAGAGCAAGAAGAGTGTGCTTTTCAGTTTTGTTTTTGTCCAGTACCAAGAATTATTATGAAATAAGTAGTAATAAAATAGCTTTCCTCTGAGTAAATTGCTGAATATTTTTGCGATATATATCCTATCACATTTATGAATGCTCCTGTTCTTTTGTATGAGTTATTCATGAGTAACTTTGCACATAAAGAAGAATCAATAGCACAGAGAACTATAGAAGTGGTTGTGATTTGCATTAATTGAATACCATTTTTTTTCCTGAGTAGTTGTTCTAAACACTTGGATTTCATCAATCTACCCTAATTAGAATAATGTTTTTGTATAATCAGGTTACAGACAAATTATACTTTTTAATGTAATAGTACCTGATCATCTTTGAATAGTTCTTTTGTTTTTGTGTAATGTTTTATTAACTCAATAAGTTTTTCCACTTGGTGGTTTTGCTGTACTTCACAGATAAATTTCTATGTTTAGAAAAATGTATAAATAGGAAAAACATGAAGCATAAGAATCCACTTCTTCCTCTTATATACCAAATAATACTCCCATCAAAATACAAGTATTTTGAAATGTTCTTGATTATTTGCACTTTCTATAAATCTAGAGTTAGTGTGATCATTTGATATTGCTAAAACCAGAATATCTTTATTGAGGTTTATAAGCAAGGGAAAGATATTTAGTAATTTCTTGGTAATATCCGCCTTGGTATTTAGGGTTTAGTTTGCATTTTTGACAGAATACATAGCTTAAAAAAAACCAAACAAACCCACATATTACAAAATATAAGTGGAGACTATAATTAAGTTTGAGCTGTGTAGATGTTTGCTCTAAGTAACTAATGCCCTAAAGCAGATTTTTAAAAAGTGAGGGTGAGGAGTGAGAATGATCTAACATGGTTGTGTTTGAAATATAAGTGGTCAAGATAACTGTTGCTTCACTGTTTGTTTTGAGAAAAACCTCAATGAGAATGCTAGGTGAATGGCATGTACTGAGTAACTCATTGGGGTGGGCAGAGTAATGGCCCCAGAGATGTCCATATCCTAATCCTGGAACCTGTGAATATGTTACTTTTTAGGCACAAGGAACTTTGCAGATGTGATTAAGTTAAGGTACCATGAGATGAAGTGATTATCCTGGATTTTCATGGTAGGTCCAATGAAATCACAAGTGTCTTTATAAATGGAGGAGGGTGGCAGAAGGGTCAGAGGGAGATGTGACTAAGGAAAAGTAGTCAAGAGATAGGTGTGGTTCCTTTGAAGATTTCTAGGAGCAATGGAATGTGGGTTGTTTCTAGGTGCTGGAAAATGTAAGAAAATAGATTTAGCCCAGAACCTCCAAAAAGGAATGCAGCTCAGCCAAAACCTTTGATTTTAGCCCTGAAAAACCCATGTTAAACTTTTAACCTACTCACATATGTTTTTCTACTTGGTAAGATAGAACCATAAGATACTAAGTTGGTGTCATTTCAAGCCACCAGGTTTGTGGTAATTCTTATAGCACCAATAGAAAACTAACAAACATTAACCACAACTCCAATATTATGGCAACAACTACTAACAATCATAAAACATGTAATATTGACCTCTTACTATGTTCCTCCAGCATACGAATTTTGCAAAATAATTATCTAATTTAAAGCTCACAAGAAATTTGTTAGCTCCATTTGAAAGACTGAGGCTTCAGTTAAAATGTATGTAAGCAGGTTCTACATAAGCATCCAGCAAGTCTGACTTTAGCAAATTCTCTCTAGATGACTTTCTATGCACTTCCTTTCTAGTTAATAACAGATTAAACAGAAACTTATTTTGCTTCAGTTCTGGTTATGGAAAGTCTTTCTAAAAGGTTTCTAAGTTTAATATTTAAATTTAGTAAAATATAATATAAATTATTTTTTGTAAGTATCTCAAATTAGAGATACCGTACCTCAAATTAGAATTCAAACCACCAATTCTTAGTAGAAATGCTGGGGGACAAATATCAGACCTGGTCAATTTTAAACAGATTCTAGGATGATGGTGAGTCTCAAGCCTCCACAAAGGTGAAAGCCTTTTCTTGTCTCAGTCGAATAAAACAAAATGTGCCTCTTAATCAAATTTTATATAGTTGAGATTTCTATCATCCAAGACTCTAGATATGGTGACTGAGGTAAAGAGGTTTTCTTTTTATTTCCTACTTGACTCCATCCACCTGCTTTTATCTTCTTGTTAATTTTTAAAGTTTATAATCTATAACATATTTGAGAATAAATCCATATTATATTTAAAATATACCAGGTATAGTATATTTCTAGTGAACTTGTCTGCATAGGAATTTTTCCTTAACTCCCCCTATGTTTTTTTCTAAAATCTTTACATTTTAATAGTATGAGAGTTTCCTATTTTTGCCTGCTTATTTGCCTTCTGAATCTGAGGAATCAAATCCACATGTTTTTCCTAAGTAGGTCTTCTTTTCTTGGTTTATATTTTGTATAATTGTGGACTGAAATTATTTTTGTTAGACTCATTTCTCATTTACTTGACACCTTTTAATATGTTACTATCCCTACCTTTTTTTCCATTTAGATGGTATTTGATGATGATGGGTATTGCAGTAGAAATTGTATACAAGATAAAAAGGAATGCATTTTGATGACAGTTTCTGTGCACAAGGCAGGTTATTAAGGCTTGTCCATCTTGGCTGAAATCTTCATCCATGGAGCTAAGGGGGTTACTTCCTGATGCTCATGGAAAAAAACAAACAATAAAGCAACCAATTGCAAATGCCATTCTTAGGAGCTGTGTAATTACACTGATAATAATCGTGATTATTGTGGGGGAGTCAGAAGACCCACAGTTTATCATCAGTCACATCTCCAATGTTGATAAATACAGAGAGTTCTTTAAAACTTTTACATAATTCCTCCACATCCTATAACCACTCTTATAAACGTATAACCAGGTTTGTAAGAGAAAGAATTAAGAAGAAGAAGGCCAGGCCAAAAACCAAATCCTCAAAGAGAACAAAACATTTACAGATATTTTCAGAATTTGAACCCAAATTTCTTGGTGGAATTCTGGCCACAATAAATTAATTACTAGTTCTCAAAGCGTGGTCCCCAAACCAGCGACATTACTATCACCTGGGAACTTGGAGTCAAACTCTGGTGAAGAGGTCCAGGAATCTGTGTTTTTACATTCCCCCTAGGTGACAGTGTTGCACGCCAATGTCTGAGAACCAGTGGAGTAGATCCTGGGAAAGCCAGGATCAGAGTCTAGTTTAAGCAATTTTTATGATGCTTCCTTCTCTATAGACTGTCCCCCCAGCTACCTGTTATCCTTCAGAAAGTAGTTACCTCCCAGGGCAGAGAACTAGTCATAGAATATGCAAAACAAAACCAAAACCAAAAGCTTAAACTATTAAAGAAAATAATAAGGTGTTAATAAGAAAAACCACATAGGCGGAAACACTTTTAACTTCTTTTCACATTGAGAACTCTACTCCCCAAAACAATGAGCCAAAGCAGTCCTCGGAGCTGGGCCAGCTACACACATGATGTGATCAAGTTGCTGTTTTATGACATGTACTAAAATATCAGAGAAATTAGAAAAGCTGTCAATTAACTCAGGTTTCCACAGATGACTGGTCTCACTTCTAAGAAAATTATCACCTTTGAGTGAACAATCCCCCTTACTGTTGCCAATTTATCTTTAAGAAGTGTTTTCATGGCTGTCTACACAGGCTGCACTGTGCAAAGAGTACAAACTACCAAACCCAGCTACTTGATGGTTGCAGACAGCTAACAATTTGAAACTGAATAATGCACAATGTGTGCTGTTTACTAGGAATGCATACGTTTTTATTAATTTAATACTTTTATTATGCCCCTTAAGTTTTCTGGTTCAGAGCACTGCAGTTTGATGACAGTTAACATATTTAAAATTATGTGTTATATTCATCTAAATCCCTTATTTCAAATTTAAATAGAGGTGTACAACTTTTATTAATAAAAATATATTATTTACATATAAATAAAAATACATATTATTTATATGTAAATAAATAAATACCTGTGAAAAGAGAGTGAAATTCTTAGCTTTTCATGCTCATGAGCCTCCATTTATTCTTCTCTAGACTTCCTGTGAATATTCCTCCTCATGGTGGAGCAAAAACAGACTTTCACAGCCTCTGGGGTGCAACTCTTGCATATAACTAATGATAAAATATGTGCGTCTTTGCTTGGTACCCAAACAGTTTGGTGGAGGACTTTTTCAGATTTTCAAGAGTAATACTAGTGGAGGGACTCTCCTTTTTTGTGTAAAGTATTGCAGTAGCTTCCCCACTTGATCTCTCTTGTCCCATTTTTTCCCTTCTAATCCACTATACTACTAGCTAAATCTTTCTAAAACTTCTTAAATTTCAACTTTCATCAAAGTTTTCATTGCCTGTGGGCTAAATAATTTCTGTTTCATCTCTTGCTATAGCTAGATTTTGGAAAACATGGACATGGGTGTGTGTGCTCATGCCAGATCTGGTCCTGTACCAGGAAGTGTACAAAACCACATTGTCAACATGGCACATCTTCCTGGAGTGTCATTTTTATTCTTAAAAGTAGTTTAAGTAATTTTATAGTCATAGTCACTTTTAAAATAAGGGTCTCTTATGCTTATATAGGAATGCTTTGAGCTCAATTTTCATTCTTCTGTAAAAATGTTTGAGAAGACCTACACTGTACTAACTTTACATTCTAGCCAGCCATGCCGACTTTGGCATTTTCTCACCTAAAGCTGTCCAGATTCTCCTTCTCTAGGTAGCCCCCCCACTCACCAGTAACATTGCCTTATTCTCCTTCTTACCAGGAGGATTCACAATACTGTGCTGCCCAGGGGTAGGTGATTTGATGTAGAAAGTTTGCAGATTCCATAAACTACCCAAGCTAGCCAGATTTACTTAATTTGTGTGGATCAGCTTGATCTGACCATCTTGAACTAGGTATTGAACCAAGAGCTACTATTGTAGGGATGTTAGATATGCCTCCTAATTATGAAGATTCCTCTTCTTGATCATCACTGTAACAGGTTCCCAAACAAAACAGAAGTAAATTAAAAAAAACATATTTCCTAAAACACATAAGAACGTATTGAATATGCCTTTTTTGGGGGGTGGGGGCTAGTGCTTATAACTTATACTTTGGGTAAAGTCCCAAACCAATAACAAAGAGATACATTTATCCATATTTTATAGAAAGCACAAAATTGCTGCCAGATATTCCTTCCAGAGTCAAATGAGGGACAAATGGTTTTGAGAACCTTGCTCACAGTACCATATAGCCTATAACCAGAAGACAAAACTAGAGAAATGTTGGCTAGAAGGATACATAAGAGTCATAAGTCCTTTCCTAGGAGGAGAGTGCTGTGTTGGGCTGATATCCTCCAACCCCTGAGGTTAGTGACAGGCTTAAAAAATTCAACATTATGGAGGTAGGTTTTACATATATATAACAAAATGCACCATTTAAAATGTGTAGTTTGTATCAAACTACATATATATATGTATATGTATATACATATATACATATATGTATATACGTATATGTACATATACATATGCTGATATATACATATGCATACATGTACATATGTACATATACACATATGTATATATGTGTATATATACCATATATATCATATATATATATATATATATGATATATATATGATAGAATCACTACCACAATCAAGAGTAGAACCTTTCGGGGCGCCTGGGTGGCGCAGTCGGTTAAGCGTCCGACTTCAGCCAGGTCACGATCTCGCGGTCCGTGAGTTCGAGCCCCGCGTCAGGCTCTGGGCTGATGGCTCAGAGCCTGGAGCCTGTTTCTGATTCTGTGTCTCCCTCTCTCTCTGCCCCTCCCCCGTTCATGCTCTGTCTCTCTCTGTCCCAAAAATAAATAAACGTTGAAAAAAAAAAAATTAAAAAAAAAAAAAAAAAAAAGAGTAGAACCTTTCTACCACCCAAAATTTTCCCTCTTGCACTTTGCAGTAAATTTCAGTCCACTGTATGGCCTTGGTAACAGCTGATATACTTTTTGTTAATATAGATTAGTTTTCTCTATTCAGCAACTTCATGATCATCAGAGAAATGCAAATGAAAACTACAATAAAATATCACCTCACACCTGTCTGAATGGCTAAAGTCAACACAAGGAATAACAGGTGTTGACAAGGATGTAGAGTAAGGGGAACCCTCTTGCACTTCTGGTGGGAATGTCAACTGGTGCAGCCACTCTGGAAAACAGGATGGAGGTACCTCAAAAAGCTAAATATGATCTAGTAATTGCACCACTAAGTATTTACACAAAGAATACAAAAACACTGATGCAAAAGGATACATGCACCCTGATGTTTACAGCAGCATTATCTATGATAGCAAAATTGTGGAAGCAGCCCAAGTATCCATGTACTGATGAATGGATGAAGAAGTGGCATATATGTACAATGGAATATTACTCAGCCATAAAAAAAGAATGACATCCTGCTATTGGCGATGACATGGATGGCTAGAGAGTATTACACTAAGCTGCAATAAGTCAGAGAAAGAAAAATACCTTATGATTTCACTCATGTGTATGTGGAATTTCAGAAACAAAACAAATGAGCAAAAGGGAAAATGGAGGGAGGCAAACCAAGAAACAGAGTCTTAACTATAGAGAACAAACTGATTGTTTCCAGAGAGGAGGTGGATGTGGAAATGGGTTAAATAGGTGATGGAGACTAAGGAGTGCACTTGTTTTGATGAGCATCTGTTGTCTTTTGCTCAGCATAACGTTTTTGAACTTCATTAATGTTGCATGTATCAGTAGTCATTCCTTTTTATTGCTAAGCTGTATCCCATTGTATAGGTATATTACAATTTCTTTAATTATTTACCTATTGATGAATAATTATGTTTTAAACAAAGTTCCTATAGATATTCACATACAAGTCTTTATGTGAACATAGACTTTCACTGATTGGTGTAAATAGATTGGAATAGCAACATTGTATGTTAGGTGTATAGCTAACTTTACAAGACATTGTCAAAATGTTTGCTAAAATGGTGTGACACTTCATATTCCCACTAGGAATGTATGAAAGTAGCTATTCCCCATTCTTGGTGACATTTAATATCACTATTCTTTTAAATATCATTATTTTAGTGATTTTAATTTGCATTCCCCTAATGACTAATGATGTTGGGCTTTTATTTCCCATTCAAATATTTTCAGGTGAACGTCTATTAAAATCTTTTGTTTTCAAGGTCGATTGTTTTTCTTTTTGAGTTTTTTTTTAAGGCAGGGAAATTTTATTTTAAATGTTTATTTATTTTGAGAGAGAGAGAGCAAGTGAGCATAAACAGGGAAGGGGCAGAGAGAGAGAGATAGAATGAATCCCAAGCTGGCTCCACACTCAGCTAGTAACCCAATACAGGGCTTAACCTCATGACTGTAAGATCATGACTTGAGCCTAAATCAAGAGTCAGGTGCTTAACTGACTCAGCCACCCACGTGCTCCTTTATTTTTGAATTTTAAGCTTCCTTTATTCTAGATACAAGTCTTTGATCATAAATGAGAATATATATGTAATATCACTATTATATATACATAACATATAGCATCATTATATAAATGATACTTTTGAGAAACAGGTTTTTAATTTTCATGAATTCATTGTTTTAAGGTTTTTTTTTTTTAATTTATTTAATCTCTGGCCCTTTGTAGCAACATGGATGGAACTAGAGAGTGTGATGCTAAGTGAAATAAGGCATACAGAGAAAGACAGATACCCTATGTTTTCACTCTTATGTGGACCCTGAGAAACTTAACAGGAACCCATGGGGGAGGGGAAGGAAAAAAAAAGAGAGGTTAGAGTGGGAGAGAGCCAAAGCATAAGAGACTCTTAAAAACTGAGAACAAACTGAGGGTTTATGGGGGTGGGAGGGTGGGGAGGGTAGGTGATGGGCATTGAAGAGGGCATCTTTTGGGATGAGCACTGGGTGTTGTATGGAAACCAATTTGACAATAAATTTCATATATTAAAAAATAAATAATAAAAGAAAAAATAAAACATAAAAAAATAATAAATTTATTTAATCTCTATACTCTTCAGTTCAAGAGTTTTGTGCTGTTCTGAGTCAGCCAGGTGCCCCTTTATGAATTTCTTTTATAATTTTTATTCACTCCTTTTCTAAGTCTTAAAAATTGCTTAACTACAGGGGTGCCTGGGTGGCTCAGTTGTTTGAGCATTGGACTTCAGCTCAGGTCATGATCCCACAGCTTGTGGGTTTGAGCCAAGCCCCATATCGGGCTCTGGGCTGAGAGCTCGGAGCCTGGAGCCTGCTTTGGATTCTGTGTCTCCCTCTCTCTCTCTGCCCCTAGCCCACTTGCATTCTGTCTTTCTCTCTCTTAAAAATAAAACATTAAAAAAATTTTTTAAAAATTTCTTAACTACATTACCCCTGTATGTTCTTCCAAAAGTTTTACAGCTTTGCCTTGAAATTTAAAGTCTTATTGAATTAATACTTTGAATTAATCATTTGTTGACAAGTCTATACTTTTCACCTTGAGTTATCTTGAAACTTTTGTTGAGTGAATGTATTTCTGGACTCCCATTTTGCTGCAGTGATCAATATAAAAATCTTTATGCCAAAAAAATTTTCCTTGATAAGTCTTGAAAACAAGTAGTATAAATCTTCCAGCTTTGTTATTATTTTTAAAAATGTTTTCATTGTTCTAAATCCTTTTAATTTCCACATAAATTATATAGTCAAATTGTTAATTCTTATAAACTATTGGCATTTTATTTGGAAAAATTGACCTCTTAACACTATTAAATGTTAATAATACTAAACCATTAAATTGGTATGTCTTTCCATTTATTTAGCTCTTCTAAAATATCTCTCAGCACTCTTATAGTTTTCAGTGTATATGTTTGGACATTGAAAACATGATCTGTAAACATTCCCTGGTTTTGGAGATTATTTCTTTAAAACTTTTATTTTTCAGTGTATAGAGATATAATTGATTCTTGGATTTTAACCATGTATACTGAGACCTAAAAATGTAGTTTTCTTTCTGTACACACAACCCTGTTTCCTGAGAATACTGACACTGTAACTTCTTTCTGTTCCATGTGCTTTATTATTTTTTTCTCTTCTTGTGTAATTATATTTGCTAGAACCTCCAGTTGTATATTTATTAGAAGTTTTAAGAGCAGACTTATTTTTTCTCCCAGCTGTATTGACATAAATCATTGGAACAGTGTATAATTTACACATATAATGTACATATAACATTGTGTAAGTTTAAGGTATACATCCTGTTAATTTGATACACTTATGTATTGCAAAATGATTACCACCCCAGTGTTTGCTCCATTAGGTCACATACTTATCATTTCTTTTTGTGGTGAGAACATTTAAGGTCTACTGTTAACAACTTGCAAGCAGATAATACAATATTATTAGTTAATCACCATGTTGTACATTAGGTCCCCAGAACTTATTCATCTATAACTGGAAATTTGTACTCTTTGGTAGGGCTGACCTATTGTCTTACTCTCAAAGTTGGGGAAAACATTGTCTTTCTCTATTAAGTATGCTATTAACTCCAGGTTTTTCATACATTCCCAGTGTTAGATTGAGAGAGTTTACTTTTAATCTTGGTTTGGTAAGAAATTTATTTAAATGGTGTTGAGTATGGATAAGTACATCTACTGAGATCATAATATTTTTTCCCCTTTATTTTGCTAAGATGGGGAACACTGTTTTCAGTTGTTAAAGCATCCTTGAATTCCTAAAATAAATGCCACTTGGTCATGGTGTCTTTTGAAATATGTATTGCGGACTCGACTCGATATTTTGTTAAGAATTTTTTGTTTCTGTTTATGAGTAAACTGACTGGTTTTTAGGTTTCTTTTCTTCCTTTCTTTTTGTAATGCTCTTGTCTGGTTTTCTCCAGTTTGGTACTTGTCTGGTTCTGACTTCATCAAATGGTTTAAGAAGTATCCCACCTTCTATTTTCTTGAAATAATTTGTGTGCAATTGCAATTGTATTTACTTTAAACGTATTAGCTATCTGAGCCTGAAATTTCACGGTGGAAAGATTTTAATTATACTTTCAACTTTTTAATAGACACATGGCTATTCATATTTTCTATATCTTCGTGTTTCACTCTTGGTAATTTGTGTCTTTCAAGGAATTTATTCATTTTGTCTAAGCTGATATAAAATTGTTCAAAATGTTCCCTTATTATCCTTACAGTATCTGTAAAATCTGGAGTGATCTCCCATCTTTTCTTCCTGCCATAGGTCATTTGTGCTTTCCTTCTTTTTTCTTGGTTAATCTAGCTAGACGTTTATCAACGTAAATGATTTTTCTAAAGAATCACTTTTAATTTCATTAAATGTATCTTGCTTTTCCCTTTTATTGATTTACTTTATATTTCCTTTTCTGTTGTGCAAGTTTTTAAAGATGGAAGCTTAATTTAAGACCTTCTTTCTGTTTAATATAAATGTTTAAAGCCATAAATTTCCCTCTAAGTATTGCTTTATTTGTTTCTCACAATTATTTACATGTTTTCTTTCATTATCATTTCAAATTATTTCATAATATGCTTTGTGACTTTTTCTCTGATCTTTCCCTTATTTAAAATAGTGTTGTTAGGGTGCCTGGGTGGCTCAGTCGGTTAGGCGTTCAACTTCAGCTCAGGCCATGATCTCACAGCTCATGAGTTTAAGCACCATGTTGGGTTCTGTGCTGAGAGCTCAGAGCCTGGAGCTTCCTTCAGATTCTGTGTCTCCTTCTCTCTCTGCCCCTCCCCCACTCATTCTGTCGCTGTCTCTCTCTCTTTCAAAAATAAACATTAAAAAATAACTTAAAAAATAACTTTAAATAGTGTTATTAATTTTCAAAATATTGGGCAATATTCCATGAAACTAAAAAACTAATCAGGTTGCTAACTTAATTATGTTGTAGTTAGAGAACATACTTGATTTGAGTTTTATATTTTTATATTTATTGAGATTGCTTTCATGGCTCAACACACGATATATCTATTTGGGTAAATGTTCCATTTGTACTTGAACTATCGGATTCAATGTTCAAATGAATATTGACTGTACCAAATTAGTGTGATTGAATTTTTCTTTGTGTTTCAGTTTTTGAAATAACAATTATTGAGCAAAAAGTGTTAAAGTCATAATTCAACTATGGTAACCAACACATTAATATTACATCTACTTAATGAATCATTCCTTTTATTAAGAAATTTCTTTCTCCTTGATAATTTCTTGTCTTGAAATCTATTTTGTCTGACATTAATATAATCACTCCCACCCCCTTATGATTAATGTTTTGTAGCATATCTTTATTCATCCTTTTACTTTTAAGGTATGTATATCTTTATATATAAAGAATATTTCTTGCTGAGAGATATATATCTTGGTCATGCTTTTGATCCAGTCTATTTATATTTAATGTAAAATCTGATATAATTGAGTTTAGATGCAAAATAATATTTTTTCTCTTCATTTCACTTTTTATTGGTTGTTGTAAGGCTTATAGTAAGCTTCTTTATATTATGAGATTCTACTTAAAAATATGGTAACACTTGACATGTAAGAATTTCAAGAGCGTTTACTTCTAATTCCCCTCGCATCCTTTATGCTATTGTTGTAATACATTTAACTTCTACATATGCTATAATCCTGTAATATGTTGTTATTCCATCATCATTTATCTTTGAAAGAAATTTAAACACGGGAACAAGGCGTCATTAATATTTCCACATGTAATTATTATTTCAGAAGTTCTTCGTGGTTTTTTCAAATCAGTTTCCATTTGATACTATTTTTCTTGTCCCTGAAGAACTTTCTTTACTATTCCTTGTAGTGCATATCTACTGGTGATATATATTTTTCAGCTTTCATTTGTCTAAATATGACAACTTCTTTTCCTCCTTCTCTTCTCCTTCTGCTGCTGCAGCTTTTTTTTCTTTATCTTATTTCTTCTTCCTCTTCTTTTTTTTTTTTAAATTTTTTTAAGGTTTATTTATTTTTGAGACAGAGACAGAGCATGAACAGGGGAGGGGCAGAGAGAGGGAGACACAGAATTGGAAGCAGGCTCCAGGCTCTGAGCCATCAGCCCAGAGCCGGACTCGGGGCTCGAACTCACGGACCGCGAGATCGTGACCTGAGCTGAAGTCAGCCGCCCAACCGACTGAGCCACCAGGCGCCCCAATCTTCTTCCTCTTCTTATTCTACTCCTTTTCCCCCTCCCTGTTCTCTTCCTTCTCCTCCCAGTCCTCATTTTCCTCCTCCTCTTCCTCCTCCTCAGCATAGAATTTTAGAATAACTTTTTTTTGTAGCACTTTAAAGTTCTATTTACTTATGGCTAGCATTGTTTTTGAAGAAGTGTCTAGTCATTTTTATCTTTTTCATATGTACATAATGGCTTTTTTCCCTAGGATTGCTTTAAAGATTTTCTTGATTTGATTATGGCATGCCTTGGCATGGTTTACTTCATACTTCATTTTCTTGCTTTTAAGTCCTTGAATTTCTTACCCCTTATAATTTTTTATTGCCATGTTGTTATTTATTTATTTATTTTTATTTTTTAATATGAAATTTAACCGACAGATGCCCTCCTCAATGCCCATCACCCACTTTCCCCTCCCTCCCACCCCCCATCAACCCTCAGTTTATTCTCAGTTTTTAAGAGTCTCTTATGGTTTGCCTCCCTCCCTCTCTCTTTTTTTCTTCCCTTCCCACATGGTCTCCTGTTAAGTTTCTCAGGATATAGCACTGCTAGGAATTTACCCAAGGGATACAGGAGTGCTGATGCATAGGGGCACTTGTACGCCAATGTTTATAGCAGCACTTTCAACAATAGCCAAATTATGGAAAGAATCCATTACACATATGTTAGACCACTTTAAATTGTCCCACAGGTAACTATGGCTTTGTTCATTTTTCTTATAGCCATTTTCTCCCTGCTTCAATTTGGATACTTTCTATTGCTATGTCATGAAATTTACTGGGTTATTTTTTTTTTCAGCATCGTGTTGTGTGTGTGTGTGTGTGTGTGTGTGTGTGTACACATAATATATATGGTGTGTGTGGGTACATATATATATATAGGTAGAGAGAATGGGTAGGTTAGATAGATAGATGATAGAAACAGATAGATCTGTATCTATATAGTGTTCTTTGCACTTAGTTTAACCTTACCTCTAAGGTGTAAACCCTCTGAAACCTCTATAGTCTGCACTGATTGTTCAACAAGGTTTCTCCACTCTGGCTGATGAGTGTATGAATGCCTCCCAGTACAGTTTGATCTGTGGGAATAGTTCTTCTTACCAGATCTCCATTAGCTCTTTCCTTGGAATTTGGGATTTCTTCCTATGCTTGACAGTTTAGCATTCAAAAACAGACTTAAAACCACCATAAAGATTTCTAGAGTTCTTCCTCTGTGTAGTTACTTCTCTCTATACTCTTCCTAGAAAACTGCACCTGCTTTAGAAAACCCAAATTTTAATTTTAGTGCCTTAGCTCACTGAGACCCCCTATGCTGTGCTTGAATTTCCCTTCCATGTGCTGCAGTCCACAATGTTTCTCTAGGCCAAAAGCCAGGAAGATTGAAGGGCACTCATTTGTTTTCCTTCTCTCAGAGACCACAGTGTTCAGTACCTAAAAACAGTTATTTCATATATTTTTTTCTACAGTTCTGGCTATTTACAGCGATTGGGCAAGACCAAATTGCTTATGTCACTATGATATATAAGCCTTAGAAAATGGCATATAGTAACAAGTCAAGAGGCTTCTTTTAATGCCTGGAAATGATATCAGTGTTATATGAAGGGAGAGCTTTCAAAATGTTTGGCAACAAGCAGAAAAGAAAACTGTAGAACCATTTCATATTTGCATCTCTCCAAGTTCAGGCTGTTCAGTAGACTAGGAATTTAGATAGAAAGTCTTTTCTTGTTTTGCATTTGTATAGGCAAATAATTTGAGCAGAAATAAAAGTGGAATGGCTGCTCTGATGTTGCTCAAGTACAGAGGAAGCTGATGTCCAGATTCCTGGTTTGTATTAGAGGAGCCAACTTCTTCATGTTTTCATTTAATTCCCTGTTAAGTTGAATGTGGTTTCTTTCCGTATTTACATCACCTCTGCCAGGTTTCATAATGTCTGCTTGGATATCTGATCACATTTTGATGTTCTTTTAACCTCATTCTATGCTTTGAATCCCATGGAGTTCTTATTTCTAGGGATTGGTGATGGGATCAATAAAACCACTGAGAAATTTAGAATATTGCTTTTCTGTGGACCATTCCTCCAGAGACAAGAGAATCAATCAAAATAAAAAATTCCTCACCACATTTATCTATAAACAGAATGTGCTGAAGTGGAATAAATCGTGAGATAATTTAACTTAGACATTCTGTGTTTTCGACCTCTGAACTTTTGTCTGTGAGACCTGTCTTTCTTGTCCCATTTGTTTATTATAATTACTATCTATGGCCCAGGTAAATTCCATTTCATCTACTATGTCTTTCTTGGCCACTTCAGAACATATTGATCTCTTTGCCCTCTGAATTCTTCAATCATTTTATGGCTTGCATATAATTGACCATATATTAACTTGTTACATATTTCATGTATTTAATTTATGCAGTGTTCTTCTTCCTTTCTCCATGTTTATGAAATAATTACTATTCACTTGCTTGCTCATTAATTCAAGTATTAATTAGATATCTATTCTGTCGGGCATTGTGCTGGGAGATAATCTACATGGTGAAGTAGACAGATACGGTCCCAACCTTTATGCAGATTGCAGTGGCAGAAGAAATATGCATCAAGCAAGCTACATACAAATGTGTAATACTAAATTTGATAAGTTACTTGATAGAAAGGGACTAGGCTCTGTAAAGTAAGAATGTTAAGCAAGAACTAACTAACTTTGAGCGGTCAGGAAGTCTATCCATGAGAAGGATATTTGAGCTATGCAAAGAGTGTGGGAGAAGAATCTTGTAAACATTAGACATAGTATGGTATAAAACCAAGGGCCAGGGAGGAGCTTAGCAAAATGGGAAAGTGGAAAACAAATTGTAGCTACAGCACAGCTGATATTAGAAGGGATGAGTTGGGAAAGGAAGGCATATGTCAGATCCATGAGCCTTATAGCCACATTATGGATAAAATTGTATTCTCACATCTATAGAAATTGCTTAATCACTGTGTTGTGAATAAAAATGAGCCCACGAGGTAGAACATTACTTAAAAAGAGGAATAACCATAAGAGCATAAGGTAGAGATGTGCTAGAGCGGTAGTTCTCAAACTATAGTGTTAATTACAAAATTCTGTGTAGTAAAAATGCAGATTTCTGAGATTTCTGCAGAAATCTCAACTTCAGAGATTCTGAGTCCTATTTTCTGCATTTTTAGAAATACCCAAGTGGTTCTTTCTGATGGGAGGTAGTTATGACTCCATCCTGTGAAATATAGTTCTAAGCAGTTAATCTTTTCCTTTAAAGAACAAATAATAAGGTAGCTATAAAGCTGAGTGACTATGAGAGGGTTAAATAGAAATATAGACAACCCTTTGGAATAAAAGGTGTAAGTCAGGTCTGTATCTATAAGAATTTGTTGTACAATGGAATATAGATTAAGTCTTGAAACATTAAAATTTCCCCTATTAAACCCTAAATTACAAAAGTCCCAACTTGATTTCTCAACATCAAAGAATAGGTGACTGTGCCTGATAAAACTTTTCATCCCGCACAGTATTTGTCATAGAGTTGGTGATTTATAAATGTTGAATGCATGAATGACTGCATTAATGAATATTGTCCTGATACCTCTAATCTTGCTCTAATATTTCCCAACGTATTTATCACCCACCACACAGCTTGGGGGAGAAGCAATGTCCTGATAGTTATAAAAACTGATGTATTGTTCTTGTAATAATTTGAATGAAATAACGTCAGGAAAAGAGCAAGGATTAACCCAAAGAAAATGATCTTCAATCTATATCCTCATAACACTTCATAAATGTTTCTATTACATTGATAAAATAAGTATGTTATTTTTTTCTAATTGGACTTATCAGGGGTAGGAACTGTGCCTTATTTATCTTTGTTCTGTAGAGAGTCACCTATGATGTCTCCTTTCATTGGTACTAAAAGAATTTATGTTGAATTCAGTTAAATTATGATTATATTGAAAATATTGAGCACCTGGATTGATACAATGTTTGAGATAAAGAAACTTATTAATACCTCTGAATTCTTTTATGTATACTTTTTGTTGTTCTCCCAAATAATGGTGGGAGCTAAGAGCACAGACATTGACTACACATGCACCATTGATGGGAAAGATCAGTGCTCACCAACTCTAGGGTTACAATTTAAGTTAGGGACAGGGTTATATAACAGATGTTGAGATGCCACATTTTTTAATTTATTTATTTTGAGAGAGAGAGAGTGAATTCACAAGAGAGCACAAGCAGGTGAGGGACAGAGATAAGGAGATACAGAATCCCAAGCAGGCTCTGGGCCATCAGCACAGAGTCCAAAGTGGGGCTCGAATCCATGAACCATGAGATCTTGACTCGAGCCAAGATCAGGAATCAGATGCTTGACTGAGTCACCCAGGCACTTCTGAGATGGCACATTGAGTGACCCTGAGACTAATTTAGTATTTCCTATGAACACAGACTGCAGATAAGTTGATATCTTGACAGTGTGGTGCCAACAGCAATAGAACAAGCTGATATTATATGGCGATAACCTTCTTAGTTTGTGGATTGAAGGGCTGAGGAGACACATGGGTTGATAAAGAATGATCTCAGAAATGTAAGCTGGGTGGTCCAAGGCACAATATTAGGGATAATTTGAGAGTTGGGTCATCTGACTCCAGAGCTGTAATCTAGTGATGATAATGGCAACGGACATAGAGTGAGAGATATATGGTGGTGTCCAATTTGCAGATGCCATTTGACCAATAGAGATTATTCCTTGTGTGAATTTTAAAATTTTTTTTTTCAACATTTTATTTATTTTTGGGACAGAGAGAGACAGAGCATGAATGGGGGAGGGGCAGAGAGAGAGGGAGACAGAGAATTGGAAACAGGCTCCAGGCTCTGAGCCACCAGCCCAGAGCCCGACGCGGGGCTCGAACTCACGAACCGCGAGATCGTGACCTGGCTGAAGTCGGACGCTTAACCGACTGCGCCACCCAGGCGCCCCCCTTGTGTGAATTTTAGAGATGGAACCACGCTAGAAGGTCTGAGTAGCAGAATCTAGCTCAGGTGAAAATGGTTTGTTTAGGAAGCCATAAGCTGTGGCTTATGTCAGGACCTCAGATTTAGAAGGGGACTGGAGAACTATAAAACTGGGCAAACCAATGTGAAAATTATGCGGAATCAATATCTAGCAAAAGACTTCTAGTTAATCTGATGTATTGATAGGAGTGTCACTTTATGTATGTGGAAGGCTACAGATGTGCATAAACAATTTGCTTAAACTGCACTTGATTTGATCATTTTATAAGGCTGACTTCACTTACTTTGAAGCAAGCAGTAGACAGAAGCAGTATTTACTAGCTTGGTTAAGAAAAGCATTGCCATAACAGCCTTAGTATTATTTTACAGAAGAGCTTTTTTTTTTCCGTCCACTAAACCTTATTTATGAAGAGTATTTTCAATTTTTCTTTAAGAACATTTTCAACGGACGATTTTGTGTCAGCTGGTGCCTGGCTCTTCATCAGCTTCTTTCTAAATTTAATTTTCCTGTTTCCTTTCCTTGCTCCACTGAGCCCTTCCTTAATTATCAGATTACAGTGTTCAGCATGATTCCTGGAATTGTTCGTTTTGTCAACCAGAAAGAAAACAGACCTTTGATATATGTAAGACTGTGCCTTCTCATTTAATGATTCTCCAATTAGTGTCCCAGTCAATCTCAGGAACTGCATCTAAAATAACCAGTGAGCAAACTTTCCTTCTTTGCTGCTCCCCAATCTCTCTTCCACTTCTGACTTTCCCCATAAATTGTAAAGCAGGATTTGGGTGAAATAGTCAGTCATATAATGTTATGTGTATATTACATTATTGAGCTTAGCTCTCTTATTCAGTGAGTCTTTCCTAATCTCTTTTCGTATAGAACTCAGTGAGTGCATGTCTTGCTCTGCCCCTGGATCTGGCACATTTTACTTTCATTAATTAGATAAGTAGCCATTATAAGCTGCTGGGTGCACTGTAAAGTACTTTGGCCAAAAAACCAAAGGAGTATGTTAGGGCTGATTTCATGGATGTGCAACCTGGGTAGCCACAGGGATCCTATGATCAGAAGAGCCAGATTTGATTTAATGTTCTGGTGGTGGTGTTTTGAAATTCTTAACAATTATATCTTTGAACTTGTATTTCCTAAGTGGAATTTGATGACAATGGAGTATGTGTGTGAGCAGAGGAGATTAGCACAAAATGTACGTTCACCTTTCTGGCTACCTCATATGCATATAGTGTTCATGATGTCCCATGAGCACAGAGTTCTGGTAGATGCACAATGTGTGGATATTCAGCAGGACAAAAAAATGAGTATAAGATAAGCCTCTTATATCTACAGCTGAGTTAGCAGGTGAACAAACCTGGGGTGCTATGCTTTCCATTTGCTATGCTATGCTGTGTTTTCCCAAACATGGTTCAAATGCAGAGAGAGGGCACTGGCACTCTAAAAAAAATAGGAAAGACGATGAAAAATAGATAATATGTATGTTCAGAGGTGCCTGGGTGGCCTCAGTTGCTTTGTTAAGCATCTGACTTTGGCTCAGGTCATGATCTCAGTTTGTGAGTTTGAGACCTGCATCGGGCTCCATGTGGATGGTGCAGAGCCTGCTTGGGATCCTGTCTCTCTCCCTCACTCTGTCCCTCCCCCACTTGCAGTCTCTCTCTCTCAAAATAATAAATAAATAAATTTTTAAAAATAAATAAATAAATAAAAGGAAAGGGGTTTTCCCTAAAAAAAAAAAAAAAGAAAAGAAAAGAAATATGTATGTTGGTCTGCCCCAGTTCCTGGCATAGAGCTCCTAAAATCCTTGGGAGCATCTTTGATACTAATACTTGTTCTTGTTTTTGTTTGTTTGTTTGTTTTTATCCTAGTTCCTGATACAGCATCTAAATCCCTTGACATTTCCTAGATGATAGGAGTTTGTTTTGTTGTAAGTAGTGTCTCTAGGTAGACTGCTGGATAGCTTCAGGATAGGGGCTGGTCACCAGAGAGAGAAATTCATGAATTGAAGTTTGAAATGTTTAGCTTGACATCTCATCCTCCAGAAAGAGAAGAGGCTAGAGTTTGAGTTAATGACAGATTGTGTCTATGTGAGGGAGCCTCCATAAAAATCTCCGGTGGGGTTTGGAGAATTTCTGGGTTGGTGAACACATCCCTGGAACAAGAGGATGACTCACCCCGACTCCATGGGACAAAAGCTCCCTTGGTTGGGATCCTTTCAGACCTTGCCCTACATGTGTCTTCCATTAGGATATTTATCTGTATTCTTAACCACATCTTTTTATAATAAACTGGTAAATACAAGTGTTTTCCTTGAGTTCTATGGGCCATTCATAGAACTCACATTCATATTAGTGAACCCAAGAGGACATCATGGGAACCCCAATTCATAGCCATCAGTCAGCAACAGAGGAGACAATCTGGAACTTTAGATTGGCATCTGAAGTAGAGGTGAGAGACAGTCCTGGAAGACTGAGCCCTTAACCTGTGGGGTCTCCAGGTGGTATCAAAGTTAAGTTAAATTACAAGATATCCAGCTGCTGTTGGAAAATTCCTGGTGTGGGAACCCCCCTCCCCTACACACACACACACACACACACACACACACACACACACTCTTAGTAATCAGAAGTGTCAGAAGTGAAGTGTTCTATGTGAGTAATAAAGGATAAACCCCAAGAGTGTTTTTCCAATATATGTCTGAGAAATCATATTGTAATCCTTTCTTGCTCATGTTACTTCCCTGTATTAGCCAGCCATTTATGCTGAAAAAGATGACAGAAGGAAAGGGAGTTAAGGAAACTACAGTTTGTTCCTTCCTTACTCAGCAGTAAGCTTCAAGTAGAAAGTGTTGGTATATTGAGTACATATCAAGGAGTTAAGCAATTGAGTTATCTTACGTAGTAGTTCCATTGTTCTTTGCAGGAAAATATATGTATGTGCATGTATAGGCTACAAAATATGAATTTTATAATTTTGGTGATTCTGCAATTGGGTTAAGTGTTTCTGTGTTTGCATTTAAAATGAGCATTGCACAATATAAACAGGAATGGTAAATATGCTAATAATCAGAAATTTAATTTTTTCTTCACTTAGAATGACGTTCAATGGCAAAAAATAAACAAACAAATGCATCATGACAAGTCAGGAGAAATACCAGGAAGTAAGGAAGAAGTTTTGTGTTCACACTTTTAATGACACTTTGTTCCTACTTTTTGGAGAAGAAGCCCAATATTTTCATTTTATTCTGGACCCTGCAATCTTATAGCTGCTCTGTAAAATGTTCTGAGGATCACTTCTACTTTTCCTTTATCATGGATCTCCAAAAAATGTTTGTGGCTCTGGGAAGAGACTGAGTGAAAGGCTTGTCTCCTTCCAGAGATGGAGATTCCATCATAGAAGGGGCCTTACTGCATGAGATTTTTTGCATTGCCTTTTCCCCTTTTTATTCACAGTTGATGATGGTCCCACAGCACTTTGGTTACCAGAGCTTTAGACTCAAAAATTGAGAGGACTCTGATTCAAATGACGCATCGGTTCCAGGTTACCAGCAGCTAAGAACACATGGTTGGTGTTCTATAGTTAGTGACTCTGGTCCAGCCCAGCTTTTAGATGTCAAGGCACTAAGCCTATAGGAGCATCATCGTGTGAGTGATTTAGTGTGTGTGTGTTTAAGAGTGAGAGAATCAGTGAATGTTTTAATAGTGGCAGAAGACTGTGGTGGTCATTTTTCTTCCTCCCTACTTGTCTACAACTAGCCTACTCAATGAGAATTTTCTAAAGATTATTTTCTTCATCTGAAGACCATAGACTGTGTATTTTAACTTTTAAAATGCTGATTTCTTCTGATTACAAAAGTAGTATACAGGCTACTTTGGAAAATACAGGGAAGCATATGAAGGTAAGAGAAAACAATGCCTATAATTTCATCATACAGTTAACCACTGGTAATATTTTGGTGTAGTTTAGTCCCTTTTCCTCTTCCTTTCTCCTTTCTCCTTTCTCTTTCTCTCCTACCTACAAGCCCTTCTTCATTACTTCTTTATATATATCCACCAACATTGTGGGATTATACTCTCTATATAGTTTTGTCACCTGCCTTTTTCGTTAACATTATGTGAACATTTCCCATGTCATTAACTTGTCTCTGAAAACATTATTTTAAAAGTTGCATCAGGGGCACCTGGGTGGCTCAGTCGGTTAAGCGTCCGACTTCGGCTCAGGTCACGATCTCGCGGTCTGTGAGTTCGAGCCCCGCGTCAGGCTCTGGGCTGATGGCTCAGAGCCTGGAGCCTGCTTCTGATTCTGTGTCTCCCTCTCTCTCTGCTCCTTCCCCGTTCATGCTCTGTCTCTCTCTGTCTCAAAAATAAATAAAACGTTAAAAAATTAAAAAAAAAAAGTTGCATCAGACCAGCACTTGTATAAATGTGCTATAATTTACAAATCAGTCTCTTAACAGTTGTACATGGAGGTAATTTACAAATTATTCTTCTATGGCTGCATATGTATGATGTCTACATCTTCTTCTTTAGAAATATTTAGAAATATCTTAGAAACTAGTTATGTCTACAATATCCATTGAATTAAACAATGACCAATCTGGTACTTTCTACAGTTTTAAGATTTATATTATAGTACAGTCAATTCAATCAGTTGCATGGTGACTAAGAATTTAAAATGACCAAAAATAGAATAGATTCAGTCAATTTGATATCCGTGAATAGGAACAGCTTCAGTCATCACAAGATTAATCAGTAAGGTGTTAACATAAACCAATAAAGCAGAGAGACTTCACATTAAGAACTTTATATCATTTAAAGTCTCACCCCATTATCCTTTCCATGCAAGTGCCCTCAGGCTTTTGAATTAATTGCGTGTGCTTTAAGAAGATTTAAGATGAGGGCGATACACTCAGCAGAGAGCAAACTTGACCATTGCTTTCTTACTTTAATTAATCTTTTTATTCTCTGTCTTTCAGTTCACTCAACACCTGAATCAAAAAAAGTAAAATCATGTTCTTTGGAGGTGAGGAAACAATTGAGTTACAAAGTAATCTGATATAGAGAGGATCAAGGACTGTAAAACTTAGAATTCCTAACAAGTGGACCAGAATTGAAAGTCCTTTTACACAGGTTTTTCATGCTTCAGTGGCAGACTTTTCCTCCAGGTTCCCTGGATCGTGCCCTTAACCCCTTGGGGTTTGTGAGCATAAAGCTTTCTCCCTTTGACTTACAGCCTAGGCTAGCGTTCTAAAAATGATCAGGTTCAAAAAATTACAACTTTTTTTTAACTCTGTAAGAATTTAACTCTCCTTTGGAAACTAGAATCCTCTTGAGACAACTGCAAAGTGCTCTCTTTTTCCATAGCAACCCTTTTACTGTGCTTTGGGAACTTGGTTAGATTATAAGTACTTTTGTACATGCATTCATTCATTTACCCTATGAATACTTATTGACTACCTATTGTGCCCAACACCATGTAGCTGAATAAAAACTACAGTCTCTTTCCTCTTGGAGTTTACTCTTTGGGGAGAAACAGACATTTGTAATATGATAAAAGTGAAATAACAAATGTGAAAGATGCTGGGAGAACAGGTGGTTGGTGCTATAAATGCCCATAATATAGAGATAATAGTCACAGAGAATAGGAGGCTTCTGTGAGATTGAAAGATGAGTAGATATGTGCGATAGGAGTGGGCAGGGGAAGAAAGAGCATTTCAGAAAAGGGAATTGCACTGACAAAGGCTGTGAGGGGAAGCAGGATAGCAAGTAAGAGTGTATGACCTGATCAGATTGACATTTACAAAAGGTCACACTGGCTACAGTGAGGTAGGTAGATGGGTCTCTACCTCCTAAAGCTGTGGGCTTGTCTTGGTTGGTGGTGAAATCCCTGGTACAGACAAACCCCAGAGGTGATATAGATTAATCATATAAAAATGTTACTAAAGCTGCCCAATAATACACTGTAATATTTACAGTTCATTGTACTCAAACCATGAAAATAAAATTAAGAAAAAAAAAAGATTTCACCATTAAAGGCCCTATGGCACAAACCACATTTAGCAGACAAATAACAGATTCTGATAAGAAAAGACAAAACATAGCAGCTTCAAAACTGTTTTGCTCAGGAGCAAGATGGCAGTGGAGCAGCCTCTTCTTGTCCCCTAAATAACTAGATAACTATCAAATCATCTTAAATACCCCAGAAATTTACCTGAATATGGACAGAACGTACTCTACAACTAAAGGGAGAGAAGAAAGAGGGCATATTGAAGAAGGTAGAAAGTGTAGAGACATGGTTTAGGGGAGAAACTGATCGTAGGTGCTGCAGAGGGGAGAGAGCTGTGGTTGCAGAGAAGGGCAAGAGAGAGAGGAGCACAGGGGAAAACACAAGGAGAACATTTTCCCAAAACCATAGCCTTAGAAAATAGAGGGGCTAAATTTCATGAGTTGTTGCAATCAGTGGGGCTTAATGCCTGGAGTTTTAAAGGTCAGCAGGCTTGGCTAGGCTAGAGTCCAGAAGGCACTCCACTGCTCCTCCTGGTGAGAAGCCAGGCAGACAACCTGGGGATAGACAGTAGGGAAACACCATTCTGAAGAACACCTCGGGCACATAGTGGGGAGATTATTTACTCTTTTCAGAGCTAGTCCCTGAGAGGCAGCATTCAGGGAGACACCTCTATTCTCTATCGGAAACAGGAGCTGGCTGGTGCCATATCCCCCCCCCCCCAAGGCCTCTCAGCATAAACACAGAGCGGCCTGTGGGAAGCAGTCCAACACCAATACCAGCTACCTAATTTGATTGCACCAAGTCCCACCCCCTCTTGCTCTGTTGGGCAAGCAAACTCATGCAGCCACTCTGGAAATCAGTATGGAGGTTCCTCAGCAAATTAAAAATAGACCACCCCGTGAACCAGTAATTGCACTACCAGGTATTTACCCATATAATACAAAAATGCTAACTCAAAAGGATACATGCACCCTGATGTTTATAGCAGCATTATCTACAGTAGCCAAATTATGAAAACAGCCCAAGTGTCCATCAACTGATGAATGGATGAAGAAGAAGTGGCATATATGCACAATGGAATATTACTCAGCCATATACAGGAATAAAATCTTGCCGCTTGCAATGACATGGATGGAGCTAAACAGTATGCTAAGTGAAGTCAGAAAAAGACAAATACCATATGATTTCACTCATATGTGGAATTTAAGAAGCAAAACAAATGAGAAAAGGGAAGAAAAAGGAAGGCAAACCAAGGGATTTACTCTTACCTACAGATGGTTAGCAGAAAGGAAGTAGGTAGGGGAATAGGTTAAATAGGTGATGGGGATTCAGAGTGCCCTTGTTGTGATGAGCACCAAGTGTTGCATGGAACTGTTGAATCACTATATTGTACACCTGAAACTAATATCACACTGTATGTTAACTAACTGGAATTTAAATAAAAACTTAAATAGAGAGGAAACTGTTCTGCTCAACAGCGCAGTACGTCAGACTAGGCTGGCAGTGGTAGAAAAGTTTTGAGAGAGGCTCTGCTCTAGGCAGCCAAGATGCAGTGAGTGGCAGAGGACAGAGTCCCTCCTCTCAAGGAACTCAGTCTGGTGGTACAGCATCATGTCCCTCTATGTCATGTTTTCAGGCAAGGGAGCACAGAATACAGATCAAAGAACCCCCAGGACAGAGCCTGTCCTGATGGTATGGACCCCTGATAATATGGACCATCAACAAAGTTTCATGGAGGGGGTAGGATGGTGAATCTGGTGTTGAAGAGGAAGAATTCTCAAGGTGATTGTGAGGAGGAAAAGCAAAAAGAGGCAAAGGAGAAACAGAATGAGTTCATAATACTGAGAAAATTACTACAGAACAATGTTTTCTAAAAACTAGTTTGAGATAGCATTTTCATGGCTATATAACAAAATGAAAAAAAAAAATGAGGAAGATAAGGAACACACACATTTTCAAAGACATAGATTTCCCAGGTTTTAGGAATACAACAATGAACAAAGTCTGCTTGTGCGAAGCTTTCTTGTAAGCAAGAGACAACCAATAAACACATAAGTGCAAAGTGCTTTCATACAGAGATAAGTGCTTTGAAGAAAAGTAGAGCTGTATGAAAGAAAGTGACTGGAGGTGATGTTTTAGGGACTGTGGGAGGCATTTCTGCTGAGGTGACAGTTAGATGAAGATAGGAAGGAAATGAGAAAGTGAGTCATGCCAGTATCTGGACATATATCTGTACCTGGTAGAGGGAATAGCAAGAACAAAAGCTTAGGGGCAGGAATGTCTTCGCATGTTTAAAGAGTAAGAACAGCAGACCTAGAGTGAAGAGAGTGGAAAGGAAAGAGATAGGATGTGAGCATGACAAGATAGCTGGGGACCAGGCTATATGGGTCACATTTCTGCCTCACATTTTCTTGTAGAAGATCAGAGTAAGGATTTTGGAATATATTCTGTGTTGGAAGGAATGGATTTAGCCCTTGATTTCCCTGAGTGTATTCTTTGGAACACCTGAGATAAGAAATTTTCTTTTAAAAAACTGTTTCTCAAGTAAAATAAATTATGGAGTCTGTCATGCTATGTCCCCCTGTGGCAGATTCACTCTGTGTCTTAGCATGGTTCTTCTCAGAAGGAAACCTGGGACAAGGGCAGAGGTGCTGGTGCTTCTTTTCAGAAGTGAGCCCAAGGAACAGGAGTGAGGGACTGGGAAAAGAGAAACAAGGGATGTTAAGCCAAAGCTGCTTTATTGAGTTGCTAGTCAAGAGATGGTATCTAGAACTACGTAAGTCTCCATTTGGATTATGACCCATAGGGACTGTTCTCTTTAGTGCTGGACATTATACTGCTGTTAATTTGATTTAAAAGAATATCTTTTTTGTAATGACTTCACGTTTTGAGATTAGGGTCCATTAGTACTCCCCAGTCCCAGAGATGGTGATGTGGTGACTCACTGATACAAGGTTGGAGACCTTACATGGGTGTTCTGGGCAGCTGCACTCCTTGTTATGTTAGCCATGTCACTCTTGACAGGGGCATTTATTTCCTTATTATTTAAGGGGCTTAGAATAGCTCTGATATTATTTTTATTTATTTGGTATGTCTTTGAATTACTTTTAATATATGTCTTCTTCCATAATTGTCCATTAATTTTTAAGGACTTAAATGAACGACTTTTAATCAAATTGAGCTTTACTCTTAGAATTTGAGTATCAGTTGAGCCTTTTGTGGTATTTTCGATCCTACCTTTGATACCATACGGGTTGTTTCTCTCTTAGCTTCATTATAAATGCTCATCAATTGCTGTGAATGTTTCTCTACACGATGTTGATAAACACAAAGCGTAAAAGTTCTTTCATATTTTAGTCCTGTGGAAAAATCTAGGTGACAGAATGTTACATTTTTTAGTCCTTATACTATGATTAAGTGCAGGTGAAATTAAAACAGGCAGATATAAATATCTAATAGAGGAAACCAGTGTGCCTAAATGCCAAAACAAAGCAATTTTTTTTAAATCCTCAAAACAAATGAGTAGTATAAGATGCAATAGGAAAGCAAGTTGTTTTTTTTTTTTTTAATGAATAACCATTTTTACAGGAACAGTGGCAAACATTACACATGATATAATAGTTTAAAATCTGAGAGCTTTTTCATTCTACATTCCTTATTAGATAGTAAGGGGTTTTTTTTCGCAGAAAGTTTATGGGAGTTAAATTATTCTCCAGAGCCTAATATCTGCCAAACAGCTCACTACTCCTTTAAATTTGGTTAAATTCCCTATGGGGTAGTAATATGCCACTTTGACCTCCATTTTAATGGAAGGAAGGATTTCATTTATGTCCTTTCTTAACTACTGCTCTAATTAATATGTACAAGTCAAAAGAGCTGATTTACACTCCCTGGATTTCATAAAGAAAAGGAACCAAGAAATCATGCAATAAAAGCTTTATCTAAATACACAGTAAGATGCTCAACAATGCATACTAAAAGTGAATGTCTCATAGGGGAACCTCCAGCCAAAATTCCAGTGTCAAGCAATTCCTCTGGCAAAATGTAAAGTTGCATTTTCTATCATCAGAAGGGTCTGCTGTAAAGAGAGCTCAACAAAATGAGAAGTGTTTGAATGAAGGCCAGGTGAAAAGAAAGGCAACTTATGTTTTATGGGGACTGTCTTAAAACATTCCAATACCCTTTAAAGGCATTTCAATAACTCTGGCTTTATTTTAGAGTCTTCTCTCTGCCTCACAAATAAGCAATGGGAGAAAGATTGGTCACTCTTCTTTCTTTTATATCATCTTCCTAAGAATGTTACCTAAAGTAGGTTCCTTTTTTCTGACCCCTGATAATCAATTTGTAAGGAAAACAACCAAAGAAACTTAAAAATTCTAAAAATTTCCAAATATCACCTTCATTTTGAGTTTGTTTATTCATTTATTTTGAGAGAGAGAGTGCATAGATGTGTGCATGCATGTGTGCCAGTGAGGGAGTGGGAGAGGGAGGGAGGGAGGGAGGGAGGGAATATCTCAAGTAGGCTCCAAGCTGTCAGCACAGAGCCCGATGTGGGGATCAATCTCACAAACCATGAGATCAGGACTTGAGGTGAAATCAGGATCTGGACACTTAACTGACTGAGCCACCCAGGGGCCCCTTGTGTTTTAGAATTAGAGCAACACCTGCCGAAGAAAACTCTGAATATAAAAAAGAAAAAGAAATATGAGCTGTGATTACTCAGTAAAGGTAGAATGTACAGATTTTAAGGAAAGTCCCTATAGTATTTAGTTAATAAGTCACTGTATGCAGTTTCCCTTCATCTGTCTAATCATATTATCAGAACTGAAAAGTTTATAATAATTCTAAATTCTTCCTCTTTTAATTCTGCTGTCCTCAGCTGGCAACCTGTGAAGGACTTTTATTTTAGTTTTCTCTCTCTGAGATGATAATCTCCCATTGAAACTTTATAAAAATTCACATGAAAAATTCACTTGACTTAATCCATAACAGTGTTATGCTAGTTGTTAGGGGTCATTCATATGTGACAAAAGCATGATTCCTCCTTTCGAAGATTATGCAAACAAGATCACTAAGGGAAAAAGATAAGCAATTAGATCAAAGATAAACCAGGATGTGTGAAACACTGTTACAGATATACCTAGTAATGGGAGGGGATCATGAAGAAGGAGGTTGAATCAGAGAAGCTTCAGGAAGGAACAGACATTTGAGTGGGTCTGATAAGGTTTGAATTGGGAACAGTCATCTCAAACAGAATAATATGAACAGAGACAGAGTGGAAAGTGTTGAGTAGCTCCAGGCAATGGTGAATAATCTTGACTGTTATTTGTTTGTTTACTTGAGCATGAGTGAGTTGGGGGAAGGGATAGAGGGGGAGAGAGAGAATTTTAAGCAGGTTCCAGGCTCAGTGCAGAGCCTAATGCAGGGCTAGATCCCATGACCCTGGGATCATGACCTGAGCAGAAATCAAGAGTTGGACACTCAAATGACTGAACCACCCAGGCACCTCTTGATTGTCTTAAGGGTAGGAGTTTGAATGGAAGACATGGGGAATAAATCTAGAGAAACCAGCAGGAGTCACGTTTCCAATAGGTTTGGACGAGGCGATGATGATTAACATGAAATGGTAGTACAGATTTTCCCTCAGACAAGTGGCATGAGTGAAGCTATGTTATAGGAAGAATAATCTGAAACTTGGAATAGGGTGGATTAAGGAAGAGCAGGGAGGACAATTAGGAAGCAAAGGCAGTAGTTTCAGGTAATAGTAGCAAGAACGTCAGGCTGGGCACAGTGGCAGTGTGAATAATGCAATATGTATTTGTTGATGTTAGTGTGGCTTTATAGTCCTGACAACCTGATTCTAAGAAGGGATTTGTGAACTGAGAGAGGATATATATATATATATATATATATATATTTTTTTTTTTTTACGTTAGAAGATAAAGATTTCGAAAGAATTAATTTTTTGATGTCTTCTTCACTCTCCTTTTAGGTAATTAAAAATTCTCATTTCTTAATAGGCTATTTATATCAGAATTATAGCCCCAATATGTCGTTAAGTATTCAAAACTTAGGTATCATAGTCCATGATAAAAATGTAGGCCCTTTACTATTTATATGGATTTTTCTATTTCTACACAGGAAGCATGAAGTACTCTTATGATAACAACTTGTCTTTGCAAAAGACGTCTCTTTTTTGTTCTCTTCTAGGGCTGATCATAGTATTTGAGGTGTATTTTACACAGTACCACTCACTGAAAATCATATGCTATTGGGAGTCTGAGTAAAGAAATTCAAGTGACATTGATTGATTTACTACAGGTTACTATGAAGAATATACTTTAACCAACTCAATTGTTCTGCTGATATTAATTTAAAAGCTGATACTTATAGTGTTCACAATTTAAGCATAAATGGAATGTCCCAAGATCTCATTATATAACCCAATTTAAGGATTATGAAACATGACTGATGCCATATGTTTTTCATTTAAATATTTATGGACAATCATAGCATTAAATCTATTCCTGCTGTTACAATGGGTCAGAATCACCATTCCTCAAAAGTTTCTATTAAAAAAAAACTGCAAGTGGACTTTTAAGCTTTGGCTCAAGGGCACACTAACCCTCACGTCAACATAATTTAATCATCAACATAACTAATGGAAAATTAAACTTGATGTTGAATATGTTGTAATTCCTGCCTCATGCATCCCATGACTATAGATTTTCTAAAATGAGTTAATTTTATATAATAAAATGTCATACTAGACATAAAAACTATTTTGTATTACTTTGTAACTTTATTTTTTGGGGGTAGGATTTATCACATTTCTCCTGTAATTGGTAAACTTTTTTTTTTTTTTTACTACATTTGAAAGTAATTCTTGAACAAATCATTTGTTTTCATAGAGCTACATACAAATTACCAAATAATTAGAAATTTGATAAGTGGAATCAACTTGTACTTTACAGTTTGTGTAATATCTCATCCAAGTCATACCAACAATACTGGCTTGAATAGTGTCTTCCCAAAATTCATGTCTACCTAGAACCTGCGAATGAGACATTGCTTGTAGGTAGGATCTTTGCTGATATAATCAAGTTGAGTTCATACTGGGTTAGGGTGAACCCTAAATCCAATATAACTGAAGTCTTTATGAGAAAAGGGAAACTTGAACACAGAGACACGCAGTTGGATAATGGCATGTAACGATGAGGCAGAGATTGGAACTGTGTGTCCACGCATTAGGAAATGCCAAGAATGTAAGCAAGCACCAGAAGAGAAAAACAAGCAAGAAGGAATTCTCCCCTTGGAATCTTCAGAGAGGACATGGTCTTGTCAAAACCTTAACTTGGAATTGCTGGGCCACAGAATTGTGAGAGAATAAATTTCTATTGTGTTAAGCTATCACATTTGTGGTAATTGTTATGGCAGCTCTAGGAAAATGATTCATCTAGACAGAAACAATTTTTTTTCATAAAATATTTAACTTTCACTCCCCAGAAATAATTGGTTTCTTTAATTTGGTCTGTATATTTCTGTTTCATGTTTTTATATTGTTTGTGTGTATATGTGTGTGTATCATTGTACGTAACTTTTTGCGGACATATATTGTGTGTATGTATCCGCTCACACATATATCTACAAAAATGCAGTACTATTTTATGACTTAAAAATTTATATTTTTAGAGACTATATCACAGTATACATAATATCATTCAATTTCTTTTTTCTCAACTTGTGTTTCTATGTCATTACCATTTAAAAAAAATTTTTAAATGTTATTTTATTTTTGAGAGAGAAGGAGAGACAGAGTGCAAGCGGGTGAGGGGCAGAGAGAGAGAGGGAGCCACAGAATCCCAAGTAGGTTCCAGGCTCTGAGCAGCACAGAGCCCTACATGGGGCTCAAACTCACAGGCTGCAGATTATGACCTGAGCTGAAGTCAGCCGCTTAACCCACTGAGCCACCCAGGTGCCCCTATGTCATTTCCTTTTTGATAAATATAGATCCAATTGTTTTCATTTTTCTTAAGTTACAGTGTAATTAACATACAGTGTTATACTTTCTGCCCAAAATTACTGATAAAGTGTGGAGAAAATGATTATTTTTGACTTCGTAGTGTGGGAGAGATCTTTGCATATTGTATTTTGTCTGATCTTCATAATAACCTGCAAAGCAGATATCAGTATCTACATTTTAAAAACTAAGGAAATGGAGGCTCAAGAAGGTTAAGAACGTTTATCATCATCACTAACATGTTTTAATTTTAAAGTCTTCAGTTCTTTCTCTGGCCTCAGGCTGCCTTGTGAAGAGCACAGACTGCTAATGGAAGTTCCCGTTCTCTCTGGGTGCTTGTCTGTAGGAGTTGCTGTATGAAGGATTCATGTGTTAGGTGAAATGTTAAGGTAAATTCTAAGTCTTTTCCAATTATGAGGTTCTGAGAAAGGTCCACCATGTCACACTGAATTCTAGAATCTTAATGGAGGTTAGATCTCCTACTAAAACCTAGGACTCTCCACCAAAACATATAGGCTGCATACCCATATAACACATAAAGTGGGGTGGCAGCACTTAATGAGAATGTCATTACAGCCCATGTAAATCCGCAACCACAGTGCTCTGCTCTATAAAGGCACAGCAAAGGGTTCTTGGTTCCAGTTGAGGTAATGACTTTTAAAGTCTTTATTCTCTACATGAAAATGTTTTTATATCTAAATTCTTCTTTATTGTGTTTCTAACCAATATCAAAATTCTTACATGTGATATGTATAATGTTAAAAGTACAATTGGAGTATGGAGTCAGAGGCCTGGATTCTAATTTTGGATTTGCCATCAATTAGCAAGTGATGTAATCTCTTTAAGTAGCCATATCTATAAAACGAGAGTGAGAGAGATCATTACTTATTCAATGAACATACATTGAGCTTTACTATGTACCAGGTGCTGGACATGGTCCCCTAAATGGTAGAAGGCATAGAATGGAAAAGATATATATGTCAATATGTGCTAAGTGCTACCTATGTCTGTGTTAAATTTTTGTAGGTATCATTGCTTCTGACATTATGTAATGTTTTGTGTATATGAGAAAAATTTTCTAAACTATATGTTACTCTTATATTATTTAACCAGAACCATTTAAAAAAGATCTTTGTCTCCATTTATTTTTAATTTCCATAGATATTTAGATCAGAAAGATAAGGCAGACCATAACTCACTGACAAACACAAAGAAAACTGTTAAACATGGTAGAGTCAACATTTTAAAATCAGCATTTGAGTATATATTTATCCAGTGTACGTGTGTCAGTATATAGTATATTCCACATTGGAGCAGTAGCAAATGACACAATTCCCAGATCAAAATAAAAACAAAAAAGAATGTTAAATCACATCTTTATACTTTGACTAGTTTACAAAGTGATAGGAGAACTTGTAAAAATTGGGCTTGAAACTTGAGATCAAACCGGGCCAAATTGAACAAGAGTGAATAATGATTAGATAACTAATCTTGCCTTGTAGTTTCAAGATTCCTGGCATGTGAAGAAATTGAATTCTGGGTGCCTTCATGGAACTACAGAATAATATCACAACAAGAAGGAACCCTAAGAAAAGAACATCTAGTTTAATTCCTCACATAAAATATCTGAAGTCCAGAGTTGACTAGAGACTTGCTCATTGTATATTTACTTCATAAAAAAAAAGCCAAATGCAGTCATGATGAGCACTGTGCATGTCTGTCTATATTCAGGTTGAATCTAATTATTTTTCATTCATCAGTATTGTGGAAGAATTTTTGAATTTTATTTTTTTTATTATTTTTTTCAATATATGAAATTTATTGTCAAATTGGTTTCCAAGAATGTTTTTTTTTTTAAATTAGTTTTTATATATACGTGTATATATCCACTGAGTGTGACATGTTTTGGTATAAAATTCAGAGAACTCTTTGATAACATTTCCCAGCCAAACAATACCATTTTTAATAATTCAGTCATCCCATTAGGTTGACTCAGTTATATAGTTTATGTTCTTTTGCTTGTCTTTATCTGTGATTATGTACCTAGAACATGACATTTGTATTTCTGTAATACTTTTTGTGTACATGTTAATATGGCATGTGATGCTATCAATTAAACATGAGCTATCTCATGTTGAAGGCTAATTCTTCTCATTTTATTTTCTTAATAGCATTTACTCTGTCTCCATTGAACACGTCAAGATGCCCACAGATGATGGTATATGATGTTACTAACATTTGTTAAGCTACTTGAAAGTTTATTTCTCAAAAAATAATGACAGTTTATTCATAGTAAAATAATGTACACTGGACCAGTTATAAACATACTAACCAACTAAAAAGTACTTTGAAAGGTAATAATTTCCAGCAATGCTATCTCTATTAGGCAGTTGTTAAATAGCTAATACTATTCCATCCCAACCATTATATAAGAACATACCAAAATATCAGGGAAGAGCTAAGGTACTGTTTGTAAAAGCATAATCAACATTGTATCATATCACTTTTATTTCATTTTTAAAAGTTATTTTTATTTTAGAGAGGGCATGAGTGGGGGAGGGGGCAGAGGGGAAGAGAGAGAATCTTAGGCAGGCTCCACACTCAGCATGGAGCCCAATGTGGGGCTCAATCCCACAACCTTGGGATTATGACCTGAGCCAAAATCAAGAGTTGGGCGTTCAACCAACTGAGACACCCAGGCACCCCTATATCAATTTTATTTCAATAAGAAATACATATTCATTTCAGGAGGAAAGTCACTGATGTAAAATTGGGCAAGATTCTTCTTGACTTAGTGGGGATTCAAGAAAAGATTGATTTTCAACTGACAGGGTGACCTCCTAAAATGTATATCTGAATCTCTAACAGTTTATGAAGATTTTAATCTTATTCAAAGTAATAATAGGTTAAAAAAACATTTAAAATGCTGCTTCTCTGTTAATACTTCTGGAGCACATACTAAAAAGAAAGAAATCATGAGCTGCAAACTGTTTACATTGTCAATGAACAGTTTTATAAGCACAGGACAAACACTTTTTATTTTTATATTAATTAGCCAGGTCACCTAAATAGTAGACTTACATTAATTGAAGAGATGTTCTGTCTCCATTTATTTCTCTTTCCCTTCCTCCCTCCCTCCCTCCCTCTCTTTTTCTGCTTCCTTCCCTTTGCATACACATAGCTATTATGTATACATCATAGCTGCTTGTTTTCCTTCTTACTCCATATTCATTTTTGATAGCTGACACTTTCTAATCTACATGTGATGATCTACATTGTCTTTTGATGGAAAAAATACGATAAATCATACAATAAAGTCTATCTTTTTAAAACAGTTTGCCCTACATAGTAGAATCAAAGGTTGCAGGTGGCTCAGTATCTAACCATACATTTTCAAATCTAAGACAATCTATGAATAAATCCAGGTTGAGATCAGTTGAACATACTTTAGGAACTAAGAGTCACATCTCACATACAGATAAGAATCTTATTAGGAAAATAATATTCAGTTACGGGTATTACTTGGTACTTGGATATGCTCAAAAGTTTACACTGAATAAAGGTTTATATATATAAGATGGTGTATTACCAACAAAATGATTTGGCTGTACTTAAAATTTGTCTTTCTTTGGAGTTCCCCCGATCAACTGACTGAAAGATTATAACCACAGCTAGTCATTTCATGACTGTTTTACCTAAATTCACATTTGAAAGACAAATCTGAATCCAATCAAATCATTATAGATTCAGAACTGTGGACAAACTTCCCAAGCTTAGTATGGTAGTACCTGAAAGCTAGTAATACTTTTAAAAAGGTCTCCAAAATAATTGTTAAATAATGCGAGCATACTTAGATTGCCCAGGCCAGGTGGGAAATTATTCTTAGACTAACCTTTAAATGTATGTATATGAAATGAGATAGATATTTTTAAAATACAGTGTTTTGTAGAATTTATATCTGTAAGAAGATACCAATAATAAAATATCTTTTCCATGTTAACTTTTCCTAATTCAAAAGGAGGGTATAAAGTTGACCCTAGTAGCCTGGCTGATATATTGATTAGAATATAAAATTCATGGACTATTCGAAGATGTCAAGATTTGATTATAATTCATATTCTAGACCTGTCATTCTGAGTCTCAAGCAAATCCTTAAACTTTGCATTGCTTCACTTTCCTCTTGTGCAAGAAAGGTTTAATAATACTTCCCAACCCACCTATTACAAGGTTATTTTAAGACTTACTGTGATTCCTGGCCCAAAGTAGGTGCTTAATAAATGTCTGCAAAACATTGGTGAATATGTGTTTAGGAGTAGAAGAGTAAGACAGTATGCAAATAATGTGCCTTTGTAAATACTTACCTGAGAGTCGTTTTTTTTATTATTATTAAAAAAAAAAAAAAACCTTTTTAACGTTTGTTTATTTTTGAGAGAAAGACAGAGCATGAGCAGGCAAAGAGCAGAGAGAGAGGGAGACACAGAATCCGAAGCAGGCTCCAGGCTCTGAACTGTCAGCACAGAGCCTGACAGGAGGCTCGAACCCACGAACTGTGAGATCATGACCTGAGCTAGTCTGACACTTAACCGACTGAGCCACCCAAGTGCCACTACCTGAGTGTTTTTTAAGTGTTGAGCTAGACATATATGCTGTTTCAGATCCTCCAAGACCTTTTTTTTTTTTAATTTTTTTTAACGTTTATTCATTTTTGGGAGACAGAGACAGAGCATGAGCTGGGAAGGGGCAGAGAGAGAGGGAGACACAGGATCTGAAGCAGGCTCCAGGCTCTGAGCTGTCAGCACAGAGCCCGACGTGAGGCTAGAACTCATGAACTGTGAGATCATGACCTGAGCTGAAGTCGGACACTCAACCGACTGAGCCACCCAGGCACCCCAATCCAAAGCCCTTTTGAGTTCATTTTGTCTTAATTTCACACCTGAAGGCTTCCTGAAGGAGTCACTCCAAGGCTGCATGCCAGAGAATATCTGGTTCCTTTCCATTTTCACTGGGGACCATATGCTTAAGTGTAAAGTTGAGTGATTTGTAGCTGAGGTTATTGTGCCCATGACCTTAAAACAAGTAATTAATGTCTTTTATGGACTTACTATGCACACATATGTCTGTGTTTATTTTATTTGCTCAAGCATGTGAAAGCAGGGGTCAAGAACTATGAAGGGTGTGAGATTTTTACCCTATTTGTAAAACAACAACATACCTTCTCTGAGTTCCTGGATGATTAGAATAAGACCTATGACTCCTGGGTGAGAAACCAAAATGACAGAACTCACAGCACAGTAGGTATTATGGAGTTATTTTCACGTGGGTTCCCTTGTCCCCTCATCCTACAGGAGTGATTGCAGAGGCACATCCAACTAGATGCTGTGCACACAGTAGGTTTGTGTCACAGCTGAGAAACCTGAAACTTCTATCAGGGAACTGCAAGCTAATTTGCTTAACTTTTGCCCCAGATGAAGATAGTGTCTGTTTTTCAAGGGCATTCACTATAAAAAATCCTTGAAAAGTAAGTGCAGAAAAAAACCAGTTAGTGCCCATTCTCACAAGATGTGCATAAATGGTAGTCCCATTGAGAATTGTATCATGAGAAGAGGTTGCAGGCATCACCACACTTTATTCCTAAATACTTTAATGTGTATTTCCTAAGATTGAGGACATTGTCCTATGTGGCCACATTGCTATTATCTCTCCTAAGAAAATTTGTGTTAGCAGTGAACTTTTTTTCCATTACTTGTTCACTTTCCTCTTGTGCTAGCATATTTGTATCTTTGGTACTTAAAAGTATACATGATGTTGACTAATTCACTAATTCACAAGTGTTTCTATTTAGAGTCCTCCAGTGAAAGCAATCATGCGTAAGTAAATATATTTTAAGATCTACGTTGTATCCCATGGGACCATGTGAAAGGATTGGATTGGCAAAACTTTTTGCTAGAAAAGAAAATGTGATATTTAAACATTTTTTCAAACATAATAATAGCAACATCCAGAATAATAGCCCACATTTATAAGGCTCTTATGTACTAGGCACGATGCCAAGGTTTTACATCATTTATTTAGTTCATTCTTAGAGCAATGCCATCAAGTTCTTGTAGATGAAGAAATTAAAGTAACTTTCTCAAGGTCAGTGAGTAAACAGTAGAACCAGGACCTGAGCCCAGGTCTGTATAACTATGTTCTCAACTGGTGTTCAGTATTTTATAAAAAAAATTCAATGTTTATTTACCTTTGAGACAGAGACAGAGTGTGAGCCAGGAAGAGGTAGACAGAGAGGGAGACACAGAATCTGAAGCAGGCTCCAGGTTCTGAACTGTCAGCACAGAGCCCGACACAGGGCTCGAACTCAGGATCCATGAGATCATGACTTGAGTTGAAGTCGGCTGCCCAGCCGACTGAGCCTCCCAGGCGCCCCTGGTGTTGAGTATTTGACCCTTCTCCCTGTGCTGGTATGAGCTTGTCTGTGTTCCATTAGCACAAATGATTTCCACAAAGCTAACAACTCTTTGAAGGTGGGCCTATATAGCTCTAGGCTTGGTGGCCTCCCACATCCTTTAGAAGCCTCACTATATTCAAGACTTGAACAAGAAAGAGCATGTGGTGTCAGAAGAAACTGTTTCAGAGTCATTAGAGACTTTAGTCCTAGAGTCAGACATGAGAAAATTCAAATCCACCATGTCACTTAGCGTGTGTGGAGACTTGGCAGGGCAGCTAACCTCTGTATGATGACTCTCCTGGAAAAGGTGGATGACAGTGGCACTTCTGACCTAGAACAAAGTCAGTGATCAAAGCATTTGTGTCATTGATGATTCTTCATTTAACACTTCCATTGGGGAAGGGTCCTACCCCAACTTCCCACTGCCATAGGGGGAGAGTTAGAACATCAAGAGCAACCCAAGCCTAAGGCAGAGAGGGTGCTCTGTTCTGAGGATGAATGTGTACATACAAGTCCCCAGAAGAGAATATGTCACATTTAGCCAGTTCTTGGCTCCCTCCAGGCAGCATTGGTGACAGGCAAAAACCATGGATGTGAAACAGCATTATTTATTGGCTGAACTGCCCTGACCTGAGTGAATAAATCAACTTGTGTCTGGTGCTCAGAAGCACTTCTGAGAACATGGACTTAAACATTTCTCCTGTACAACTTTATTATTTTTCTGGGTTAAACTCCTTTTAATAAACTCCCTTTGGTCTTCCAGAGTAGATGCAGCCACAATTGACTTTGCCCCTAATTACTATTCACTTTATTTGCCTAATGTTCACCTCCTAATGCCATGGCCATGAGATTTTGGGGGAGAGAAAGGGGCTCCCACTGCCAGTGCAACTGAGCTTGGGGAATGGGCAGTGTAACTCCAGTTTGAGCCTCTAGTCAGACTCCAACCATGTTCTGGGATTTCTTTGCCTTTATAATCAGTTGTGTATACTTACAAATTAATAACATTAAGGTAAAATTTCCATATGATCTGGCAAATACTAGGTTTTTTTGTCTCCTCTTAATACGTAGGGATAGCTGCCTCAGAAGACTATTCCAGTGGTAATCATGTGAACCTCCTATTGCATCAAGGGATCCTAGAAAGTTCCCCATAAGAGTATACTCTCTAATAGAGTTTATTGTTGCTTGTGATTGGAATGACCCAAACTTGAGGTGATTCATGTCTCCTCTGAATAATAATGTCCTTTCAACATCCTGAAAATCAGATGAGGGAATCTTTTCCAAAGGCCCACATACTAGAATTTCATGAGTTCGATGTGTTGGATTATTCCACAATTTTCTTCCATGAGATTCTGGAACACATTACAGAAATGAAGTACACCACACCCACCAGCACCAATTTCCCACAGCAACTTCAGTTATGTATATGCTGGGCATACATTTGATTACAGGAACTCAACTGTGGTCTTTTAAGAAGAAAGTATATATCAATGGCATAAGTTTGGAAGTGAAAGAGTGACCATCTAATCCAGTAGTTTTAAACATTATTTGTCACCATACATTGCTTTCCTCAAATACAATGCACAGAAATTCAACAGAAAAAAAAATTAAAGAAGAAGCAATCCAACTGATGTAGGGTTGGCTGTGGCTCTCTTGATGGTACAGACCAGAACTGCTGCCCGGTCAGCACTCTTTCCCTGCTCTTCCAGTGCCTCTCCCCACACCAAGCAAACCCTAAATAATTCCTAGAGTTTCATGGAGCACAGATTGGAAATTGTTTAACCAATTCTCTCAGTTCATTTATAACTCACCAAATATTTATTGAGCACTTCCTCCATCGCTGACCATCTACTAATTTCTTAGGATGCAAAAGTGACTATGGTTCTGCCTCCAAGGGGCTTACATTCTAGAGAGGACTGTTCAGTATTCTCATTGAAATTTGCTTGGGGCAGATGAAACTGCCAAGGTAGTCTGGGAGCTCTAACAAAGGGCTTCCTGCAGAAGTCGATCTGATGTTTGACTGCTAGAATAAAACCATGCTGGAAACAAACAGGATCCAGAATCAAATTGACTGGTATAGAGTTAAGAACCCTCAGCTTTGGGGTCAGGCTGACTGGGTGGGTGAACTTGGGCTAGAGAAACGTAACCTCAGTACTCGCCTATAAATGGAGGATCACACTTGACACAGGGTGTGTTGCAAATATTAAAGTAAATAACGTATGCACAGTGCTGGATGTCATTCCCAGAGCATGGGAGCTATTTAAAGACTCATCTGTCACGTATCCCCTTCTGCCTCAAGCCCATGATTTTTAGGTGAAAGAAAGACTAGTTTTTAGGCATAGTGCCACAAAAGAGGAGACTGCTCTGTAAAAACTGTCTCCAAGGTGCTGCTGTTTTAAAATTTGCCACTTTATCCCCTTTGGGTCAAGGAATAAATGTTTCAAAAAGTACAGGCTTCTGGAATTGCTCCTGACACTGCAGAAAAGGTTTTTAGCATTTAGAATCTTTTACCTATCTTCTAAACTTGGTTGTTAGAGAATAAGCCTGATGTCCTGAGTCATTTCTGCAACATTTCCCTCTATAATTTGAGAGGCACATAAATTCAGGAGCAAAGGTGATCCACAATAAAAGGAAGTAGTAATTGATATACACCCACCATTATTGCTTGATGCAATTCAGCTGTGAACATGTACACATCTTCTATTATAAGGCAATTTAAATTCTTTACATATTGTAATCATGTCTGAAATAGATGTAACGATTGAATTGCTGTTGACTTTTTTTTCCAAGAAACTATTCAGAAATAGGTAACAGGTGGCTATAAAGGGCTGTGTTTCAGACTACGACAGTTGCTGTTTTCTTTTCAGTTATTTCAGATTTATTACCATGACTGAAAATAAGATTCTACAAGGGAGACTTCCCCTAATCTCTGTGTATGCAGGAGATGAGTGATATTTTCATGTTCCTATTTTTCATGTTTCTTATGATTGACTGACAAGGATTGCATTTACTGTTACTTTTTCTTGGCTCACATCAGTTTGAAATAGATGTTGAAAGATGCCCCAGGTATATCATAATTGTTTGCCGTCAGCCTTTTTTGCCTTCAGGTTTCTGTGCATGTCCTTATTAAATAAATGTTTGTAAAAGTAAACTTACCATTCTGATTTTCCACTGTGACTTTACTAGATAAATTCTTCATCATTTATTATCATCTACCAAACATGCCTCAAGCCTTTCATTTGAATCCAATGATGCTTGCTCAGGGGGAAAATAAATGAACCTACTACTAACAGAAGCTTTAAAAGGATTTGGCTTTACTGGGTGCATTATTTCTTCTTTGTATGTTTCAAGAGGAAGAAACAACCTGTTCTGGAGGGAATTACAAGCTAGATTTTAATTTTCACCTCTTGCCAGAGTGCTTGGAAATTCACACATCCTCACCCAAGTTTTCTTAGCTGTATTTTAAAGGTTTGACTTAAGAAATTCTTTGCTTGCATTTTCTATTCTGCTTCTATTGCCTGACCTAAATGACACAGAACAATATCTTAAGTGGCTGTACTCTCAGATTCATTTCACAATGGACTACATTTAGCATCCAGTCCAGTGACATTTCAGAACTTCTTTCATATTGATCTTCAATTTTAGATCATGCAGAAACATTAAACTGGGTTTATTCCAACCAATTCCAGGAAATGTGGCTCCTAAGCATAAGTGGTCAACAAAATACCTGTTTACAGTAAATGTGTACTTGTCTATTTTGTGAATAGTTGCTAAACACTGTCAAAGTAGAGAAACAGAAAAACATTCTGATGAAAAGCATCTGTTCCTCCAAGAGCATTCCCCTCACTCCTCTATCATTCCCACCAGAGATTGTTCTGAGAATTAAATTAATTGTTTCTTGGTTGTCAGATACTCACAGTAAAATTGTGAGCCAGACTAAATTGCAGATTCCAAGAGTTCAGAAGTACTGTGCACTCAAAACAGAGAAGCAGGTTGTTAGATCTTTCTCATGCAATTTACTTTACTCAGTCATTATTGTTAGTGCTGTGCTTGTTGAAAGCATAGAGAAAGCATAGGTGGGGTGTCCAACTCTTGATTTCTGCTCAGGTCATGTTCCCAGGGTCATGGGATCGAGCCTCGCATTGGGTTCTGCACTGAGAATGGACCTTGTTTAAGATTCTTTTTCCCTCTCCTTCTGCCCGCCACCCCCCCCCCACACACACGTAAAAATCAGGACTTTTTTTTTTTTTAAAAAAAAGCTGCCTAGATGATTCTGCAATGAGGCTGGGGAACCCATTGTGAACCTTGGAGGGGAGATGTTTTTCTCTGACATGGTAAACATTTTTAATGGTCTCATGAATTTAGAATTTTTTTTTGAGCTTATTTATTTTTGAGAGAGAGAGAGAGAGAGAGAGAGAAAGAAAGAAAGAAAGAAAGAAAGAAAGAAAGAAAGAAAGAAAGAAAGAATGAATGAATCCCAAGCAGGCTCCATGCTGTCAGTGCAGAGCCCAACACAGGGTTTGATCTCATGAATTGCGAGATCATGACCTGAGCTGAAATCAAGAGTCTGACACTTAACCAACTGAGCCAACCAGGTGCCCTTTAATTTGTTTTAATATTTTCTTTTTTTACCCATAATAGAAACAAATATTGGGGTGCCTGGGTGGCTCAGTTGGTTAGGCGACAGACTTCAGCTCAGGTCATGATCTAACAGTTTGTGAGTTTGAGCCCCATGTCAGGCCCTGTGCTGACTGCTCAGAGCCTGGAGCCTACTTTGGATTCTGTTTCTCCACTCTCTCTACCCCTCCTATGCTCATGCTCTGTGTGTGTGTGTCTCTGTCAATAATCAATAAACATTAAAAAAAAATTTTAAAGAAACAAATGTTGGGATAATAGATATGACTACCTTTGGGACTTCCTCCTACTCTCTATGGCACTGAAAGGACATCAGTGGAATGGAGTATACATTAACATAATCATGTTCATTTTTTCATGCAACAAATTACATACAGGCACTGTATGAAATATTGGAGAAAACAGAGATACACCAGACAATTGATTCCTCAGGGATTTCTCAATAGAAGAGAGCCCAACAAGTGAGTCAATAGCGACCAAGTAGGGTGAAGAATGTTTTGGCAGCTCTACCAGTCGTTACAGGGGAGCACAGCAGGGCAACTGACTCAGCCGCCAATAGGATCTTGGAAAGTACAGCTAACACTTAGCTATGAAAGACAAAGAAGAGTTGCAGGAGTTTTTAAGCATAAGAAGGGCCAAGATAATGTAAACTAGAATGTCCAGTATGTGGGGAAAGAAATTGACAGTAGATGGGAGTGAGTGTTGTGAGAGATGAACCGAAGAGAGCAGGAGGATCCATTACACAGAAGGGCATGCATATGATGTGAAGAACAGGTCCTATGCTCAGAGCTCTGGGTAGGCACTAGGGGTTGTTTCTTCTTTCTTTTCTCCTCCCTTTATCAATTCTAACCCCCACTGTGTAAATCTTTATTAGGTATAACAAAAAGCATACATCTTTAACAGGTACAATTTGATAAAATTTTCACAGATCTGTATACCCATGAAACCATGAACACAATCAACATAATGAGTATATCCATCGTCCCAAAAGTCTCCCCTTGCCCATTGTAATGTATTTCTTTACCATAAGTTAGTTTTCATTTTTTAGAAATTTATATAAAAGAAATAGCAAAGTAAGTACTTCAAAAGAGCTGGCTTTTCAGGGTGCCTGGATGGCTTAGTCCATTAAGTGTCTGACTCTTGATTTTGGTGCCGGTCATGATCTCAAGGTTTGTGGGATTGAGCCCCACATTGGACTCTGTGCTGACAGAGCAGAGCCTGCTTGGGATTCTCTTTCTCCCTCTCTCTCTCTGCCCCTCCCTGGCTCTCTCTCTCTTTCTCTCTCTCAAAAATAAATAAACCATTTTTTGAAAATAAGGATTTTCATTCAGCATAAATATTTTGATAATCATTGATGTTGTCCAGTACTCTCCTGTATGAGTATACCACATTTGTTTATTCATGTACCTATTGGCAGACATTTGGGTTGTCTTGGTTTATAAAGATGCTGAGAACATTTCCATATAAGTGTTTGTGTACAAATATAATTTCACTTCTGTTAAGTAAATACTAAGGAATAAAATAGATAGACAATATGATAGGTGTTTAGTGTTTAAGAAAATGTCAACCTGTTTTTCCAAAGTGTATCATGTTTTCTCCAGCGTTGTTTGAGAGTTCCAATTGTTTCACATCCCCACGAACACTTGGTATAATCAGGTTTTAAATTTTAACAATTTTAGTGGATATGTAGTAGTATGTCATTTTGGTTTTAATTTGCATTTCCCTAATGGCTAATAATGTTGAACATCTTTTTATTTGCCTTTTTACCATTGAAATACCATCTTTGGTAAAATTTCTATTCAGATCTTGTGCCCATTTACTTTTCTTTTTTGTTATCATTGATTTTATTTAAAATTTTTTTTTAATGTTTGTTTTTGAGAGAGCACTTGCACATGCAAGTGGGGGAGTCAGAGATAGAGGGAGACACAGAATCTGAAGTGGGCTCCAGGCTCTGAACTATCATCACAGAACAAGATGCAGGGCTCTAACTCATGAACTGTCAGATCATGACCTGAGCCACAGTCCAACACTTAACCAACTGAGCCACCCAGGTGCCCCTATTATCATTGTTTTTAAAGGGTTCTTTACATATTCTGGATACGAGTCCTTCAACAGAAATATGATTTGCAAATACTTTCTCCTAATTTGTGGCTTATATTTTATGTATTTTTTTTAGTTTGTTGACATAGTAAAACACCTCAATTTTCACCTCAATTTTCAAATGTTAAATTACCCTTGTTCTTCCCAGATGAACCAAAATTGATCATGATGTATTAGACTTTTTATATATTGTTGAATTTGATTTGCTAAAATAATGAAATTTGCATCTATTTTCATGAGAGATTTTGATTTGTAAACTTCTTGTGATATCTTTGTCAACTTTTGATATCAGGGTCATCTTGTTCTCTTAAAATAAATTTGTACATAGTCCCTCTTCAATTTTCTGTATAGATTTGGTATTATTTCTTCCTTAAAATTTGGTAGACATCACATCTCAAGCCATCTGAACTTGTGTGTGTGTGTGTGTGTGTGTGGGTGTGTGTGCGCACACATGCACGCATGCACACACATGCATGTGTGAATGTTTTAAACTGGAAATTCAGTTTTCCTAATACTTAGAGGACTATTCAGATTATTTTCTTCTTTTTGAGTAAGTGTTGGTAGTTTGTGTCTTTCAAGGGATTGGTCCATTTCATCTAAGTTACTGAATTTTTTTTGGCATATATCTGTTTATATTACTTATCTGTTTTATATCTGTGGAATCTGTAGTGTTGTCATTTCTGTAATGTATGATAATGTTGAGTCACTTTTTCCTCATTATTCTGGTTAAAGGTTTACATATTAATTTCACAGAACTAGTTTTCATCTTTATTGATTTATTTTTATGGTTTGTTTTCTCTTTGTTGATTTCTGCTCTTATCTTTATTATTTCCTTTGTTCTGTTCCCTATCTGGCTAATTTAGTCTTTTTTTACTCTCTTCAGGTTGAAGCTGAGGTTACTGATTCAAGATCTTCTTTTTCTAGTGTAGGTATTTAATGCTATAAATTCCCTTAATGTTTAAAGCTGCATCTCACAGATATTGTTATGTTGCAATTTCATTTTAATTCATTGAAAAAAGTTTAGAATTTCCTTTTTTAATTTTTCTTTGACCCCTGAGTTATTTTGACTCTGTTGTTTGGTTTTCAAATAATTTTTTCTTAGATACTTTTCTGTTATTTCTTTCTAATTTAATTATGTTTTTGGTCAAAAATATATTTTGTTTTGTTTGAATAATTTTAAACATACTAAGATTTATTTTATGTCGTGAAATATGATCTATATTAGTAAATGATCTGTGTGTACATGAAAAAAATGTGTATTTTGGGTGTTGTGAAGAAGTCTATAAATGGCAATTTTGTCAAATTGGTTGGTAGTGCTGTTCAAGTCTTATTTTATACTTAACATTTTTTTACTTACTCATCTTATCAGTTAATTGAGAGAGAGGGATATTGAAATGTCTATGATTATGGATTTTTCTGTTTCTTTGTAATTCTGTTGGCTAGGCTTCGTGTATTTTTGAAGTTCTGCTGTTGCAAATGTTTAGATTTCTTAGGTCTTCTTGATTAATTGATTTCTTTGTCCCTCTGCAACAACCTCCTCTACACCTCTTTATATCCTTTACTGTAAAATTCATATCATCTGATACTATTTTATTCACTCCAGGTTTCTTTTGATTTGTGTTAGCTTGACACATCTTTTCTCATTCTTTTCCTTTTTTTTTTCTTTTGAGAAAGAGACAGTGCAAGCATGAGCAGGAGAGGGGCAGAGAGAGAGAGAGAGAGAGAGAGAGAGGGAGAAATAATCCCAAGCAGGCCCCACATTGTCAGCATGGAGCCTGACCTGGGGCTTGAACTCACAAACCATGAGATCATGACCACAGCCAAAATCAAAAGTCAGATGTTTAACCAGCTGAGCCACCCAGGTGCCTATCCCATTCTTTCACTTTCAAACTGTAACTGTGCCTTTATATTTAAAGTAGGTTTCTTGTAGATAGCCTATGGTTGAATCTTGATTTTTTTATATGATCTGATGATCTCTGACATTTATTTGGGGTTTTAGATCATTTATATTTAATGCGACTACTGATGTGGTAAAGTGAAAATCTACCATTTTGCTATTATTTTCTCTTTTCCCATATGTCTTTGTTCCTTTTTCATTATTTTTTCCTTCTTTTGGATTGAATATTTTGAGATTCCATTTAGTCCCTTTTGACTTAAAAGTTAAGACACCTTGTTTGTTTTTTATTTTTTTAGTGATTGCTTTCGGTTTATTATATACATTTTCAAATATCATAGTCTAGTTTCAGATAATTTTATATCATTCACATGGAGGGTAAGAATTTTACAACAGTTACTCCCGTTTTTGTCCTCCTGGTCTTCTTGCTATTGTTGCCATAAACTATATTTAGTATGTTATATTGCCGCTTAGCATTTTGTTGTTCCTTTCCTTTTATGGGTCATTTACATTTTAAAGAAAAATTATTATATTTGCCCACATATCTACCACTTCTGGTGCCCTTTATTTCTTCATGTAGATCCAGATTTCCATTTGTCATCATTTTCCTCCTGCTTGAAATCTCTGTCTCTCTTTCTCTCTCTCTCCCTCTCTCTCTCTCTGGTAGTGTAGGTATTCTGGTGATGAATTACACCAGCTTCTGTATACCTGAAAAAATCTTTATTTTGCCTTGATTTCAGAAATATATTTTCGCTGGTTAAAGAATTCTAGATTGGTAGATTTTTATTTTTGTCTACTTTAGAGGTGTTACATGCTCTTCTGTTTAGTATTACTTCTGATGAGAAATTTGTCATTTTGTCTTTATTTCCCTGTTCACAATATGTATCCTCCCCCCTTCTTTAACCTAGACTTTTTTTTTTTTTAGATTTTTGATGTTTTACTGGTTTTAAACACTTTAATTACTATCTATCCTAATGTTATTTACTTGATATTTTTTATGCTTTGGGTACAATAAACCTGTTGAATTTGTTTGCATTTTCCTCAAATTTGAAAAAAATTGGGCATTAAAAAATATTTTTCTGCATGTACCACACATCCTTTGGGGACCTCTGTTATATGTGTCTTAGACAGCTTGATGTTTTTCCATAGCTGAAAGATTTTCTGCTCCTCTTTTTCTGGCTTTATTTTGAATAGTTTCTATGCTACATTTTAAGTTCATTAGCCTTTTCCTTTTTTCTTTTTCAAAACAATGTTTGCTTGTTTGTTTATTTAGCGAGAGAGAGAGAGAGAGAGGCAGAGAATTCTAACCAGTCTCCATGCTGCTGACATGGGGATTGATCTCACAAACCATGAGATATGACCTGAGCTGAAACCAAGAGTCCTAAGCTTAACCCACTGAGCCACCCAGGCACCCTGTAAGTTCATTAGCCTTTCCCTTCATTGTTTATAAACTTGTTGTCATTCCCATCCAGTGCATGTTTCTTTTCAAACATTGTACTTTTCCTCTCTTAGGTTTGAGTCTTTTTTTATATTTTCTGTATTTTTGCTTAATATTTTAGTATTTCCTCTACTTTCTTGAGCACATGGCATATAGTTATAAGAACTGTTTAATGCCCTTGCCTAAAATTTCTATCACTTATGTAATGTATTTTTTCACTTATTGATTTTTCTCTTTAGTGTGGGTTATATTTTCCTATTTGCATGTCTAGTAATTATTAAACAACAGAAATCATAATTTTATTTTGTCGAGTGCCTGAAGAATTTTCATTCATAAAAGATGGTCGCGAACTTTGTTCTGGTTCATAGTTAAATTACATCAATTTTCTCTCTCTGGATTTAGATTTAAATTTTTGACAGATAAGATCAGATGTTAGTTAACTCCAGCACAATTCTTCCCCCACCTCACTAATGAGGCAAAGTCCTTTTTTCCTACTTAGGTTTTGTAGGATTTCCTACAAAATTCTATATTACCTGATATTCTGAGAATTATGAGGTGTTTCACTTCAGCTCATGGAAACAATAATGATTCCTAGGGGTTTTTTTGTGCTCCAAAGACTTTTTTCCCCTCTTACCCTGTGCAACAATTCATTCGTTATCCTCAGATAGTTTCTCTCCATGTGTGCGCTGATCAGAACATTGCTCAGATATCCAGAGTTCTCTCCCTTGGCAGCTCCCTTCCCTGTAGTAGTTTAATATGTAAACTCTAGGCACCTTAACTTTCTTAGACTCTCAGTTTCATCTACTCCATTCTTTAACACCTGCAGAGTTTGCTTGGGTTTCCATAGCTTAGAAAGTCTTTACAAACAATAAAGTCAGTCAATCATAGGGATTACTCTTGTTTTTTTAATATTTATTTATTTTTGAGAGAGAGCATGAGCGGGGGGGGGGGGGGGGGGCAGAAAGAGACCGGGACAGAGGATCTGAAGCGGGTTCCATGCTGACAGCCTTCTGGTTTAGGACTTGAACTCAAGAACTGTGATGATGACCTGAACCGGAATCAGATGCTCAACCAAGTGAGCCACACATGTGACCCCTCCCCAATCTTTTTTTTTTTTTAATGTTTAGGGATTATCTTTTGATTTCCCTTTATCAGGCATAACTGTCCTCTGCTGTCCTGTGATGTCCACTGTTTAAAAATGTGTTTTACATATTTTGTCTAGTGGTTTAGTTTAGTTTTGTTTGTTTGTTTAACAGGAGGGTTGATTAGATCACTGCTGTTCCACTTGGATTGGATATAGAGATCCCACATAGGTTTTTAAGAATAGAAGTGATATAATCATTTTTAAATGTGAATGCTATCTGCAGTTTATTGTAAACCATATTTTAGAGATACTGATTAAAATAACCTTTATAAAATGGAAAAAAGTGATGTGAACCTGAATGCAATCTGTAAAAGTTAGAACATGAGATAACTAAATAATTTGTAGCTATTTAAAAATAGTGTTTACAAGGACCAAATGGCATGATTGAAAACAAGTTCTAATATAACATTAAATTTTTAAAAATCAGGGTAGAAATAATTTATATTATTTTTTACTAAGTGAAAAAAAGAAACCTCCTATAAAACTATGTTTTGGGACAAAAAGTATTGCAGAAACACATAGCATTATACTGTAGTAAATTGTGTAGTAAAATCATGAGTGATTATATTTTCTTTACCAGTTTCTTGTATTTTGTGAATTTTATTTCATAAGCCTTTTCATTATAAGAAAAAGTAAACTTTTAAATATTTTTAGAACCTAGAGTAAGTAGCACTAGATATTGACTGTTATTAGTAAATAAGTATGAAGTTGGGGCTTAACCAACCATTTTTAATTTTTTTTTTTTTAACGTTTATTTATTTTTGAGACAGAGAGAGACAGAGCATGAACGGGGGAGGGTCACAGAGAGAAGGAGACACAGAATCTGAAACAGGCTCCAGGCTCTGAGCTGTCAGCACAGAGCCCGACGAGGGGCTCAAACCCACGGACCGTGAGATCATGACCTGAGCCGAAGTCGGACGCTTAACCGACTGAGCCACCCAGGCGCCCCTTAACCAACCATTTTTAATATGCAACCAGGTCACCTAATCTAATCATATAGCTATATGGGAGAAGATAACTTTATGTTGAATCTTTCGAATTTGAAGCATCTGAGAGATAGCTGGGTAAAAATGTCTGACAATACAATGGTTTCAAGTTTCTGAAATTCAAAAATGAACTCTTGGCCAAAAATACACATTTGGTAATCATTGATAGTAGTTGAAGCTGTAGGTTTAAATAAGATTACTTAAAAGTCATAATTCTTAAGATTTTATCAGGATATTTTAAATTTAGCTTCCTAAATGGAAACACTACTCTATTAAAATAATAATTAAACAGATGTCCTGTCTTTTGGCCTAATAATAAATGACAGAATAATTACTTATTTATGATATATATATTTAATTGTAATATAATTGCTTCCAACATTATAGTGCTATTGATTAATATTAGTCATTCCTCAAGTATAAACAAATTCCAAGTTCAAAATTAACCCTACATGATGATAGTGCCTGATTAATTTTTTTTCTAGTAAACATTAGTTTTTTTATTATTATTAGAAATGTTTCAATATAATTAATAGTTTATTTTTATTTTAGTATATTTTTGTGTTTATTTTTTTAAATTTGGATTCAAGTTAGTTAACATATAATGTAATATTGGTTTCAGGAGTAGAATTTAGTGATTCAACACCCACTGCTCATCCCAAGTGCCCTCCTTAGTGCCCATCATAAATTTAGCCCATTCACCCCTTCACCTCCCCTCCAGCAGCCCTTACTTTGTTCTGTATATTTAAGAATCTCTTATGGTTTACCTCCCTCTCTGTTTTAATCTTATTTTATTTTTTATTCTCTCCCCATATTTCCAACTGTTTTGTTTCTTAAATTCTGCACATGTATAAAATCATGTGATATTTGTCTTTCTCTGACTTATTTCACTTAGCATAAAATGCTCTAGTTGCATCCACATTGTTGCCAATAACAAGATTTCTTTCTTTTTTTATTGCCAAGTAATATTCCATTGTACATGCATACAACATTGTCTTTATCCATTCATCAATTGATAGACATTGGGACTCTTTTCATAATTTGGCTATTTGTTGATAGTGCTGCTGTAAACATTAGGGTGCATGTGCCCCTTCGAATCAGCATTTTTGTATCCTTTGGATGAATACCTAGGAGTGCAATGGCTGGATTGTAGGGTAGTTCTATTTTTAACTTTTTGAGGAACCTCCACATTGTTTTCCAGAGTGGCTGCACCAGTTTGTATTCTTACCAGCAGTCCAAAATGGTTCCCCTTTCTCCATATCCTTGCCAAGATCTGTTGCTTCCTGAGTTGTTCATTTTAGCCATTCTGACAGGTATAAGGTAGTATCTCATTGTGGTTTTGATTTGCATTTCCCTGATGATGAGTGAAGTTGAGCATCTTTACATGTGTCTGTTAGCCATCTGGGTGTCTTCTTTGGAAAAGTGTCTGTTCATGTCTTTTGCCAATTTCTTCACTGCATTATTTGTTTTGAGTTGATAAGATTTTGGATACTAACCCTTTATCCAATGTCATTTGCAAATACGTTTTCCCATTCCATTGGTTGCCTTTTAGTTTTATTGATTGTTTCCTTTGCTATGCAGAAGGTTTTTGTCTTGATGAGGTTCCATGAGTTCATTTTTGCTTTTGTTCCCCTTGGCTCTTGAGACAGATCTAGTAACAAGTTGCTGCAACTGAGGTCAAAGAGATTTCTGACTATTTTCTTCTCTAGGATTTTGATGGTTTCCTGTCCAATATTTAGGTCTTTGATCAATTTTGAATTTATTTTTGTGTGTGAAGTAAGAAAGCAGTCTTTGACAAAGGAGGAAAGAACATCCAATGGAAAAAAGTCTCTTGAGCAAATGGTAATGGGAAAACTGGACAGTGACATGCAGAAGAATGAAACTGATTAAAAATTTTTATGTATATCAAATCTTTGGATGCCCCTTTACTTTCAGCTTTTTGAAATCACTGTTTTTTGTTCAACTTTCACACAGGCCAGTACATAGTAGAAACTCAGTAAATATCTGCTGAATGTGTGACAAACACCATGTAGCAATTGAAATTTGAGATTAAATATATATCTAGAGAGAGAGAGAGAGAGAGATTGTGTCCAGTTGGCTGTTGTTTCTTGCCCACTTTTTCTTTTTCTCTTTTCTTCCTCATTATACACATTCTCTTTAATCATTTCACATGGGTAAGGACTGAAGGACTAAAGCATTTTTTTTTTTTTACAACATGTTGTCATGTACATTTTCAGACATGTGAATTGAAAGAACATGACAGTCACCACAACTTTAAGTGGGTTCTTACTATTTTACCATTGTTTTATTGTATTTATTTGATCATATATCTACCCATCCATCCCTCTATTAATTCCAATCCAAGTTATTTCTTGATATACTTAAAGCAAATAGAATATAATAGTTCAACTCCTTTTAACTTCTTCAGTATAAATACATTTTATAGAATAAGTATATTAAATAGAAATTAGATATTTATAAAATAAATTTAAAATAAAAATACTTTTAAGAATTACATTTTTTTTAATTTTTTAATGTTTACTTACTTTGAGAGAGAAAGAGACAGAGCACGAGCAGGGGAGGGGCACAGAGAGAGGGAAACACAGACTCAATAGCAGGCTCCAGGCTCCAAGCTGTCAGCACAGAGCCTGAGGTGGGACTTGAACTCACGAACCAGGAGATCATGACCTCAGCTGAGGTCAGACACTTAACCAACTGAGCCACCCAGGTGCCCCAAGAATTAAACATTTTTAATAGTCTTTTTAAGATAAAATTGTCACACAATGGAAAACACATAATTAAATACTTACTGATTTTTGGCAAGTGCATATAGCTGTGTAACCAAATTCCCATTAAAATATTATTCCAGAGGGACGCCTGGGTGGCTCAGTCAGTTAAGCATCTGACTTCAGCTCAGGTCATGATCTCGTGGTCAGTGGGTTCGAGCCCCATGTATAGCTCTGTGCTGACAGCTCAGAGCCTGGAGCCTGCTTTGGATTCTGTCTCCCTCTCTCTCTGCCCCTCCCCAGCTCACACTCTGTTCTCTCTGTCTCTCAAAAATGAATAAACATTAAAAATTTTTTTAAAATATTATTCCAGAAAGTTCTCTCAAGTTCCTTTTCACTCAGTTCCCTCCACCACTATCCCAGAGGAAACTGGTGTTCTGATTTTCTGTCACTAAATATTAGCTTTATTTGTTCCAGACCAGACCTTATTATAAATTGGAACATATATATGCTTTCTATAAAGATTCTTTCACTCAGCATGTTTCAAAATTTATTTATTTTACATTATCAGTGTTATTTTTTATTGCAGACTATAATTTTATGATGCAAATATTCCACAGTTTGTGTATCCATTCACCTGTAGAAGCACTTCTGGCTGTGTCCAGTGCCAGGTCCTTATAACTAAGCTGCTTGAACATTTTTGTGCCCATTTCTTGGTGAGCATATATTTTAATTTCTCTTGGGTAAATACCCCTTGGCCCACAGGGCATATGTGTGTTTAATTTTATTAAAATAACCTCTAGACCTTATCCAAAGTCGTTATACCATTTTATGTTGCCACTAGAAATATATGAGAATTCCAATCGGTCTACATCCTTAGCTGTTTTTATCAGAAACATTCATTTTAATGGTGGGTAGTCTTACTTTGAGTACTACTAGTGCATTTGCATTCCCTCATGATTAATGATATTGAGCACCTTTTCAGATATTCACTGGCTATTTGTATAATCTTTAATGTTTTTTAAAAGTTCATGTATTTATTTTGAGAAAAAGCACAAGTGTGAGAGGAAAAGTAAGAGAGAGAGAGAGAGAGAATCCCAAGCAGGCTCCACACTGCCAGCATGGACCCCGATGTAGAGCTCAACATGGGGCTTGAACCCACGAACCATGAGATCATGAACTGAGCCAAAGTTGGGTGCTTAAACAACCGAACCACCCAGGTGCTCCTATTTGTATAATCCTTAATAAAGTGCCTGTTAAAATGTTTGTCCACATTTTATGGAGTCATTTGCACTGTTTATTGAATTGTGGGCGTTCAAAGCTAGATAAATATTCGAAGGAAAGTACTACATTTTATGGACAGTTTCTCACTGAAACTAGTCCAGGAGTGATAAAAATATTTACTACTTTTAATTTGAAATGTACACCCCTAAAAAAATAAACTCAACCTGGAACTTGAAACTTTGAAAGATTCTTCATATAAATATTGTGCCCACAGTTTACTATATTCTGCTATCCAAATAGTAAAGAACTTAATTGGCTTATTTTCTCGTGGTTTGATAGAATTTTTTTGGGGGGGTTGCTTTTGTTGATTACTTTTGCTGAAGAGAGCATAAGGGAGAGACAAGCAGCTTTTTGTGTCTTAGAGTGGACAGGGCCTGGGGTTATAATTTCATTGTGACTATTAAAACCTTGGAAAGGAGAGATTTTTGCAGTTAGGCTCCTCCATCCTTCAGAGGACTGGTGGAGTTGGTAGAAATCACCAGAGAAGCCCAGGAGTTCTTTGTGATAAAGGCATAGCAAAATAAAAAGATTTTGTTTTAAGTGAGATGTGCTAATGTTGACTGAATGTTTAATGGTAGCAGTCATACGCAGTGTTACGGATGAGGCACACTTGAGGCAAGAGGTTTGACAATAACAAACGTGTAAGGCACTGATGCTCATTCAGTAGAGGCCACTTCTGAATAGAGGGCAGATCTGCTAGTTGGCTGGCATTCTCTTTTCCCTCTAAGAAGCCTGAATGACCAAGTAGGACAGTGATGTTCAGTGATGCTGGTGAGCCTGAGCCTGAGGAGGTGCAACGTGAGAACTTGCACTTAACTAGGGCACTGGATCCTAGCTGTGCTATTTACTTGCTTTTTGGTTTGGGGGAAGTCACTGAATCTTTCCAAGTCTCAGTTTCTTGAAGATGAGAATGATGATAGTGCTTATATCAGAACAACGTCCCGACTTCAGCCAGGTCACGATCTCGCAGTCCGTGAGTTCAAGCCCCGCGTCGGGCTCTGGGCTGATGGCTCAGAGCCTGGAGCCTGTTTCCGATTCTGTGTCTCCCTCTCTCTCTGCCCCTCCCCCGTTCATGCTCTGTCTCTCTCTGTCCCAAAAATAAATAAACGTTGAAAAAAAAAAAAAAAAAGAACAACGTGTGAAAATTAGTGAGATGATACATGTAAAAAACCTGGGACACAAATTAACACTCTGTACATGGCCACTACTGTTATTTTTACTGTTCACAGTAGTAGAAGTAGCAGCAGCAATGCTAGTACTCCAACCTTCAGGCGGATATAAACACCAAGCCTTTCCCAGCAATGTAGCCTTGGTGACAAAACATTTTTATCTTTCTCCTTCATTTGCACTTAGTTAGATAGAGATATACTGGTTCATCTAGATGCCTTTTTTCCTCCTCTAATATCCCAATCAGTTGCCATGGCCACACTTTCTTCCTAGCCCTCCTTGTCTTCCTTCCTTTTAGAAAAAAATCAGCACTTAGAGAGTCAGCACCTGTGGTCATGGACTTGCATCCTCAGCAGGTTCCCATCCCTGAGGATCATAAAACCTGAGGGAAATGAAAAATTGTACCTTATCAGAAAAATGCAGAGGCTCTTGTCATAATACTGCCTTTAGGTTTGCAATTAAACTTGGCTCTAGGGGACAGGGATGTTTCACAGGAACCAGGGACATTCTCCCTAGACAGGACCGTGGTTTTCTTATACTTGTTGAAAGCAAAGACAAAGAACTTAGAGCAGGTGCTTTGAGTGACCAAGAGGCAGGGAGAAGCTACTGTTCTCAGAGGCCTCCACCCCCTTGGGCTTTGAGTTGTGACCTTGTTGAGCCTACTTCTGATGAACGGACAATATATGTAAATGCCAAGGCATTAACCCTGTTACCTGCAGGTCTCGCTTGAGGTTTTGCTCAGCATGAGAGGTCCAGCAGCCTGAACACACATGTCAGAGGCCACACAATTCTGTCAGAGTCATACAGCCTTCAGGTGTATGTTCAAGCAGTGGAAGAAGAAGGGAGGTATATGGGCTTCTGCTTCCCACTCTTCCCCATGCTGGGGTCAGGATTGGTCTGTACCAAAAATGTTTGCTTGCTGATTTCTCTTGATTCAAAGAGACTTTTTAGTACAAAGCAAAACTTAAAAAAAAATCCAACCTGAGTTTATGATGGCTAATAAAAGAAGAGGTTAATTCAACAGGTTTCTTTCAATAAATAAAATGGCTAGTGCTAGTGAAATTGTGTTTTCTTTCTTTGTATCTCTTAAAAATGAAAATTTCTTTCAACATCTAATTATGTTTTACAGGTTCGAGAGCAGTAAATTTGCTGTTTCATTTAGTGACCCAGAATTTGCTATTATAGAATAAGAATGACTAAAAGAAAGAGACATTAATGTCAAATGAAGAAGAAAAGAGTAAATTACATGTTAATTTGGCCTTGAGCTTTCAATAGCTTTGCCCGAAGGATTTTTGAGCTTAAGATAAAATAATAATTCAGTCATTACACTAGTTTCCCTCTCCACTCTGTTTGCCCTGCATGGTGGTATGAGATCTACCAAAAGTGATAAAGTTGCATTAAAATATTCAATAAAGAATAATCTATCTGGAAACACCATACTCCAGAAAATAATAATATTTCCAAAAATAGTAATTAAGGAAATAATGTCCTTGGAGTTAAGATGATCAAAATTTTACTTGATGTCACTGAATATTTTCTAGTCTGTGGCAATAAGAATATCAAGGAGAGCCCTTTTGGTTATGAAAACAGAAATGCACTTTGATGTCAGGGAATGATCTCATTCCATGAAAACATTGCATTAATGACCTTTCTTCTGAAAGGGGTGCTAGAGGCTTCTGGCTGACATGAGTCATTTATTCACAGGCACCTGGTGTGCCCAAGATAAGGAGACTTTTGAAGACAGTAGGAGTGAGACTGTAGCATGGGGAGATAGGAAGTGCCTGTGTCCTGCTTGAAGCTCTGTTGAGCCTCAGGTCCCCCTTCAGGTGGATTATCTTAAATCATAAAGAAATCCAGCAGGTCTCTAGGATGTAAAGGGAAAGGATTGCAACCCCTTTTATTTCTCTTCATCAACTTGTGATTCTAATCAGTCCTATGATTTTGTTTCACTTTGGTGTTCAGAAAATAATTTATTTTTTTTAAAAAAGCAATATTCATTTATTTTTGAGATTGAGAGAGAGCAAGCCAGGAAGGGGCAAAGAGGGAGGGGGACACAGGGCTTGATAGTACACACCATCAGATCATGACCCAAGCCGAAATCAAGAGTTAGACGCTTAACCGATGAGCCACCCGAGCTCCCAGAGAATAATTTCTAAATGTACAGTGACATTTTTTTTTAATTTTTTAATGTTTATTTTTGAGAGAGAGAGAGACAGAGTGCAAGCAGGGAAGGGGCAGAGAGAGGGAGACACAGAATCTGAAGCAGGCTCCAGGCTCGGAATTGTCAGCACAGAGCCCAATACGGGGCTCGAATTTACAAACTGTGAAGTCATGATCTGAGCCAAAGCCAGAGGCATAACCAACTGCACCACCCAGGTGTCACTACAGTGACAATTTTGGTTGCCAGTGCTCTTTATCTTCAGAATTAAGTAAAAGTGTAACTCATTAGGAATATACCTGAAAAATACACACATAGCACTTAGGCTAGTTTCCATTGGTTCATGTTTTTGGAAAGAGTAGAGCTATATTTTGACTTTTAAAGTTTAATATAGAACACATTTATGCTTTTTGAATCTTTTATATAAACAAAAATCATCATAATTTTACCAGCAAGTAATAATATCTCTCACTATATCAGTGTATAGTCTTCTACTCTTTTAAGTTTTGTGTGTATATAGCCATTTATTCAATAGACCAAACACAGTGGAGTAGGAACATATCTTTAATTTATTCTTCTATTACATATCTTGTAGATTATGTTGCTGAATTCTTTAACAAAAACTTGTGTAGATTCAAAACTTTTTGGTCACTTCCACTTAAAGCAAATAAACAACAAGTAAGAACAAAATGGACCATTGTCTTTAGTTGAAAATTCCTGTCTCATATCCCATGTAAAGCATTTTCTTGCCTTCATCTTCAACCAAGTTTCAGATGTAGGGCATGAGAAGAGGGTATGCTTTACTCTTCGCATTCTTTCTACTCCCTCACCATAGAGTGATAGATGTGTGGTCTGCTCAAATACCCCACCCTCTCATTTCTGCACCTGGGAATTAGCACGGAAATGTTGTCTACCTCTGGGCCAGAAAGAGCGAGATCAAATGGACTAGCTTCACTTAGTGGATGAACACTTCCTTTTGCCTGTGGAGCCTGCACTCCTGATGACTCTTTCAACTCCAATAATTATTTATTTATTTTTGCTTCCTCTTCCTCATTCTGTCACTTATGTAGACTAAAAGTTGGGGTGGTTGAGGAGAGGAGCTAGTGGAGTGGTTGGAGTGGTACAGCTTAGTTATCTCTTAAAAAACTATAAGGGAGGTTTCTGACACTTCTCATCGGTGTGTCTCTTTGGAAAGTGAAGTACTTGAAGCTACTTTGTCCACAATTTTTTATCCTAGCAGGTAATTTTTGATCCTAGGATTATAGAAAAAGCCCTACTTAACTGTTACTTTTACACAGAGGAAGTAAATCTGCATTGAAACATGTTCGTATACTTTTCTGTTTTGCATTTTTTCACGCATGCTCTTCTCCAGTCAGAGCAAGGCATCCTTTTCCCCAGAAGTTGTTATGTGTGTGGGGTGGGGGTGGTGTGGAAATGGGGGTGGTGCAACAAAGTGTTACAAGAATTCAGTGATTACCTTTTCAGCTTCTAACCTTCAAAATAGAATTTTACAACAAAACATCAGACTTGAAAGCCAGGCATAATATAGAGGGAATATTCTAATTAATTGTATTAAGAATCAAATTATAAGGACTCAGATTATAGGATGGCTTGCATACTATAATGATACAATCCACCTTCAACTATGATGGTCAGGACATGAGAGAAGATAATATAGGAAGAGGGGGGAAAATTAGAGAAAATCTAACCATATTTAACGCATGGCTATGGTGTGGAGAATGGAGAAAAAAGCAAAAGAAGGGATACGTACGTGGCTCTCAATTCCCTTTCTCGAAACTTTGATCTAGAGTATCAGAGTAGTTTCAGGTAAATTGGGGAAAATGTTGACTTTTTATTCCAATTCATTGTTAGAAGAAGATTGTCTCAAATGAAACCAACAGCAATAACCTTGAGGTGACCATAACAAGTAAATTCAATAGTGCAGCTTAGTTAAATAAGAGAAAGGTGGGACTTAAAATTTCTGAGACATTCTCAGTTCCTATAAGTCAGCATGCAGTCCATACTTTACCACAACCCTCTGAGAGTAGACGTATTGAGGGACAGTGGAGCTGCTTTTCCAAATCAGTTTTCCTTTCTGCATGGCAGCTTCTACGAAGCTCCACTGTACCAAAATGTTAGCTCAGCTCATGCTCTTAGATGGGCTTCTATACCTGCAGCTACAATATTTTGGAGGCCCCTGTGAATATGGTATTAAGTTAGGTTTATGGGTTACTTTGGAAGAAATGCGTTATGTTTATTTTGTAAAGAAAAGAACATGGTTTTGGAGATACACATTCCCTCCAACAGACCCCCTCAACTCTGGCTATATTACTATGCAAAATAGTAGTCAAGTTTGACATTCTTACAGAGTATGAGAGTCCTGTTATCTATAACTTCCTTGGTATTTGGAATATTTGAACTTTTTAATTTTGGCAACTACTGGAATTTATTTATTTTATTTGCATTTCCCTTATTGTTAATGAGGTATAGCATATGATAACTATATTGGCCATTTGGTTTCCTCTTGTGTGAATTGTAGCTTCATAGACTTTCTCCATTGATTTGACCTTTTCTTATTGATTTGTAGTTCATTGATATTCTGAGTGAAAATCTTTTGACTATTATATATATTGCCAACTGTTCTTGCAGCCTTTAATATGTCTTTTAATTTTGTTTATGGAGTCTCTTGTCATGAGGAATGTTAAAATTTTGATATTGTCAAATTTATCAACCTATTACTTTCATTGATTATGCTGTTTGTGTCCTGTTTAAGAAGTTCTTTACTGTGTCAAGGTCATAAAAATAGTCTTCTGTAAGTTTCTTCTGAGGGTCTCAAAAGCTTTTTATTCTTTCAGTTTTGTTTTGTTTTGTTTTCATTTAGGTCTCCAAAATATCTCGATCTCATTCCAAAGTATACTTTTAAATAATAATCTAATTTTTTTCCATATGGAAATCCAATTTATTTGTGGTATTTACTAAATATCTAACCTTTCTCCATGATACTTAGTTCCATTTCTACTTTATATGCCAGGTTTCTGCACATTTTGGGGTCTATTTTGATGTTTGTTATTTTGTTCTAAATGTACATTTTTTCATAGTTTTCATTATGAGTTATTCTACAACCTATGTACTATTTAATAGTGTGATTTTAGTCACACACATATTTTTAAATAGCTCTCTTATTGGCCATTTCTAATTTAATTGTCATGTAATAATAGGATACGGTCTGTAGAATAGCTATTTTGGGAAATTTGTTGAGACCTCCTTTATGGACTAATTTTTTGAAAAAATTATTATTTGCACTTGGAAATTAGTTGAATGTGGAGTTCAAAACATACCTAATAGATACAGCATGGTAATGTGTGGTATTCAAATCTTCTATAGCCATACTAGCTTTACAAATGCTCAGTCTCAGTTTCTAAAAGATAATTTAAAATGTTCTACTTGGATGATGGGTTGAATTATTCCTTGTCATTCTGTCAGTTTTTACCTTATATGTTTTGTATAGTAATGTTAGTTATGTAGAAGTAATTTTCGTATTTTCTATATGTATTATTCATTATTATACATTGTGTGCTTATCTTCAGTGAATTCATTTTTGCTGCTATTTTGTTTACCTTTGCAAGTTACCTGATGTGAAGTCACTTCTAGAATGTGGTTTCCCATTTCTGTCAATCTGGCCCCATGGGTTCCATCATTTCTGATCAGTTTTCATATTATCTTGTTGGGGTTTTGTCTTGGTTAATTACTTTAGTGTAGAATTATTTTTTCTTGTGGTTGACTCTCTTTTTCATCTATGGCCCTGTGTGAATTGTAAGCTTCTTAGTATATTCTCAGAGTCAGTCATTTGGTGGAATTTTTCAGGTCCTATATCAAGTTCTTCTTGGAAGCCTTTTGTGTCTCTCACTATTACACCTGCTGGAGCTGCTCCTGCACCAGGAGAGGTTTGGGCTGTTAGCTTGTATTCTCCTTTTCCACAGCTCTTCAACATCAGGATTTATATTTGCCTGTAATGGCTTGTAAACCATTTATCTGCAACCCCTGATTACCCTCATTCTATGTGTCCTGTTATTTCTAGCACCTGAGTTTTGAAGCTCTTTTCAGTTTTATGTTTACTTATGTATTTTCAGTTGAAAATTTCAATTTTTAAATACATTTTTTAAGTGTATCTTTACTATATTTCTCCTTAAATTTCTACATGACTGTGTTTGTGTGTATGCGTGTGTAGACGGTAGGAGACGATAATTCCAGTAAGTTAATTCTGCTAAATTAACCACATATACACAAATATATGAGGATTTTTTTTGTTGTTAGTATAAGATTAGGAATAATGTCTTAAATACATGAGATTACATATTTTTTCTCATTTAAGTATTAATTATTCTTCTGGTCATAGACATAATCTAAAATAAATTTTATCTAAAATAAAATAGTGGCATACTAGTACATAGAAGAGGTAAAAATGTTTATATTTATAATTTCCCCATTGATAGTTTGACTTTATTAATTGCTACTATATATTGGGGTGCCTGGGTGGCTCAGTTGGTTAAGTGTCCGACCTCAGCTCAGGTCATGATCTTGTGGTTCATGGGTTCGGGCCCCGCATTGGACTCTGTGCTGACAGCTCAGAGCCTGGAGCCTGCTTCAGATTCTGTGTCCCCCTCTATCTCTCTGCCCCTTCTCCACTCATGCTCTGTCTCTCTCTCTCTCAAAAATAAACATTAAAAAAAATACCTAAAAAAAAATTGCTACTATATGCAATGCTACAATAAAAATACCTTCTACTTATTATTACATATTTGCATTTTTAACATATACAGTAGATAGCTAAAAATAAAATTTCTTAGTTGTAATGTATGTATTTTATTTTACTTCATTTTAATAGATATGTAGATTTATTCTGGTTTTTTTTTTCTATATAATTTACAATCCCAATCAACAACATTGGTATTGTCAGTTTCTCTACATCCTTTCAGCAATATTGGGTATTATGGCAGCTTTTTTAAAAAACTGAAGTATATGACATAAAATATCACATTATTTTCAGATGTATAACATAGTGACTAAATAATTGTATGCATTATAAAATGTTCACCATATTAAGTGTAGGTACCATCTGTCACCGTACAAAGTTATTATAATATTATTGACTATAATTCTTGTGCTGTACTTTTCATACCTGTGACTTAGTTATTTTATAACTGGAAGTTTGTACCTCTTAATACCTTTCATTTATTTTGTGCCTTCTCCCTCACCACCTCCACTCGGGCAACCATAAATTTGTTCTTTGTATTTATGAGCCTGATTCTGTTTTTGCTTATTTGTTCATTTGTTTTGTTTTTTACATTCTACATGTAGGTAAAATTATAGGTCTTTTTCTGTCTGACTTATTCCACTTAGCATAATACCTTCCAGGTCCATATGTGTTGTCATAGATGGCAACATTTCATTCTTTCTTATGGCTGACTGATATTCCATTGTGTATGTGTGTGCATCCACATATTCTTTACTCATCTTTTGATGGACATGTAGGTTCCTTCCATATCTTGGTTATTGTAAATAATGCTGAAATGAACATTGGGGTGCATGTATCTGTTGAAATAAGTGATTTTATATTCTTTGGTATTTACCAAGAAGTGGTATATATATTCTTTGCTACTTACCAAGAAGTGGTATATATATTCCTTGGTATTTACCAAGGAGTGGAATCAGTGGAATTTATAGTATTTCTATTTTAAAACTTTTGAGGAAAGGTCATATTGTTTTCACAGTGGCTGTGCTAATTTACATTCCCATAATCAGTACACAAAGATTCCCTTTTCTTCACATCCTTGCCAACACTTGTTATTTCTTGTTTTGTTGATACTAGCCAATCTGACAGATACATGGTGATATCTTATTGTAGTTGTGATTTACATCTCCCTGATGAGTGATATAAACATCTTTTCATGTGCCTGCTAACCATCTCTATGTCTTCCTTAGAAATATGTCTTTTCAGGTATTCTGCCCATTTTTTAATGAGACTGATTTTTTTTTTTTTTTTTTTTTTTTTGCTATTGAGTTGTATGAGTTCTTGATATATTTTGGAAACTAATGCCTTATCAAATGTATCATTTGCAAATATTCTATCCCACTCAGTAGGTTGCCTTTTCATTTTATCAGTGGTTTCTTTGTGAAAAATGTTTTAGTTTCACAAAGTACCAATTGTATATGCTGTTGTTTGCCTTGCTTGAGGTGACATATCAAGAAAATTATTTCTGAAGCTGATTTTGGCTACTTATGATGTTTTGTGTTTCCATATTTTATGATTATTTTTTCTAGTTCTTTGAAAATTTCTAGTGATATTTTAAGAGGAATGGATTGCATTAAATCTGTAAATTTGACTAGGATGGATATTTTTACAACATTAATTTTTCCAATCCATAAGCATAGTATATCCTTTCATTTATTTGTGTTGTCTTCAATTTCTTTCATCAATGTCTTATAGTTTTCAGAATACGATTTTTTACCTCCTTGGTTAAACTTATTCTTACCTTTTTATTCATTTTTTTAAACGTTTATTTAGTTTTGAGACAGGGAGAGACAGAGCATAAACGGGGGAGGGTCAGAAAGAGAGGGAGACACAGAATCTGAAACAGGCTCCAGGCTCTGAGCTGTCAGCACAGAGCCCAACGCGGGGCTTGAACTCACGGACCACGAGATCATGACCTGAGCCGAAGTCGGACGCTTAACCAACTGAGCCACCCAAGCACCCCATTTATTCTTTTTGATTCAAGTGTAGGTGGCTTTCTTTATTTGTCTTTCTGCTAATTATTTTGTGTAGAAATGCAACAGATTTCTTTGTAATTTTATATCTTGAAAATTTGCTGAGTTAATTTATTCTAATATATTACTTTAATGTTATATTTTATTTTTCTAATTCATTTATTAGTTCTAAGAGCATTTTTGCTAAGTTTTTAGGGGTTTCTATATATTGTATCGTGTCATCTGCAAATAGTGAAAGTTTTACTTCTTCCTTACCAATATGGATGTCTTTTATTTATTTTTCTTGTCTGATTGCTATGGCTATGACTTCCAGTACTATATTCAATACAACTGGCAAGATGGACATCCTTAGCTTGTCCCTGATCTTAGAGGAAAAGCTTTCTCCTTTTCACCATTGAGTATGACATTAGCTGTGGGTTTGTCATATATCATCTTTATTATGTTCCTTCTAAACTCGCTTTGTTGAAAATTTTTATCATGAATAGATGTTGAACTTTGTCAAATGATTTTTCTTCCTCTTTGAGATGACCATATTTTTTTTTTAATCTCTTTTTTGTGAGTGTGACGTATCACTTTGATTGATTTGTGGATATTGCACCCCTGGAATAAATCCCACTTGATAGTGGTGAATGATCCTTTTAATGTATTGTCAAATTTGGTTTGCTGATATTCTTATGAGGTCTTTTGTGTCTGTATTTATCAAGGATATTGATCTGTAATTTTGTTGTTGTTGTGCCTTTGGTTTTGGTATCAGAATAATGCTGGCCCCATAGAATAAATTTGAAGCATTCCTTCTATTTTTTGGAATAATTTGAGAAGAGTAGGCATTAACTTATCTTTAAATGTCTGATACAATTTACCTATGAAGTCTTCTGGTCCTGGACTTTTGTTTGTTGGGAGTTTTTAAATTATCATTTCAATTTTAGTAGTAGTAATCAGTGTGTTGAGATTTTCTGTTTTCCTGATTCCGTCTTGGAAGATTATATGTTTCTAAGACCCATGTCTTCCAGGTTGTCCAATTTTTTGGTGCAAATTTTTTTGTGCTGTCCTGATAATCCTTTTATTTCTGTGGTATAACTTGTATCTTCTCTTTCATTTCTGATTTTTGGGTTCTGATTTTTTCTGGATTGTTGTTCTTACAGTTCTTAATTTTTATCAATCTTAAAGGTAGAATATGGTTTCAATTAGCATTTCCCTGGCTACCTGTGGGATCAGGTAACTATTTCATAAAAATCATTTGGATTTCTTTCTTTTACTTTTTAAATCTTTTTTTAAATTTCTTTTTTAAATTTACATCCAAGTTAGTTAGCATATAGTGCAACAATTTCAGGAGTAGATTCCTTGATGCCCCTTACCCATTTAGCCATCCGCCCTCCCACAAGCCCTCTGGTAATCTTCTGTTTGTTCTCCATATTTAAGAGTCTCTTATGTTTGTCCCCTCCCTGTTTTTATATTATTTTTTCTTCCTTTCCCTTGTGTTCATCTGTTTTGTATCTTAAAGTCCTCATATCAGTGAAGTCATATGATATTTGTCTTTCTCTAATTTCATTTAGCATAATACCCTCTAGTTCCATCATTTGGATTTCTTTTCTTCTGATTTGTCTGTATTCTTGCCCCTTGATAATTTTCTTTTAATACATTAGTCACTGTAGATGACATTGAAGACGTTCATATAGTCAAATATATATTTTTATTTGATTAAATCTGGGTTTTGTATGTAAGATATTGTTTCTAATACTATTTATTCAAAGACAGATACCATATGTTTTCACTCTTATGTGGATCCTGAGAAACTTAACAGAAGAGCATGGGTGAGGGGAAGGAAAAAAAAAAGGGAGGGAGCCAAACCATAAGAGACTCTTAAAAACTGAGAACAAACTGCGGGTTGATGAGGAGTAGGAGGGGGTGGTGAGTGATGGGTATTGAGGAGGGCACCTGTTGGGATGAGCACTGGGTGTTGTATGAAAACCAATTTGACAATAAATTTCATCTTAAAAAAATACTATTTATTCAGATATAAAACTTTTGTAATTTGATTCTTTTGAATCTAACTTTTTAACTTAATATACATTAGTTGTTAAGAGTCTTTTCTGGTCACACAGCTGATTGTGTTGGCATCTTTTTTTTTTTTTTAATGGGAAAGTTGACACTGACTAACAATACTTGGTGCTATCAAAGTAAATCATTTATTTTATCTGAATAAAGTTAGTCTTGTATCCTTTTTATCCCTCCCTCCCCCATGTTTTTTTCTTATCATAGAAGTCTGGAGTTACATCATATTGTTTTCCAATTTAGACTCTGGCCTAAATCTCCAAGTCAATAAGAGTCCTCTAAATTAAATACTCCACCTTACTAAGAGTAGTGGTTCTTAAACTAGCCTACATCAGAATTATCCAAATGCTTATTAAAACACAAATTGCTGGACTACATACCTGTAGTTAGCAATTTACCAGATTTAGCATAGGGTCAGATAATTTCCATGTCCAATAAATTCTCAAATGATGGTGAGGCTGCTTTCCTAGAGACCACGCTTTGAGAACTATTAGCTTGGGAAAATGGCCTTTAACTTCACAGTCACCCAGAGAGCTGTTAAAGATTTGGGAGTTTAAGTCCTACCTCAGATCAATCAAATTAGCTTCCAATTTAGATAATGTTCCCTTGGCTCTATCCTGAGGACAAAGTCCACAGTCAGCTCTTTTTAAATGTGGGGGTGGGGAGTGGCCTCCTTATCTCACCTTTTTGGAAGATAGTTTTGTAATGAGTTATTCTGGACATCATTGCATTTTTTACCCTTGTTCTTTATAGCTATCACTTCTTTTTTTTTTTTTTTTTTGATATAATTTATTGTCAAATTGGCTAACATACACTGTGTAAAGGGTGCTCTTGGTTTTGGGGGTAGATTCCCGTGGTTCACTGCTTACATACAACTCCCAGTGCTCAAGTGCTCATCCCAACAAGTGCTCTTGTCAATGCCCATCATCCATTTTCCCCTCTCTCCCACCCCTCATCCACCCTCAGTTTGTTCTCTGTATTTAAGAGTATTTTATGGTTTGCCTCCCTCCCTCTCTGTTTGTAACTATTTGTCTCCCCTTCCCTTCCCCCATGGTCATCAGTTAAGTTTCTCAAGATCCACATGAGTGAAAACATATCTGTCCTTCTCTGACTGACTTATTTCACTCAGCATAATACCTTCCAGTTCCATCCATATTACTGCAAATGGCATGATTTCATTCTTTCTCATTGCCAAGTAGTATCCCATTTTATATATAAACCACATCTTCTTTATCCATTCATCAGTTGATGGAGATTTGGGTTTATCCATTCATCAGTTGATGGAGATTTGGGTTCTTTCCATAATTTGGCTATTGTTTAAAGCATTGCTGTAAACATTGGGGTACATGTGCCCCTATGCATCAGCACTCGTGTATCCCTTAGATAAATTCCTAGTAGTGTTATGGCTGGGTTGTAGGGTAGTTCTATTTTTAATTTTTTGAGGAACCTCCACACTGTTTTCCAGAGCATCTGCACCAGTTTGCATTCCCACCAACAGTGCATGCTAATGGATTAGAAGAATAATTATTGTTAAAATGCCAATACTACCAATGCAATCTACACATTCAATGCAATCCGAATAAAAATTGCACCAGCATTTTGCTCAAAACTAGAATAAACAATCCTAAAATTTGTTTGGAACCACAAAAGACCCCAAATAGCCAAAGTAATAAAACCAAAGCAGGAGGCATCACAATCCCAGACTTTAGCCTCTATTACAAATCTGTAATCATCAAAACAGTATGGTATTGGCACGAAAACAGACACATAGATCAATGCAATAGAATAGAGAACTCAGAGTTGGACCCACAAATGTATGGCCAACTGATCTTTGACAAAGCAGGAAAGAGTATCCAATGGATAAAAGACGGTCTCTTTAGCAAATTGTGCTGGGAGAACTGGATAGCAACATGCAGAAGAATGAAATTAGACCACTTTCTTATACCATACACAAAAATACAGTTATTACTTCTAAATGCAGAGTTTCACATTTCTAAATTTCTAAATTGCAGAGTTTCACATTTTTGATACTCTTCTATACCTGTTTTAGAATGTGGAGTGCTTTTCTCTGGTTTAAGAACTCATGTGTCCATCTGCTATTTTTAAAAAATGTCTCTTTAGTATTTATGTTGAGACTTGGATAAGGAATAATAAAAACACATAATTATAGTTGCATGAGTAGGTATGTTATTAGTAGCTCTTTACAGATAAGTAAATTGAGTCTCCAAGGGAGCAAGTAAAATATTCAAGATCTTACAGTGAGTATGATTGTGAGTCCCAGTTGGTTACACAGGCAGTGTGGCTCCAGGTGGGTACATTGAATTGTCATAGTAAACCTAGATTTATTCTTAGGGTGTGCTGGTTCATAACTTCCTTGGGAGCTTCCGGGTGTAATCTGAAACTGGACCCCAAACTTAGAGGGCAAGGAGAAACCAAAGTAAGAGGCAGTCTACTCTTGGTTAGTAGGTGGTGGTTTTAACAAACAAATGGAACTTACACATGAGGGATGTCTTAGGTGGCAGCAACGTGAGTGGGTCCCTGTACCCACCTGCCAAATCTTAAATATTTATGTAGAGGCTTTAATGAATTTAGTTAGTAAACTCTTCAGGTGTTCTTAATACCACATCACTATCTCAAGGTTATGTCCTGGTAGCAATCTCTGGGAGGGGGAAAATCAAGCAGAACCCACCTTTCAAGGACAGGGAAGCAGATGAGGAACCTCCAAGTACCCAGTTCAGCTCACAGGTTATCCAGGTCACGATTTTTAAAGTCTTCATAAAAACCTTCCCCAATAAGATAAACTGTCAGAATTATCTATTTCTCACTCATATGAATCTACTTACTGGGTAGCAGCAAAATAAACAGGAGAACCACCTCCTTGATTCTAACCAGGGAGGTCCTTCTTGGTGGGTTCACTGAATGAGGCCAAGAAAGAGACAAGTGTTCTTAAAATGTATACCAATAGATTTAAGATAGAATCCACTTATATCTTCCAGAAATTTCTCAGCATTTCTGTTCCACTCATAATACCTTCTTTAGATTCCTAGCATAATTACAGAGTTTCATTTCTTCTTAGGTCTTTTCCATTGCTGTGTGGTATATTGAGATAGAATAAGGCTAAAACTGTGTTCAGTTCATCAACCTGAAAGGTTGAATTTGAATTTCTGGTATTCTACAACAAATAGCTCTGTGACCTTGAAATAACTTTATCTTATTTGGCTTGACCTTTTTTATTCTGAAACATAACAATTTGAAATAGGTAATTTAAAAAATTATTTCTAATTCTAACATTATAAAATGCAATGATATATCTCCAAGTATGACAAGTTAAATCTTTTATCAACAATGAACTGTTCCCATAACATTAGTCTCAGGTTACTTATGTGTCTCATTATACTGATTTGTTGTGATCATGCAATAATTTCTCAGTACCCAAAAGAACAATCTGTTTACCTGGTTTTCATAAAAACATTAGAGAAAGTAGAAATCACTCCCAAACCCAAACCAAAATGGGATGGCGGGGAAGGAAAGAGAGAGAGAGGGAGGGTTGGTGAGAGAGAGAAAGAGAATGAATGAGAATATGAATCTCTGATCTTGAGGTCCTGTTAAACAAATGAGAAAAGAAAGAATTCCAGCTGACTGTATTTCAATTTTATTGGAATTTATTAATGCATATATAAAGTGTTTTGTGGTGCATAGTTAGAATTGCTATATCTATGTCATACATTACCAGGGTGACTGCTATTACCAGAATACATTACATTATAAACCTCTCTCCTGTTTCCAGGGAGATGAACTGACAGTGGCATACAGATGTCTCCAATGGCAGGCAATGTTTCTTTTTGTTTAAAATACTTTGTGAAAGAATCCACAGTTAAGAGAGCACTTCTAAGCATATTCACCTATGAGGACATACACTTAACAGATCTGAACTTGACTGTAGATATAGAGAGAGAAGGTGTTCATTTCATTAATGGCTGAGTAGTTGAGGAACTTAGAGAAAAATTTCAAATATAACTGCCTTAATCACCTTCCAAGTTACGTGCATTCTCAAGTAATTATGTCATATATTTCTGATGTCTAAGGACAACTATTTTAAAAATTCTGCATGTTTTCTGTAATTTGCAGAGTAGGGAATATATTTTGTACAGTGGCAAAACATATTCCCTTGAAAGTTAGCTGCTTATTTTAAAAACATTTTCCTTAAAATAAGTAACAAACTGATGTAGTAAGCAACTTGGAGATTACATCAGAATTAAAATTTAAAATAGTTTGTCAGTATTAATTCCTTTTGTTGTGTATTCATTTTTTTAAGTGGCTGAAACTTTGTATCTATGGCTTCACTATTAAATTTTATTAAATAACAGTTCAATAAATAAGGTCATGAGGTCTTAGTTTGGGTCCCTGTAAAGTAAACTTTGAGACAGAGATTTACATAAAATAAGTTTATTAGGTGAATGTTCTCAGAAACAACACCTATGAGGGAGTAGAAAAGGCAGGATGGGCAGTATGAGAACCTGAACTGTGATATGGCAGCAAAAAAGACCTTGGCCAAGTCCACAGGGAGCTCTGGAGCTAGCATGGCCCTTCAGACCTATGAATCAAGGCAAGGGGGCCATGTCTTTGTACCCTGCATGGACCAGTCACTGGATGTGGTCTACCCTGCAGAAGGGAGGGGATGCAACCTTAGGTGAGGCACCTAACTTCTGCAAGAGGTGACTTCTGAATATTTTGTTTAGGACTAATTAGTATGACAGGTATAGCATAAGAGAACCAGAGTTTTAGACTTTTCACAAATTATAGCTGTCATGGGAGAAATATTATAGCTAGTATGAATATTAGATGGGAATGGTGAATTTCCTTTGAGTAATTACACTTAAGTATGAAAATGTATTCTAAAATTATGTGTATATAGAATATGCTTTTCCTAAGGAACTTGAAGTTTAAGTCATCAAATTTGTTTGAATCAAGATGTTTCTTGTAATGGGATAACTAAGAATAAATATGCAATCTGAGTAGAGAACATAAGTGACTGTAAGGAATGAATATGAATATATGTAGATCTTTTCACTGCACGTTTGCAGAGGACATCTTATATTCTGTGTACCCTATGTACGTTTATAAGGACTTTGTTGTAGTTGTTAGCTTGACCTAGTATTAATTTGACTAAAGCGGTGTATATGCATATATCCAGAATCCAACCCTGTCTTTCAAGTCCATACTCTGGGATAAAACCTGCGATCTCTTGACTGGATCATTGCAGTAGGCTTTTACATAGTCCCCACATCCTTGATGTGTTTCAGCACATCAGCCTGCATAGTATTATTAAAATGTAAGATGATGCAACTACTTTTGCTTAAAAGCCTCTCCTGGCTTCTGATCTTGCTCAGTAAAAGCAGAAGTCATCACAATAGCTTCCAGGGGCCTACATGTTGTGACTGTTGACTTCTGTTCCTACTCTGCTATTACTTGCTCTGCTCTGAGCACACTGGTGTTTTTGTTATTTCCTGAACATGCTGCCTCTCAGCAGATTTGCACTTGTCATTTTCTCTGTCTGGAATGCCCTTTCTCCAGATAATTGCATGGCTTGCTTCCTCACTTCCTTTAAATACTTACTCACAAATTTTCTGAGTGATTATTCCTGAATATCCTACCTAAAACTTCAAGAATCTTTTCCTGCCCTATCATGCTCGACCCTTTTCTTTCTCTACTTAACATTATTTATTAGTACATATTTTACTTGCTCTTTTTGCTTATTGTCTGTCTGTCCTACTGAAATAAAAATCCCACAAAGGCTCAGATTTTTTGTCTTTTTCTTTTATCCCTCCAGCCATAGTGTCAAAAACTAATACTTGGCACATAATAGGCACTCAGTAAATTTTTACTGACTGAAAGAAGGTTTAGATGACAAATGTGAATATACAGTTAGGACTTTTACACAGTTGGTCCCCAGTCTCAAGTTGCTATAAGACATAGCTAACACAGGAAGGAATAAGAAAAGAATTTCTATGAGGCCTACCTTTCCTGCTTCCTCCAGAGAGCAAGAGTTTTCAGAACAGTAAGAAAACTTAATTAGTCTTGATTATGCTCTGGGCCTTCCTACATGAGTCAACAAGAAAGCTTGAAGGAGAAGTAGCTTTCCAGAATCACAGACTCATTTATGCCCAACTGTTAATCTGAGAGACAACACTGTTTTCCCGTGGGTGTCAACAAAAAGAAACGTAGGGCTAGTGAGAAGAATAAAAATGTCATGCTGGTTATTAAGAAACTATATCCTGTTCTCTTTTTTTTTTTTGCAAAGTAACCATTACCTAGTTCCAGTTTAAAATGGGACAAGAAACTCCAAGACTAATTTAAGAGATTAGTTCTAGGTTAAACCCAAAGTCTGCTTTCTATAAACTACTCTCTGTAGTCAATATCTAACAAATGTTTCATTTGTAGCATGAATATAACAAAAATTAGTGTAAGGTTGTAAGAGAGATGCTTTAGGATATCAACTTGTTTTGAAAAGTGTGTTGAAAGTTGTTTTTCAATTTGCATTAAAAATTGGGGCACCTGGGTGGCTCAGTCAGTTAAGCGTCTGACTTTGGCTCAGGTCATGATCTCACAGTTAGTGAGCCTGGAGCCTGTTTCAGATTCTGTCTCCCCACCCCCCTGCTCTTTGCCCCTCCCCGGTTCACGCTCTGTCTCTCTCTGTGTCTCAAAAATAAATAAACATTTAAAAAATTACTTTTCGTAACACCGTTGAATGTCAAATGCAAAGCTTACTTCTTGCATGTGACTTCAGTCACTTTTATAAATCTCACATGATCTGTGCTGTCAGATGTCAGCTCTCCCCCTAGTATGCTTCTAGAACAAGCACAGCGTCAGAAAGGTTGTGTCTAACTGCTGGTAGGCCGTTTGAGGCATAATAAGAAGTTGAGAACAAAGAGCATGGCTATCAGCTATATAAGGCTCATGTGAGCTCTACCTTCTCTGTGTATTATCCATAACCATTGTAGTTACAATCATCTCAGGACTATAACAATGAGGCATTCCAAAACAAATGTCGTGAGCACCACAGGCATTAACCAGCCTGTGGCCTCTTTCTTCATGATCACTTTGGATTCTATTCCAAAACTATCCAATATAGCGCCCCCTCACATGTCTATGCTGACAGGAAAGCCTAAGAGATGGCTTATAGCGCAGTTCTTCTCAGTCCTGAATACTAAACATGGAGCATGCCGCTTATCCTTTTTAGTCTCAGCAAAGCCTCAGAAAAACCAGAATAGCTTATGGCCCATTAGAATGCAGGTGGTATAGGATGCTAAGCACCTCATCACTGTGGCTAAGTACCCAGGAGCAAAATCATGACTTATACATTTTCCAGTCTTCTTGGCTACAGAATTTTGAAGTTTGGGGGCTTGACAGAAATTGGATTTGGATAAGCACAGACGCTGACACAGTATTCAGATACTCCAAATATTCAGTTGCATGACCAGTCCCTCTTCTTCTCTCATGAAGGGTGTATAAGAAGACCAACAAGCCAGATGTTTTCTGTTTTTTTTATGTATGGATTTATTCAAAATAGAATTTTTACAAATGGGATTTCAGTGCTCAAGGGTGGCACTGATACAGGGTGGCCCACTGTGTCTCTGCTATTGCCTGTGAGCATGTCCTATTCTGTGGACACTGCTGTCGCACCCTAATAGTCTGCATAGATTGAGGGCCATCAGTGCCTGAAAAGAATGGAGCCCACCATGACCAAGCACTGGCTGCTTGAGGCCTTCTAAGCCTGAGAGCATTGCAGGCAGACATTTGCCAGTCAGAAGCTAAAGAGGGTGGATGCTTTCCATTTTTCATCTACTCAGCCATCATAAGAGTTACCACCTCTATGTGGAATGCCAGCGTGTCCCAAGAGAAAGTAAACATTTCACCCAATCTCATGACTCTTTGTCAACATGACTCCAGAATCTTACTGTTTGAAAGGATTCGTTGGCATGGTTTTGTTTGTTTGTTTGTTTGTTTTTGTGAATGTTTTACCATTAAATAAACAAGGTCTAATGTAGCAAAATGAGCTCATCTTAAGTATTTGAATCTTAAGCCAGGGGTGACTGAAAGCGGTCTGCCTCTTCCTGGAGCATCTATCTGTTCTCCAGCAAGTCCCAGATTGTATGAGTGGAGCCACAAAAACTTGTTCTGTCTTTCTTTAATCCCATGCATGTCAAAACAGCAGTTTGTAACACACCTCCCTTTCTCTGTAGCCACTGTAGTCAAGTGGAGGATAAGTAAGTATCTCAGTGGCATGGGTCAGTGAGGCATAGAATACCTGGCATTACAGACTGTACAGAGGGTTCTACACATTCTATGCACTTTGGTCTGAAAGAGAAGAATAACATTGAGGAGACAGGCTGCAGTGAGGATTAGAAGGGATTAAAGCAAAGCCTGGCTGGGAGGGCCTGTTAGCCATGTGACTCTCTGAAGGTATTATGACTTTCTCAGATAAAAGAGTGAGGCCTCACAGTATTTTTCTGAGAACACCAACACTGTTTCTCTCATAGGCTATTTGACTGTATCTCCACAGTACAGACTCCATGCAAATGGAGTGGGAGAATTGTCCTGTTTGCAGAAAGGAATAAGGAATATTTTTTTTCTAATATGAAGAGATTAGAGATTGTTGCCATTCAGCCCTCCCTACTTTTTATTCAGCAAGCCTGATATTTGTCTCCATGTCTTTATGGAAGAGCTCAGATAGAGTCTAACTTCTTTGTTGAACATCTCACTGTAGCTGCTGATAAAATCTCCTGTAAAAGAACAGAGAGACAATCTCATGAAAATGAAAAGAAATTATTCCTTGTACCACAGAGCAGATAAGACAGAAGCATATATTACACTTTGTTCTGCGTTTGGATTGCTAACCTATCAAAAGTCCAAAGCTAAAAGTTGTATCTGTATCCGTGTAACTTGGGAATGTTCCTTGCATTGAAGCATCATTTGACAAGGAGATAACAACCTGCATTAAGAAAGTGAGAGCATCTCTTGGAAGACTGGCAGGAATGGTAATAGAGCAATGTGCTGTGCAGATGAAAATCAACACTTCAAAGAGAGTGGGATTGAATTCTCTTTGGAGACATGGTGGAATTTTTGATCCTTTTTGTCCAAAAGCAAATAGTTTTACTTTTTGCCCAAAAGTGAGAGTATCTGATAGATGCTCAATAGTACTAGACTATTGTAGATTCCATTGAGCAGGCCCTTTCTCCTTTCTGGGCACATGCCATACTCATTCCCAGCTCCTGGCCTTTGCTGATGCTATTTCCTTTCCTGAAATTCTTTCCTCCCCCATCTTCCCATGCAATTATCATCCATGTTTCATAATATGATCCAGGGGGTAGTTACACAATATCTTCGGTGTCTAATCACTAAATTAAAGTTTCACATATAGTATTCACCATAATCCTGATCACAACTAACTCTATAAGGTAAATACTGCTGATCTTAAAAATTTACAAATACTTAAATTAGTGCCATAGAAATCCTGTAACCTGTCCAAAGCCATTTCCTTAGTGAACGGAGAAATCCAAATTTGAATCTAGGTTCTCTTTACCTGCCATATTGCTTTCTATAGTAGGCCACATATCTTTACATTTTCATAAAGTTGTCACCATCAATTCCTGTCCACAGCCATAAACCTTCTCTTAATTCCAATTCTACACAGTGTTTGCAACATTGATTCCAACACTTGACCTTATACTATCCTATAAAATTATCTAAGGTGCTTATTAAATGAAATTTTCCCCATAAGCTTATATCTTTTTTAAGGGCACTATATATTTTTTTAATCTGCCGGTGTATTCCTAGTACTTTACTGGCTTGTTAGCAAATACTCACTAATACATAGTAATCAAACTAAGTCAGTTAATATAGATGAAATAAAATCATAAAGTGTTTAATACTGCATTTATTATTCTGAAACCCATTTTGCTAAGTATTAGTAAATTATGGCCAAGGAAACTTTCCACACCTATGTGATCACCCCCTTTAAAGTGTCAAGCTGATCAGAATACTGTAGAAATGCAGCTCTATTGTGCAGGCAGGACAAGTGAGTACATTTCTGAACAACAATTCAATAGTGAAGAGGTCAGAGGGCTGTCAGGTAAGACACTAAAGTGATGTGCTGAAAACAAGCCAGAAGCAATACAAAAATCAATAAAGACATCTGAGAAATTGCTGGGCTTGACCAGACCTTCTGGGCAGGATATGATCTAGTTTATCCAGAAACCAACCACTACGAGCCCAAACAGAACAGATGTAAGTGGCATTAGGCTTCCTTTTTTGAGGCTCTGGGAGACATAACAAGATAAACACATATGTGTAATTGACCCTTTTGAGTGTGCTGGTTGTGAGTGAGCCTGTGTAAGCTAATTCTGAGACTCCTGGGGAGCATCCTTGGCATAGAACTAGAAGGAGTTAAGTATTGATTACAGGGGATGCCCCATAGTCTAGTGATTAAGAAGATGGGCTCTCAGATGAGGCTGTTTGACCATCACTTACAGATGTTAGAACCTGTCCAAGTTATCCAACCACTCTGTGCTCCAGTCCTTACTGCAAGTTATAGTACACAGTAAAAAGAAGTCATATCATAGTAGCTATTTTAAATAAGGTGATGATTTAAATGCATATACATTTCTTAGCACAGTGCTTGGCCATGATAAATATGTACTCAATAATTAAGATAATACAGTGATAGAGAAGGATAAATGTGGCAGATGTAGGCAGTTACAAGGTATAAAACCACTCACTTATTCAATAAATGTTTACCGAGAATCTATTCAGGTACTGGGTGCAGACTCTAAACAAATCATTCTGAGCCCTACCTATATGAAGTTTAAAATCTAATGAAGGAGATAGACCCAAAAGAAGTAAACATAGAGCTGTATAGTTCTCAATTCTTAAAAGGAGATATGAAGGGAAATTGGGGGCCTGAGAGAATAATGGGAGAGGAGCTATTTTGTTTTAGTATGTTTTAATTGAAGTATAGTTGACACACAATGGTATATTACTTTCAGGTGTACAACAGCGATTTGAGAAATCTATATTATACTATGCTCACCACAAGTGAAGCTACCATCTGTCACCATACAACACTATTAAAATACCACTAATTCTATTCCCTGTGCTGTATCTTTTTCCCCATGACTTACTCATTCCGTAACTAGAAGCCTGTACCTTCTACTCCCCTTCACCCACTTTGCCCATCCCCTCATGCCCTACCCTTCTGGCAACCATCACCTTGTTCTCTGTATTTATGTGTCTGTTTCTGGGTTTTGTTCAGTTATTTATTTGTTTTGGTTTTTAGATTCCACATATAAGTTGTGTCATAGATATTTGTCTTTGTCTGACTTCACTTAGCACAATACCAAAGAGGACCTATTTTAAATTGGATGGCAGGGGCAGTTTTATTGGGTACCATCTAAACTGAAACTTAAAGACCAGGAGAATACATTGATGACAATGTATGGAGTGGAAAAGACATCCAGGTAAAAGGCATCCCTTTGTTTAAAGTCCTAAGAAAGGAAAAATCTTGACTTGATCTATCAGATGAGAGAAGCCTAAAATGAGAAAGCAAAAATGGAGAAGGAGAGAATGACTCAGAGACAGGATGGAGGTGGGAGAACAGATGTAAGTTGGTTCAGAGCTTCATAGGATATAGCGAGAAGCTTGGATTTAATTGTAAGGGCAATGGGAGGTTATTGAGAAAGTCCAGTTTAAGTTGTCTGCTTCATGGTATTCCTGGGGCAAGGATGGAAAAGCAGTTAGGAAGCCATGATAGCAGCCCACACCAGAAACGATAGTGGGTTGTGGCTTGGGCATGCGTGAAAGCAGCGGGTAAAAAGGCAGATAGATAGAACTGAGATGTAGTATAGAGTCAGCACCTATAGGACACACATGCAAAAGCACACTTATTTTTGATATAAAAAAGGATATAGGTTGATGATCCTAGTAAACTGCATGTTAGTTTTAAATACTATAATATGAAGATAGCTTGTAAGTCACTTTTGATCTGAGGCCCATTGTGTTTAAAGGTTTCACCAATTCTAAGATGTGCGTTTAAAAAAATCTCTCTGAAATCAGGAGTATTATATAATTGAAGACATATTAAAGGCAATGCTATATTTGTCGTTTATTTAAACAGCATGAAAAATTCCTAGGTTTTAAATTTATGACATTTGTCTATGTGTTATTTTAAATTTATCCAACAAAAGCATCTTTCAAAGAATTCTTCAGGCTCAAGCTAAATAGGACCCTAAAGCTATGAAATTCAGAGCTTCTGACGTCAAAACACACTACAGGACACAACAAGAAAAGTTGTATACCAAGTGTTTTTGCTATAAATTAATACCCACTGAGAATGTGGTATAGGGCTGCCAAAAAAAAAAATGGAGTGGAGCCTATAAACTCAGGGTTGTTATTTATTTCCTGTTAAAAAAATTATTCAGCAAGGAGTATATTTTTTAAGCATTTATGGGAATTGGGCAGCCAATTCCCTTTGTGATGTTTTGAAATTTCACCCACACAGGTTTAACTACATTCATAATAATACCATCATTATTTTCTGACTACAACCCATATTTTTAACTTTTAGCATTATTATATTTTGTGCTATGATAACATTGCCCATGCACTAGTTAGGGGACAACTGACTAATTTGATTGATGTAAATCTTGTTCTTGCCAGACCATCAGGTGGCATAGCCATTCTGAGTTCATGCGGGGTTTTCTAGAACTGTGGCCTGGGAGCTTCTGTTCACAAAGCCTGCCTAAGAACTGACTATCCTCTGCCAGCAGAGTGTTGGGTTGCTGCTGAGTCACTACAGCTGACAGACCCATCTGGCTTGTAGCCATGACAGATAAAGAGCTCATTTTGAACAAATGGACCATGTGATCCAGGTGGCAATGAGCTGGAGTGGCAATCCAGAGCCAGCTATACACATAGACTGAATAAGCAGCTGTCTCTTTACTGGTATTCAAAATCAACTTAAAACCTACTCTCCAGACTTGCCTCTCCAGCAGCTTGATACTTTCTCACTTGGTACCACCATAATGGTTTACATGACAGCATCACTAACTCCTTAGAGTGATGTTACTGAAGGCTCCACTAAAATGCATATTTCCTAGAAACATTTGTCTTTAGGTTTCTAGCCTGTCCCTACACCATACTATTAGCTCCATAGAAAAAATAGGTTTCCAGCATCCTTGGGTTGTCTATAAAGCACTCTTCTGAATTCACCTGAAGTGGTTTGCTCTCTCCTTTGGTACTTCTTTTTGAATCTCCTGATTTCAATTTAGGTCTTCCTTCTAGATCTGGGATTAACATCGCAACTATAAAGAGGTCTTTAACATTGAGAAATATATACTCTAATAAATACTTTGGCCATAGTCTGGCCAAGGGGAGATAGGACAGTGTTTAGGTATAAATTAATGAATGTAGTGGGGAAGGAAAGTTGCTTAAAATGAGATGTTTGGGGCCTCAGAATCAGTGAATAAGGAAAGTAATGGACAAAAATAGTGGATTGGAACAGTTAGGAGTTTAAATATTGGCACATAGTGGTTGACTGTAAGGGGTACATTGGTTAGCTTTACTTTTATCACCATCTAATCATTAGAACTATAGGATTATTAGGGTACCTGGGTAGCTCAGTTGGTTAAATTGGTTAAGTGACTCAGGTCATGATCTCACGGTTCATGGGTTTGAGCCCCGCATTGGGCTCTGTGCTGACAGCTCAGAACCTGGAGCCCGCTTTAGATTCTGTTTCCCTCTCTCTCTGCCCCTCCCCACTAGACTTCTCTCTCTCTCTCTCTCTCTCTCTCTCTCTCTCTCTTTCTCTCTCTCTCTTTCTCTCAAATAAATAAACATTAAAACATTTTTAAAAAGCAACTACAGGATTATTTATTAGAATTCAAAAATAGTAGATAAAATCAAAGAATTTTTGCCAGTGTATTCCAAAGTGTCCTAATCAGAACGTTAATTCCATGAGAAGTTTTATGAAAATAGGGTTCTATGGACTAATAAAACCAAGAAATGATGTACTTTCAGTTCTTGTCTTGGAGATTGACTTGACACGTTAGCATATTGGATGCTTTGAGATACCTAGATTTAAAAAAAATGATATGACTTGTTTAACCGCTAGTTTTCCTAATAATAAAAGATTAGCTTTGAGGAACATAGTTTAATAAATTTTGTTTATGCAATGTAAGGAAGCAAAAAAATAGCCATTATGAATATTCAAGTAACAGGCAAGAATGTAAACCAGGGCTTCCAAAATTTTGAGTTCTCAGCTCTAATAAATCTATTATATTTATTTATAGATTATATTACCATGTTCTGATATATATTTTATAGCACACTTAAAATATACATCCAGAAGTTGAGAAAAATTAAAACATTTAAAATAAGTATTTTTTTGGCAGTTTAAAAACATTTATTTCTTGCCAAAGTGTTTTAATTAATGACACTTTTTAGCAAACAATATGATTAAATATTTTTTTAATGTTTATTTATTTTTGATAGAGAGTGCAAGCAGGGAGGGTCAGAGGGGGGATAGAGGATCCAAAGTGGGCTCTGCACTAACAGCAGTGAGCCAGATGCAGAGCTCGAACTCAAGAGCCATGAAATCATGACCTGAGCCAAAGTTGGACACTCAACCAACTGAGCCACTCAGGCCCCCGCAAATATTTTTTTTATTATTATTGAAATTCTTGGTTTACATCCTAATTTAAAATTTGTGCTACAATGAATCAAAGGAGTGGTTCTAAGTTGAATTTATTTCCGTATTAGTTTTAAATGACTGCTATATATTAAAAAGTTACCTCAAAGATAAATAAAAAACAAATGGAAGATAGCATTGAATTACATTAGCTAATACCCGAAGAGATAATATACATACATGGAACTAGGAACATCATTAACAATGGTGGTTATGAACCCATATTCTGAGTAACCTTTTTGATTATTTACATAGTTGAGGCTTCTTGTCAGATCTGATAATGCCCCATATCCTTTTCTATGGTGTTTGGAGAACCCAAACCAACAATAGAAGTGTTTTGTACATGATTCCTTAGTAGGACTCTTTTAAGGCTTCCCAGACATTTCAGCAGGGTTAGGTTAGTTAGAATCACACAATATGTCTACCTAAGTTAGATACAGTAAACTGTAAAATGCCATGATGTGCTAAAAGCGAGTATCTGGTACATTGACTTTCTATATAATGACATCCTTCCTCTTCATTTGTAAATTACCTCTTTCCTCTCCACACGACCCTGCTCACTTCAAAAACCAGTGGTAACAAGACAGTGGGAAGAGCTATGATTCTTTTGCCAACATATGTGGTCCGTGGTAGATGTGCAGTTAAAAGATCTTGATTTTTCTATAAACTCTTAAGATTATTTGTGGACATGACAGACACATCTCAGATTTACCCTCAGTGACATATACGCTTGTCTTGGGTGTGTATGGGGAGGGAAGGCCAGTGACTTCTAACCAAGTCAGTAAGACAAAGGTGATGGGCTGTCACTCTCATTATTATATTTCATTATAGAAGACTCTATTTTAGCTGATTGGAGAGAGACTTTTCTTACCATTGCTGGATTGATGAAGTCAAATTCCATGCTGTGAGAGGGCTGTAGGCAAGGCACACTCTATGTGGCTTCCAGGAGCTGAGAACAACTTCTGGCTAACAGCCAGAAAGAAAACAGGGACATGAGTCCTACAACATAAGGAGACGAATTTTGTAAATAAACAAACTTTTTTGGGGGACCTTGGAAATACATCTTGCCCCAGTCAAGCCTTCATATGGGAACCATTCCCTGGCTGACATCTTGATGGCAGCCTTGTAGAGAACCCAGTTAAACTGGCTCTCCAGTTTTAAGAGGTGACCTCTTCTATGGAATCACCACTACAAGGAATATACAATTTAACTTTGGTTTCACTCCACCAAATTTGTAGTTCCTAACAGTTTTACTTTTTTTTTTTTTTTCAACGTTTATTTATTTTTGGGACATAGAGAGAGACAGAGCATGAACGGGGGAGGGGCAGAGAGAGAGGGAGACACAGAATCGGAAACAGGCTCCAGGCTCTGAGCTGTCAGCACAGAGCCCGATGCGGGGCTCGAACTCCCGGACCGCGAGATTGTGACCTGGCTGAAGTCGGACGCTTAACCGACTGCGCCACCCAGGCGCCCCTAACAGTTTTACTTTTTAAGGTTGATTAATAAAAACAATAATACCTAAGAACTTATGACTCTAAATGAACTTTTTAACAAACTACAGGTGAATCTACCCCACTCTGATGTGGACACCTGTTTATTAAGAACCATTCAGTCAGTGGAGCCCTATTATTATTTCCAACACTAACACTTTGTGATTTTTGTAGTTTAAATTTATTCTAACCCATGTGATAGCAAAGCAAACAGGTTCTACAATACTCAGCTCCCCAGTCACACTACCATGTGCTTTCCAAAAAGGATCAGACACTTTATGAGTAGGTGATTTTTATCGTGATCATTGTTGAACCACATTTGTTAAGGCTATGTAACTTTTAGCCTAAACTCTAGTTGGGGAATAAAGGAATATTCTCCTTTACTGAGGTATTCTAGGCACAGGAGTGGGGAAGGCTAGATTTGTGGCTTCTCTGAAATCGTGGCTCTAAAGCAGTGTTCAATTCCTTCTACACAAACACCTGGTTTTTAGGATTTTTCTAAAATGTTTTCCTGCTACTTGAAGAATCTTCTGGCCTCTACTTATGTTAGGAATCTGCATGAGATCAATTGATCATTTAAACATGCAGAGACAACTCTAAGTTTTTCTTTTTTCTTAACTTTATGTATTTTGAGAGAGAGTGAGAGAGTGCACATGAGCAGGGGAGGGGCAGAGAGAGAGAGGGAGAGGGAGAATCCCTGGCAGGCTCCATGCTGTCAGCGTAGAGCCCGACGTGGGGCTTGATCTCACAAACTGTGAGACAATGACCTGAACTGAAATCAGGACTCAGGCATGTAAACCACTGAGCCATCCCAGCACCTCAACTCTAAGTTTTTCTGTAGAGCTACCTGGTGGTGCCTGAACAGTGTCTTTCATACCTTGGGTGGTTTAAGAGTTAGACTTTGCCTCTTTTAATCATATATGTTATTTAAGGTGTACCATTATGCATAACTTGGTACACAGTGATCCAGGATTGGAGAAGAATTAGAAAATTAAATCAACCAGGAAACCATATATCTAGTAAATTTCTGGGATTTTTCAAATCCACACTTTAAAATAAAAAGTAGGTTGGTAAGTTTGTAGGTAGTTTGTCATACCATCTTGAATTTGATTCCTGGTGTAACTATTGCCAGTTATGTAGTCTTGAGCAAGCAATTTCTTATCTTTGAACTTTAGTTTACTCATGGTAACATGGAGATTTATGACTATAACAAAATGGAGAAACTTTATTTTCTCAGTAGCTAGTGAGAAGAGGTTTTCATTAGATTACTGTGAAGTAGAAGAAAGTCCAACAATGGGGTGTACATTTCCAGTGGAAAGAAGAATATTACTTTGTATAACTAGGAGATTCAGAGAAGAGGGGAAGAAATGAATAATATGCTAGATGAGACAAATCAGAAGAAGAAAGAAGGCTGCATGTGAATCGAGTTGAACTCTACTCTCTTTGAGGATACCTTGGCTAAAATCTGTGTTTCTCAGTAATTCTTTGAGTACAAGTAGCTTTTTTTTTTCTGGAAAATTCAAAGCCATGCTAGGTTCTATAATAAAATTTATGACAAAAGAAAACAGAGATATACAGGAAAAACTTCTTATTTATATAGTATCTACATCTTAAGGTTGTTATGAGAAGTAATCCAGATAAAGTGAAGTACCTAGTACAGTGCCAGACACATGCCTTCAATAAATAGGGGTTATCGTGCCTGCTACTTCATCACCTTGTGTTGTGGGAAGATCATAAACCCCATGCAATGATAATTAAAATTATCTTTTAAATATACAGTAATGCAGAAGTGCTATTGCTAGGTAATAACAATAATTAAAAATAGAAAGCAGAAATAATATATTCAGCAACACATATTTAAGTGAGAAGTGTAGTAGCCCTTTGAGAATGAAATGAAAAATTAAAGGAAAGGAATGTTTAATAAAGAAAGATCAGGCAATCCCCAAGAATATGTAGGAAGGGGCAAAATCTCATTAACAATCAAGTAGGACATTGTGTATTGTCAGTGAATAAAATCTTAATAATTTGCATCATAATACATAAAGTTGAGTTACTGGTTTCTAAGTTTTCCCTAGCTACTGAATGATTTACTATTTATCACATCAACACTTTCTAAAGAAAAGTTCCCAATGATAAAATGTCACAGTTGGTTAAAAAATGTCCCCATCTGGCATCATAGTTGGATCTCATTTTAGTGCCAAGCCATGGACATGATAAAGAAGAGATTGCTAAATTGCCTGAAAATGATAAAAACGTAGTTAAAGGGAATAGCCACCAGAAAGGCAAAATTTTAAAACTCTAATGCAGTGCTGGCAGGAGTAAAATTTGTTCAAGTGCTTTGGAAAAACTTTTTAGGAGCATCTGTTCAAGTTAACTATATGGGGATCCTATGACCTAGCAACTCTACTCTTAGTTTTATGCCCAAGAGAAATGCATACACATATGCTCCAAGAGACTTGTGTAAAAATATTTTTAAAAGTCTATGAATAAAAATTTGGAAACCATCTAAGTGTCTATGAACAGAATAGATAAGAAAATTGTGATATATTTATATAATAAAACACTATATAGCAATGAAAATGAATGAACTACATCTATGAAGCAAGAGTGAGTGATTTTACAAGCCTAATAATGAGTAAAAAAAATGATATTGTAATTCCATTGGTATGAATTTCCAAAACCTCAAATGTGATGTATAATTTGAAATCAGGATAGTTATTGAGAGGAAGAGAGGTGCTATAGTAATTATGAAAGTATATTTGTAGTTTATGACCTAAGTAGAGGTTTTGTTGGTGAACTTATCTTTTTTTAATGTTTTTATTAATTTTTGAAGGAGAGAGAGAAAGAGCGTGAGCAGGGGAGGAACAGAGAGAGAGGGAGACACAGAATCCGAAGCAGGCTCCAGGCTCTGAGCTGTCAGAACAGAGCCTGACACGGGGCTCGAACCCACGAACCGTGAGATCATGACCTGAGCCAAAGTCAGACGCTTAACCGACTGAGCCACCCAGGTGCCCCGGTGAACTTATCTTTTGATTCATTAGGCTGTATATCTACGATTTGTGTTCTTTTCTATATGTGTAATATACTTTCATAAGAATGTTTTTGAAAGACAGAATGGGAGAAAAATTTAAATAATAGTAATTATACAGCGTATTTATTTCAGACTATGTGTCAGGCACTTTTCTGGTGCTTTATGTATTGTATAAATATGTACTATTTAATTTATAAATATGTACTATTAAATATAACATATTTAATTTATAAATATGTACTATTAATTTATAAATCTCCAATTTATAAAGGAGAGACCAGAAATGGAAAGAAATTTAGTATTTTTCCCAGTTTCTCACAGTTAGTAAATCAGAGGTGGAATTTAACCCAAGACATTTGGCACGTAAGTCCATGTTCCAAACCCTACACTCTAAGGTTTCTAATAGTTGTCAAGTATATACAATGACCCAGAAACTCTAAGTACTTTCACATATATTATAGCTGCCTGGACATAGGTATTTATCTTACTTTATATTCAGCAGATTTGCATTTTATGTCGGGGTCAGGCTCTAAGTCAAAGTATAAGACAAATACTGCAGAGAATCAAAATTGTTCTTAAAAATTACTTGAAAAGTCCTTACATAAACTTTGAGTAAGTCCAACGCTATCAGTTCTATCTTCAATGAATGGAGGACTGTTTCTTCACTTGAGCAGGAAAGTATTGGGCTTATATTTAAGGGACTTTCTTGTACTAGAAATTGTTACTTTATGAAGAATTAGACTTACATCAGTATGGAGAGAGATCTCACTATGAAAAGTGTGTAAGTACTGAGACCACCTAAAGGAATAAGAGACTCAGTCCTGTCTTATGTTTGATCTGAGATATATGCAGAATCACTTACATGATTTACATTTTTATATTCTTCTCTTTTCTTCCTCCTTTGAGATGACATTGTTGAGCTAGCATAACTCACATGTGTGGGAAGCCCCTCTCACTATTCCAAAGAGGAGAGTTCTGACACATGGAACTGGGGCTTCAAAACCATTAGGAGAACTCTGGAGCAAAGATCAGGGAAGCCACTGACAGAAGGGATAACAGCCTGAGAGCTGCTCTGAATTTCCAGAATCTGGAGAGGTGGGGTACAAGGATGGTCATCTTATTCACCTGATGTGTCAAAGAGGGGGTGATTCTCAGGAGTTGGTCCCCCTAAAAACAGCTGCAAATCTTGGTCATATTTGCTTAGGATGCTGTTATGGGTGGAATTATGTCCCTTTACCCACCCCCCCACCCCCAGTTGATGTGTTGAGGTCCTGACTGCCACTACCTCAGAATGTGAGTATATGTGGAGATAGGACCTTTAGAGAGCTAATTAAGTTAAAATGGGGTCGAGGCACCTGGGTGGCTCAGTGGGTTAAGCATCCAACTTTTGATTTTGGCACAGATCTTGATTCTTGATTTTGGCACAGGTCATGATCTCATGGTTTGTGGGATTGAGCCCCATGTTGGGCTCTGCACTGATGGCCTGGAGTCTGCTTGGGATTCTTTGTCTCTCCCTCTCTCTCTGCCCCTCCCCTGCTCATGCTCTCTCTCTCTCTCTCAAATAAACATTAAAAAAATAAAAATAATTAAATGGGGTCATTAGGTGGGCTGTATATAATCCAATATAATTTGTGTCCTATGAGAAGAGGTTAAGACACCAGACACATGCAAGCACAGACAACCATGTGAACGCACAGGACGGTGGCCATCTTTCAGTCAAGGATAGAAGTCTCATAAGAAATTAAACCTGCTGGTATTTGGAGCTCATCTTCTAGCCTCCTGAATTGAAAGGAGAAAAAAAAATGTGTTCTTTGAGCCACTCGCTCTGTAGTATTTTGTGATGGCAGCCCAAGCAAGCTAGTAAGACACCAAAATGGGCAATTCTGTGACTGCTACCAGCAAACATTGGTTTCTCCTTTTCTTCTGCCTTCCAGAGCAAGTGCCTCTTATTTGAATATTATTATCCAGTATTACATGGGGAAGGGGAGTTCCAGAACCAATTGTGCTGAGTTGATATCAAATAATTCACTACTATTTATCCCCTAAAAATCTAGAACTCTAGAATACTCAAAAGTTGAAAATCTAGTACTCTGAAAATCTAGAACTCTAGGCAAAATTACATATCTGGATATTTTCTTTCTTTTTTTTTTTTTTTAGAATAAAAGTGTATACATACTAATCCTGTTATTTCTAAAGGTAAACTGAGGGGCACCTGGGTGGCTCGGTCGGTTAAGTGTCCGACTTCGGCTCGGGTCATGATCTCATGGTCCGCGAGTTCAAGCCCCGCATCAGGCTCTGTGCCGACAGCTCAGAGCCTAGAGCCTGCTTCTGACTCTGTGTCTCCCTCTCTCTCTGACCCTCCCCTGTTCATGCGCTGTCTCTCTCTGTCTCAAAAATAAATAAACATTAAAAAAATTAAAAATAAATAAAAAATAAAAAAAATAAAGTTAAACTGAAAACATGGTAGAAAAGAAAAGAGGGTAGGTAGGAGTGGTTGTGATATGGGCTGCAACCAGAAAGGAAGAAGCATCTTGAAGACAGTGTTCACTGAAGAGTCTTTAAGAACTTACAAACTCTGGGAAGTAGCATGCTGCCTGCAATTGTGATAAAACCTCACTTGGTTAAAGTATTTATGGTCAACAATACAGTGTAAATGGTCTTGAAAATGGAACAACTTATTTAGAAAAAATTGTAAATATGTATATGTATGTTCATATACTATGTGCCATTTACTAAACTGTTAATGCAAAGCAGATATGTGTGATATATGTACACTGACCCCTGTAAGGTAAGTAGCGTTCTTCAGAGAAACAGAACTAACAGCATGTGTGTTTATACATAGTAGGAGGTTTATTATAAGTATTGGCTCACATGATTATGGAGACTGGCACATCCAAGATCTGCAATGGAAGTTTGGAGACACGGGAGACCCAGTGGTTCACATGAAGTCTAAAGGCAATCTTCTCAAAAACATAAAAAACCTTGCTTATGGAAAACAGTCTCTTTGTTATAATCAGGTCTTCAATTTATTCAATGAGGCCCCCACACATTATGAATGCAATCTGCTTTACTCAGAGTTCACCAATTTAAAGATTAATCTCATCCAAAAACACTCTCTAAGTTGACTGATGCATTTAACCATCACGACCTCTCATATTTAGATTCAAATAGTCTAATGTATGTTTTGGGCATTAATTTCTATTTCCTACTTACAAAAGAAATGGTCTTTATTTGGACACATTTGACTAAAAAGATATACTTGTCCCTTGTTTTCTCATTCTAGTTTTGTTCTTTCTTTCTGCCTCTGTGGTGAGCATTGAAATCTCACTGCCTGTATGCTATACTATAGTATTGCAAAGAATTTGTCAACAATTATGACCTTGACACGTTCTTTACAATATCCATCAACTATTTATTTTTAAACTTCTTGGCCAATGCCTGCTCCTGTAATTATGTCACAGCCCTATTACATGATAGAAATTAAGGAAATGCTTGATCACTCTGTAAAAATGTGTTTTGCAGTTTCCTGTCACTGGGGCATGACTTTTCTTCCTGCCTCTGTGTAGTGGTCATGAGACAGGTTAACTATTTTAGTCTTTCTTGCCTCTGAATGGAAAGAGAACAGCTTCTCTAGGATTACTTGTGGCTATACAGTCACCCTCCTCTGCTTTTTTGTTCCCCAAGGCACCAGGGATTTTGCTGTAGTATGGAGAACTCATTTGTGGTTCTAGTAAGAACAGTCATGCCCGCCTCGACTCATTTCCTTTATGGGGTGAATTTACTAGCTTAGCAAATCAGGGACATGCACTACTGTGTGTATTATGATATCCTCATGAACAAGAGGGAAAAATGGGTACTAAACATGAGCACAGTTGCAGTTGATTGAAAAACCATGATCAAAGAATACTGATTAAGGAATTGATTTCATCCTCAAAATGGATGAGTATATATGGCTTGTTATGAAGCTACTTAGTCATCTTCAGTTTTGTGATTGTTTTGCCCATGAATGGAGGAGAGCTGTTTCGGATGCTGTTTAGTGGGAGATACTACATATAAAAGATAATAATTTAACAGTGTTGTAGAGTACAATGAGAAAGGCAGGTGTATGTGGGGGTACTATAGTGGCATTGTGGCAAATTCCTTCTACACATGGACAGCAGTGGGTAAAGAGAAGTGAAAGTCAGGTAGAACTTACTGAAGTAGGTGAATCCCAAGTTGACTCAGTTTCTGAATTTCAGCAACTTCTTGCAGGTGCTGTCAACCAAGTTGACAACAACTTAACCCCATCTCCTCCCAAATCTAGGCTGATATGAACTTACAAACATTGGAATAAAGACAATGATAATCGTCACTGATAATATCTTGGATTAAGATTGGAAGTAGGCTTTTACTTTCTAAATCATTAGCCTTTTCCTCTTCAATAAGCATATGACTTCTATAACATAAAAAAATGAATCCACTTTTCAATTTTAAAAAGATGTAATCTATCACCACATTTTGGATTAAAGAGAGAGCTACTCCCCCTCTCAATAAAAATGCCATAAGTTCTTAAGATCTCTTATTTCATTCTTGTTTACACATCTCTGTGGGAGATTAAGGTTTTGCCAACAGATACACCTCATCAATTTATCCACAGACAATTGGTCTAATTTTTCTAATTATTTTCAGCAACCAGTGAAATTTGTGATCCTTTAAAACTTACAGCACTAGCTATGGAACTGCTGGTGACATTTTTGAACTGGATGTTACTATTTTTAATTGACCAGATACAAGCCCCTCCCCTTGTCCTTCTAAGTCAGGGTGCTGTTGTGTGTCTTCAAATGACACTTGATCAACTTTGGAATTTCATTTGTTTCTTTCTGCTATGAATACAAGCTTTCCTAAAAACTATAATACAGCACAATGTTTTAATGCAAAGAAAGATGTCATTTTCAATAGTATTTTGTAACATCTTTGTTTAAATTTCTCCTCATCAATAATACTGATCATTTTGCTTGGGTTTACTAGATTAGTGATAAGAAAGAAAATAGATTTGTCAGACATAGGGGTAATAATTGATGACAATCAACATGCAATTTAATGTTATTCTTTTGAGATCTAGAGATAGCAAGGCACTTTTAGGTACTGTTACTATTGACACAACTCCTTCACTTAAAAACACAGGTACCAGCTCTTTTTCCTCCTCTTACTTCCCATTTCATTCCACACATCCATTATCTATTCTTCACACATTTATGGAATTCAAAGCCTTTCTAAAAGTAAATCCCTTGGGCATAGTGACCTCCTATGCCCAGTTTGGAAGTCTGGGTCTCCAAAAATTTTGGATAGAACTTCCTACACCAAATGCATGCTATTGTTGTAATGAAGTAATGGTACAATCTCTGCCATATTTTCTAGGGCATAAACCAGAAATACCAAGATAGTGATTGACAGTAAGTGTGAGAATGAATCCTAAGTTTCCATCTGTAGTATGCTTAATAGTGTTCGTCCAAAAAGATATGTCCAAGTCCTAATCCTCAATACCTTGAAATCATCAGGCTTTGGAGCAGGCTCTAAGTCTAGTGGCTGATATCCTTTTAACAGAAGAGGACACAGACACACAGGAGAGAAGTTCATGCAAAGATGGAGGGGTCATGCTGCCCCAAGCCAAAATAATCACTCAAGATACCAGAAGCTGAAAGAAGTGAAGTTTTTACCCCTAGAGTATCTGATGGGAGTATGGCCTTGTCAACACCTTAATTTTCAAATTCTATCCTCCAGAATTTTGACAGATTGTGTTTATGTTGTTTTTAGCCACCAAAGGTGTGGTAATTTATTCCAACAGCCCTAGGAAACTAATAGAAGTTTTGGTGTCAGGAAGTAGGGTGTGGCTATAATACATAACTAAAAGTGTAGAAGGTGCTTTTGAATTGGATAACAGGAGAAGTTGGAGGAATTTTGACATGCATAATAGAAAAATCCCAGATGGTATTGAGAAGATGGTTAGTAGAAGCGTGGAATTAAAGGTGACTTTGGTAAGGGCTCAAAATGAAGTGAAGAGTACAGTAGGGAAAGCTTCCAGTGTTTTAAAGGACACATATATTGTCATGAACAGAATGCTAATAGGAATATGAACATTAAAGGTAGTTTTGTTAATCTCACAAGGAATTGAGGAACATGTCACTGGAAACTGGAAGAGGGGTGACTCTTGTTATAGAGTGCCAGAGAATTTGGCTGAGTTGTATTCTGCTGGGTGGAAAGCAGAACTTTCAGTGATTAACTTGGATATTTAGCTGAAGATATTTCCAGTGTTGAAGATGTAACCTGATTTCTCCTTGCCATTTATAGTGAAATGCAAAAGGAAAGAGAATTGAATTAGGAATTGCTGAGCAAAAAGCAGGCAGTGCTTGGTGGTTTGGTAGGTCCTCAGGTAGCCAGATTGCAAAGGATGCTAAAATTATAAAATTATCAAATTGGTTATTTAGAAAGCAAGTTCTAGAAAGGAGTATGGCTGTAAAACCTTTTGCTGAAGATAGTAGGTATGTGACACATGGGTCCAGCTGACTATAGCAGAGCCAGCAATTGAGATGGGGTTTTCCAGGAAGGATCTTTGGAGGACCCTCTTATCTAATGGTGTGGGTGCTCTTGGTGGACATTGTGGGCCTACAAGGTTTTTGAGAACGTTTCATTTCCAGAAATAGTGCAAGGTTGACTAAAGTGGGACAGAGACAGGGATACAGAGAAGGCTATGTGAAGATGGAGACAGACATTGAGATTAAGCTACCACAAACTAAGGAACCCCAGGAGCTCCCTGAACCTAGAAGCAAGGACAGATTCTCCCCTTGAGTCTTCAGTGGGAGGATAGCCCTGCTGTCACCTTGATTTTAGGCTTCTTCTCCCAGATGTGGGAGAGAATAAATTTATGTTGTTTTAGGCTAACAATTTTGTGGTAACTTGTTATGAAAGTTCTAAGAATCTAATAGATCATCTATTTCCTTATTTCTGGTTCTGCCAATGCAAATGAAGGGATCTCCCTCACCTAAGCTCAGACTCTAAGTAGCTTTAATGCAGTCCCAAGTACACTTATTCTAGCCTTGTATATTTGAAGAAAATAAATCCCCTTGTTTTCCGTTCACTGTTTCTGTGAACAACTTACAAAGCATTATAAATTATAACAAAGCCTCATAAGCATCTCAATCTTATCATCTCAGCAACAATTAATTAAAAGTCATTTTAAGTGTTTGGAAACACTTTTAAAAATTTATAGTCAAGGCAGGAGGGCAGGAGAACGGGTTAAATAAATAGGTGATGAGGATTAAGGAGGGCACTTGCTGTGATGAGTACCAGGAAATGTATGGAAGTATTGAATCATTATATTGTATACCTGAAACTAATAGTATTCTATATGTTAACTAACTAGAATTTAAGTAAAAGCTTAAAAAACTTACAATCATGGGGACGCCATGGCTCAGGTGATTAAGTGTCCGACTTCAGCTCAGGTCATAATCTCACAGTTGATGAGATTCATGTTCTCACAGTTCGTGAGTTGGAGCCCTGGATCGGGCTCTGTGCTGACAGCTCAGAGGCTGGAGCCTGCTTTGGATTCTGTGTGGTGTGTGTGTGTGTGTGTGTGTGTGTGTGTGTGTGTGTCTGCTCCTCCCCCACTCACGCTTTCTTTTCCTCCCCAAAATAAATACTTAAACATTATTTTTTTCAAATTTATAATCATGATAAATAAAAGACCACAGGTTCTTTTACATACGCTATTGGACTCTAATTGTCAGACTTCTTTGCAAGTGACAATGAAATGATAAGATTCACTTGCTTCCAATTTCCAAACCTCTTAACCTTTGGTAGGGTTGGGAGAAAAGAGAAGGACAAAAGGCTGAGAATATCAGAGAGGGGTAGTGAATCTTTGGAGTACATTGTATGGACCTTGTTAGATTTGGTCTCTTTAAAATATTGTAAACTCATGCATGAATACATTGTCATTCTTTTAACTATTTGAGTGAATGTATGGAAATAAAAAGTACTTAATAATAGTTCACTTTCTGTATTCCATCATGTGTCTTATGCACATAATAACTATAGCAATAATAATGATTTACATTAATATTTAACTTCATAATTTACAAATGGCTTATTATATATTTAGGTATCTATAAACATTGATTCTTACAACAACTCTGTGTACTACAAACGGGAAGTTGTTAATATCCCAACTTACAAACAAGGAAGTTGAGATACAGGCTTTCTAAGCTCACAGAGCAAGTATCAGAACATTAACCAGAAATCAGGCCTCCTGATTTCAGCCACTGATCCTTTTTGACCATTGACTGTGGAAACATTGACCAAACCATATGGATCTAATCAAATTATGGATTTATAGATTTTGTTCCATCACTATATTATGATTTGAAATTTTACACATATGAAAACAATGTGCAAACCTCTTGGTTTAATGGTTTGCTGCTCTGAATGCATGCTTTGATATTTTTCAGCTTGATAATGAAGTGAAGCAAAATGTGGGGATAAGCTGTATTTTAATTTATTTGTTTCATTGTGAAAAAATGGCATGCTATTATTAATATAGGTGGTTTAAGGAGAAAAATGCTTATCTTGTGTTGGACATAGGATGGTGATTTTTTTATGATAAAGAAGATTGCATAGATTTTTTTAAATGTTATCTAGGATCTATGGGTGGAATGAGGTTGACCCCAAAGGGCAATTCATTATCACTGGAAGGCCAAAGAAACTTCTAGGAAATACTTGTAAAATATTTATACACTGAGTTCCCCTAAATCCTTAAGAAAGGAAAATGATTCATGATTCAATGCAATGAAAGACCAATGTGTTTTATGCTAGTAATTTGGCAGGTTTACAAAGGTAACCATTAAGGTTTTTTTTCTTTGAACAGAATGAATATGGACACATTTTGAGTGAACATTCAAAGACGTCTTTTAAAATTAATTATTCAGTTTTAAAAAAGAACCATTAAGGAACTAATGGTTTAGCTGAATTGATACCTGGAAAATAATCTCTCTCTAATAGAAATTTGCTTCAAATGCAGAATGCTTCCCCGAAAATTACTAAAAATATAATAAATTAAGCATACTAGAGTCATAACTATTTTCTCTTTGCTGCTGTTGATGATAGTACAATAACGTATTTCCAGAATAACAGCTATTCAGGATATTTGCAACATTGGTGAGTTAAAATACTTGTCTTTGGGAAATGAATACTCGTGAGCCTGAAGAAAATGGTTAGTCATATGATGTGATATGTTTCTATATACATATGTAAATGCACATAAGAACAAAATGAAAACACCCACAGCATTTGAAAGTTTAAATTGAAAATATAAACTTGTGAGTCGAGAAATGCAAATGTTAATATTTTTGTATCAACCTTGACTCACATAAATGATGTTGCAGAAGGCGATTTTCTGAGATGACTATCATAAACACAGACACATCAAGTGTCTGTGTACATGCTGATGTTCTCTGAGGGGGCAGGGACTGTGAATGTTGTTGGGCCTGAAGTATAGGAGGTACTCTAGGAATGACTGGGGATCTCAAGGAAGAGATTTTCCTGAATCCTAATATGGCCTTTCTGTTTTATGATGAATGACCATTTAACATTTTCCGATTGAATTTATTTGCTGTGTAAAGTAAGTCAAAATTTGAGTGTATCAGTTTATCAGATTACGGCCTTGATAGTAGGAAAAAGAGAAACAGGCCATTTGGGTTCATGTTTTGAGTTGTTTTTAAAAGATAATATTTGGCTAGCCAAACTTAGGTTTCATAGTGAATGCATGGTTTTGCTTTGCAAATGGATTCAACGTTCCCAAGTCAAAGTCATTAGTAACGACTACTTTATTATAATTCCCATATGAATATGGCAGTAGAAAACATAGAAAAGCCTTGTTTAAACTGTATAAACCAGAGGATTCAAAAAAAGATTTAGAAATTCCTATCTCTAATTTATCTGCTTTCCCCACCACTAGCAACTGAGGCATGCAGCTGTGGTGTCATTTACCTGCCACTGTTTATTTTTCTTACCTCTGACATCTATTGGTTCCCTGGTCTATTCATCTTTTGGGAGGGACAGGAATACTGCTTAGAGCCTGTTCTTTTCTTTCTGTTTCTGTTTATAGATCCAAAAACTTCTCTCCAGGGTATAGCCTTACCATTGCCCTTTGTTCAAGTTTGATGAGCTCACTCATACACATAACTGCCAGGGCATCTTTGCACAGTGGCTGAGGTGGGAAATTGGTGGAAATGTGTTTGAAAGAAAAAAATACTAGCTTCTCAGTACAGATGACTGGTAGAAGATACTGGGTTGGCTGTCACAGGTGCTAAACCTCTTGAAGGGGAGAGAGGACCAAAAGGTGTTATTGACTGGCCCATGAGCTCTTGGGAATATTGACCCTCATCATGAGGGAGATAACAGGGCACATTCAAAAGATCCTTGTGTGTTCCTGGTGTTCTTCTTCAACCTCAACTTGTTTTGATGTAACTGAAGAAATTGAATGCTTAGCTATGTTTACTCCTGTCAAGATGATGTACCCTCCATACAATGCCACAGACACTATCACTCCCTTAGAAAATTCCAGTATGAAGTTCATCATGCCCTATATCTGAATTTCCTCAGTCAGAAGCCCAAGACACTCAAGTCATCTTACCATATGGGTGAGACCAGGTAGTGACGTCATATTACCTGGTCTGGACTTAGGATAATTGTCTTTCCTGATTCTGGTTACTGTCAGACCTTTATTCCTTCTTCTCTTCTTCTCTAAAACCTGTGATTCCTTTTGAAGTTTATACCTGAAGATTACCCACTATCCCAACATATTGAAGTTATCTAACTAGCTCTCAGACTATTTTTCTTCGTCTCTTGAAGATTTTATCACACAGTTCATTCCATCACTACTTCTGTCACAACTTTTTATCTTAATATCTATGCAGACAATCCTGATAGTATCCTGAGTTTTTAGTTCCTTGTTCTCTTGTTTGGCTAGAGTCTTGTCCTCTGTGTACTTTATATCAGCTATCCACTCTCATGGGGTTACCCTAGGCTCTGTCATTACTGGTAGTAGCTCTCCCTCCACAATCTCAGTGCAAGAATCCCAGTCTCCAATCAACTCTTCATATTTTTCTAACAAATTCTTTCTATTTCTTTTCTCAAACAATTCATTGACCCATCTGAAATCTTTAGTCCACTGGCCATACCACTTGTTCACCTCATCCATTTTCTCAACTCCCTCAAGATCTTATATTCCTTCCTTTAAACTTAGATTCTATAGTTCACTTTTATGCTTATCTCTTGCTTATGCTTTCATTTTCTTGCCCCCTTTTATTGAATCTTCTTGCATGTTTGCAAAATCCAACTCTGGTCATAATTCAATTTTCAGCCTGCTCTGTATTTATGCCTATCTGGAGAAAACTGTACACTACTACTCCCTGATCTTATCTTGAATAAGTGAGCATTATCCTCAAGTCAGAACTTAGTTCTGTCTAATAACCTTGTTGATTTCCTTTATGAATTTTCTCTTACTTTGCTCGATAGCTCTTTCCTACCTTCTTCTTCATTCCCAACCATCCATCTCTGCCACAGTCTTCTCCCTGAGATAATAAACTTGCTTTCTATTTCATCGAGAACATTGAAATAATGAGAAGAGAACAGGCAGACACTGCCACCACCAAATCTACCCATCTGTGCATTTGATGACAATTGAAGCACTCTCAGTGACTCTGTCTAAGGCTAGATTTGTGAAAGAGGCACAGGGTTCCATGTTTTCTGCCCCCACCCAGGACATGGCTCCTATAAGAAGCCCTTCTGTCCTGCACTACCCATTTTCTCCTCTTGTTCATTCCCTTTAGTAGATAGAGTGGCTATGATATAATCTCAAAATCATCTGACTTTGTTATTTCTCTCAACATCACCATTTACCTAAGAACTATCCTTAGCTCTTCCCTATACCTTTGCTACACCCAGTCAGTTACACCTCTTTCATTTATTGTTTCCTACTGCCTTTTAGTTCTGTCTCTTACTGCAATCTTACTGAACAATTTGAATAGACTCCTATTTCCCTTCCTTGGCTCTCCAGCCCAGACAAGAGCACTGGGTCAAATCAATGCATATTAAATATATGCCGATTTCAAGAAGAATTTTGTAATGTCCTTTTTTTTTTTTTAAACATTTTTTTAAATTTATTTTTTAGACAGGGAGAGACAGAGCATGAACAGGGGAGGGTCAGAGAGAGGGAGACACAGAATCTGAAACAGGCTCCAGGCTCTGAGCCGTCAGCACAGAGCCCGACACGGGGCTCGAACTCACGGACCGCGAGATCATGACCTGGGCCAAAGTCGGCCGCTTAACCGACTGAGCCACCCAGGCGCCCCAAGTTGTAATTTCCTTTTTAAGGTTCAGTATCTGAAAGAACAGCTTCTATTATATTTTTTCAAAAACTTCATAAGAATTCTTACTGTTATTGAGGAAAATCAGGATTTTTTAATATGGTAATGAAAATGCACCATAATACTTTCCCATTTATAAATCTTGATGGCCTTGCTGAATTATTGACCATTTTCTCAATATGTACTGTGGACTTTCCTCATTCCCTTTCTGTATAGCTATACAAATTCTATCCATCTTTTTTTAAAAGAAAAAATAAAATAATTATAAATAGTAATATAATAAATATCCATATTCTCCCCACTCAGAGCAAAAACAGGTAACAATTTAGCATCTTTTACTACAGACTTGTCAAAAAAAGAATATATATATATGTATATACCCATATATATATACACACACACACACACATATATACACACATATATATGTGTATATATATATATATATTTTTTTTTTAAGAGAGTAAAAGTGTCCTTAATCACCACCTCTAGTCTCATTTCTCATTCTTCCATATTTTCCCCTACCATAGGTCATACCATTATCTTTATTGACCTATATTTACCCATCTACTCTTTTGTTTTTTATCTCTAAAAAATGTATGGTTGAATGCTTTCATAATTTTCTCTTCTCTGTAGCAGAATCAAGGCATGGCCATATTAGGCCATATTTCTGTGTGAACTTACCTGTCATAAAGACCTAGAATTCTTTACCCATCCCATAAGACCCAGATCTAGTGCCACCTCTCCATGTTCCATTTTGGTATGCAGACCTCCAGTGCCATTGTATTTGAAAATCTTCTTTATGCCATGTACCGTGAAAGTTTGTGTGTGTATAAAATTAAATGTAAATATACTTAAGATTGGTGCTGTCTTTTGTCATTTTTGGCACTATCTTTAGTCATCTACACCTGAAAATTGGCTAGCAGAACACACACATGTACACACTCACAACCCCCTTTACAAAAACTCACATGGATGTATATAATATATATTTCTCTCTGTTCACTTCTCTGGCAAGTACATAAGAATAAAAGAATGAACAATAGAATGGTTGACTAAGGAATGTGTAGTGCTTCAAATTCAGTAGGTGCTCATTATCTAAGTGATGTGCTATACCGCTAATTCTTCATTCCTTTATTACACACAGCACTAGTAAAAAGTAATAAAGGGCTCTTAGCTACTTGAAGTGTTCCCATAACCTATAGGAGCATCATTTGTCTTGGTGGCAGCTAGGAAAGGAGCAAAGAACAATTTGTCTTTTTTCGACTCATATTTCCACTTAAATGTAGAGAGATAAAAAGCAAGAGACAGCTTGTACTAATTAGGAGGAGAAAATTTAAGAGAATATTGCTCTTGGCAGTGTTCAAAATACCAAGGTCAAACATGTACATTCTGTAACTCTTTTCTTCTCTCCAGAATAGTGCACTGGGTGGGAGGATTTCATGGAGGAATCTTTTTGGTTTCTACAACCAGTTCCTAGCAGCAAAGAGTCAAGAGGATTTCATGGAGGAATCTTTTTGGTTTCTACAACCAGTTCCTAACAGTAAAGTGTTTATTCATTGAACAGTATTATTGAGAACATTACTCTAAGCCAGAAAGATTGATACATCTGGGTCTCCTGCCTCACTGGGATGCCATTATGTTACTTAAAAATGCCTTAGACAAAGGTTCAAGGACTCCTCCTTCCACTCTCACCATTTTACTTCATGTAATTTAACAATGTCATGACTTTTTGACTGACTTATGGCTCATTTGTATGGGATAATCAGTTACTAATTATCCAATTACTTGCCTCCACAGAAAACTGTATCTCCTGAAAAAAATTAATCTGTTCAGTGTCTTTTGGTCATTTATAGTCCGATTAAGAAATAAAATAGATGTTTTGTAAAGACTCAACAATTCTTCTTCTTTTTTTTAATCTGGAAACCCAGGCATTCCCATAAAACTGCTCATCAGTGCTATCCACTTCTTAGGAAAGAATCAATTAACCAATTTTCTGAAATGTTCTACAAGATCAATAACACAATACTAAAAAAATTATCTTAACTAATTAAAGCTAAATTGCACCTTTCAAAATAAATAAAACACATTTTGGAATGTGGTTTCTATGATTTCTACTGTACACATTAATTGAATTTCTAATTTATACATTTTATAGCCCATCATGGATCTCTTAGGGTCTCACTTCTAATTGTCAAGGTCCCTGTGGAGATCATTAAACCCTAAGCATAATTAAACACAAGTTTTCTTTCCATTTTGAACTATTAATAAAATCTGTTAGTCTTCTTTGTTCAAATGAGACTTTATTTCAGTTCCCTTCTAGTTTTCTATTTGGCATTGTAAAATAATTGCAATGTGGCTAGATATGATTTTACGTCACCAGGACAAGTTCTTTTTTTTTTTTTTTTTTTTTTTACAATTTAACTTTATTTTTTATTTTTTAAAATTTACATCCAAATTAGTATATAGTGAAGCAATGATTTCAGGAGTAGATTCCTTAATGCCCCTTACCCATTTAGCCCATTCTCCCTCCCACAACCCCTCCAAGCAACCCTCAGTTTGTTCTCCATATTTATGAGTCTCTCTTGTTTTATCCCCCTCCCTGTTTTTATATTATTTTTGTTTCCCTTCACTTATGTTCATCTGTTTTGTCTCTTAAAGTCCTTATATGAGTGAAGTCATATGATTTTTGTCTTTCTCTGGCTGACTAATTTCACTTAGCATAATACCCTCCAGTTCCATCCACATAGTTGCAAATGGCAAGATTTCATTCTTTTTGATTGCCAAGTAATACTCCATTGTATATATATACCACATTTTCTTTATCCATTCATCCATCGATGGACATTTGGGCTCTTTCCATACTTTGGCTATTGTTGATAGTGCTGCTATAAACATGGGGGTGCATGTGTCCCTTTGAAACAGCACACCTGTATCTCTTGGATAAATGCCTAGTAGTGCAATTGCTGGGTTGTAGGGTAGTTCTATTTCTAGTTTTTGAGGAACCTCCATACTGTTTTCCAGAGTGGCTGCACCAGCTTGCATTCCCACCAACAGTGCAAAAGAGATTCTCTTTCTCTGCATCCTCGCCAACATCTGTTGTTGCCTGACTTGTTAATGTTAACCATTCTGGCAGGTGTAAGGTGGTATCTAATTGTGGTTTTGATTTGTATTTCGCTGATGGTGAGTGATGTTGAGCATTTTTTCATGTGTCGGCCATCTGGATGTCTTCTTTGGAGAAGTGTCTATTCATGTCTTTTGCCCATTTCTTCACTGGATTATTTGTTTTTTGGGTGTTGAGTTTGGTAAGTTCTTTGTAGGACAAGTTCCTTTTATCATTAATACCATTAGGTAGGCATCTCAACACGTGAAGCAGTCATTTAATGATTCCCGTAAGGAGGGTAAAATACCATAACAGACACCCATTGTGTTTCTTAAGAACTACATTTTATTCTAACAAGTATAAGCTCCATGAGGGTAGTGGCTCTATCTAGCTTGTTCATGACTATATATCATTTGTCCAGTGCTTGATACAACAAATGCTCAGTAAACATCAAATAAGTGATGTTTCTGACCTTATTGTACTCACACTAAATTATCCAAATTCTAAAGTAAGTGCTATAAATGTCTGGCCTATACTGGTTTATACAAATTAACTACATCCCTCTTATTTTATACACTAACCTAGAGCATTGACCTTAAACTTTTACGTGAAGCATGACTTAAAACTGTGTTTAGATTCTGTCATAATTCACCCACTTGAATCCCACATGTGAGATATTGGATTTTTGATATAAAGCAGGAATAAAAGAACACCCTGCTAGGTGAATGTCATTCCTTTCTTTATCTTCAGTTAGAAAACTAAAATGAATCCTATTTCAGTAGGCCAACAAGAAAAAGAGATTAGTTCATAACTAAGAGATATTGCTTTTCTTCACCTCTACATTATACTTGGATTCTTCCATTTGAGATACCTTGGAGTTTTCCCATTTTTTAAAGCTTTTTATTCAGCTCTTCAGATATCTGTATCTGGTGTGTTGTCTAACAGACTGTCATTTGGCTTTTCTTAAAGGAAGCAACTTTGGAGAACACCACAGACTCTAGCTTTTCATGCTATATTTAGAAGATAATTTGCTGCACCTTCTTGGATCGATTTTGCCATCTCAGTTACTTTGTGAGAGATAATTGACATTCTTTGTGCTATGACAACTGTATGTGATGGATTAGTTCTAGTGGTTGACACTGGTTAGCTTCATATCAGTCCCAGAATTTCATGAGCAACCAGATTCAAATTCTATGCAAGACACACGAGATTTCCAAGAATATAGCCAGACTGAACTTTAGTAAAAGAGCAAACATGCTGTCTTTGAAGAAATCTTCAATTTTCCAAAGTCATGAAAAAGTTGAAAACTCAGTAGACTATTAGTAAAACAGTATCTAATGGTCAGCATATATTATAATTAAAGATTTTCAGGGTATGATGATAGCTAAGTATTATGGTTCTTTTGTATCAAAGCATTGGAGCCTTAAAAATAATAGAGCTAAAATAAATTTTTACAAATTAATCAAAAGTATAATTTACCCGATGAAAAATTAAAACTATTCCAAAAGGACATAGTAGGAAATGCTTTATGTTTAGTTATCTTTAAAGGAGTGCGTTATGGGGATATATTCTGGAGGCAATTTTCTCTTGTATTCTTGAAGATTAATGAAATATTGATAGAAATAGTAAGGTCTATGAAAGCATTGAATGGCAGAAGCCATATCCATAAGAGTTAATATGTTTTGATAACTTTTACAAGTTGCATTTTCTTTTGTAATCATTTATCTAGTTGTTTATCTCCTTGAATTTTATACTCCTAAAGCTTATTTTCCTTTAGTATTCAGTTTAGATATAATTTAAAGACTTAGTTTCTATAACCTTAAACATAAATGTTATTCTCTTTCACCTAAGTGGTTTAATATCTTGCAGCTCCTCTACACTTATCTAGTATTGCTGCATTTAACCTTACATTGTTATGACTGAGAAGTGACAGTGCTGAGTAGTATAATCTGTATGTTGGTGACAGGAGAGGAATGACTTGAGTTTAAACTAATATCAAGACAAGGCCAAAATACCCAATTGCAAAGTATAATTTGCATCACCCTAAAGTATCCATACAACCTAGAGAATAGTTTACTAATACACAGATTTATTATTTAAAATGGATCAATGGAACTTAACTCATTAGCCAAATTCTTACTGTGTTTCTGTCTCACTTTGAAGTTGGCCACATGATTCATATTTACAGAGCTGCAGAACCATGTCTCTATACTTCTTTTTCTGCAAAACTATTTACATTCAGACTTCATGGTCTTGATTCCTGAGAGTTTATCTTTGGCCACCAACCATATTGCTCCTTATTGAATCATTTCTACATAACTGAACCAAATCACTTTAAAAGATTTTCCTTCCAAATATTTTTTATAGTACTTTTAACTCTCCTCCTTTTACACATCTTTCCTCCCTCACTTCTTTCTCTCTCTCTCCTTCCTGCCTGCCTCTTTTCCTCCACCCTCCCTCTTTCCTTTCCTCCTTTCTTTCATTAGTTCCTCATTATCCAGTTAACCCATCCTGGTTTGAAGGTTTTTAGTGCCAAGATATTTTCCTGAGAACTGAATTCTCATTTGCAACAATCTTTTTTTTAATGTTTATTTTTGAGAGAGAGAGAGAGAGGAACACAGGATCTGAAGCAGGCTCTGAGATATCAGTAGTGAGCCCAACAAGGGACTTGAACTCATAAACCAAGAGATCATGACCTGAGATTAAGTTGGAAGTTCAGCCGACTCAGTCACCCAGGCTTCCCTGCAACAGTCTTAAACCTGTATACATGGAGTACCTTTTCTGTGTTCACTGTTGAGTGAATGTAATTCACTCAAAATTATGGGCCATGTAGTTTAGCCCATGGTGGCTAAGTGATGTGAAACACTGAAAGGGCTCACTTGCTGAACATTCCTTCCTTGAGAAATGGCTGTTTTGCTCAATTTTATAAAACAATCGCTATGGTGAATTGTCCCATTCTCAAAAACATGTGTATTTTAGTCATCTCAGGTTTTAATAAATAGAGGAGCTACTGCTCTATTGGTCTATGTAAATACGGCTTTTTGGAATGGTTATTTTTACAATAGTTAATAATTAACCATTATTAATTTTTAACCAGTGGTTAATAAGTGGAGACTTTGGTAAAAGGGTACATACTTCAGATAAAACAGGAATACATGCTGGGCATCTAATGTACAATATGGTGACTATGGTTTGTAATACCATATTGTACACCTAAAATTTGCTAAGAGAGTAGATCTTAAGTGTTGTTATTACATACTATATACACTATGAGGTAATGTGCATGTTAATTAGCCTCATTGTGGTCATCATTTCACAATATAGAGGTATATCAAATTATCACGTTTTATACCTTAAGTGTGTGTGTGTGTGTGTGTGTGTGTGTGTGTGTGTGTGTGTGTATACATACATATACACGTTCATTTAAGAGAGAGAGAGAGATGAGAATGAGAATGATCAGGGGAAAGGGGCAGAGGGAGACAGAGAAAGGATCTTAAGCAGGCTCCATATTCAGCCCTGAGCCCAACACAGGGCTCAATCCCATGACGCTGGGATCATGACCTGAGCTGAAATCAAGAGTCAGACGTCAACTGACTGAGCCACCTAGGTGCCCCAAGTATATAAAATTTTATTTGTCAATTATACCTTAAAAAACTTGAAAAAAATATACCAAACATTAAAGTAGCAATTGTGGTTGTAAATGGAGAAGTATGCTCAAAGGAGTTACTGGGTGAAAAATACTCTAGACTAGAAAAGGATAACTCTGAATTAAGAAGCCATTGCTGAGGGCGAGTATTCTTTATACAACAGTGAGAGCTGGAAAAAGCATTTGAGTAATATGACCTGGGCCACCCACAGAGAGAACAGTATTAAGAGTATAGATGGCTGCATATATACACACATGCATGCACACACCTCATACTCCTGTGCACACATACTGTGTGTCCATGTGTACATCAAGAAAGCATAGAGGAGAAAGGGTGAATTGTGAGAAGTTAAGGAAAAAAGTTTAAGCCTCAGCTTGGACTAACCAGTCAGAATAGCCAGGATTTCCTTAAGAATCAGAGATTTATACAATTAGAATTAGCTCAGGTGACATACCTATGGTCATCCTAATGACCACAGACTTTAGAGTTCTCTAACATGATTAGCCCTAGATTCTTTGTCTGGAAAATTAGGTAAATTTCCATATCCTAAATACAAGCTACATATGAAGTGAAATCACCAGTTTACCCTAAAGATGAAAGAATTCAAATTTTAAACTTCAGACTTCTTTATCTTGCCTGCACCATAATACCTTACCCAGAAAATAAAGCAGATTTCCGTATATGAAGTAAAAACTGAATCTGCAGTGAAATCAGCAAATGCAAAGGAAAAGGAAAGGGGAAAATGCTGGGGTTCCAAAGCTTCAGAAATGATGGCAATTATATATGTTTCCTTAATTACTGGGATAATGATATGAAGGAAACTCACCAAGAGTTATGGTCGTCCTGGAAAGGTTTATGTTGGACATGATTGTTGATGGTTCATAGGAGAAATAGAATTGGCAGATAACATAAAAGCATTTTTGCACTATTTTGTTGAATACTGCTTAGATTTTCTGGATTAGTAAGTAAAACAAACTCAACCTAAGTGTGGACCCCCTTAAGTTATTTCTTGATGTAATTCAAGGTCAATTTACAGATCAAGAATACAAAATTAAGTTTATTCAGTTTATGACCCATAATTTTTAACAACTTAGGTATTTTTATTTGAGGACAACTAGCGCAAGAAGCTATTCTAAGCTGGTATGGGATAAGCAAAGTTTGTTATTTTTTATTAGGACTTTTGAACTGTTAGATTAAGCAAAAAGATTTTATTTTATTTTTTTTTAGATTGCAAATCCTTTTATTTAAGACCAGCAAGAGTAGCCTCATACCTTTTACTGTGGTTTAAATCCTAGAACAAATAGAAAAAGACATTTGGAAAAGTTAAAAGGCTAGAAATACATACTCAGTTCCAGAGATCCTACATAGACTAATATTTTCTATCCTCTTTCTGTCTTCTATTCATTCTTGAAATTAACGTATACTATTTTTGTATGTAAAAGTGAGGAGGCACAAAGTGAGTTTTTTCCTGGATGCTCCTTATATGTTCAGGGTTTGTATTGGAGTTGGAACTTCACAGCCCAGGAACCCTGCCTGTCATAAAACATCCACAGTGACTTGATGACCTGTTGCTATTTGTTCTTTCTGCTTTATGCAGACATCATTCTCTCAGACCTTCATCATCACTGTAATGTAAATAAGCGTCCTCTAAAAGCTAAAGCTTCAATGGTTTCATTTGAACAGAAATCCCTGAGTAACAACCTCACCTGGGTTGTAGAAGTTGACTCAGTATGAAAGCCAGTTTCTACTGCTCAGCCCCTGTGACCTGCCTATGTTCTAAATGGAACATTGAATTACTATTACTCTTCCTGTTTTCTAACCTTTGCCCATGGTGAGCCCTTCAATATGAATAAAAAGTTCATCATTCCAAAGAGGAAGTAATGGGTCCAAAATGTATCCATCAAGTACAATATAGTTGCCTGGACAGCTCTAGGCATAGAAAAAAAAGAACTCCCTGCTGTGCCCTTTTGTCTGAGGAAACAGTTCGCTGACATCTTTAGTCTTTTCTCCATGGGAGCTTATTTCCTTTTTTCCCCTTCACAGCATTTCTAAGATCCACATCCTCAGAAAAAGAAAGGGTGGGGGGACAAAAAGACAAGCATGAAATGCTAGTAAACTGCATCTTGGAATCTATAATAGCAATAGGATAATAAGGCAGAGGCTCCATGGCTTCTGATCAAGGTTCAGTTTCAAAGGATGACCATATACGCCTGAGACTTTTGCTGCAACCAGGAGGATCTTACCCATCAGTGTGAGGCATCAAACTGTATGTAACCCTTTCTTTCATCTCAATAATAGATGACTGGGAGGCAGCTTAGGTAGAGGCTGAATGCCATAGTTTCCAAACTTCTATACCTGTGTTGGGGAGCAGAAGATATAGCTCATGATTAAATGCCCTGAACAAAATAAGTGGGTGTCACACCTTTTTCCAAATCTCATTCTTCTAGCGTTGTCCATCTCAGTGAGTGGAGACCCAATAGTAACCTGGAAACAGATAGTAACCTCCCTCTTTCATGTTCTCTCACACTGAAACTTCAAATCCTACCACAATTAACTCATCCATTCACTTCTTACCACTGCATTTTCTAACTCATGCCATCACCAAATCTTGCCTGGACTCCTAAAACTGTCCTGAGAATGATCTTCCTAGCTTCAGTTTCAGTTCCCTCTAATGTATAGTCTACACTGCAGAGAGAATGATCTTTCTGAAAGGCAGAAATCCTAACAATCTTCAATGTGATTACTGTCCTCAAAAGTCCAGATTCCTTAACATTGGTTTGCAATGCCCTGCAGTATCTGTTCCCTACTAGTATCCTCATATTTATCTCTCATCCTTTATCTGTAGTGAACTAAATGCTCCCCAGGCTCTCCCACCTCTATCCCTATGTTTTGATGTATGATTTCTTTTTCCTGTAACATAATCTTGCCTTACTAGCTTCTTCCCACTTACCTTTTAGGTCTCAGACTTGCCAGTCCTTGGACTTCGTTAGGCTCCTCTACTACTGTGCCTTTAGCTCATTTCTCATCACCCTCATTTACACTGTTTTAATCACTGCAGGTATATCTTCCCTGTAAGAATGGAAGCTCCATGATGGCTCTGAGGACAGGGGAAGCACCTCAACTTTTTTTTATTGTTGTATGCCCTCTGAGACCCTTTCTACACCATATGAGACCCTTTCTTCCTTCTTTCCTCCTCCTCCCTCCTTCCTTCCATGAGCACACAGTTATGGTGAGCCTGCAACAAGCCAAGTACCATTCTACATCTTGAGAACAGAGTGGTGATGACATGAAAGACAAAATCAGACTCATGGAGCTCATATTTTAGTGGAGAGACTAATAAAATAAATGTATAATATAGCATCAGGTAGTACTAATGTGGTTACAAAGGGGAAAAAAGTAGAGCAAGGCATTAAGAGTGACCAGACTTAGGTATGAGAAGGGTGGTGGGAATAGGCTATATTAGGCCTGAAAGTCAGAGAAATCACACTAGAGAGAAGTAAACAGGCAAGAAAGACTTTTTTCAAGACTACTGCAGTGGGGTTAAGAGTATTCCAACAGAAGAAAGAGATTCAGCTTAACTCTACTGACACAAAAAGCAGGAGAATTCCTAAGCATTGAGGTAATCTAGTGGAAAAGTACTGGAGGAGGTTAGAGTTCATGGTCAAGTGATTTCACCACCTGTGTTTGCTACTTTTCCCTTAAGGAGGTTAGGCTCCTAGTCTCCCAGAAACTGGGAAATAGTGGTGTTACCTTCCTTAATGATTACATATCAAAAGGATGGCTTACAGTTTCTTGAGCAAGAAACCCCTGGGTAATAAAACTGGCAAAAGGCTGGAAGAAGATTTATGTCTCAGAGATTGGACATAGAAAGTTTTCTAAAGACAATGCTCTAAGAAAAGGGAGGTCAAGGACCTAAATTCAGGAAGAAGCCAATCTAAAGGTTGTGTTGGTCAAGGTGGCATTTGTGCAGAGACCTAGAGGAAGTGAGAAAGGGAGTCTTGAACAGATTCTGAGCATGAGCACTGTCAGCTGAGGCAAGAGCAGGTGCAAAGGCAGCCATGAAGCATTAAGTTTGAAGTTGGAAAAGGCCAGTAGGGTTTTAATGGAACAAGCAAAGAAGGATACAGGCAGGAGGTGAGACCTGAGAGCTTGGCCAAAGTCAGACCATGGAAGAATTCTAAGGAGAGAAGCTTAGAGTTTATTGTGATGACCCTGGGAAGCCACTGGAGGGTTTAAAGGAGAGAGTTTCATGATCATGTAAGAGGACCTGTTAGGCTGCTGTATGAGAAATGAGTTCAGAGGTTAGGGGGGTGGAAGCAGGGAGAGTGGTTAAGAGGTTGATAATAATAATCTGGGCATAAATGCTGGAAAGGATGGTAATAATAGTGGATGAAGGGAGACTTAACATACATGAAGATGTATATTCCTTGCTGAAGAAATAGGAGATAAAAGCGAAGGAAGACTCAAGATTTTCTTGCCTTGAGTGACAAGGTGAATACTGGTGCTACCATGGAATGGAGAAGCCTGGTTGGAATAGCAGGTTTGGAGGCTTGTAGGGAATATAAAGAACTCAGTGTGGATAAACTAAATTTGAGTTGCTAATATTGTCACCTGAGCAGTTGTATATATTACCCTGTACGTTGTACACATTACCTTGAGCTTCCTGTAGCTAAAGGGACACATCAGAGAGAGAAAGAGTTACTTCTGAGTCATTGGAGTATTAACAAGTACTTAAAGACAGACAAGATTTCCTCCAGGATATGAAGGGAAGAAGAAAAAGAGAACCATCATTTTTCAAATTTACCTTCAACTGATAAGGCTTTATTTACTGACTTATACCATTATTTTTTTTAATCCATTTAGATTAATAGGTACTCATTTTTTCTTTCAGTGAGGCTTTCTTCTGATGTACCCAGGGCTGAATGATAGACTAAGCAAGGGCTATAAGGCAACAACAAAACAAATGTGTTTGTTCAGGATGCCATAACAAAGTACCATAGACTGGGTGGCTTACAAACAATAACAATTTATTTCTCACATTTCTGGAGGCTGGAAGTCTGAGATCAGGGTGCCAGCATGGTCAGGTTCTGGTGAGAGCCCTCTTCCCAGATACAGATTGCCAACCTATCATTGTGTCTTCACATGGTGGAGAGCAGAGAGAGAAAACAAGCTGTCCTGTGACTCTTGTAAAGGCACTGATCTCATTCATGAGGGCCCCACCCTCACACCTCTACTAATAACCCCCAAAGACCCAACTTCTTGATACCATCACATTAGAGGGTAGGGTTTCAACATATTAATTTTGGAGGAATACAAACATTCAGTCTATAACAGCAAGGGTGCTGAATATGTTTTAAAGAATGTATTTGATATTTCAAGAATTTATATGAAATGCAAATAATTAGAGAAATTTCCCAACTTTATTTTACAATTTAGTGTTTTTTAGAATATGTATAAACATGAGGTAGAAGACAGTGTAATTTTCAGTCTTAATACTGCCTTGAGTAGACTCTGAACTTGGTATCAGCCTCCATAAGAAACAAATTTCAGCTCATTCTGTTCATTGTTTTTACTTATATATATTTTTAACTTGTATTTAAATTCCAGTGATTTAACATACAGTATAATATTAGTTTTAAGTGTACCATATAGTGAGTGATTCAGTGCTTCAGTATAATACCTGGTTCTCATCACAAGTGCACTCCTTAATCTCCATCACCTATGTAACCCATTCCCTCACCCACCTCCTCTCTGGAAACCATGTTTGTTTTCTGTATAAGACTCTGTTTCTTGGTTTGCCTCTCTCCTTTTACCCCTTTGCTTGTTCATTTTTTCCCTAAATTTCATGTATGCGTGAAATCATACAGTATTTGTCTTTCTCTGACTGACTTATTTCACTTAACATAATACACTGTAGCTCCATCCATGTCATTAGAAATGTCAAGATTTGGGGCGCCTGGGTGGCGCAGTCGGTTAAGCGTCCGACTTCAGCCAGGTCACGATCTCGCGGTCCGTGAGTTCGAGCCCCGCATCAGGCTCTGGGCTGATGGCTCAGAGCCTGGAGCCTGTTTCCGATTCTGTGTCTCCCTCTCTCTCTGCCCCTCCCCCGTTCATGCTCTGTCTCTCTCTGTCCCAAAAATAAATAAACGTTGAAAAAAAAATTAAAAAAAAAAAATGTCAAGATTTCATTCTTTTTCATTCCTGTGAGTGTGTGTGTGTGTGTGTGTGTGTGTGTGCGTGCGCATGCGCATCACTTCTTCTTTGTGCACTCCTCAATGGACACTTGGACTGTTTACATAATTTGGCTATTGTATATAATGCTGCTATAAACATCAGGATATATGTATCCCTTTGAATTAGTATTTTGGCCTTCTTTGGCTAAATACCTAGTAGTGCAATTGCTGGATCATAGGGTAGTTCTATTTTTAACTTTTTAAGGAAACTCCATACTGTTTTTTAAATGCATTTTAAATTTTAGCATTAAATAAAGTAAAAGTGACTATGTATAAATGTATAATGACACTGCATTAACCAGGGGAGCTTATACTTCCTTATTAAATTTACTCACTGATGAATTAAACTCAAGAAACTTCAAAAATCCAGTAAACCCAGATAAGCTTCACAAAAAAACATTTCCAGGCAGTCCTCTAATATTTTTCCCCAGATATTTTATTTTTGTGTTTTTTTCCCCTACATATTGAGAAATTTTCAAATATAAGGTCAGACAGGGATATTGAGTGTCCATTATATGCCTGGCCTGGTTCTAAGTGCCGGGGTTATAATAGCCATTTATAAAATGGATAAAAGTGTTTTCTCTTAATGCAGCAAATATTCAGTAAATGAAATGAATAAGTTAAATTTGTATGCTAAGTGGTAATGGATGCTACAGATAAACACAAAACAGTGTTGAGAAAATAGGGAGGACTGGGTTATGGGTAGATTTGCAGGTAAATAGAATGATCAGGAATGGCCTCAATCAAAATATTTGAGCAAAAGTATGGAAAGTAAGGGAGCAAGTCATGTAGACATTCTTAAAAAGAGCATTACAGGTGGAGGGGACAGGGAAAGCAGAAATTATGAGGCTGAAACATGCCTGGCATGTTAGAAGAACAGCCTGTCTGGAGCCAAGTAAAGGAGAGGGAGAGCAGTAGGAAATGAGGTTGGAGAAATAGTGTGGACCAGATCATGAAAAGCCTTTAAACTCTTGTGGTTATTTGGCACTAAACTGATGGAAAACCACTGAAGTCTTTTAATCAGAGGAATAACATAAGCTGACTCACAATTGAGTCCCTCTCATTGTCATGTAAAGAACAGATACCCAGAACAAGGGACAAGAGTGAAAGTGAGAACTCTAGAAGGCTTTTGAAATAAAACAGTTGAAGTAATGATTAGCAATGACAGTGCACCATGGGGTTAACAGTGGAGGTAATGAGTCCTGACCAGAAATGTTTTAGAAGCATAGCTGGAAGGACTGGCCAAACCATTGTAGGTGGATTGTAAGAGAAAGGAGCCAGGTATGACCTCAAGGTTTGGCCAATAAAATTGGAAAAGTGGTATTACCATTTACTGAGATAGTAAAGACTGTAAGAGAGACAGTTTTGAGGATGAAGGCCAGGAATTTGTTTTAGAACATTTTAAGTTTGATGTGCCTACAAGAGGTGAGGGTGGAGTTATCAGGAATCTGGTGTTCCCGCAAGGTCTAGGGATATCTGTTGGGATCCATCCACCTCTCTCTGATATTTAAATGAATAAGTATAGGTAGACAATTGGTCTGAGGACTGAAGCCAAGAGGAACCAGCACTGCAGAGTGAAAGCAGTGAAAAAAGGAAGAAATTCAACAGACAGATGTCATGGAACTCAAGTGAAGGAAGCATTTAAAGGAGTGATCAACTGTTTTCAATAAAGCTGACAGGTGTAGCAACATGAAAACTGAGCATGGAGCATTGCATTTAGCAACATGGAGGCAGTTGGTGAACTGAGCAACTTGAGAGGGTTGGTGGGGCAGAGACCTTGGTTAAAAGGGAATTGGAGGAGAGGATGTTGGCATTAGTGAATATAGATAACTCCTTTAAAGATTGTTATTAAAAAGGTGAGAAAAGGAAAGAGGTCTTGACTAGAAGAACTAAAGTCCATAGGGTTTTTTTGTTTATTACTGTCTTTAGATAAGAAAAATTTATGTCAATGGCTACAAATGGATTATCAAGGAGAGTTGGATATATTGGTGTACAGGAGAGAGCAGGGAGAAGGAAGAATTGCTACAGTCATGTACTTGAGTGGAAAAGTGGAGAAGATGCCCTTAGCTAGGACGTGAGACCAAGAGTCTCTCTTCTCTCTGCCCCTCTTTCTTCCCCTTCCCTTGTTTTTAGAATTAGGATATGAAAAAAGGAGATAAAAACCTAGTAGGAGCTTAGCTTCTTCAGCAGCATAAAGGAACTTAGTATTTCAGGTCCCTAAAAGTATTAAAGTCCTATCAATTTATAATATATTAATGATTTTATCTCCTATGAACTACTAATTCAAATATGACTAATCTTTTTGTAAGCTTGATTCAAATATATAATACCTCATTCCATTTATTTTTTTTTATGTAGAACACATTCATTTTCAAAATATTTGGGATAAATATTTCTGATATTCCATCATGGTATGACCTACATGTGATTTTAAGAACATGAATATTAAGGAATAGCTTTACATAGGATTTAAAACCTTTTTCTTATCAACCCATTAATTTTTTCTAAATTAAATGAACTCTACAAAATTGTAATAACCCCAAAACTGAACTATGCATAAAGAACAACTACACATAGAACTTTGTAAAAAACTCTTAAACGTTTTTATTCTATTATCTTCTTTAACTCTCCAGGAAAATGAAGCTAATGTGCATAATATTGGACTCCAAGTTCTTTTACAAACCAGAGTGAATGTATGAATTGTTCATTATAAGCTAAAATCTAAAATAGATGAA